>NC_135624.1:15371868-16109368 GCF_053574225.1 Canis aureus | reverse complement strand
ATTAGATGTGTACTCATTACCTGTCTCATTTTCAAAGACTTACAAAATGACATATAGTGCAATAACATTCTAAATAAATAGTGAAATGGGAATAATAAAAGCAAAATAGTTACATGATCCTAAACAAAAGTTTACATAAAAGTTAGTAGACAACTTTTAAGAATGTTGGACTTAAATATGACAGCTGCTGAATAAACAGGGAAACCTGACCAGTTTACACAAAAAACCATGGTCTAAGAAATACGAGTATAAAAATGACACAGAAAAAACAAACTTTCTCCTGGCTTTGAGGTCTGAAATGCCTTGCATTGTTTTTGTTTTGTTTTGTTTTGTTTTATAAAGTAGATAGTGATAGATATTGTGGGAGTAACTTTCATCAATGTTTCAGCAATGAATAGAACAGTAAACTGTATTAGGTTGATTTTTTTATGATGTCCTCACTCGAGACAAATTATAGTTATAAGGGACTACATAGTGAAAATCATGGTTTCAAATGGTGTGATCCAAGTACCCTGCTTCAATTTCTCATAAATTAAATATGTGCACTTTTTGATGGCAAAAAAGAATGAAAAAATAGACAGTAGATTCAAGAAAAAAGATTAATGTTAATGCAAAAACAAAATCTCACACAAGAAGAAAAGTTATGGCTAGATCATGGAATTTAAGGTCTATATAAAGTAAGATTGAGACTATAAACCATCTTTTTCCATTCAAGACTCTCATTTCAATAAAAAGAATGAATCATATTTATTATGATTATAAATTGTAAAGGCAAAAATAATGTTAGAATATTTTTTATGTTTTACAAACCCTATAGCACTAAGAGCAGCTCTGTACTGGATTAAATCTCAAGAAATATTTGTTGAAAATTAATGAATGATTATTTTTCTTTGATTCCAAGATGCATGATAATATATATCTATATCTGCCTATCTACATGTAGTCATATATATTTGCTGGGAGGCATAATATGTGCATGTTCAAGATTCATGTATTGATATTTTTTCATCTAAATTTTACATCTTTTCTGCAGATAGTAATCATTTATACATAGCTTTATTCATTCCTTGCATGCGGGCATATGTGTGTACGGTTTATAAAGTACATTTGGCTATTAGAAATTACTGGCTGTGGTGCTGGAAACAGTAATGGAAGGAACATGCTGAAATAGTAATTGAAGTTTTAAAATGACTATCCACAGTGAGTCTGAACAAAGAATAGTTTTCATGTCTCATGGGTGCTTGGACAGAATAAATATGCTTTTTTCCAGACAGCAGCATAAATAGCAGTATCAGTGCACTACACCTTTGAGAGGTTATTAATATAGCTGCTGTCTATGTATTGCATGGTTGAGCAATCAAGAAATGGTGATTTTAAAGAGACTGAAAGTTCACACAAGTAGCAAATTATGAATTAAAAGAAAAAGAGCAATTTAGAAATTAATATTAATGGATTTTACACAAACTCAGACAATAATTTTTATTCCCTAAATGGGATACATATATGAGATATTTGCCAGTTTACAGTTATGGATACAATTATTCTTTTGTTGCAAATGCAGTAGATATCCAAAAGCTGGAGTTTATGTAAATAAAAAGGCTTATGTACTAAAATAATATATAGAATGTTTATTTTAGATATTCATGATGTTCAAAGAACATTTTTTGAGAATTGATAATTTGTTGACTAGAAAGTATTAAAGATAGTTACTATGCATAGATTAGTCACAGATTTTGACTGATTTTCCATCAGTATTTATTTGGATGGTCCAAATAACCAGTTTTTATCCGTCACGGCACAAGGGCATGAACCACTCATGAGAATAATGTAAGGGGGTAACTAAGGAAAAATTATTAAAAAAGGCAAAAAAAAAAAAAAGTACTGGAAACAGGTGAAACTCAGGAGCCATCTTTTAATTCCTTTATTCAATTAATTATTCAATTATTTGCATATGCAGTTATTAATATAATTACTTATTTTGGATTCCACAAACATTAATGAACATAGGTAGAGATGCCAAATTAATACTATGTGTGATACACAGTATGTAGTGGTTTTAATTATTTTGTATTATTTATAAGCTATAAACATAAAACTAGGTAACACACAGCAGACTGTGTTGTTTACAACAGAGGTACAATTCTCTGCAAAATTCAGATGAGGTAGATAATTTCCATGTTTGGAGATGGTCAGACAGTGAGATGGAAGAGCAGAACTTGGAAATTGTTTTGGATTTCAACATGGGAAGTTGGAAAACATTCCAAATATAGAGGATATGTCAGGAGTGTAATCACAAAACGAATTGTAATATCTGGGGAACAAGGTGGGGGAGGATGGGCATTCCAGTTTGGTTAGGTATATGAAAGAATACAAAGTGAGCTAAGTTTAGAAGGGTTATGTTATATAACTCCTCCTTTAAGTTGTTGTTTTTTTTGAAGCATCCTAAAACCTTCATTCCTGCCATCATTATCCTATAGTATATATACTACAATTGACTCATATCTTTTTCTTTGGACTATAGTTTATCATACATATTACTGGCAGGCTAATTGCCATCAAAATCTCACATTTGTTGTGTCCCAGTAAAGTTCAAAGGCCCCATTTTATTTCTCAACTTCATACTATACTGTGAGCCAGTATAATGAGACAGTCAAGAATATGAACTCAGACTATGCCAATTCAAATCTTAGATCTTCTACTTAAGTAATATACCCCTTCATAATTATCAGATTTCTTATCTATAAGGAAGACTTCCAATACATGAGGACCTACTCCACAGGGAGTTAAGAATTTGCATGAGGATGCAATGAAGTAATCCATATAAAAGTGCTAAGTATATGGTAGCTGAAGCAGAAACCCTTAATGGATAGAAGTGGTAATGGTTGGTGTGCCACTGCTAATAGTTAACTCATTTGATTTCCAAAATCACCCATGATTTGTTTCCATCCAGTCATTTCTTTAACTCTCACCAGAAGTTTATCCCAGCATCTCAATACTGAACATCACTGTCCTAATTTTCATACATGTGTGACTTGTCCTGAATGAAAACATACCTGTTAAGCATATTCTGCTCACCTTTCAAAGTCTTACTCACCCTTTGCCTCCTTCAAAACTTATTTTCTTTTTCAATTATCATTTACCGTGCCTTCTTTAACCTTAATTCACATTTACTATCTTGACCACACAATTTAACATTAATTCCTTTCTCTTTGGCATTGACTCCTCACCATTTTATGAGCAATAGACTTGCTCCTTCAACCAAAACCACCTCAGAAAGAATGAAATAATCAACACTTCTTAAGTGCTTGAATTTTCATTGGATCTCTTTTGAATATTGGAAGAGGAGGACCGTTACCAATATGGGTTATCCATCTATTACCTTTGATTTTAAGTGGAAGAAGGACCATAATGAGATTCAATTTCTTTCTTCATATACAAAAGGAAAAAATCTGGTATTACAATTTATTCAATAGCTAATTGCTCTGACCAAACCTAAAGGCCATGACCATCATGAACGAATATTTATTAAGGGCCTTGGAGATCTTACAGTTTTCAAATTTCTGTCACATATGTTCCAGGTTCCTATTTGAATTTTATTCTTCTTCACAGTGTTTAGTCCAATGACTATTATATTTTTGTGCATATGATAGTTGCTAAATAAACATTTTGAACAAATATGTGGGGAGACATAATTATAACAAACAGTTGAAAAAGATAGTGGTGTGCTGATTATAACCAGAAAAAGTTGCCCTGTTATGTAAAAGCAATTAGAAAATTTTGCCCAAGAGCAAACCAAAACCTGCTGAAATTTATCAACCAGAAACACATATAGCAGGTGTTTGTCTTTAGCTGTTATTAATGCCTTCTTAGTTTCATGGAATAATGTTACAGATGAGATGATGCATAATAAGGGTGATATTAGCAATTAATAGAGTGACATATGGTGAAGAAGATAGACAGATGGTTTAGTTATGGATATTTATCATACACTCATGTTTCTTGATGGTCTTTTTATCCTAAAAATAATAGTTTGAAATTTATTATATAATTTTGATAAGCAAATACATTTTACTGAGCTCTCACAATGAATGTATTTTAATGATAAGATGTCATTTAAATGTTATGTGATGCAGATGATAGTGATGAATTTATGTATATCATTTAAAATTCAAAGCTACCCAAACAATTAGAAACTTTGCATTTCAATAGTGTCCTTCCAAATATTATTCAGAAATACATTCTACACATCTTGCCTACCTCACAAATTTATTAGGAAAATATGCAAATAGTTAGCAAATAAATGATTCTGTTTTGCTATATAGTGGGGGAGGGGGCGGGTGGTCTCCATAGTTATCATAGTTTCTATTACCACTCTCCCATTTCCTAGGTATATGACCTTGCTTGTCTTATGTAACATTTCCTGGGCTTTCATTTGCTTTTTTTGGTGATTACTATGGACTACTTCTAGTTGTAAATTCCAAATATTCTTAAGTACAATTATTGATTTTCTAAATTTTGAACATGTTAAGGTTATTCCTACTTAAATGTTTGATTTGGTCCACTCTGGCAGGTATAATACAAATACCATAAACTGAATGGCTTCTAAACAACAAACATTTATTTCACAGTTCTGGAGATGGTGAAGTCTCAGATAGTGTCTGCTCAGTACCAGCTTCCTTAGTGTAGCCTTCAAACTGTAACCTTACATGTTGGAAAGGGGAAGAGTCTCTCTTGGATCTGTTTTATAACATCACTAATCCCATTGATGAAGGCTGTGCCCTTTCCAACTAATCATCTCCCAGAGTCTCTTCCTCCTAATATGGTCACTTTGAGGTCAGGATTCAACATATAAATTATTTTGGGGGGACACAAATATTTGGTCTATAGCAGTGTTCCCTTTTACTTTTGCTGGCCAAGTGTCTGTCTCAGTTCCTAGCACAAAGCAGATGATGGTGATGATGATGATGATGATGATGATGATGATGATGATAAAGAAGAAGAAGAAGAAGAAAAAGAAGAAGAAGAAGAAGACGACGAAGGAGAAGAAATCTGATAAACTATTGCTAACAGAATATTACTGTGCTTTATTGTATTATGTTTTAGGCGGCAGCTTAAATAAACAAATGTTGTTTTTACTTAGTGACAGAACTGCAGTAACCAGTTATTGAATTGTTTCAAAGTAGTAGATCTGTGGATCTTTTATATTTCATTTACTATTAAAAATGTAATTTTATTTTAAGTTAAAGGATTATTTATGTTCATACATTTCCATCCTATTAACTGTACTTGTATAACATGTCCATTTTAAATAATGTATCCTTAGAAAAATAAGGTCGATTACAATGTGATTCTTGATCTTGGTATTCTAAGGGCTATAGTTTTGAGAGTTTTTGAATGGAAAATAAATATATTATTAAAAATAAGGACAAAAAAATAAGAACAATTTTAGGTAAGTTGGGAGAGAAAGTAAACAGGAAACATCTCTTTCATTTTTAGCACACATAATTTTAAAGTCCTGAGTATTTGAAACTTAATGGAATGAAGGGGACTATGCAAGGAACAAGGCACAAATGACTAAGGAAATAATAACCTAATAAACAATGAATGTTTTAGCTGAAAAACCAAGGAAAAACCCGAAATGTGTTATTTTTATGCAAGGATGAACAAATTGTAAACTAGTGAAATCAGCACAGGGAATTCACAATTTACAGGAGAAACTACTTATGTGAAAGGGAATTTCAAAGAATTGTTAAAGTGAAATGATTTTTTTGTGTTTTTTTTACAGTAAATCTGTAAGATTCCTCCAAATTCCCCTCTAATGTAGAAAGCCTATTTCCTTTTTGTTGACAGGATGTGCTATGATCACAAAGTACCTGGAAGATCTGTGATGACTTACTACCCTTTCCACTAATTTTGGTCATATAAAAAGATGAAAGAAGTAAAAATGGCGGAGTGAGAGACTCCCTTACTAAGCTCCTCTATAGCACAAACTAACTTCTGCTTTAAAATAGCAGGGTAACTACTTTTGGACAGGAGAATTTGTAGATAAAATTATCATTGTATGATCACTAGGATGTCTGACACTTTTTATATGCACTCAAAATAGAGAATTGTACCATGCAAAGTAAAAGATACAATGTGAAACAAAAAATATGCAGACCTTGGAAAGACATAGACACCAAATAGGAAACAAGAAGCATAGGCAAAATACACAGAGGTAGGATTGATGAAGAGGGGAAATTTTTCAATATTTAAATTGAGTTTATTTGAAATTTAAAGAATCCTGGATTTTACCCTTGATATGAACATACAGAATTTATCACATTTTGGCAAACCTTTCCTTGTATTACGGCATAACCTATGTTCTACTGTTTAGCTAGTCTGACAGTAAATTTTCTGGATCTAAGTTTATAGCAACAGCATCCCCAACAACTAGCCATGCCTGACACATGGCAGACACCCTCCCAGATACTTGATTGAATGAATGTTTTGTTTTTCACTCTGCTAGACACAACGTAAGAAGCACAGAATAGAATTGAACAAATCATGCCCTTGAGGAATTTACAGTCTCTGAAAACAGTACATTCAAAAGAAACAACCAGAAAACATCCCTAAAGCAAAGAGGTGTGGTTGCACAGACGATGTTTATATCATAAAGACAATTCAAAACAAAGAAAGGACAGAAGACAAAAAAGAATGTTAACCCTTGGGAAATAAATTCCATAGACCATGAATATATCACCTAGTCACTTTCTTTTCCAGTTGAACATGACTGTATTATTTCTTCATTTTCAAAGTCATTCATTTTTTGACAACATTGATATTTGAGTGCTAAATATTTATTAGATAAAAGGAGAAAATGAGTTAGAAATTATCTTTCTGTCAAGATTTGTGCTGTAGTGGGAAAGACACAACAGTAATGTGTGTCACCATGCATCACAGTAACACACATTACAGATGAATAGACACAGTGCTTTACATTCTTTGAGGTTAAACAACCACTCTGCTTAGAAAAGTCCAGAAAATTGGGACGTCTGGGTGGCTCAGTGGTTGAGCATCTGCCTTCAGCTCAAGGCATGATCCTGGGATCCGATATTGGGTCCCACATCTGGCTTCTTGCAGAGAGCCTGCTTCTCCCTCTGCCTGTGTCTCTGCCTGTGTGTGTGTGTGTGTGTGTGTGTGTGTGTCTCATGAATAAATAAATATTTTTTTAAAATTTGATTTTAAAAAACTGAATAGGGATTTAAGAAGGAAAGGCAGGCAGACAGACCTGTAGACAGAAAACTGTACATAAAGCTGCAGGGTTATGAAAAAGACCTATACTAGAAAGAAAGCAAGACACTGATGAATGAAATATGGAAAAGCATAAGTTTACTGAATGTGAGAAAAATGTAGATATATTGGTTAAATGGATCTTATTTTGAAGGGTCCTATATGCCAATGACAAGGTAAATTTTGGGTTTTGGGTGCATAAACAAGGAGAGTTTTTTGCTTTTATTATTTTTCTAAAAGTTTACTTATTAATTTAATGCATTGAACAAGTATTTATTCAGTGATAATTATGTTCCATTCAGACACTGGGGTAAGTGCTAGGGATGAAAAGAAAACTAAGGCAAAATCTCTACTTGTAATGAATCTACTCACAATGGTGAGGGGCAAGAGAAGATCCCAAAGTTAATACACAATTACAATAATTTATCATAAACTAGAATGCTAGAATATGTAAAAGGTGTTGTGGGGTTGACAGAGAAGGTTTCCGACAGGAGGAAGAATCTGACCTGAATCTTGAAGATGTAGTAAACGAGGCTAAGGAAATGGTGGTGGTTATGAAGGGTACATCAGATAGAGGGAACTACTATGGGAAAAGGCATAAAATATTAGGGTACACTGTGTTATAGAAAATGGAATATGAATGAAGGCAAGGTGTCCAGTTTGACTTTTGATTGTGTCAGTGGTAAGAGAAATGCAGAGAACAGATTACAAGAGAAGCAGATTTGAGTGGATATCAATATAGAAGGTATAAGAGGAGGAAGTTTGAGACTGTGACAGAGACTAAAAAAGAAGTAGCTGGAAGCAGAGATAGATAACAGAACAGAATGGTGTTGTAACACCCCAGTGAGGAGATATTGTATAAATTAAGTGTGCTCAACATTGTTAAATGCTGCAAAGTTATGGAGAAAAATAAGGACTCATTGAGTTCAACAGCCAAGAAGATACCAAGTGACCTTGGTAAAACCATTTTCATCGGAATTGTTGATGTGGAAGATACATGGTTATAGTTGGGGAGTAATGAGGTGAGAAAATTGAGGCTTGAAGTGAAAAGCAGAAACTTAACTGTGAAGCAAAGGCAAGAGCTAGGTTAGTAGAGAGGAGCATGCAATTAGGGAAAGGCTGTTTTGAAGATATGAGAGGTTTAAATAATGAGGACATGGCTCCGGTGTGTATGAGAGGTTGAAGATAAGGGTGAGATCTGGGCCAATTGGAAGATACTGTTCCTGAATGTGAAGAGTCTGGCATTCAGAATAGGAGAGATTGAATTGAGCTTGGATGGGAGTTCACCCACCCTCTCCTTCCAGCGGAGAGACTGTGAGGAAGGAATCAATGAAGGTACAGATAATTTTACAGAAGAAGACATCATTCTCAAATGGAGCTCTTCTTCTTCACCCATTTTTTTGTCTGTAAAGTAGATGAAGTTATCTAAGGAAAGGAAGAAATCCAGAAGTTCTGTGATGAAGTAGGATGGAACTGAAGATGAAAATGATAGAAATAGAGAGAGCTGAGGAAAGGGAGGGGGGGGGGTCACCATGCAGTCAGCTTCTGAGAAACAGGATCATATCCTGAGGGTCTCATTTAACCCCGTGGTCCTCATCCTTGCTGCACATTACAATCTCCTGGAGAGCTTTAGAAAGAAAAACCCATTCCCACCAACAGTGTAAGAGGGTTCCCTTTTCTCCGCATCCTCTCCAACATTTGTTGTTTCCTGCCTTGTTAATTTTCCCCATTCTCACTGGTGTGAGGTGGTATCTCATTGTAGTTTTGATTTGTATTTCCCTGATGGCAAGTGATGCAGAGCATTTTCTCATATGCTAATAAACAAACTCTTAAAGGTGATAAAAAAAAATAAAAAAAATAAAAAATAAAAAATAAAAAAAGAAAGAAAAACCCATGCCCGGGTCCCAACCCACATCAATTAAATGAAAGTCTCTAGAGGATTAGATAATTCAGTTCCTTTAACCCTCTGAGGTAAATTGATCAATTTGACTGCATTGAGGATTCAAAGCATAGCTTGAAATGATACTCTGTTTCTGTAGGGAGTGTCTCCCTCCTTCCCAAGGAGTAATATACTCACTGGCAGGCTGTTTGGAACATTTAGCTATACATATCATACTCCTGTTCTATAGAGTGGCAAAGTCGAAGTTTGATGCATTCAGGTCACCAGGGAAAAGCAGCAGCTCATCAATTCCTCTCCTTACTGGACACATCTAGATATGAGAGCAATATAAATTTGCATGTTAAATGTCAAAGATGGATTCATTTTCATACTTATCATGTATTACCAGCTGGAAATGGCACTGATTTACTTTTGAGATAAATATTTCTTGGGAAGAAATGAAATGGGGTCACAACTGAATGAGTTGCACCTCATTTGCACTCCTGCCGTCCGTTTCAGACAGCTTTAGCTTATTTATTCCAAGGAAACAAGGCAAGGCACATGTAGGTTTGTAGCATGGAAATAATTTTGAGAAGAAAATAACACTGATTTTATGAAATATGAATTATTTTTAAAGTTTGTCATAAGTGCCAACATTACCTTTGTACCTCCTTTCCTTGTTGTCCATTGATTATACAATTCATGCAGCACTTGCTATACTGGCTTATTAAATGTATTTTATTTAAAAAATACTTATTTCAAAATTTACATTTCTATTATATAGTTGGGGTCAATATTTATGACTTTCTTGCTGAGTGCTATTTCACTACTCATATTTCTCACACAAGTTAAAAAGACATCTTGGATGATTTCATGAAATTCTAAGCCTATTTATGTATTTATTTATTTTTTAAAGATTTTATGTATGTATATATGTATGTATTTATTTATTTATTTATTCATCCATCCATTCATTCATGAGAGACACACAGAGAGGGAGAGACATAAGCAGAGGGAGAAGCAGGCTCCCTGCAGGGGATCCTGATTCAGGACTCCATCCCAGGAACTGGGATCATGCCCTGAGCCAAAGTCAGACTGCTCAACTGCTGAGCCATCAAGGCATCCCTATTTATTTATTAAATATTTTATTTATTTGTTCATGAGAGACACAGAGAAAGAGGTAGAGAGGCATTGGCAGAAGCAGGTTCCCTCTGGTGAACTTGATGCAGGACTTGATCCTATTACCCCAGATTATGCCCTGAACAGAAAGCTGAAACTCAACCACTGAGCCACCCAGGCATCCCTGTTCTAAGCCTATTTAAAGTTAATGAAAGTCCAGGGCACCTGGGTGGCTCAGTCAGTTAAGCATCCAACTCTTGATTTCAGCTAAGGTCTCAGGGTCATGACCTCAAGGTTGTTAGACAGAGCCCCTAGTTGGACTCCATGCTCGGCATGGATCCTGCTTAAGATTCTCTATTCCCTATCCCTCAGCCCCTCCCCACCCTCATTAAATACATATATACGTACATACATACACACATACACATACATACATACATAAATACATAAATAAACAAAGTTAATAAAAGTTCATGGTCATTTTATTGGTCTTGGATAAGTTTCTCTTTCAACTTTTGAAGGATAAATATTTATGTTTAACAGGGACTGCAGTTATATATTTATTCTGAAAATAAATACCTTGAGTGTTATGACATTGTTACCTTTTAATAACCATTAACATATCTCACATCTCCCTCCAATAATCCCACCAAATTCTAAGAGAAAAAGGAAAGGCAACAAAATAGTTAGATATCAAAAACAGAAGTCAAAAGAAATGAGAAGCATTTTAATGCTTTTCTAGATCTGCTTCCTCATAGATCAAATGTGGCTTTCTTTTTTTCTTTTTTTTGTGGCTCTCTATAAGATGATTAGGAGTGCCTTCTGAAAAGCTTCCCATTTACCATTGTTTACATTTCTTTTGTTCTTTTCTGCATAAAGTTTCTTTCAGAATGGTATTTTTTTCTTTCAAATATGGTATTTTTCCTACCTATTTAGAGTAATTTACAAATAAAATTAAATCATAAAGACTATGTTGTTAAAAAATGTTTTGTGAGGTCTTCACAAAAGGACTCCAGTTTTTTTTTTCCATTTTCATAACCATAAAACCATGTATTAATTAAATAAAGCAGCATTCATTCTGAGCTATGAACACCAAAGGCCACATTTGACTTTTTCTTTTCTTGTTCTTTTAATTATTTCATCTGTTAGGAAGTAATGACAGGACTGGCTGATGTGAATATGATGTACCCCATGTCTCCAGCCCCCGGTTAAGCTTAACTGCCTGGTAAAGTTAAAACCTGGGAGGAATAGGAGTAGCTTATTTTAGAAATTATAATCACTAAAGAAGGAAATAGTGGAGATTATCAGTATATTTATAATGAAAAACACCAATTTCAAGCAAATTGTAAGAGATATATTGAAATTTACTTACAAACCTGTAAAGATATTACAGCTCAGTAGTATTTTCTGGAGCTGAGGACTGGAGTCAAAAAAGAATAAATGTAGGGAAGGACATCTAGGGACACTGAAGTGGCAATACAGAGACAGGGCAGAGGAGCTCTGATTTTAAAAAGACAAGTGCAGATCATGGATAGATGGGCATATGACCAGCATTGAATATTGAATATTTAATATTTGTAAGAACTCTGCCAGGCTGTCTAAAGCCAAGAAGTGTTAGAAATGTGAAATATGCTAAAAAATAATTAAACAAAATGATTTTATTTATATGAAATAAGGAAAGCAATTATACATATAATTATATATAATTATTATAATGTAGGCTAGTATTTCCTAAAGTTATCTTTGAATATTAATAATAAGCACATAGAAAAGGTTTCAGACAAACCAATGATTTGTATGTTAAACTACAGAACTTGTCAGAATTTTTAATATTCCAGGTTTTTGTTTATCTTTAAAAGTAGAAATGTGGTGTCTAACATAAGCTCTCAGAAAATACTGATCTGGGCTACGCATTTTGGAAGATGTTGGTTTGGGGTGTGTAATTGCAATCATTCCCTAATTGTTCTTGCCTCTAGCTTCTCTTTTATCACATTTGCTCCACATAGCACTACTAGAGTACTCTGATTTAAATAATAATAATAATAAATAAAAACAAAACACTGTCAATATGCCTCCCGTTCTGCAAATAATCCACTATTAACTGTTCAAAATTTCTTAACGTGGTATTTTGGCACTTCCAACTATTGCCCCCGAACTTCTTTTCAACTTTATTTCTTCCTCCAGAAAGCTAAATATCACTATACCCTATATTACCTCCTAATATGTCCCTTTAGTGAAAATAAAATGCTTGGATTCAAGAACCACCTCCTCCTCCATTGTGTATTTATGGTGATAATATATATCAGTATCTTTAATTTCCTCTCTCTCAGAGGAATTTGGCTGACCATATATATTATCTATTATGCAATAATTTTGCCTTTTGTAGATGAAAGTATATCAAATAAATTGCTTGAGAAAGCACACCTCTTAAGTGCTAGGAACCAGGATTCAAATTTCGATGTGTACGATTTCAAAGTTCATTTTTCACTCTCCACAGAGTTAAAGAACCCAAAACAGAGAAGTTCAAAATATACAACCCATGGACATGATGAATATCAGTAAAACTTTCCAAAGGTTCACATAGCTTTGGTTCTTATGAAGTTTCTTGAGAAAAAGATCGACTCCCAGTTTCAGCTTATATAAGACTTTTAGCCTCATTAGGTAGGATTATTTATTTATTTATTTATTTATTTATTTATTTATTTATTTATTATACTGTACTATCTAAATCCTGACTCAACTGTGTCTGTGGATTTTGTTCAAATAATTTTCCTGAATTAACTTCTCCCTTTTCTGGTTCATCTCCCCTGAGTTGTCCCTTAGAAAAATCCCCTCCCCCTTCTTCTTAAAACTAAGGGTCTCCCCAAATTTCAAATTTTATTTATTTGATGGGTGGACATTCATACTTTCATCATTTATTTTCTTATAGTAAAACATTATGGTACATGTTGGCATACCTAATTACACTTCAAAAATTTACCCCAGAAAGCTTGCAGTTATTGTTAATGTATATGCAATGACTAGTTTTTAAAGTCATTGAGTCATGTGGGACTCAATCCCAGAACTCCAGGATCACAACCTGAGCCAATGGCAGACGCTCAACCACTGAGCCACCCAGGTGCCCCAGAGGTTTTTTTAAATGTAGTTTAGAGTCCTCAGATATTGTGGAGGCTTGATTTTATTAAAGAATTGAAAGATGTGTGTGAGTTGTTCTCTTTGTGTGTGTGAGTTGTTCTTTTAATGAAGCTTCTGGTACATGGTGATATGAATAGTCATTCTTTTTCAGCCTTATGTGCCTCATAGGGATGTCTGAGGAATGTATCAAGCACTATGAAAGGTCTGAAGTTTTACCATACTTTCAAATTTACAAGTTAGCTTATCATATTTTTATGGATGCTAACAGAAATCAAAAGACCCCTAGGTCAGGAACAACTCACAACAGGAGTAGAAGGCAGATCATCACCATTGTTGACAATTCCCTGAGTCCCAGTTTCTTGAAAACCAAATGACAGCTGCTCATGTAATAAGTTGCATAATGAGAAAGGAACCCTGAGAATTGGGAATCCGAATCTTTTATAATGGGCAGTATGCATGCCTATTTCTTTGCTCTGGTGGGAGACACTATCTCTGTCTTCCAAGACTGTAAGTAAACTTGTCCTTTGCTCTGGAAGGAGATACTGTCTCTGTCTTCCAAGGCTGTTCAGTATACAAACAACCTTAAAAAGATACTCCAGAACAAAAGCCGTTAGTGTCTTTGCTTGCAAGATGTGTGCAATTATGATGGACCCATGGAGAATTGCCTCCTGACAATATCTACCTCTCCTTTCTCTATCTTGGCTTCTGGTACATTTTCCCATGAGAGTTCCCATTAGTCAGATGCTGATTAATCTGAATGCCAGAGGCTGGAAACAAATCTATTCAATTTTCATCATACAGCATTTAATTAAGATTATTATCAACAGGACTCCAAACTACAGAATAAGGCCAATCACTGGGGACCCAAACCCAACTAGCATAACAAATTACATCAACCATCAGTGTCTACATTAGAAAATCAGGTGGCTTCTTCCTTTCATTTCTGTATTGATATTTGCACTTGTCCCAAGGCATTAATCCAGGTACTGTGAGATGCATTAACAATTGCCTTGTCCCACAAGGTAGAAGTCGAGGGCAATCCTACCATCTCTAACAACTCTAGCCAGAAGTTGAGGCTGATGTGACTAACTTTCAGAGCTAAGGTAGTGTCATTGGTCATTTCAGCTAAGGCCAGTAGCTTCTCCCAAGTAACCAGGGTAACCTCAAATGGTGAGATCTCCATATATTGGATAATATTGTTACATGATCCATTGGTGGTGTTTTCCTTAAGCTCTTGAATGTCTCTTATTAATACCTCAGAAGCAGGGATCCCTGGGTGGCGCAGCGGTTTAGCGCCTGCCTTTGGCCCGGGGCGTGATCCTGGAGACCCGGGATCGAATCCCACATAGGGCTCCCGGTGCATGGAGCCTGCTTCTCCCTCTGCCTGTGTCTCTGCCTCTCTCTCTCTCTCTCTCTGTGTGACTATCATAAATAAATAAAAATTTAAAAAAAAAAAGTTTTAAAAAATACCTCAGAAGCAGATATCACCATATTTTGGAAGGGGAGGCTGGTTAATATATGCCTTCCCCCAGAAGAAGAGTCCCTAGAGCATATCTTATGCCTCTATAAAGGTATCTGTTGTTTATATTGCTGCCCCCACCTCCAAGGAGGACTTACATCAGTCAGGGGCCCCAGTTGATAGTGCTTTCAAAATACTTCCAGATGGTTGGTAGAAACAGCTTTCATAGTTAAGTTCAAATGATTCAGTTTGGTCCTGGTTTTGGAAGGACTCTGTATCTTGTTGTCTGTGCCACCAGAAGGTTGACATTTGTCCACTCCATGGAATGACAAAGTAAAAACTATAAGAATGGGTATGGGAAAATATCTCAAGGTAGGAATATGTGTTTTAAGTGGAAGTTGTAGAAATTGAGATTATCCCCTGCTATTTCCATAAACCTCTTATTAAAGTTAAGGACAGTCATGGTGAAACCATTGTAAACTTGGTCCAGAGATAAAAAATCTATCAGCAAGTTAAATTTATGGACTCAACAGTTTGGGAATGCTTTTCTAAGTCATTTTCCTTTAAAAAACAATGGCTCCAGAGGTGATTCTGAGAAACAAAGATCATTAATGTCCCTCCCTCCATCATACTGCTCTTTCCCTTTATGCCAGATGTTATTCCCCCTTCACCGTCAGAAAATCAGTGTGTCTTATTCACTTTTTCTCCAATCATCAAATATTTTTATATGGACATTTCATCCAAATATATAAAAGAGGAATTAGGGCATTTTTATAAAACTTACAGAGATCCAATATGTCCCCAGATTTGGTCCATGTGGGCTTCTGTAAAGGGGCTCAGTGATCAATGCGTACTTAACCAAGTGATCACTATCCTTATAATCCAAGATTATGTCAGTACAATGAAAAAATTCCAGGTCACTGAAGCAGTTAAGTCTGAATTCCCTAAGAGATTTTTTTTCCCCCAGACTGCAAAAACAAGCAAAGGTATAAAAACCAAGCAGGAATGTAATTACTGTTAGGGAAAGGAAGACAAAGCATTCCATACAGGAATGGTCAAGATAGAATCTCAAATTTGCAAAATAGATCTGTATATACCCCAGCCCTTTGATCATTACCCAGAAAGTAAATAAGAAACAATGAATCCCTTCTGGAGATAGTCTTGTTCAGTGACCAAACTGTCTACAAAGGCTTGTAGACCAGAAGGGGATGAGGTAGAGTTAGAGATTTTTGAAGTCCATTTTTTAAAATATTTTATTTATTTATTCACAAGAGACATAGAGAGAGAGTCAGAGACACAGACATAGGAAGAAGCAGGCTCCTCTCAGGGATCCCAATGTGGGACTCAATCCCCAGACTGGGATTACGCCCTGAGCTGAACTCAAGGGAGACGCTCAACCACTGAGCCACCCAGGCATCCCTTTTAAGTCGATTTTTATAAAGTCCATTCTAACTCAGTAATTCCAGATGCTTGAGGATGGCAGAGAACATGAAAAGGCCATTAAATGCTTTTACTATTGGCCCATTTTTGAGTGGATTTTGTGATAATAGTTCAACCACTTTCAGACTAAAAATAATTCTGAAAGCCAAAAACATGGCAAGTTTTATTCAAGGCTACCCTAGTATGGATTTGGATTATGAGACTGGATCGGCAACATTGTAAGGTGAACAAGTGTCAACCACTGATGAGGCACTAAAGCACCACTGATAACTCTGAGTGGAGGTCACAGGTCAGATGTAGTCAATCTACCAGAAGCAGGCAGAAATATGACTTATGCAATGTGACTTCCTTTTCTGCAAGACAAATGGGACAGCTTTTGTCAGAAATCACAAGTCTTGGCTGTGATGATCTTTTTTGCACCAGAAACATAGAGTCCTTTATTTTGTGTCCAGTTTATAATAGTATATGTATTGCCATGCCCAGTAAGATGATTCATCTGGGAAGCAATGGTAGTAATTTAGGTAGTACAAACTTGACCAGCAGCTTGGTTCCAGTAGGTCTTATCAGAGAAAAGGTCCTTAATGGATATCTGCATTAAGTATTCCAATGGTTTAATTATCATCCACAATTGTTTTCAAAGCTCACAGCCCCAGAAAGGTGTCCATTACTGATCTGTAGTTTTCCAAGTGGCAGACTAAATATCTAAGATATTTATGACAATCTAAGTCAGTAAATGTATAAGGCTCATCAGGGGAGTATTGACCATAGCTTTGAGAATGGCCTTGAGTTCTCATGGAGTAGAGTGACCATGTCCCTTTCGTTTTTCATAAGGCAAAAGTTAAGTTTGAACATCTATAGCACATCAGCAGAGTAGCATCATTGAGATAGTCTCATATTTTTAGGGCAATCTCTGCATTAATGGTATCCCAAATGAGAGGTTTGCCTGAGACTGGGGAGATAGAGGATAAATTTTTCCCCAAAAGAAAAAGAAAAAAAAAAACTGTCTTCTTTTCCTTTTTCCTATAAAACTGAAATGTCTTTAATCCAAGCAGGATGCATTCTTGAAATGCCATTTCCATTTGACAAGCAAGGCTTATGGGCCATCCTCACCTTGTTAATCAATGAATACAAGTTGATCCACCCAAAATGGGAATACCAAGCTGGAGAGTCACTATAACTCCATGGGCCAGACATTCAGATTTGACAAGAACCCAATATATTAAAAACAAACAAACAAACAAACAAACAAAACTATTTTTGAAAAGGAATGTACCTGGTACTGTTGCTATTGACAATGGCATCCTTTTGCTAGAGACTTCAATTAGTTATAGACACTTACAACTCAAAAGAGTCATTAAAATTGCAGGGATAAAAGATAATAGTACTTTTCTACATGATGGTCTTCCCAACGGGGAGGATTCTCTTTTGGCATTTGTGGGCTTTCATAGTACAAGCATGTGACACATCAATACTAATTATAGATTGAAAAGTAGAATTCTTAACAATAATACACTGCATCAGCCCAAAGGACCCTCCCACAAGGCCACATTAGTTTCTGTCCCCCATGTGAATTCTACTCAAAACTCACCAATTTGTTTTGAGCATCCAATGTTCCACAGGACTAACTAGAATGGTGACTTAGGTACCTCTATATAGAGTCAAAAATTTTTTACACCCCAGTTTCCACATGCCCAGATAAAGAGGACAAGAAGTCCATACACATACTGTGCATTGCCGGAGATGAACACTGACTCTAGGGAACCCTAATCTTTTATAAATGGCAATAATTATGTCTGCCCCATTGCTCTGGAGGGAGCTACAGCCCTGGTTTCTAAAATTGTAAGAAAATCTGTCATTTATTCTAAAAGGAAACATTTTGTTTCTTCTAAGGCTGTTTGGTATATAAACACTCTAGAAAAAAATAGTCCAGAACAAATGGTTCTGCATGCGAGGAATGCAAACATGCAAGAAACCTATGGAGAATTGCCTCCCAACAGCCTAGAAACAACCTACTTAATCCTGAGGGCACTAAATTCTTCCTCAGCAGCCTGTGTGACTCTATGGGCCATGACTGCCAGGATGGCTCTAAAGGGGATTGATCACTTTCCTATCCATGGATGTGGAGAAAATGTTACTAACACAGTGATTGAAAAAATGTGTCCACTAATAGCAAGTGAAATAAAATTGAAAAATAGTTCCAAATATGAAATTGTTATAATTTATTTTAGTAAATATTACAACTTTCCATATTGAATGTAATTGATCCTAACCAATGAAGTGAATGTCAGGCAATAATTCTTTTAAGTGCTGACGCTAATTAGAAGACTCATCTATAGAGATATAGATATAGATATGGATATAGATATAGATCCACCAGAAATTTTTTTTTAATTTTTATTTATTTATGATAGTCACAGAGAGAGAGAGAGAGAGAGAGAGGCAGAGACACAGGCAGAGGGAGAAGCAGGCTCCATGCACCGGGAGCCCGACGTGGGATTCGATCCTGGTTCTCCAGGATCGCGCCCTGGGCCAAAGGCAGGCGCCAAACCGCTGCGCCACCCAGGGATCCCAGATCCACTAGAAAATTAAGCAAAAAATTGAGGTAAAAGGGTGTGGATAAAGAAAAATATGTGATAATAAATCTTCAGTAAATTCTTTAGAATTTTAAAGACTAAAATATTTAGGAGGATAATTTAAAAAATATTAATGTGAAATATAAGTTTCTATGATATGCTGTAGGTTAATATGATTCAATATTTTTTTCAGAGGACATGGAACAACATGATAAATTCACAACTTGGTGCTGTTTACTCAGATTTCTCCAATCGTAGAGCTAAGAATTGTGTCTTTCTGCACCACTAACTAGGAAATGAAGAGGCAAAAATCCTGGGTTCCACACAGTCCAGGACAATTATAACATTAGTGTTCAGGTCATCCAAAGGTAGATGAGAGTGCTAAAGTAGGAATAGACTTGAACCATATAATACCTTAGAATTAAGGATTCAAAACTTTTGCATTTGATATTTTAAAGAAAGCTGGTTTTGTATGTGTGTCCAGATTGTGATCTGTATGTATATAAAGTTGAAATTAAGCTCCCTATTAATATACTATTTTTTATTATCAAGAGCAGGTTCTATTTCTTTTACAGAATTAATAATCAAAACCTTGCATTTTACACAATAATGATGCAAAACCTTAAAAATATTTTCAATTTTGTGTCTCCTGTGATTTCTACAGTAGTGTCCAAAAAACAAGGAGTTAATGTTTTACAAGAGAATTGAAAGTGCAGTCTATCCTCTTATAATGATCATATTATCTCATATGTGATGAAAGATAAATAAAACATAATGTGGTCTTAGCAATAAAATATTGAGTTTTCTATTAATTTGTATGCCATTGGCAACTTGATATAATATGTGTAGGTATATGAATTAGCATACATTTATGTATATGTTTATATACATATATGTATTTGTGTGATTTAATCTTACCCAATTTTGTTCTACTTTAATGCTGCAATCAAATGTCAAATGTGTATATTGTGTTAAAATAGGCACTACCACTTAGTTTATACATTTTTATTACTCCATTACATTTAAACCTTATCATTCAAATTATGCAGTCAGAAGTAAAGGTAGTCTAAATATAGCATTTCCCTTTGCTGAAAACAAAATAATCACTAGAGCACTAATGTCTAGCAGCTACAAAAAAATGCCTTCTTCACAGGTAACACAAAAATTGGGCTTAAGAGCTACAATGACAAGTGAAAATAGTAATGCTATGTGATACATTTTGTTAATGCAAAAGCAACAGAAATATAATGCCATCAGCAAGCTAAGAGTAATTATGTTATTGGCAGGAAAATTGAATTCTTCAAGCATAAGAAGGGCGTTTTATTTGAAAATAGTCCCCAAATATTACAATCTTCAAACATTAAAAAATGTGACTAGTATTCTTGATACTTTTTTCCTTTTGGTTTTGTTAGGCACTGTAAATTTATGAAGTTATTTAACATGGAGGTTGCTTAAAATTTTATTGCAATGACATTTGTACACAGTAGTAAGGAAAAATTATATTTATAAAAAATATTTCTATATGGATAATGATTTGGCTGGTAAGTATAAGGGCAGTAGGTGATATCTATTTTAAACTTGAAATCTTCTGGGACGCCTGCGTGGCTCAGTGATTGAGCATCTGCCTTTAGCTCACAGCATGGTCCTGGGGTCCTGGGATTGAGTCCTGCATGGGACTCCCTACAGGGAGCCTGCTTCTCCTTCTGCCTGTGTCTCTGCCAATCTCTCTGTGTCTCTCATGAATAAATAAATAAAATCTTTAGAAAAAATTAAAAATATAAACATGAAATCTTCCATCTTGCTTTTTGTAAGTAAATCAGTGAAAGAGGCCACTCAGTGATTGTTCTGCTACTTTTCTTAACCTGGAAATTAGATAATCAAAATTAAACGTCCTGCCTTATCTACTTACTATCTCTTTTATGTTGTAGATAAAGGTGGAGTGTGTTCTCTCTGTCCCTCTATTACTCTCTTCTATGTCTATCTCATTCATTCTTGTATCTCTTCTTGCTTTTACTTCTCTACACACACACACACACACACACACACACACACACTCATGAAATGCATCTACAGGAATTGTCCATTGCCTCTTTTCACCGAAGAGTAACATATCAATTTATTAAGACTTCTGTTCAAATTAATCGGAATTTTTTTATCAAAATGACCAATTTTCCAAGTTTTTTTGCTAATAGGATGAGACTCAAATAAGAGATTGTAATCAGTTGGGTCAGAACAGAGCCCTAAAGATGGACATCTAGTTTACTTCTCCCTTCACTCTCTTAACTTTTAGCCTCATGGTTTCTTTCTATACTAATAACTAAAATGTCTATATTTAGTCTTAGTTTATTCTACACATGTTTATAGATTATTGATTGAATTCATTCTGTACATCATGAATTGGACTAGGCTCTGGGAATAAAATATTAAACAAATAATGGATGTGGTTTCTGCCCTTATTGAACTTACTGTTTAGTAGTGTGGGAACAACACACATACGTACACATATGTGCAATTCATTTAGAATTATGATATCCTTAAGGGACATTTGGCATAATAAAAACCATTAAATAGGGTCATTGCTTAGAAATGGTATGGTTTATTTGACCAAATAATGATTAATTAGACTTCTGAAGGATGAGTACAACTTAACTATGAAAAGAAGGGAGGGAAACGTTTCTAGGCAGAGGGAGAGGATGTGCAAAGGCTGTGGCTAGAGGAAAGGTGGGTGGAGAAATGAGAAGGCCAGAGTTAGAAATAAAGATTTTTTGGAAATAATCCTATAGAGGCAAATAGGGCCTGACTTAAGGATTTTGTAGGCTGTGCTACATTTGGTTTCATTCTAAGAGCAATAGGAAGTCATTTGTTGTTTCTGCTGTTGTTTAGAAGCTAAGGGACTATATAATCAGATTTGCATTTTGAAAATATGACATACTGGTTGTAGTGATGAAAATGGAAGGAAGGTTGTCCCAGAAAGAAATTATAATAACTTGGATTGTGGTAGATGGTGGAAATGAATGAGAAATTATGTAGGATGACATTTCAGAGATTATGTAGGAGAGAACAAATCCATAGGATTTGATGAAACATTAAATAAAGTGGGACTGGGTGAAATAAAATTCAATATTATAAATAACTTTTGAATTTTTGATTTGTATCATTCTAGTTATATATGGTTATGTAACAAATAATCCTCAAAACTAAGTAGTTTAAACATTGACAGTATTTATTTGGCTCAGGTATCTGCCATTTGGGCAGGGCCTAGCAGGGGCAGCTCATCTTTCTATCACTTGGCATCTGCTGGGCAGCTCAGAGGCCTGAGAGAGGGAATCATCTGAAGTTTCTCTTTTTCCATTACTGAGGCTTGATGCTTGATTATTGGAGCTGTGGCCTGAACACCCTCATGTGGACTTTCTTGTTTGTGCCTGGCATCTTTATAGCATGTTGGCTGGGTTTCAAAGGCAAACTCCCTGAGTGCCAAGCAAAAGCTCTAGAGCCTTTTATGACTGCTTAGAAATCACTCAGCATCATCTCCATCACATTATAATCATTAGAAACAAGACAGTAAGGCTGACTTCTATTCAAGAGGGGGTGTACGTGAAATAATTTGTGGATTTATTTAATTCCAGCACAGATAACTTGATGTCAGATAGCCCCACTCTTGAGAGAGAAAACTTTAGAAAAAGATTAGATTTGGAAAATATCTATATTTTTCTTTTGCTTCTGATTGATCTTTAAGCATCTGTTTTGCATGCTCTGCTTTTTCCAGAATTTGTCTATTACTTGTAAGTTACTGACTTCTAAAATCTATCTAACCTTGATTCTGCATCTACCTAATAATATCACTGTTGCCCGTAGGATGTCTCAACATCATCTCCAATTTAAGTTGTTTAAAATCAAACACCTTGTTTTCCCTCAGATTTTCTCCTTTTCTTGAAATGTTCTAACTTAAGGGAGAAATGATTCTGAGATTTCTCCTTGACTCCTCTTCCTCAGTGCCAATCCCAATCTGTTGCCAGATATGGTCAGGTCCACTCTTGACAGCTGTTACCTTACATCCATCCAAATCTTATTTTCTTTCCTCTTTCTTTTTGTCCTTTTCTGCCTTCTGACAATGTTCTGGACAAGTGATATTTTTACTGCTCCTAGAAGATGGCAACTCATTTAAGTACTTTCAACATGCTACCCTGTGATGTTAAAAACTGTCAGTCATATCCTTTCTTTTTCAAGTAAGCTGTATACTCCTTAAATTCCTGGTTATTTCCCATAGCAATTAATGCAGTAGAAGAGGCAAGTAAGATGGACAGATTTTTGCCTGTTTGGATTTATTCTATATGAATTAATCTAATACATCTAAATCATTTTTAATTCTAGAATTTTTTTAGGGATTTTATTTATTTATTCATGAGAGACACAGAGAAAGAGGCAGAGACAGAGG
The DNA here is from genome assembly GCF_053574225.1 of Canis aureus. Classification (NCBI taxonomy): domain Eukaryota; kingdom Metazoa; phylum Chordata; class Mammalia; order Carnivora; family Canidae; genus Canis; species Canis aureus. The sequence goes on along the minus strand of NC_135624.1, from coordinate 16,086,056 downwards.
CTGAGGGAGAAGCAGGCTCAATGCAGGGAGCCCAATGCGAGACTTAATCCCAGGACCTCAGGATCAAACACTGAGCCGAAGGCAGACACTCAACCACTAAGCCACCCAGGCGTCCCTAATTCTAAAATTTGATGACTCTAGTAAGAGGAACCAGATATTGAGCACTTACTATGAATCAGGTGCTACATTAATATTTCTCCATAGGTTATCTCCTTTATCCTCATACATGGTGTGGTAATAGGAGATTCTATTCCCATTTGATTTAAGAGGAAATGTGAGTGTCAGAGATGTTAGTGTGCTTGCCCAGAGAGCTGAAAAGTGGAAGGACTGGATTTCACAGATGCCTTTCTCACTTCAGAGCCTGTGTGATTTACCACTATAGAGTGGCATGCTTCAGTGTTGTCTGGGTCTATGAATCTGATCAAAAGTAATGCTCACACAAAGGAGTCTCTCAGTGGGAGGCTATCCTCCTAAAAAACACTATCACACTTAGAAATATTATTCTCTCTTAGGACTTAAGCAAAAACTTTTGTAATCATCTATTTTCAAAAGCAACTCAATTTCTATATTATAGAGACCCTATCTCATTTTTTGTTTCTCTTTCTTAAGTTTTCAGATGTACCTGAAATGTGATGTACTCAGCATTGGCAGTCTTCCTCATTTGGTTTTATCAAGCTACAGCACAATGCTTTTGTAACATGTCTGCTCTTTTTAACATTACTGTAAAGTGTTAAGGGCCTGGTCTTTCATCTGTATTCACAGGATACAGAGGTCCTCTATCTGTATTTTACTCCATAAATCATCTTTATGGCACAAAGGAACAGGGAGCAGTAAGTGCTCTCTGTTTTGTTTTTGCTGTCACTTAAGGAAGCTAAACTGAATATAAGAATATCATAGATTTTAAAATTGTACTAGTAAACACAAAACCCTATTGTCTCAAAGTCATAGTTAACAATATTGCAGTTGGCAAGGTACTAAAATATATATCCTACATTAGTAGATGTGTAAAATATGGAGGAAGCATTAAGTAGAAGTCAGAGAAAGTGGGTTCAAATCTCTACTCCACCACTTTCTACCCATGTGACCTGGGGGAAATTAGTTAATTTATTAAGGTAGTGACAGGCTCGCAATGATGGCTATAATTTATAATCACATAAAACTTCAAAGCAAATACTGTTTCTCTGCCTCTATTCCTAGAGATTTATTTTTTTTAATGAGATTTAAATTTAATTGCTTTAGCGTGGAGATTGCACTGAAATCAGAACTCTGAGGTTTGGACTTGGGTACCAATATTTTTAAAAGGTTACCAGATAATTCCAATGCACAGCAAAGGTTGAGAAGCAGTGAATTCATCTAGTATAGTCCAAACTTTAATTTCCTCATCAGGAAAATGGAGATAATGGTATAAACTCTCACAGGTGGTTGCAAGAGTTTGCTGATATTAACATATAATTCCTGGTACATAATTAAGACTAGCTGATAGTAGCAGTAGTAGATCCATTTTTATTAATCCTTTGCCAATGGTTGTACATAGACTTAGTCCATTCATTTATTTAGCAAACATTTGCTGTGAATCTACTACCTGTTAGTCACTATTCTGGGCTTTTAGAGTTAGAATCGTCACCAAAGCAGCTAAAGTTCTCAAAGTTCTCATTCTCATAGAACTCATATTCTAGGGCAGGAGACCTATAACAAACAAACACAGTTCTAAGAAAGGGAATAATTGCAAGATAAATACTGTGATGAAAAACCATGAAAATCTCTGGACTTATCAAAATATGTGGTCTTTGAGGTAATGGAACAAATTTTTTTCTTAATATGTTCACAATGGTAATTATATTGTCACCCATCCACAAATATTTGAAAACATTTGTGGCCTCTGATTATATTCACCCAATTACACAAAGATAAAATAATATATTCAGAGGAATGACAATAAAGGGAGAGGGATTCTTAATAAGTATAAAATTAATGGGGAAATATGGAAAGCAGATTTCAAATATTAACTAATAATTGACAGAGGAAATGGAAATTAATGCATGTAATATCAGTTTAAATTTAATGAACATCTACAGTTCTAGATAGATAAGGACCACAGAACTTTTAGAGTGTACACAATCTCTTCTGCCCACATTTCCTGCCCAGAATACACACACACACACACACACATACACACACACAAGAATGGTGGCTCAATTTAATTTAGGAAATTAGAGTAGCCTTTTGTTTAAAGGATAGAGTTTGGGTTCTGATAGACATAGGCTGATTTCCCACTGTGCTCAATTATCTATATGACCATAAACAAATTATTTATAAGCCTAAGTTTCCTGATTTCTGAAACAGAATTAATCAAACTCATTTCCTGTAATTTTATATGCATCAAATGTTTGGCATAATGCCAAAATTGCAGAAGTCCTAAAACCCTATTTGCTTGGTTTAATTGTATAAACTTAGTTCTCGTTAGTTTCTGTTTCATTTGAAAGAGCAGGACCATGTTGAACAGAAAAGACTCAGCCCAGAATAAACCTGATAAAAAACAGAGTCTTCTCCCTGTAAGTTTGAATAATGGTCACACCGTCAGAGATGTCACTGATAAACATCACCCTCTTAAAGTACTCCTTCACTTGGGTGATAAAGCTAAAGGTACTAGCTATAAAATATGGGTGAAAATGTTTCCCATCAGTAATCTTAATTAATTAATTTCTGGGCAGTTCTGTGTGAAGGAGCTTTATGGCGAAACAATGTGCTTCCCAAGCTTCAATGTACAGAGTAGTCACTTGGGAAACTTAATAAAGGCAGATTCTAATTCAGTAGGTCTAGCTGAGAGCCTGGATTTTGCATTCTCAACATGCTTCCAGGTGATATTGATACTGCTCTTCTGCAGACCACACTTTGGGTAACAAGAGTAAGGTTATTGAAGTTACCATAATGCACTTTCTCATAATATGTAAATTAAATTTTCATTATCTATTTGGTAAACAGACAAACTATTATTTTCATTTTACTGAATGACAAGAAATGTTTATGTATGTCTTTTGTTCTTTTGATGTCACAGGAAAATCATTATCAGCAAAGTATAATCACCTGCATTTTATAGAAAGGGACAATGAGAGACACTAATATTTAGTTTCTTGTTAGGGTCCCATAATGTGAGGCAGAGTTGAAATTAAAATTCTAGGTTCGAGGGATCCCTGGGTGGCGCAGCGGTTTGGCGCCTGCCTTTGGCCCAGGGCGCGATCCTGGAGACCCGGGATCGAATCCCACGTCGGGCTCCTGGTGCATGGAGCCTGCTTCTCCTTCTGCCTGTGTCTCTGCCTCTCTCTCTCTCTGTGACTATCATAAACAAATAAAAATTAAAAAAAAAAAAAATTCTAGGTTCGAATATTATCTTCTCTAGAGTTATCAAAATATGTGGTCTGTTGAATCAAAAGTTAGACTAAAGACCAAGGATGTCTGTTGTGTGGCTTTGGAACTAAGTACCCTGACAAAAGAATGGGAAAATAATGCTTTTCCTACTCCTTTCTGTGTATACAGTGAAATATGTATATATATTTTTCTATATTTATATAAATAATATATAAGTAATAATATAAGTAATAACATAGCATATAATAATGTAATATCCCATAGCGCTTAGCAATCCTGAGGAACAATGCATGAACTGTGTGTTCCTTTTATACTAGTATATCTTTTCCAACTTTTTCTTTCCACATCCCTCCTCCCAAAATAAACACACTTATCAAATAAAACAGGGAGGTGGGAAAACCAGATATATAACTCAATTATTGTCTTTTAGCAAATATTTACTGAATATTATTGGAGTTTACATATTAGTGAAAATAAGCTTGACACGCTTTGAGTATATGCTTTTAAAAATGGAAAATGATAAAAGTTCAAAAAGGATTTATATTTCAAAAAAATTAACGTGTGGCAATTTCAGGTACTTTAGGAAATTTAGTACCACCTTGACTTCAGAAGCCTCCTGCAGTAGCATAGGCTTATCCTGAGTATCATCTGCTTATAATACCTTTGCCTTACAATATGAAACCATTTAACGAAAAAGAATTTTACTTGGCATTGTTTCTGGCATCATGATGAAACTATATCTGTTATAGAGTGGGGAAGAAAGTAATGTTACCTCATGTTTCTAAAATAGCTGTCCTTATATCAAGATTCTTTTTCCTTTCTATGCCAGAGACTTATAGCAAAGACATTATCATCGCTTCTGAAAGAAGTGCTGGCAATCATTGAAAGAACTGTCATCTATCTTAGATAATGGCAATTTAACCACATGGTAAAACACTATTGTCACTTGATGCATTTTGATGGGAAGAATGTCATTGATGTTTTATTTCTCCCATGAATTTTAATGGGAAATAAACCATTAGTGACAAAACTGACTACAGTATACTTCTATGACACTGTAAAAATTGTGTGCATTTAAAAACTGACAAGTGCTTTCTTGTGTGTTTTTTTAAACTATGCTCATTTCACCTGTACTACTCACTTATAAATACATTCTGAAGGCAACCTTCTTCTCTGTTTCCTTAGCAGTGATGATCTGATGGCTTGGCAGGGCATATCGGAAGATTGGAGTCTTACATGGGGGAACACTCAGGGCCAATTATAGGGATTTTTGTTATGAGGACTTGTCTCTAAATATATCCTTTTACAAGACTGTCTGGAGGTGGGAAAGGAGGGCAGAGCTAGTAAGTCTCATCTCATGTCTATATCCTAATTTAAAATTACTTTTTTAAAAAGGAGTTGATAGAGACTTTAGATTTAAAATTAATACTTGCGATATACATTTTTCTTTCTTCTTTTGAGGAATTCCAAGGTTTCTGTTTCACAGGGCCATCCTAAACCAACACACGAGTAGTGATCACCTGCTCAAAAGTCAGCTTGAAGATTTCCCAGGCAAACACTGTATTATTTAATAAGGTTTTCAAGGTTCAAGTTAAATGCAAGAAGACAAAAGACACTCATTTCCATAGGTGCTGCCTGGAAATGCTTGAGCAGATTGAGATCTAGAAATAGACCCGACACCAGGCAGGTCTGTGTGAGTCACCTCATTTGAGAAAGCCCAAACTTCCTCTTTTCAAATCCCTTGGTGTTTCTCAAGCATACCAGCCAGATCGCTCTGTCTTTAATGATTTGGAAGTATGCCAACTCATCTCTCCTCCGGACTTGGCTGCCGAAGGGAGAAGGCTCAGCGCCATCTGAGTCCAGAGGAAATGAATGGCACAGCTGAATATCATCAGGGTAATGATGGTATCTCATTGCTCTCTAAATCTATTATTTGGGACAGAAATAGAGCAGGGGATTTTCCTGGCATTTCAATTATAAGAATTAGAAGGAAAATGTGAAAAATGTAGGGGCAGTGAGGGGAAAGTTTTGGAGAGAAACGCAGAGTGCATTTAACCTTCCCTTTTCCCATTAGCGAATACAATATTGCAAACTAGAGATTCGCTTTCAGTTTTAAAACAATCCATTTCCTAAATGATTTAACTTTCTAAAAATATTCAGTGGAATTAATTTTTGTTAATTGGTTGTCTTAATAGTAGGATTTGAGTGAGGGAGGCAATGTGCCCAAAACCTCTTGTACACTCTGTAAATCTTCGTCTCTTGTTCCAGTCACTGCTGGGGTCACCAGTAAGTTTTGTGCAAGTGCGTGGGATCGGGCTTCCTTACTTCCCCACCTGTGGCCTCTCTGACAGCTGGGACAGGAAGTCTGTGAACTGGAAAATCATAGCGGAGCTAATGCTTTAGGAGTCACCTCTTGAAGTCCAAGGAGATAGGATCAAATAAATGAAAACATCTGCTTCTCTCTTCTGGAGTTTTCTCTGCTATTCTGAGAAGCATTTTACAAATTTCACCAGAAATTTCTATAGGACTTTTTATTTTCATTTTTAAAAATTTTAAATTCAATTAATTAACATATAATGCATTATTGGTTTCAGAGGTAGAGGTCAGTGACTCATCAGTCTTATATAACACCCAGTACTCATCCCATCACGTGCCCTCCTTAATGTCCATCACCCAGTTACCCTAATCCCCCCACCTCCCTCCTCTCCAGCGACCCTCAGTTTGTTTCCTATGATTAAGAGTCTCTTATGGTTTGTCTCTCTCTCTCTCTCTCGGATTTTGTCTTTATTTTTACCTCTCTTCCCCTATGATGCTCTGTTTTGTTTCTATAGGGCTTAATATCAGCTATCCTTCACTGTAGCCACTGGTATAACACATCCTTGTATTGTCTTTCCTGCATTCCAGGACTTTTGACTATCACCTATTTCTCATTTCTGTTTCCTGAGACCGTATTACCAATTAAACCTCAGGTTTAATTGATACATGAGGCCTTGTATCAGGCATAGTTTCTAGGTAACATAGTCTAAAATGTGGTTTCACGTCCTCCCTTTGACTTTCCAGTCTGTATCAGATGGTTCCAGTCAATCCTTACCTGAACTTTGGTTTGAGGTTATATAGTTAGATGACCCATGCTTGAGGAATATTCAGAAATGTATATTCCCAGAAAATAACCCTAAGGAAACTCAAGGATAGCAGATACCTCTGTTGCATTCTTCCGGGCTTTGTGTATGGCCATAATCCCAAAGGGAACTGAAATTATTTCCCTAACCCATGTGGGAATTGTTTGTGCTAATCTTCCAGAAATGGCAAAATCACTGATACATATCTAAGAAATAGACCCTGAATTCAGTTTCTTAATGATATTTATAGCATGTGTTTTAGTTTGATTTTGTTTGATTTCAGTTTTATGTTCATGGGGTGTGCATGTGTGTCTGAGTCTGTGTGTACACGTGCATGCATTTCCCAGTTTGGTGGTTATATATGCACTTGGGGAAGAAAAAAAAAAACAGCTGCTGAAATAATTTACTATGGCTTACTAGAAAGGTCAAAATGCTGCACAGCTTCCACCCAGGAGTGCATTATGTACACATTTTTCACTGACTAACAGGATTTCATTACCAGGTACAACACTAACTGTTTGAATTGATTTATGGACTAAATAAATGTGATTTTATTACTGTCTTCTTTTTGGTGATCATCTACATGCTGTGGGAAATTCATGGCAATCCTGAGTTCTTAGATCATGCAGCCTATTTTCTACATAAAGACTTTTACCAAATAGTTTATCAAGTAATCAACTGTTTATCCTTTGAAGGCCACATGATCATAAAAATTTTATTAGATGTACTATACATGTCATAAAAATAATATGCAGTAAATGTGGAAAGAATTATGTGTTACATATTTGTAAATTTAGTATAAATCTTTAGTCTTCAAGAGTCAGAGGTTTAGGGGCACCTGGGTGACTCAGTGTTTGAGCATCTGCCTGTAGCTCAGGTCATGATCCCAGCATTCTAGGATCGAGTCCCACATCAGGCTCCCTGCAGGAAGCCTGCTTCTCCCTCTGCCTATGTCTCTGCCTCTCTATGTCTCTCATGAATAATACAAAAAAAGAATCAGATATTTAAAAAGTATGTGTAGGGATCCCTGGTTGGCTCAGCAGTTTAGCACCTGCCTTCCACCCAGGGCATGATGCTGGAGTCCTGGGATCTAGTCCCACATCAGGCTCCCTGCAGGAAGCCTGCTTCTCCCTCTGCCTGTGTCTCTGCCCCACCTCTCTCTCTCTCTCTCTCTCTCTCTCTCTCTCTGTCTCTCATGAATAAATAAATAAAAATTTTTAAAAAGTATGTGTAAGTATTGGTACAAGCACCTATATATTAATATATTAATATATTATATATTCATGTATTTGCACATGAAAAAAATTTACATACCATAAATGTGTAAAAGTAATGACATAATACTTTTACGTTGAAATATATTAATGTATTCAAATAAAGAGCTACAATGGCTAATTGGGAATTTTCCTCAGCAATATTATATCTTAATATTACCTCAAAAATAAGACACAATTTGCAAAAATATAACAAATATTTATAGCATACTAGATAAAAATAGATTTTGGCATCTAGCTTCTGTGAAATCAAATGAAGTTGGGTGTGTCATTTAAATTCTCTATGTTATACTCTTTATAAAATTCAAATAATAAATAATTGTAACAACTAATACACATAGTTTATTAGATGCACAGGCTTCAACTATATCAATTCATTTGGTCCTCTCAACAAACATGTGAGATACATAGGATCATTTCTTTCTTGCAAATAAAACTGAAGCATAGAGTTTCAATGATTCAGCGTAGGCAAATTGACAGTAAACAGAGCCAGGATTCAAACCTATGTCATTAGTCTCCACTATCTGAGCTATACTTCTCAAAAGTAAATTGTAACTCATAGGTATTGTGTTTTGTTTTGTTCTCAATGATTAAGTGTTATAAAATAGGTAAAGCTCCCCATACAGCACCGGGAGTTTAGTGAATCTTAACTATAAGTTTACTGGTATTGGTGTTTGCTGTCATCAATAGGATCACCACCACAGATTAACACTGACATTGAAGAGTTCACATGTCCCAGGATAGAAATTGCTTGAAAGTCAAAGTTTCTGCAACACAACGTAATGGGCTTATTTTGAACTAACAACTGACCCAGCCTTAAACTTTAAGTCTGCTTCTTCTCTTTTAGGGAGATAGAGTGGGAAAGTAACTAGAAAAAAAAATCAATGTGGTTACAGCCACTCACATGTTTGACAAGTGTATTGCAAACTCAAATCTCTTTACTAAGCACTTTGGTCTCAGAGCTAAGTTTCTATATGTATATCAAAGATTTGTTTGCAGTTACTCTTACTCCTTTTTTTTCTTTTGGCTGATGTCCTTTTTGCTCTTTTCCCCCCAATTTTATCAAGGAAAAATCGACAAACAGAAGTGTATCTACTTAAAGAATACAGTATGATGGTTTGATATGTATATACATTGTGGAATGATTGCCCAGATCAAGATAATTAACACAGTCATCATTTTCCATAGTTAACTCGTGTGTGTGTTTGTGTGTGTGTGTTGTGTGTGGTGAGAATGTTTAAGATCTCTCAGCAACTTTGCAGTGTACAAAACTGAATTATTTCAGTGAGTCACTATATTGTACATTAGATCTTCAGAACTTATGCATTGTATAACTGAAAGCTTGTATTCTCAATATTTATTCTAAATCAATATTAGAAGAAAAAAAGGAAACAGAACCCTGATATCTGGAATATATACAAGTTGCATCTTTCTGATTGTTAGGCATATATAATTTAGGATTTGGTAAAGGTTTTTTTTTTTTTTTTTTTTTTTTTTTTTAAGTAGGATTTTGTTTAAAACTCTAAGAGCACCTATCTCAGTACCACAAACTGTTTACCTATAAATGTCCTCTCTAGCTGGGATAATTCACAGAATTGTTTTCCCTAAGATAACTTACAAGGCCAGACATAATGTGACTCTTTCTAACTAGAAGTCGAGGAGATAGTGAGATTTTTCAATATGCTTACAAGTAAGAAGTTCGTCCTTTCAATAATATGATTACATTGAGATGGAACATTGTGAATGCCAGTACACTTCCTGACATGAGCTGAATAGGTACGGAGATTGTGAAATCTGCCAAGAAGAAAGTAACAGAATTTTAAAAATGAACAGCAAAAACAGCATTGTTTTTCATTGTGGTTACATGGCAATTTTCTTAAATACAGATTTTAAAGGCTTAGAGTCTGCATTCAGAGAGGGTTTGAATCTCATACCCACGAGACAACATGAAATCCGGAGATGTCTTAGTGAGTAGGAAACAGATACATTTCGAGTGCTTGACAACTTTGCCAGTGGCAAGTCTTAGAGCATTACTTTAAATATTTCATTATATCCCATCTTATGATTGACATAAGTTCCTCAGAGTAAATGTTAAAAACATACACATACAGCTAGCTCCAGATATATTGTGCCCCGTTCTTTTTTTCACAAGCCTAGGCTTTTCATCATCTCCAGGAACCTTCATCCAGCTCCCTAACGTACCGCACCCCCTACTTTGGTGTCACAACAAGACTCCATTTCCTAAGGGTGCCATTCATTCACTAAACACTAAATGACTGCCTGTGGGACCAATCAGGGACTAATTAGTAATAATATGTGTTAATTGTCCTGAAGAGGCTCACAGCATACTGAGGCAAAAGAATGACAGGAGAATAGAGTAAGATGATATTTGTAATATGTTAGCTTCCGAGGATAGAAAGTACGAGAACAAAAAAGAGCAGAACCCTCCTGAGGTGGTGGGGGTTACCGGGGAAAGTATCTCCAGGAATGCCCACTGAGATTCTAATGTGTGAATGGGGATTAGACAAATGATAGGGAAGGACCTGGAAAGAAGGACATATATTTTCCATTAATATGGTTTTTATAACTTTTTAAGTGTCAGAACACTCTATTAACCAACTTTTAATGTGATAGCTTCCCACTATAATGGAAGCTGAAGTCTATGCCTTAACTCTGTAATACCTTTCACCAAAACTTCTTGGTGCAGAATAGAGGGAAGCAAGTGTGAGCAAAAACCAAAGATATTAGGTAGAACAAAAGATATTGCAGTAAGTCAGTGGTTCCTAATGGGAGGGAGGCAGAATTTTGCCATGCAGGATACATTTGACAGTGTTTGGGGACGATTTCTGATTGTCATAACTTGGGGGTGGGGGTTGCTAAATGGCATCTAGTGGATAGAGACAGAGATGCTGCTAAACGTTCTGCAATCCACAGGACAGCCCCTGACCACAAAACAAATAATATCTAGTCCAAAAATCTCAAAAATGAAAACATTGCAAAGCCCTGCCCTAAGCTGATAATTGGGAATTATGCTTAAAGACAAAATAATGTTAATATCTACTAATTTTAGTTTCCTGTGAGGTACAAAAAAAAAAAAAAAAAAAGAGGGCCACTACTTTTTATCACTCACACAGTGATTGTTTTGGAAAGCTGAGAGTGATGCTTTCATTTTTGCCAACCATTGTGTTTAGTTCAGAGAGTAAGGTTTCTACATAATTTAAAAAGAGATCCCATGATATCTCAAACAGCTCATTTAGTTTTTCTGCTTACTGACTTCTGGAACCTAGATGATTTTCTTGTGTTCATGTTAAACCAAATGCCCTGTAGCAGTTTTATGTCTAACCAAAAAACAAGACCCTTGGAAAGGAATCTTTAATAATTTTGGCTAGAAAGATGCTTATACTGTGATGTGATAAGTTCAACCAAGGGCTCCTGTGGCATGATGAATTATTACTTATCACTCCACCCTGTTCAGGTTCTGGCCTCAAGTTTTGCCAGCCCTGAAACTCATCATCATGTTTGTTCTAGGGTTGGTGATACATTGGAGTCTCAAATTTTCATACTAAGCCTGTGCGTGTGTGCACACGCACACACACACGCACACACAAATTTGTGGGTGATTTACAAAATATTAATTTAAAATGACATTAAAGGAGTAGACTAAAGAAACATGCAATGTGTTATCTTGGATTAGATCCTGGAATAAACAAAGAGAATGCTAGTCTAAAAAACAAAACAAAGAAAAGCAAACCAAAAACCTGATGAAATTCATATAAGGTCTGAAGTTTAGTTAGCAGGAATGTACCAGTGATACTTTCTTAGTTTTGACAGATATACCGCGGTTATGTCAGATGTTTACATTAGGGGGAACTGGGTGGAGGGTACACAGGAATTCTGGATGACCTTTACATCTTTTCTGTGTGATCTTTAAATCATTTTCTGTGAGTCAAAAATTATTACAAAAAATTTATTTCTTAAAAAAATAACATTGAAGAGGAGAATAAAATGAATTGATAAGGGTGTCTCATTTTAAAGGCATTTAAAAAAAAAACCTTGCAAACTAGAAGCACTAAAATACTTTGTTACAATTCTATAACTGAAATGCACTTATGTATAACTTTAAAATTATGTTTTTAAACTCTCTTATTTCATTGAAATCCTAATCTACTTGTTTTAATTTTATATCAAAGTGAATACGACTCAGAGTTTTGTTGTCCATATATAGCTTATATCTTTTGACTATTATACATTGCTGTACTTAAAAAATTTAGCCGACATTTGAAATATTAAATATTTTACATAAAGATCCAGATTCCCAGCTTTTGAAAAATTAGAAGAACTGGAAAACTTGGCCTGCATTCAGAGGTGTCTGAACATTTCAGGTAAAGGTGTCCTCCTTTATCCTGGGCATATGCTTGCCAGTTGGCCACATACTCCCCCTTTTTTTTAATTTCCCACTGTCAGCCCAATTACCAGGTGGATCAACTGTGTGCTTTTGAGCATGTGACATCTGATTTTGCAATTTACATTCCAGTAGTCAATATTAAGTAAATATGGGGTTTTCGTATCTTTATTAGTTTAACTTTTTGAGAAATTTAATGAAGCTAATTTACCTGTCAACATATCAGGATGTAGAAATTATGTTTTGGAATCACACTCACATTTTTAAACATTTTTAACCTGTTTAGGGAGCTCAAGATGTTTGTTTGACCCAGGTGTTTCAATGTAGCAGATAAACGATGGATATAGTTTTCTTTTCCATGCAATGTTTACATAATTTGGGACATATTTTTTGTTCTGTTTTGCTCTAAATGATAGCTTTATGCCAAGACTTTGTTACTTCCCAAATAGTTTTTTTTTTTTTTTTCCAGAATGTAGTCTTAGATTTATAGAATGATGCTATCCTTGAGTAGTATAAACTCAAAGTGACCTGGGCAATTGACATTCTGTAGAATCTTAAGTTTTTTCCTTGAAATCATGAATAGTAATTTTTAAAATATAATACTTTGCATACAGAAATAGACTCTCCTATCTATCAATGCTTTCATATCCTAGGATTCGCTGACCTTAGATGTGGTCTCCCAGTCTTTTTTACTTTTTTATATTTCCCTTTATAAAGATTTTGGATGCCACATTAAGGCATACTCTGCTCATTGTTAAACAGGAAAGAGCTCCTAATGAAACCCCATTATTTAGGGAAATGGTTGGCTGTTATGTGCCCTTCATATCACCAAGGACGTGTTAAGCCTGTTGGTATAAGTAAAAAAAAAAAAAAAAAAAATTAAAGAGCAGAAGATAATACACCTACCTAAAAACAAACTGTTTTGAAATACTTTAAAATTGTTCAGCAGCAAAAACAAGATCTAAAATGTAGTCACAGTAGTTTCTAGCAATTCATGCAAGCATATTTAAAGAATTCAAAGAAAAATATTAACATTTGATTTGGTTGTTTGATACATTTGAAAAATATACATTTTTCCTTTTCTTAAAAATACTGTATAATCATTTTTTGACATTCATTGTTCTTCACCAAGCCTTAAATTATGTTGCATTGAAGGCCTTTCATTTTTTTTTGATAGCTAGTGCTTCATGATTCATTTCCTCAGGCTGTAGTGAGTCCACACATGTGGACACCATATATATGTATGCGTGTGTGTGTGTGTGTGTGTGTGTAGGCATACTTTGGAGATACTGTGGGTTTGGTTCTAGATCACCAAAAATAAAGCAAATATCACAATAAAGTGAATCACATGAGTGTTTTGGTTTCCCAGTGCATGTAAAAGTTATGTCTCTACTATACTGTAGTATTATATGTAACTGCACTATATCTAAAACAAAAAAAAAATACTTTATTGCAAAAAAATGCTGTCCATCATGTGAGCTTCAGGAAGTTGTAATCATTTTGCTGGTAAGAGAGTCTTGCCTCGATGTTGATCACTACTGACTGATCAGGGTGGTGGTTGTTGACGGTTGGGGTGGCTGTGGCAATTCCTTAAAAAAAAAAATAAAGACAACAGTGAAGTTTGCCACACCCATTCACTCTTTTTTCCCCCTACATTTCTCTGTAACATGAGAGGCTGTTTGATAGCATTTTACCCACAATAGAACTTTCAAAGTTGGAGTCAGTCCTCTTAAACCCTGCCCTGCTTTATCAAAGAAATTCATGTAATATGCTAAATCCTTTGTTGTCATTTCAACAATCTTTACAATGTCTTCACCAGGAGTAGATTCCATCTCTTAAAACCACTTTCTTTGCTCATCCTAAGAACCAGCTTCTCATTTGTTAAAGTTTTATCATGAGATTGCAGCAATTCAAAAGCAATTCAAATATAATAATGAAACAGTTTGAAATATTATGAGAATTACCAAAATGCAGCACAGACACATGAAATGAGCAAATGCTCTTGGAAAAAAAATGACACTGACAGACTTACTAGATCCAGGGATGCCATGAAACTTCCATTTGTAAAAAACACGCAATAGCTGCAAAGCACAATGAAAGGATGGATAGCTGTACTTTTAGGGAATCCTGGACTTTTCCTCTCTAGGTTTTTTCGTGATTATTTAATCTTGTAATGGGTTGTTTCATTTGTGCCTTTCTCCCTAGAATGTGAGGTGTATGATGGCAGGGGCTGGTTCATAACTGTGTGTTCACAAATTCTTATACTGTGGAGGGCTTCCTATTAAAAAAAATTAGTGATGGTTGTATGAATGACCAATAAATAAATAAGTGAATAAATATGCTGCAAATTATATTTTAAAAAATAAGTATAATGGGGAATTTAAAAAGTACATGCCCTGACTTTTTTTTTCATCTTATATCCAGGCCTCTAGTTTTTAGGTTTTTTTAAAATCCATCCCGCATGTGACATCTGGACTGATCAACTTAACTACAGATACAGTTCAGTCTCCCTACATGTAGGAAGCTTTTCTCTGGGAACACTGTTAAATATTACATTTTACTGATGAAAAAATAAATCAGAGTTTTAAAAAATATTGATACTACCATGATTTAAGCCAAAGTCTTATTTAAAGATTTTGATGGTTATTGTTTTAAACCATTATTTAATAAGCATAAAATTATATGAACCTGAATATATTTAGAAAGGGAAATTTGATGCCAAAATAATATATTTGACACTATTGCTTTTTTAAATTAAATGGATGAACAAATAGTTTCATAAAGAAATGTGCGTTGTAGCATAAATATGTTGGAAAAATGGTTTGGAAAGGCATTCTACAAGCTATTTATGTAAAATCAATAAAAGTTGATTATTACTGTTAAAAAAAAAAAGTCCTTCAATACCCCCAAAGTATCCCTTTAGTTTTGACAAAAAAAACAAACTAAACAAAACAAAATCCAACAACTGTTTAGCCTATCATGTATGGTCCTCCTTGAGAGATGTTTATTTATTCAACGCTACCTAAAGAATCTTCTCAGCTCCAAACAATCTTAGAGGTTCTGGGAATTAATTTTCTTATATATATTAGTTAGTGCATCTGCTTAGAAGCTCATCCTGATTTCTATTTGGAGTTCATGTGTCCTAACTTTTCAACGTTCAACCTTGACACTATCTCAAGGTTGATTTCTCTAAATTCCCAAGCTACGAAAATGTGCACTTTTTGTGCTAACACCTGTTTACCTTTATCCTAATACTTGTAACTCACTATTAAAATGACCTGTTTGGGATCCCTGGGTGGCACAGCGGTTTGGCGCCTGCCTTTGGCCCAGGGCGCGATCCTGGAGACCCGGGATCGAATCCCACGTCGGGCTCCCGATGCATGGAGCCTGCTTCTCCCTCTGCCTGTGTCTCTGCCTCTCTCTCCCTCACTGTGTGCCTATCATAAATAAAAAAAAAAAAAAAAAAAAATCTTTAAAAAAAAAAAATAAATAAAATGACCTGTTTGTGTCGTAAAGGATACCATCTTACTCATTGCTTGCATTGAACATTCTAAATCAATGTTTGGTATTAAATAATTATCTCCATAAAAATTATAACAAATCATCATCAAAGATTTCAAGTCATATCCAAATTATTTTGAGATACTTCTTCAATGAATTGCCTCTTTTTCTCACACTTTAATTAGAACATTTAAATTGTAAACTTTGGTCTTTTTAATTTATTATATTTAAATATATTTCACTTCAATTATTCATGAATAAAAAACTCTACTGATCATTTATTATATTTTATACACTATTTTTTATCATGAGGAGATGAAAGACGTAACTACTGACATAAAGGAATTCAGTACTTAAATAACATAGAGTAAGAATGCTCTAATACAAGTAAAGCTTTGGAAAATGGATTTTAGCTACCATATTAAGAGTCAAAAAAGAATATTCCATATGAAAAAAGCCACATATGAAAAGCTATATAAGTAGTTTAGAACATGGTGCATCTTGAAATTACAAATTGATTCCAATTTCCTGACTTTTTAATTATTTTATTTTTTTTAAGATTTTATTTATTTATTCATGAGAGACATAGAGAGAGAGAGGCAGACGTACAGGCAGAGGGAGAAGCAGGCTCCATGCAGGGATCCCGATGTGGGACTCCATCCTGGGTCTCCAGGATAACGCCCTGGGCCAAAGGCGGCGCTAAACTGCTGAGCTACCTGGACTTCCCCTCTTTTTAATGTACATTGCATAGTCTCACCCATGATTTTAAATTCTAGGAAGTCCAAAGCCTTCTAAAAAAGGTCAGTGAATTACTTGGGTCAGTAGGTGGAAGCTTAATGACTAATAGATAATTCTGGTCTTAAATTTCTGCTTTCTGATTTTCTGGGTTATGTCGATGTTGCATAAATTCAAGTAGACACTCTTCCCAGTTTCCTCTAAAGAAACAAACAAAAAAACCCAGTTTTTAAATATACAAGTGATAACTTGCTCAGTTAATCTTCTAGACAATTTAGGAAAGGATGTGGACAGTCTACACTAAAAGTGGACAGTTTGAAACTGAATAATACATACTCTTATCTGTTAAATCCTTTGTCCAACCAGCTTCTTAAAATTTTTCCCTCTGTCTTCTTTATTACACACATTTTTTTCTTTTTCTTCCTACTTCCACTTCCCTCATGAATAGCTTAAAAACACTATGGTTTCTAGATATATTATGCATAGTTATCCATTTCATTTTCTCCTACCACCTAACTGATCTCTTTCTTATTGGCAACACTAGATTAATTTGGATTTTTTTCTCAAAAAAAGCAAACTGAGTTATTCATCCATACAATTATTTCTATTACTGGTTTAATGCTGTAGGTGCTCTCATCCTAATACCAATAGATGACAATTAAACAAAGGGCAGAAGAAACAGGATTTTATGCAAACTTGACCTTCATGACTAGGTTAAATAACGAATGTCCAAGAACTAGAAGAAGAAAAATAATTTCCTTACTTTATTTCTTTACTTAAAAAAATCTGTACATTAAATTTCTCACTTTTAATAGGAATTGCATTTTCTGGGGTTTAATCAGATTTATCT
This sequence comes from Canis aureus, assembly GCF_053574225.1. Lineage (NCBI taxonomy): Eukaryota > Metazoa > Chordata > Mammalia > Carnivora > Canidae > Canis > Canis aureus. Next base: position 16,068,809 of record NC_135624.1, on the reverse strand, counting down.
GATCCTGTGCAGTCTGCCTTTTGCTGATTTTAATTCTGTCCCTTTCATGGCATCTCCTCTGTTTTCCAGTTTTCTGCTTTGGGTTCATTTCATTATCATTCCACATTTATATGCTTCTTTTCAGTGAAAACAAGGATCAGACTTGCTATTCTTATGCAGATGATGCTCAGATGTATTTCAAGATTAGTCCTAATTGTTACTCTATTTCTGACACTTTATCAGCTTCTCATGAAGACATAGGGACTGGAATGGCCAATTAAATATTATTAAATGGAACTACTTATTGGTAGTTCCACATACTGTTTTATTTAGGTTTTATCATTCACCTTCAGATGTGAGGGGTGGTGGTGGTGGGAGAGGTAAGGAGGGCAAGAAAGGAGTGTTTCATGACCAAGAGCTCACAATCTGAGAATTGAGACTGATTCAGAGAGTAGTTTCTATACCTGTATCTGAAGCTCGGCAACAGATTTTTGATGGTTAATTAAATCAGCATTTTTTTTTTAGGTAGATACATTATATAATGTATTAAACAATTAAAGTAAAATAAAAACAAAATGAAATTCTGATGTTTTGAAAGTGTTATAATCATATTTTAAGTCACTACTTAAATTCCACATGTTTGTATTTAGATTCATATAAAGTAAACTTCCATGTAAGAATTCCCTTCTTGGGCAACCCAGGTGACTCAGTGGTTTAGCACCTACTTCAGCCCAGGGCGTGATCTGGGAGACCCAGGACCAAGTCCCACGGCGGGCTCCCTGCATGGAGTCTCTTTCTCCCTCTGCCTGTGTCTCTGCCTCTCTCTCTCTCTCTGTCTCTCATGAATAAATAAATAAAATTTTTATTTAAAAAAATTCCCTTCTTGTTAAAACAACTGTGTGTATGATTTTCTGAACTATCAGGAGTGTCTTTTCCAGAAAGAAAGTTCAAGAAAAAGATACAGTGTCGTTGAACAGAGTCCTTCCAACCATATGCCAAATATTGTGCAGAAAGACTAAAATTCTGACGCTCAACCCAGAAATCTGTACTTATTTAATGGAGTTCTATTTTCTGTGTGAAAACTCCACAATTCCTATTTATGCCCAATAAGGGAACAGATGCTCTACTTCTGGTGTTGTTCTCACTTGTTCTATTTTCCTTTGTCCACTTTGATAATAGACTTCTACCATGTTTTATCCATTTTTTTTTTTTTTTACAGCAAATCTTTTATGATGTCAGTTGAAAGTGATTTCCAAGCCTGTTTCATTTTCTGGACATTTTCTCCTCCCTAGATTACTAATTACTTCATTAAGAATATTTTATTTGAATGTATAAAGAATTTTTCACAACTTTGGAAATACTTTGTTAATATAGCTCAAACTAGACCTCCTATACCTTCTGTCTTAGAAACTATTTAATTTTCTGAGCCATTTTATTTTCTCAAAGTCAATTTTTATCAGTGCATTGTTTATATTCAGGATCTATACATGGGATGAATTTTTTTTCTTTGAACGTCTTCAAAACATTTCATTTCAACCATTTCTAATAGTAGTGGCCACATGGTAATTTTTAAAAGATACGGGATCCCTGGGTGGCGCAGCGGTTTGGCGTTTGCCTTTGGCCCAGGGCGCGATCCTGGAGACCCGGGATCAAATTCCATGTCGGGCTCCTGGTGCATGGAGCCTGCTTCTTCCTCTGCCTATGTCTCTGCCTCTCTCTCTCTCTCTGTCACTATCATAAATAAATAAATAAAAAAAAAATAAAAGATAACGTCTTATGAAGTGTTACTGGGGAACTGGACACCTTGTGATTTTTACAAATTCACCTTGATTTGATCAGAATGAATTTATTCTTTATGAGGTGTCTACAAGAGCCATGTGGGAAAGGCTCATAAATTATCAGAGGAGGAAAACAAAACTTAGAAATAAAACAATTATTTTTCTGTGTCACTTCCTAAGAATAGCCTTCCCCAACCTGTTACCTACTTCTTTTTTTTTTTTTTAAGATTTTATTTATTTATTCATGAGAGACACACACACACAGAGAGGGAGAGAGAGTGGCAGAGACATAGGCAGAGGGAGAAGCAGGCTCCATGCAGGAAGCCCAATGTGGGACTGGATCTCCGGACTCTGATCACGCCCTGAGGCAAAGTTAGATGCACAACTGCTAAGCCATCCAGGCATCCCTATTATCTACTTTCAAAGCATTTCTTGATCTATTAATAAATAGATCTTCCCTAGCATCTATAAATCCAACATATTTATGAGTGATTTTTACTTGTCATTTATGAGTGTTTTTTTCTTTATTTTCAAAAAAGACAATTTCCTATTTTTTTTTAATTTTTATTTATTTATGATAGTCACAGAGAGAGAGAGAGGCAGAGACACAGGCAGAGGGAGAAGCAGGCTCCATGCACCGGGAGCCCGATGTGGGATTCGATCCCGGGTCTCCAGGATCGTGCCCTGGGCCAAAGGCAGGCACTAAACCGCTGCGCCACCCAGGGATCCCAATTTCCTAGTTTAAAACATATTTACAAAGACGCCTCATCACTATGTAGAGATCACTTATTTGATACTCCATTTAAAAGCTGAGAAAAGGAACATGAATATTTGTTCCTTTAGTAAACATCCCTGCATTATGAAAGCCACTGCACCAGCAGTTAACAGAGATGAAAAACAAAGCCTTGTCCACAAAAGATTACGTGTGTATACATTTTGGAAAACAAAGGATGCTGGAGAATTGCCAAGTAGTGTCACTCAAAAAAGTAGTACTCAAAGTACTCAAGTAGTACTACTTTCACTCAAAAAAGTAGTATGTCCTATCAGAAAGCTGATTCTACTAACTTCAAGCCAACATGTGATTACTATAAATTTTTGATTGTTATGAAGTTCTTAAAATGTTTACAATTGTACTTTCTATCAGATCACTAGCACATAACCATCTTTATAGAGGTGTTGTTTGAATACTGTACTGTGAAGACTACAGTCCATTACAGAACCTTGAGTGGAGGAACTAGGAATACTTATAGGGATGTCTGGGCAGCTCAGTTGGTTGTTTGCCTTGGCTCAGATCATGATCCCAGAGTCCTGGGATCAAGTCCTGCATGCAGCTCCTTGCTCAACAGGAAGTCTGCTTCTCCCTCTGTCTGCACTCCCCCTGCTTGTGCTCTCTCTCTCTCTGACAAATAAATAATAAAATCTTTTTTAAAAAAAGGGACTACTTCTTATAGAGAAAGAAATGACACATTAGGTTGGCTTTGTTTAAATGAATAGAGTTTCTGCAGGGGATATAAGAAGGAATAACATTTTAGACTTGGAAAATATCATAAAAAATAAATCGAAAATTATAAAAAGTGTGATACATTCAAAGATGAACAAAAATTCTTTTCTGGTACAAGTTGAGTGTCTACTGTATAAAATGGCAGGAAATTGTACTGGGAAAGAAATCTAGGTCCTCACAGAAATAATTTTATATTTTATATTAGGCAATTTGTAATTTATTCTATAGGAAACAGATCACTTTTTTAAATGAAGTTAAGTAAAATAATCAAATCTGTATTTTAGAAAGATAAATATAGTAGCACTAAGGAGGATGGGACACAGGGAGAAAACTGAATATAGAGAAGGAGTTAAATAGCTATTTCTAGTTCAAGAAAAGAGTGATGAAGTTCTCGGTATTGGGAAGAGAGGAAAAAAAATTGAATATTTCAGATGAGAAATACATAGGTCTTGAGGAGTGCTTATGTATATATGGGAGGGAAATGGATGAGTTAAGAAAGGTTTAATTAAAAGTTTCTTTAAAACATTTCATAGAATGTCCAGTAGGCAGGAAGACAATTACTCTAGAAATAGGAGATGGAAAAATTGGTGATGTAAATTTGAGAGCTATCAGCACAGAAATGACCATTGTAGTCATAGAAGTCAATTAGATTAACTATTCAAAAAGGCCATTGAACAAGAAAAATAGGCCATGTGATCAATTTATAATTATGCTACCTAAGGGTCAAATGCAAACAAAACAAAACAAAAAACAAAACAAAATGAACAAAAGCACAGGGTATGGACAGATCATAATGATTTTTAAAAGTCAGGTAAGAATCCAGGAAGTTCAGGACTGTGTAAGGGAAGGCAGATAATTTCAAACAAAGCTCATCAATGCTTTCCATTACTGCTAAGAGATCAAGTATGTTGAAAAAATGAAAAGATATTATTAAATTTAGCAATAAGGAGCTCATTTCTGGCATTGAGAAAGCAATTTCAATATCCAAATGAGAGAAGTCAGATGTAATACTTCCAAATTGAATGGAGAAGAAGATGGAATAGTGCCCATAGAAGATTCATAAGATGTTGTAAAGCAACAATCTCATTTATATGTGGAATCTAAAAACAAGACAGCAAGATAGAAAAAGAATACAATTGTAGTCGCCAAAGTCAGGGCCAGGGATGGTGGGGGAAATGGGGAGATGCTGGGGAGAGGGAACACATTTCCAATTTTAAGAAGAATAACTTTGTGGATATAATATATGGTATATTGACTGCAGTTAATAATACTATGTCATAGACTTGAAAGTTTCTAAGAGAGTAGATCTTGAATGCTACACCCCCCCACACACACACAAAATAATTACGTGAAATGTTGGAGATAACTAACCTTCTTGTAATAATTTTACTGTGTATCAAATCATCATATTACATACCTTATACTTACATAATGTTATACATCAATTATATCTCAATGAATCTGGGAAAAAAGAGTCAATTATCAAATACTCAAATTTTGTGAGGCCTTGATAACCTGTGATAGATTAAAATCAGCCAAGATGATTTTACTACTTATACCATGGAAATGGAAGAAAAAGGGGGAAAAAAGAGAGTGGATGAGAGAGAAGAAAATCTGTAGGGAGCACAGAAGACTTATAAGAAGCTATGTAGTAAATGGAAAAAGAAAAAAATGGTAACTAATGTTGAGGGGAGACATATATCATTTATTATTTTTTCCTTATTACCAAATAACAATTTTGTTATTTAAAATATAAAAATCAGATACAAATAAGACAAAATTAAAAGTAACCATTTAATACCAAATGATTTAAGCACAAGATATAATCCTCAAGTTAACTAAAATTATCTAGAGTAGATTTATGCCAAAATATAAGCTAAAGGGGAGAAAAAACAGTAAAGAAAACTATATTTAACATACAAGAGGGATATGCTTACTGATAGGAAAGTAAGACTTGGAGATAGAAGAACATGAGCTCTCATCCTGCCTCTGCTATTTACTAGCTTAGTAATATTGGGCAAGTCAAGCAAACTTTTGGAACCTCTAAATTGATCTTTGAATTAATGATGATAACTATGTAAAGTCTTAAGTGTGTTGAAAATATATGTACATCATTTAAAAATACAATGAACTGTTATTGATGAGTTTGAAAAGGATGACATGTGCAAGATTTTAACAGGAAGGGGCAAAGAAATGCAAATCAAAACTAATGCTAACAAGAAACCTTGCTGACCAAGAATGAAGAGAAGACTCAGATGCACTGTGGCCACTTCATCTTCTTCTTTTTTATTTAACTTTATGTATTTATTCATGGGAGACACAGAAAGAGGCAGAGACACAAGGTGGAGAAGCAGGCTCCATGCAGGAAGCATGATTCGGGATTCAATCCCAGAACCCCGGATCATGCCCTGAGCCAAAGGCAGATGCTCAACTGCTGAGCCACCCAGGGGTCCCACCACTTTGTTTTCTTAAGTAGAAGAAAAACGGTTGGAAAAACTGAAGAATGTTCCAACATTTAACTTTCATGGGACTTTATTAAAATTACATCAGTGAGGGATCCCCGGGTGGGTCAGCGGTTTGGCACCTGCCTTTGGCCCAGGGCGCGATCCTGGAGTCCCGGGATCAAGTCCCACATCAGGCTCCTGGCATGGAGCCTGCTTCTCCTTCCTCCTGTGCCTCTCTCTCTCTCTGTCTATTATAAAATAAATAAATAAATCTTTAAAAAAATTACATCAGTGCAACTCGTTTTACAGCTTGAATGATCTAGTTCACAATTAAGAACAGTAAAAGTAGTTTTCATATTTATGTCTCAGTCTCATATCCTGGGATACTTAATAAATAGGGTTGAAAACACCATCTGGATTGCTTAATCAATCTATGGCTTTGTTTCTTTCTCTTTGTAGATTTTTGTTAACACAACGTTGCATAAATGTACCTCTCTCCAACTAAACTGACCTATTTACAGTCAGAGGATAATTTATAATGCCTCACACTTCTATTTTTAACTCATTTTCAATTAATTTTGAAAATATTGAGCTTGTGAACTTTAGGGTACAAAAAATACTCTCACTTTGATAAGTGATATAATGCCCTAATATATATTACACTGTGGTTATAATTATGCAATTTTGAATTTAGAGTCTGTTTGCAAAATATTTTATTGCCAAGACTTTGCATGCATTATAAGCTCACTTTTAAAATGCAATTTCTCTTTTAGTGAAGACGTGTGGCTCTAATCTTCAAGGACCAAGTGGCACCTTTACGTCTCCCAACTTCCCATTCCAGTATGACAGCAATGCACAATGCGTCTGGGTCATCACAGCGGTGAATACAAATAAGGTAAGGGAAAACCATCTGTGGTAGGAAAGCAAAATCATAAAGACAAAGGCAAAGAGATCATGAGGAGAGTGCAGTAAAGAAAATTCATAACTACAGTACGATTTCTGCAATATTTTCTGTTTATTCCATATCTAAACCAATATGAGAATTTGAGGGAAAAATCAATTTTAAATAACGCAATTCTACTTCTAGTTACTAACATAAATAACAAAATATTAAAATTATAAATGAATATTTTGTGAGATGTATTGTTGAAGGTTGTAAGTATTTTTTTTTTAAGTAAGTCCTGAATCATGGCTTTTTCACTTCATATCTTTTCTGTTTGACATACAATTCAGATGTACATGTTTTGGTACATAGCTTTTCTTTCAATGTTTCTCTATTACCATAGATCTTAAAGCTATTCCCTATTATAATATGTTGGCTTTAAAGTGGTCTGCACTAATAAAGGACTCATTATGGATATTTCAAAAAGTTAGATTATCTTTCTGTTTGACTAAAAAGTAGTAATCCATCTAAACATGCACATGCCATAATACTTCAAATAAAATTATTATACTGAACAAGTAAGAGAGCAGCTGAAGACTTTGCTAGTTTTTGTGTCTTCTCTCTATCCTCCTCCTTGAAAGAATACAGAGAAGGCCTAAATGGGCCGAATATAAATTCCTCTTAGATTGTATGATACACTTTGAGGGTTAGATTAAGGGAAGTTTTGTAGTAGAGCTCATAAAACTGGTTTAATTGTAGTTCAAATATTGATTTAGAATTTACTGTTACTTTTGATCAGGTTATTTAGCCTCCCTGTAATTTGGGTTCTATAAAATGTGGATAATAAGAAGATACATTTCACAGTACGCTGTGAGGAATAAATGGGGTAATAAAACACAGTGCTTTGTATAGTAAGGACTTAAAACACATTAACTCATTAGATAAAGTGTGTACTACCTGCCAGAATGTTTTAGGTTTTTATATTCATAAAACCTTATCCTAAGAATAGCAATATGGTTTGAAAATTAATTCAGTGATCAGTGACACTTACCTCATAGAAAAGCCCTGATTTATGAATCAGAGGGACTAGATCAGAAGCTTACTCTGTCCCAAACTATCTTTGTAAACTTGGGGAAAAATCACTAAATCTGACTTTTCAACTACATGAAGGAAGTAATTTTTACTCACCCAACTTATGTCATCAGTTCAGTTCGCCAAATATTTGTCCATTATCATCTCTGCAAATTATGGGTTGTTGAGAAAATTTTTAAAAATCACAAAGTACTTGAAAAATTAAGTTACATTTATTGAACACTTAGTAACATGCCAGATACTATTGACATCACTTTTTAAGAATTACTTAATCTTCATAAGACTCTCCTTGCTAAGTAGATACTTTTATTGTCTGTATTTAACATAGAGGCTGAATAACTTGTCTAAGATCACGTAACTAGCAAAGGTCAGAACTATGTGCTTTGTAAGATATGTGTTATTTATAAGGATATGTCTCACATGAGGGTGTAAGTATCTTATACCAAGATGAGCATGAGGTAAATTCATTACAAAGTATGGAACAAACACATTGTATTAGTCTTGCATTGAGATAGAAATCTTTTTGTGTCATGATAATTACCTATAATTGTCATTAAAATGTGGTAATTCTCTCCTGTGCTATATAAGATGTCTGCTTTGCTAAGTTAAATTCATTCTCACTTACTGAGATACCTGAAGTTTCACAGAGGTCGTCACATTTCTCCTTGTTTATCTTACCCAATCTGCCAAACTTTTATCTCTTCTTTTTCTCCTAAAAAAAAAATCCAATTTATTTTCTAAGGAGGACATAATTACTTTTGCTTCTTTGCTATTTTTATCAAGTAGCTGACTGAGGACATTAATTTTTGATCTGTTGGTTTACTTCTATTTTAAGATATCCTTGTAGAAATTGGTTTTCAAGCATTTTTAACCATGACCCACAGTTAGAATTGTATTTTACATTGTGGCCTTATCCACTCACATACACACACACACAGTGTCAGAAAGTAACATTTTCCCTTAATAGGTGAATTCTCTTCTCTGTTTTTCATTATAAACTATTGTGATCTATTTGCTTTTAAGATGTTGGTCATGCCTCAATAAATGGATTTCATGATGCATTAATAGGTTATAACATAGTTTGAAAAATCCAGTTTTGTTTCTATAGATTTCTGGATCAGAACTCTTTTCAAAGGCAGTTGCAGACATGCACACAGCTTTTCTCGATGGTATAAATCTCAATTAATCAAAATGCTTAATGTGTACACTTTGGCAGCACATATACTAACCAAGATACTTAATCCCTCAATATTTATAATCTTCTTTGAATATCATTACTCTTGTTTTTCTTTATGTTTGATCCCTTAAAAGCAATTATGTTCTAAATGTCCAAAACACATATATGATTGGTGGAAAAAAAACTGAGATTTGAAGCTGGATAGAACTGGATGGAGCCAGTGTCCCTTTTACTAGACAAGCATGATCTTTGAATCCTCTGAAGTAGCTTTTCTTTTTCATCTGTTAGAGATAATAATATATCATAAAGTTGTCTTAGTGACTAGATAAGGAAATATGAAATGTCTGATTCAAAGTAGGATCATTTTAAATGACATCTATTATCACCAAATGCTGCCATCTCATTAGAAAACATGCTTGTCTTTAGTAATTTATTAGATTTTGCTTATGTATGATGCAGAAGAAATGTCCCTCTATACTGTTTCCTTCCATATTTGACTTTGTGGTTGATTAATTTATAGGTGACTAAACATTGAAATAGTCATTTTCATTGCTCAGTTTGCAAACATTCCCATTAAGCTTATTTAAAATAAATATAATGACTGAGCAATACAATCTTAAAGTAATGTATGTTTTCAAAGTCACTTTACATCTCTTCCACAAGCCTCTGCAAGGGAATTATTCCTTTAATTCTAGAACCTCAATCATGAACATAATTGAGGGCTTCTTCACAACAGTAAGTTCAAATATTAGAACAAATACTTTAAACTAGCTTGGTCATTGAATTTATTGTTCTCCTTGCATTATGATACACATCTGACATTAGCTCCATGTGTGAAATAAATACTTTTCTGCCTTAACCTTTTCCTTAATTTTTAAGGGAATCATCTTCTTTGATTTAAGTGGTCTTGTGCATTTGTCCTCAATCTGATGTGTGTGTATTCTGGATTATGCAAACAATTCCCAGGGTGTACATGGCGGGGGGTGTGAGGATGTGAGAATGGCCACCATTTTTGGTATTCAGCTCTCTAACAATGTCTGCTTGAAGACCCATTTCTATCTGTTTGTTCTCTTTTATCACTTTCCTTTTTGTGATTGTCTTTCACAGTTTCAGAAGAAAGTCATATCTTACTTTCCCAGTGGAAATGTTAACATTTTATATTATTTGAGTGTAAATAAATCCCAGGGATCCAGACTAGAAAATTCTACATTCACATGGTTCCTGAGGGGAGAGTGTTTTGAGAACAAGGCAAAAAATAGATTCACTAAGAAATATTTGAAGGAGACAATATCTTATTTCATCTAAACGACAAACTTCTAGAAAGTCCCATCTCTTTATTTCTTAATGTATGCATATATGCATGTATGTATATATGTATCTGTCATCTACTCACCTTTTAATCTATCTGTATCTCTGTGTATCCTAGAATAAGAATTTACAGTACATAGAATTATAATTTGAATTGAAACACAAAGTCTGACTTTTTGAACACATAGAATATCCAATTTGTCTGACTGATTTTCCAGTTTTTGCATTTATAATATATAGTGGACATTTTCTAGAAATTTAATGTACTAATGTTGCCAGATTTTAAGGAAATAGTTTCCTGTTACTTGTCACTAAAAGACCCTGAGGCAGGGGGCTAATGATACAGTCATCATTTTTATTGTCTCTTGACCTAATATAAAGTATTTGTAAAGCTACACCATAGAACTTGCATCCTCTGTGGCTACTCACTCTTAGAAAGAAAAGATGTCTATTTAAAACTGTAGGAGATAATAGTAGATCAAATTTTTTGATCTGTGTCTGCAAAATTGTTTAAAGTCTGTCTAGACCAGCATTGTCCAATAGAAATATGTAACCACATATAGAATTTTAAATTTTCTAGTAGCTACATTTTCAAGTGAAATTAACTTTAATGATATATTTTATTTAACCACAGTGTTATAATTTCATGTAATAAGAATAAAAATGTTGATGAAACATTTTACTATCATTTTCTTTTTATTTTAAATATTTGAAATCCAGGATGGTGTAACACTTAAAGAGCATCTCAATTCAGATGAGCCACATTTCTAGTACTTGATAGCCACACGTTTCTGGTGGCTACCGTATTGCACAGGGAAATGTTGTACATCACCACTAAGAGTTTGATTCTCTGCTTCAGGTAATATAGGAGCTAATAGTTGTTAGTGGTTGGTTGTAAGGAGAATAAACATCCCATTGTGAGGGAATCGCCTCATGTGAAGTTTTTGTAGAGTCTTCAAGGAAAAGGAAGAAGGGGATGCTCCCATCGGCAACCTGGAATTTCAGTTTTTCCTACCTTCCATGAACTACCCCATATCTTTAATTAGTTATTTTTAATTTTTTTTTAACTTAAGTCAGCCTAAAAGTTTTCTGTTACCTTTCTTTCACTAAGGAACCCTGAGGCAAGGGGCTAATGATTTAGTGCTCATTGTTATTGTCTCTTGACCTAGTATGAAGCATCTACTGAAACATTCAGCTTTCCTGTTTGCTAACACATTTTGCCATATCCTGCAAATTGATTATGTGCTCATTTCCTCTATCTTTATCAATATTGGGATGAGAGAGATCTAGCTCTTGAAAACACGTGGTGTTGTTGGATGCCTTTACTCTAACTTCTAGGATTTCTAATGGCCTTTAAGAAGTGGGTCTTCTAATTAAGCATAAATTAATAGTATAGTCAAAATAGCTTTCTTAATTAAATAGTTCTTCAGTATAATGTGCAGAACTAAGATAAAAATGTTGCGGAATAGGAATCTTTATGACTTTTTGGCCATTTCTTATTCTAATTTTAAAGGAATGCACTTTTATCCACTTTGGAGGACTGTTCATAAGAATAATACTGATGTCTTCAGGATGTCAGCAAATCTCACAACTGAGAAAATAAAATTCATTGGGAGATCAGTAATAAAAGATTAAATTAACTGAGCATAGAAGAATACAATTCAGAGAGAATAAAGACAGGCACATGAGGTCGACTTCCGTTTAGCTTATAGCTTCACTAATTTAACACAAGTCTTAAGTGTCAGATGAAGTAAAACCAGTCACCAGAAGAATGGAAATTGACTAAGGCTTAAAAAAAGGTTGGGCAACACTAGCCAAAAGCACATTTTCTTTAACTCCAGGACTATGAATACTTGTTATAAATATTTTACTTATTTATGTGAGAGAGAGAGAGAAGAAGAAGAAGAAGAAGAAGAAGAAGAAGAAGAAGAAGAAGAAGAAGAAGAAGAAGAAGAAGAAGAAGAAGAAAGAAGAAGAAGAAAGAAGAAGAAGAAGAAGAAGAAGAAGAAGAAGAAGAAGAAGAAGAAGAAGAAGAAGAAGAAGAAGGAGGAGGAGGAGGAGGAGGAGGAGGAGGAGGAGGAGGAGGAGGAGGAGGGAGAAGAAGATAGAATACGAAGCTTGCTCCATGCTGAGCTCAGAGCCAGACATGAGGTTTGATCCCACAACTAGGAGATCATGACCCAAGCCAAAACCAAAAGTCAGACACTTAACTGTGCCACACAGGTACCCCCAGGAGTATGAATACTTTATTTGTTCCTAAATTTGGCTCACATTTCCACCTCATGATTCAAAAAAATACTGTTTACTATAACTTAGGTATAACAATGAAGAATGTTAAGGGACAGGCATGTTTTGAAGTGTGTATATTTAAGGACTTACTCTGAATGTTCCTGACCTATTTATAAATAACTTCCTTATTATTCTGCATAGAGCGATACATGGATATTTCAAAAGTTAGATTAGCACAAGAATACAATTCTTGTTTTGATCTGAGAGTCAGAAGCCCTGAATTCTTGTACAATTTATTTTGCATCCCTGAATCTCAGTTTCCTCTTCTTCAAAGCAAGAATAATTATCCTTGCCCTGCCGTGTCATTGGAGTGTTGGAGGATCATATACATAAGTCAATAAATAATATAGGACTCTGTACATTGCACGTTATCTTATAAATTAAACATCATGCATGTATATTATTTATGCTATCCCTATTCAAAGACAGTTTTAAGTGAATGACATCATCAAGTAGACAATAATACATATGTTGAGATATGTTGAGTAATTAATGATGTTTAAGTATAAGAATAATAACTAGCTCATAGTGGGTGCCCAGTTAACATTCGTTGTATAAGTAAAAGAAATAATAGACAAGAATAAGCAATGCATAGGGAATATGTGAGAAATTATTAGACATTTTGATCAAACATAGTCTAAAATTAGTGCACAATGAGTGGCAAATATTTTGGTGGAAGTTATATTGTTGTATAAATAAATGTTAACTCTATTTATGATACAGAGGTAGTATTTATACCTGCATATTATTTTCTCAAGCAGCATCATAAAACATACTTATTGGGTTTTTCATAGGTTCTGATAAAATTTTACATTTTACATTAATATATATGACACATATTTGGTGTCCGTTGAAGAGACATGATGGGAGTTAAATTTCATAGATGCCTGCCTCAGACTTAAATGTAGGTCACAAAGGACAACCTTTTCTAGTAGGGAATGATTCCAGGCAGGTCATGCCATTCTAATTATTAAAAATACATACATACATACATACAGTAGTAAGGATCTATTTTATAATGTGGTAAAATAATTAAATTGTGAATTATTCATATATTCACTACAACCATTAATGGTTTTTGTTTCAACTCGTAAAATAGACCCATTCAAGGCGCCTCCCATAAACTCTTCAGGCATTGGAATACTCCCTTGATTGCCACCCATAACACTATCATCAGGAGCTTTTCCATATTGTCACTGTTCCATCATTGCAGCTAGCCTTTTGCCACTTCATTTAGCTTGCCCACTTACAGGCGCTAGTTCTTTATGCCAATCGTCAGAGTTTTAGGACCCGTGCCAATCTTCAGTGCCAGGTCTGAGACCTCAGCCAGACATGGAAAGTGTCACTTTTCTGCAGACTGCAGCTGTCTTTTCTGCAAAAGGCAGACTCAAGACAAGGATTTATATACAAGTGATATATTAAGAAAGTGCACCCAGCAAACTATTAAGGGAGTGGGGGAAGCAGGGAGGGAAAGAAGTTAAGCAAGGGCGGAATGTCAGGCAAAATCCAAGCTGCAGCCGAATCCCATGCCTCCCATGTATTATATCTCAGAGGTTATTCCAACTCAGCACAAGTGAGCTGCACTATCTTTCTTCCACATTCCATAATCATAGGCTAAGGATCAGCCCGGTCCTTCCGGGCTCATGTGTGGACATAACAGCTCCCATAGACTGAAGGAAGCCTCCAAAAGACGTATAGCTCTAGGTATTGAGAGGCAAATGAATATGGGATACAGCAAACAGATAACAGAAAGGGCAAGAAAGCTTTACAGGGATCTGGATGGAGCACTGACAGTCTCTGCTACAGTTGAGTGGGAGCTAATGGGAACAGCAGTTGAGGACAAATCAAAACCAGTATGGTAGTCCTATCAAGTCATGATTCAGAAAGAGCTTAAGAGTAAAGTACAGATCTAGGTATAAAACAATAGGCTGGAAATGGGAAAACAACTAGAAGATTCCCCAAGCCAGGGAAGGTGGCTGTGTTTACCCATTTGTAGGGTATTCCATCCTTGGAAGTAGGGGAACTATCAGAGGTGCTGAACTTACCAATAAAATGTATCCTTGTCAGATGGTTTATTTAGTTGAAATATTTTATTTAAGGGATGCCTGGGTGGCTCAGTGGTTGAGCATCTGCCTTTGGTTCAGGGCATGATCCCAGAGTCCCAGCGTCAAGTCCCACATCAGGCTCCCTCTATGGAGCCTGTTTCTCTCTCTGCCTATATACGTCTCTGCCTCTCTCTCTGTCTCTGTCTCTTATGAATAAATAAATAAAATCTTTAAAAAAAGGAATATTTTATTTAAAACTACTCGATGCAGGCATAATGAATGGCTGCTTAAAAATTAATATCAATAAGTAAAAAATAAAAAGAAATCTTCTAAGATGTTAAAAGGGTTCTCCCTGGAACAACCACAGTTATCCCCCCCATTTTTGCTAACAAAAAAAATGTTAAATTTTAATAGGATTATATCTTATAATAAATTTGAGAATAACAAATGAGTAAAGTGAAAAAGAAAAAAGAGCCATAAAATGATTGACATTATTGACCACTTCCTGCTTCTTGAATCTTTCTCTTCCCCTGGCTTCTTTATACTTTGATTACCTGAATTTTCCCCTTCCCAGTCTTTTCCTGGTATTCATCTTTTCTGCCATCTCCTTAAAATCTAATTTCTTCCATGTTCTGAATTTAAACATTTTTTCATTGTGTATTCTTCTCCTCTTCCTTCACATATCTATGTACAATGTCTACTGGATTCATGATAGCTCACTAGTATGCCTCAAAGTTGCTTAACTCTCTCTCACCCAGTGGTCATTATTTCTTCCATGGATTATCAATCAACTTCCCAACTAGTAAATATTTATCTCAGTTTCTTACTATCCCAAGTCTATCAATAAATCCAGTGTGAAATTTTATTCTAAAATGAAATATCTCCCTTCTTGTAAAATATTTAAGTAGATCTGTGTAGCTTCATGGATGAATCCACCACCAAACTGAACTTATCTCTCAAGGTGCATCCCTTAACACTGTACACCAGTGTATTACCAGAGCCTTTGAGTTGGGGGACATGATGCTCTCTATATTTCCACTCTATTTGCACCTCTCCTAACTCTTGACCTCATTTATTCCTGGTCATTATTTCAGCCTCAACTCATGTTTAGCTCTTATGGAACACTTTCCTGTTCTTCCACCTAGATTAATTTAGGATCCTATCTGCATACTGGTTCACCAGTTGTCATATTATAAATATCTGTTTACTCATCTGTTTTCCTTAGCTTCACACTTAATAACAAAGACCATATTTGAATCTTTGCATCCTTAACTCCTAGTATTGTAGCTGTCATGTCAGAGTCATTCAAATGCATATTTATTGAAAGAACTGAATAAATATTTCCAGGTAAAAATCTCACTGGTTTATTTACATGTTAGCTCTTCCTTGGAACTTCCCTGATTCTTCCATAAAAAAAAAGGGGGGGAGGCAAAGTATGTAAAATACAAAATAGTTTTGTTTCATTTATTTTTTTTCACATGTTCTCCTATTGCTAACTGTTGGGTATCCCTAACACTTTAACCTCAATATTATAATTGTTTTTGAATGATATGCATAATCAGAGCTGTGCTACTTAGTAATTAAGCATAAATATTAAGTGATTCACATAAATAGTGACAATTAGTATACTTGATGCAGCCAAGTAAAGTCTTTTGGGAGTTGGCATAAAATAAGAAAATAGGAGACTGGACAAAGAATCCTTAATTAAAAGTACTCAGGATATACAGACTTATTTAGGATTAGGTTTGGCTGCCAGTGACAGAAAATCTCCAATGAGAGAGAATTAAACAAGATAGGATTTGGTCCATAACCCATGGTTGCTCTACTCTAGGAATTCCACAAGGACTTAGGCTAATTACTACTCTACTATTCCCAGAGTGGGGCCCTTGCTCTCAAGTTCCAGAATTGTGTCTCAGGCTCCAGCATGGTGTTTCACACATTCCAGGAAGCAGGTTGGGGAAAGTGATAAAGAAGAAAGAGGGCAGAGGACAAGGACAAATGTGAGCTATTTTCTAAGAAAAATTCTTAGAATCTGCTACAACACACACACACACACACACACACACACACACACACACACATTTTTACCGTAATTTAACAACATGATCATACTCAGCTGCATGAGAGATGGAAAGTACAGTCTTTATTTTAGGGTAACTTGGTACCAGCTAGAAATGCTACTATCTTGGAAGAAGGGGTGATAGGATGTTTGGGGAAGGGATGACAATCCCTATTACAAAATTAATATGTTAGGCAGTAATCTAAGCTCCTTTTATGTATCATTTCACTTCATCTTCCCACTAACTGTATGAAGTAGTTGTTATGACAATGTCTAATTTATATGTGCAAAAGCAAAATTGGAGAACTTAAATCACTTGTCTAAATTTGAAGGAAGGATGTGTGTCTGTTGAAGAATACTTATAACAGGATGGTTGGATGATGTTATGGTGATGGTTCTATTGCTGCTGTAACAAATTACCATAAACTTGTGGCTTAGAACAACTCATAGTTCTTACCTTACAGTTCTTTGGGTCAAAAGTGCTGAAGAGATCTCACTACAATAAAATTAAGGTGTCAGAAAGCTATATTTCTTTCTGGAAGCTCTAGGGAAGAATGTTTCCTGTTGATTTGTGTTGTTGGAAGATTTCAATTCCTGTGGTTGTAGGTTCAAGGTGCCCAGTTTTTTGCTGATTCTCAGCTAAGAGACATTCCCAGCTGCCTCCCTCCATCTTCAAATTTGGTAAAGGCAGTCTAGTCCTTCTGAAATCACATTTCTCTGGCACACTCTTCTGCCTTCTTCCTATACTTTTAAGGACTTATGGGATTAGATTGGGCCCACCTGAGTAATCTAGGATAAATTTTCTATCTCAGAGTACTTAACCTTAATCGCATCTGCAAGTCTCTTTTTAACATGTAAAGAAATTAATTCACAAATTTCCTGGTTCAAGACATGGATGCCTTTGGGAGGCCATTATTCTGTCTACCTCAGGTGGAAATGAGGAAAACCAATGACATTGGAGAGCAGAGGGCTTTTAAAGGCTTTTAAAGGACGGTGTCTTCATCCAGTAGAAGAGAGCTACTCTAATTAGTATTCAAGATATAGGAAAAGTGAAAAAGGCAAATTTTGAAATTTTTGATTTGTGCCCTAGTCTTTCAGTTTTTTCTTCCCAGAGTGATATATATATATATATATATGATTTATCTTTTTAAGATTTTTATTTATTTTTATTTTATATATATTTTATATAAAAAGATAAATCTTTATCTTTTATCTTTATTTTTTATATTTTTATTTTTATCTTTTATCCTTATTTTTACTTATTTTAAAAATATATAAAAAGATTTATCTTTTAAGATTTTTATTTATTTTTATTTTTAATTCTTATTTATTTGTTTGTTTATTTATTTATTTATTTATTTATTTATTTATTTATTTATTTATTAGAGAGGAACCACACAAGCAGGGAAGGAGGCAGAGGGAGGGGAAAAACAGGCTCCTTGCTGAGCAGAGAGCCTGATGTGGAGCTCAATTCCAGAACCCTTGGATCATGACCTGAGCTGAAGGCAGATGCTTAACTGAAAATGACGAGGCTACCCAGGTGGCCCATGGATAGAATTAAATATCATTAGTTGTTCTAAAATTCCGTACCATTCCTGTTTCATACCTTTCACTCTCTAATCCCTAACAAGGGATTGTAGAAGGATTATAAAATACAGGGAATAGAAACATTCATGTACATCTTCAGTTGTTAGTGTAGAAAAGTGTAGTGGGCATCCAGTTGAGGTAATTTTGAGACATAGTATTTTATTCAAGCAGGGGATTCCTTACCTGCTTTTGAAACTCCTCATCTAAACATCATGGTTTTTAATGGTAAAAAACATGGGCAAAAAGGAAGAGCACAGTCAACTAGAAAATAAGTAAAGAAGAATCTTTTGTTGAAAAGATTAAAACATCTTCAAAAAAAAAATCTTCAAACTAAGCCACATATTTCTTACATCTATTAATTAAAGGGCCAGCCCTTTAATCATCATTGACCTCAGTGAGAGTTCTAGAATGAGCAGTGTTCTTCCATAATAATGAAAAAGGGATGGATGGTTATGAGTGAACATGGAAACCTGTCTAATACATAACAAATATTTAATAAGTATTTGTTGTTGAACAGCTTGTGTAAATATCTATCTGTGTAAGCAGATATTTTTTGCAATTTTATAGTATCGAAATCATCTAAATGCAATAATATAATGAATTTTAAAAACATTTCTTATTTAAGTAAACTAATTTTTAAATAGATATTTATAATTTACTATATGCAAGACACTGTACTGGCTTTAAAAATACTTAACCTGTGTTTAGTCATAGCTTATGAATTATAACTTTTTAAACAAGTCTTAATATAATATAGTTCTTAAGAACATATCTCTTTTTCATTGTTTAACTTGTAACTCTTTAAAATCTGTTTTTCTTGTTATAACCATTATTTTTCTGATGTATGTTTTGTAAATGAAGGAATGAAGAAGTATAAAGAAACAGAACTTAAAATCTCTCTTCTTTGGATAGATTATATATTTGTTCTAGGAAGCATTATATTTCTCTTATTCTTAAAATAACATATGAATAACTAATTGTTCTGTCACTTGCATTTTATTTAATTCCATAATTACATGACTGATAATCTAGACTGAAGTTTTACTAAAGTTAGGTGTAGATTTATCTTAACATCCTGAAAACTAAAGCAACACACAGCTTTTTGTTTTTACAAAAGAAGTTAATATTTCCACTAACAATGATTGACTTTCAGTATTTTACTTTCTCTTGAAGATCAAGCATTCACTTATTGCACAGTTTAGAATAAAAAATAAATGTTTATTTTACTTCCTTTCTATAATTTCTTATTTTTTTATTTTTTTAAATTTTTATTTATTTATGATAGTCACAGAGAGAGAGAGAGGAGAGAGAGAGAGAGGCAGAGACACAGGCAGAGGGAGAAGCAGGCTCCATGCACTGGGAGCCCGATGTGGGATTCGATCCCGGGTCTCCAGGATCGCGCCCTGGGCCAAAGGCAGGCGCCAAACCGCTGCGCCACCCAGGGATCCCCCCTTTCTATAATTTCTATCCTTAATGCTAACATTTCCTCCTATTCTACTATATACATATAAAAGATGCCTATGTATATACAGATATTTGTTCTATATAATGGTGTAATGAATCACAGATCAGCACCAAAAACTTATCTTGGGTGTATATTTTCTCAAGAGAAAAATAAAAATAATACTGCCTTTCTCATAGGGCTCTGAAAGGTTTATAGGAGGTAATACATGCTGCACACCTAGAATAGAGTCTGGAATAAAGGATATGTTTATTAAATGTTAGTAATAATATTACTACTGCTACTACTACAACTAGTATTACCACCATCACCACACCGCACCACTCTATTCGGAGTGTGCTGAGGCATAATGGCTCCACCACCCGTGTTTGTGCTTAGCTTCCTGCTGTGCAGATAACACATGCTCTCACACACTTCAGAACTTGGAATATCCTTGCAGAGACTCCCTGCTGATAGTAGTCATCAGAAGCCATCAGCAGATGTTTCTAAGAATTCAGAATAGACTTCTGCCAAGAGAGACTGAAAAAGGAACTGGAAAGAGCTGTGAGCTTTTGCTTTCTGCCCCTGAGATATTTTACCGCAGAGTAGAAGGTTATCTTAATGACAACCTCAGAGTTATAAGAATCACAGGAACTATCCTGGGACATTGATAGTTTCCTGCTCCAGCTGCCCAGCACCTCGGCAACTGCTCCAGCTAGCTAGTGAGGAGACACAGGGAATGCAGTATTGTTCCTGTGTGTCCAGTACTTGCTCTTCTTAGTACTGTAGGTTGTTTGGCTTCTGAAAGCCTTTCATCAGTGTGGAGGAGAGTCACTTGGAGGATCTGATTATTTTCATACAACCAGAGTTGCATAGGATGCACACATCATCGAAGTGCACAATTCTGTGTAATCTCTTGCCTCTCCCTTGCATATCTTGCTTGAATTTTAGCTTCCTCTTGACCTAACAGTGGAACCAATCACACTGCATGATACCAGGGGAAAAGACAGAAGGAAGGGAGCAAAATCTTCACATATGGATGTGGCAACTGTCGTCGTTGTCTTCTTCTCCTTCTCCTTCTCCTCCTCCTTCCTTCTTCTTTTTCCTTCTTCCTTCTCTTTTCTTTTAGGACCTCTTCCATATCCTCTTGATAGAGTCTCAGACCGTGATGATCTCTATCATACAAGAGCAACCATATTAGATGTCATATACCGTGGAGTAGCCAGATGAACACCAACATTATAAATTCTAAACTTGTCCCAGGGAATCCTACAGTTTTGCTGATTAGAAAGCTGGTCTACAATAGAGTCAATAAAAAAAGGACTAATTTCCTGCCTTTAGGAAGCCTCCAGCTAGGGATTTTGGCAGAAAATAGAAGAGTAAACACAGAAATTAACAGTCACTACTTGAAAGAAACACTCCGAGTGGAATAAAAGTGAGCCTGCTTAGAATTGTTAGTGAAGACAGGGTAGATTCAAGCCAGTATTGAAGGAAGACAAGAGACCTAGCAATGCAAAGAGGAGAGTGTCTGGGGCAGAATTAAACTTGCTTGCAAAGGTCCATGAAGACCTGCTGTCTCCTAGAAGTAAAAAGATAACCTGTGGCATAGTGGGTAAGAGGATAGTTGAAGAAATAGAGGCTGTAGGGCTGAATAAGATCCAGATCATACAGAGCATTTGGGGATGTATCCAAAAATGTGATGAGAAATATGACCTAACCAATTGTTCTCTTCATTCTGATTTATCTCAAATGTCATCTTCTCTCCTCCATCACTCTCTGTCTCCATGCTTCCTCTTTATAGCACTTCCTAGCACTTAGGAATATTGAAGATCTTATATAGCCTTATATTATATAATCCTTTTCTATCTTTCATGTATTTCCCCAATGAAAAGAGGAAAGTTTGTCTATATCCCCAACACTAGAATAGGATGTGGTAAAGAGAAGGTTCTAAATAGATATTTATAGAACGCATCAGATAAGTTTAGAGTGTTTAGTAGAATACTTACATTACTTTATTTGTGTTTCAATATAACATCTAACATTTGTTAGAAGCATGTTAATTGAAGTGCAATTCTCAAAAGAGGAAAGAATAGTATATCTGCCTCTCCTCACTTTTATTCTAACCATTTGCCACAAAGAGTATTTTTTTTAAACTCTCAACACTTTATTGAACTTTCAACAACAAACAGGGGCTCAGACCTTAGGGTGCGCACCTTCCCCGGGGGAGGGGGACCATCCTGTCCTTTAGGACAAACCCGAAGTCACATGGAGGTACAGGTACTAGAGTCCCCCAGCTTGGAACCTGGGCAGACCCCAAGTGTGGGCACATTTCCTGAAGTTGGGGCCTGAGAGGCAGTTCTGAGGCCAGCAGACCTGACCTGGACCTGCAGCTTAGGGGTTCTTCTGCTGGGTCCCAGCAGGTCAGCCGGACCCAGGCCTCTGGCCCACTGGTCTAGATGACTGACTGCTGGAGACCCATCATGTGGAACAGCCTGCCTCCTAGTGTGGGTGAGGGGTGGCCCAGTGGCCAGGAATCTTTCTCCCTGGATGACTGTGGCAACCAATGGATTCAGTTGCAAATAATTCCTATTGCACCTTAATTTCTTGGACTTTGACCTAAATTGCTTACTTCGGAAGATGGCTTGGGAAGTAAACAAGGTTTTCTATTGATATTAACTGATAAAAATCCATTAATCAGTGACAAGAAGAAATTAAGTAAACAAAAAGTTGACAACAAGACTATGAATTGAGAAGCTAATATCTAGCATACTTTCTCTTTGGTGTCATAAGAAAAATTCTAACTGAGAACAAGAATTAGAATCCTTTCTGTGACTCATTATGTATGCGTATGGTATCTGATTTTTCACTACCATTTTTGTGTATTTAGTCATTTTTACATAATATAATTTTTAAATAAAGCTTTAAGTCAAATGTCATCTATAAAAATATATATAGATAGAGGAATAGAAAGATAGGTACTCTAGGTCAAGTTGACCTCATTATTAATGAGGGGCAAAATCAGTAAAATAGTCTTTCTTACAAAATTCATTTTAATGAGCCTCATTTATATTTGTTTAAAAAAAATTTTATATGTACAACCTAACATATACAAATTTAAGATAAATACTCTCCTAAAACTAATAACATTATCTATGTCTTTCTTCAAATTTCTTAAATTGAAGTTAATCATTTATATGTATTATAAAATTTGTATCCTCCAGTAGCTAAGCATAAATAAATGACAGAAGAGAACCAACACATTTGTATGTGGTGTTATAGATTTAATATTTGATGCATTTTTTCATTTTTATATAGCTTCTTCCCTTCATGAAACATTTGTAGTGCCATATTTAATCTGTTATTGTTATGTACCAGCAAACCCCTAAAGGGGAAGAACAGTGTATAGATACAAAAGGCATAAAAAAAAAAAAAGCTTTTATCTTCCATCAATATATTCCTGTGTCTCCAGATCCCCCCCGCCCTTAACTGATGCTGATCCCAAAGTGGGTGAAACTAAAGAATTCCTTAATCTGGCATTGAAAAGTGGCACTGAATAGTTTAGTCCAGAGTTGTAGAATATATATTCTATAATAAAATATCCAAGTATAATAGCACACTGTATAATTTTTCTGGAATATGAGAGATTAGTCCTTTGCTCTCAAATGAAATTACTTTGAAAGGAAAGAATGTTGTATTTGTATGTGTCATATATAAGACTTGTATAGCTTAAAATATTTACCTGTTTCATAAATTCATGTATATTTACCTTTGTATAGCTCCTTTTTACAAAGATAAGCAAACTCAAATCATTACTAAATAAACTGTTGTTGAATGTTAATTTTCCATATATGCACATAATACTTATACAATACATATCACAAAAAACAATCAAATTTTAGGATTATTCTAAAATACATATTTTTTAAACAAATGTACTGCATATTCTGCTTTGTCTAAATTAGACTTTATACCCAATAAAATGTGATTAAAGAGTCCTGTGAAACATAGCTTTAAAAAAAAAAAGATTTATTTATTTGAGAGGGGGGAAAAGAGAGAGAGAGCATGCAGGGGGAGAGACAGAGAGAAAGGGAGATTTCAAGCAGACTCCCACACAGCCCAGAGCCCCATGCAGGGCTTTTGGCAGGGCTCAGTTCCACGACCAACCCTGAGACCATGACCCCAGCAGAAACCAAGAGTGCCATGCTTAACTAACTGAGCTACCCAGGCACCCCAAAAGCATAGAGTTTTGAGTTGGCTTTTGACTAGTACTTCTTTTTCTTTAAAGTTTATTTATTTATTTTAGTAATCTCTATCCCCAACATGGTGCTCAAACTCATGACCCCAAGATCAAGAATTGCTGCTCTTCAGACTGAGCCAGCCAGGCACCCCATTGAATAGTGCCTTTATTTGTATAAAAAGAAAGGGGAAATTTACTATAATAATTTTTATTTGGGATAAAGAAATCCAGATTGAATCTATTCTACTCAACACCTACTTTCACACCCATGTTTAGGTTGATGTCTCTAACGCTGCCCTGCTCTTCTTCAAATTCAGATTGTTCCTCCTGCCAAACAGAACAAATGGAAAGCGATCACAATCCTGTTGACACTGTACTCAAAATTGACTACTTTCTGCTCCTCATTTAAAAGATAAAGTTCAAAGTCCATATGCAACATGATGGAGTCCCTACTTCCATCTTTAGCCTTCTTTCTCTTCACTTTATGTTTCACAGTTTATATTACAGAAAGAACAACAAAAAATATATTTTCTATTGTGACACTTTCATGCTCTCCCCTAGAAAGTTCTTACCCAATTCTCACCTTTATTTTGTACTGCCTTGGGATTCATTCTTTGAGGAAATCTTTCCATTTCATGGTCCAGTTGGATTGGATGGCTCTTCTCCTGGCTCCCATGTGACCCTTTGTGTCCATATCCCAAAGCACATAAGATGGGGTATAATATTTATCTTGTTTCTATCTTGTCTCTCTCCACTGGACCGTGATCACCAAGATCTGGAAAGTATATGAAAAAAGAAGTGCTTTAATTAATAAAATTAAAATTAATAACTTGGCATTGCATACCTTCAACATAATTAACTTTTGCGTATTTTATACATATGCATATATTATGCATTCTGGATTTCCTCGTGTGGTAGCAAAAATACTTGTTGATATCTGAGTGAATTATTGTCATTTTGAAACAAACATAATGGAGAAAAGCTGCTTCTGGGAAAGATAAATTCTTAGCAGCATAGAGTTTGGGGAAGTCGCTTTTTTCTTTGAATCACTGTGAGGTTTTCAAAAAAAGAACTTTACTTTCAAGATCATGGTGAATAGATGTGAACATCTGTTTTATGATGATGAACTTATCATGGCTAATAATAACTGCCATTTATGAGGGCATACTCTGTATCATGCACAGTATGTGTTTTTTACAAACTTTGTATAATGTAATGCCTATTTCAACTTAAGGAAGTATGAATTATGAACACTGTTTTAGAGAAATTCAGAGAATTTCATCAAATACTATAACACTCTGTGACAAAGATGAGATTTAAACTTTGCATTGCCCATGTCCTTAGCTCCATCACCCTGTCTCACTAATGAGTATAGCTTGGTAATTAATATTAAAGCATCATTAATTTATTTAATTTAAACATCATCAAAGATTCATTTGAATGTTATGCTAATTATGTTGGTACAAAATGTTTTACACAACGGTCATCAGCTACAGAAATGCTGAAAAATGAAATTTCATCAGCTTTCAGATTTCTGTTGATGCATAAGAAATACAGATTTTACCATGGATGATAAAATAGCTGCAACCTATCTATGCTTCCTATACTTTTTCCCAAGGAATTGACATAATATTTATTAGTTCTTAGTTTTCAGAACTTATCTCCCCTTGCTATCACTATTTAAGACATATGACATATGCCTCACATCAAAGAACATATTTACAAACTGTCTTATTATGTAACAGGTATTGGCGGACAGTATTTTCTAAATTGCAGGCTTTTACTATGCAAATGCAAAATGCTGTGATGTTTAAGCATATAGATTGTGATATCAGGCCAACCTGCTTCTGACTTTTGGGAGGGTTTTTCTATTGGATGCCACTGCTCTAGGACTTCAGTGCCATTCTGTATTATAATCACTATTGCTCCTCAAACTAGATGTTTCTAGGTCTTTTGCAACCCTCTACCAGAATAGTTGGGGAAGCATAGATCTCATGCCTATACTCCAAGTGCGATAAGTGAGAGCAGAATAGACTATCTAACCTTATTGGGAACTATGTTCTGCTTCCTACCAAGATTCTTAACTCTTCAAACACAAGGTGGATATTCAAGTGCTATGTGGCCAAATTAATGTGTCAATATACAGTACAGAAACTTTTAGGGTTAAAATAAACCAGTACTTATATAGTACTGAGCCTAGTGACTCACACAATATAAATATTTGCTAATTTTTTTAATTTAATAATGGATATGAAGCATATAATTTAGTGGGAATTCTACATGACTTCATTAAATGTAATAATGCGGGAGTCAGATTTTTAAATCCTTTGTAAATGATACTGAGAATAAAAATTATGAGACATAGGTTATATACAACTTCTATCAACGTACCTCATGAAAACCTATATCTTAAGCTTTATGGCAAATGGAGCTATTAAGTATTTAGTATCTATGCTGTTTACCGATTTCTCACTTCTGGAAAGCAATGTTAAAATGGCTGAGATTATTCTTAATCGACTACATGAGTAGCTTAAAAGTTTTTAACATAACTCTCAATAAGCAGCACTATGTAAGCTATTTGGAATCATTACTCTACAAATGGAATTCAAGAGAGTGGCTTATTTGGTTAAAAAAATCAAGACACTTATAGATCATTTCTGTGTTTCAGGGGCATGTTTTATTAACACAACTTTTTTTCAGCAGTTCGATGAACTAAGTGCACTTTTCTTTTCCCACCCACAAATAACTAGGAACAAAAGAGAGGCAAATGTATAACATTTCTTTCTCTACAAATATGCATTGTATTCTTCCAATTTCCCTAATAAATGTTTCAGCCCAATACCAACTAAACATGTAGGGAAAGTGTTCATGTTACATTGATGAGTATTTGTTTATTTTTTTAGATTAACTTTGCATTTCATTTCCACATTAAACAAAAATAAAGGGATAAAAATGGCTACTTGGTCAACTCCATGTTAAAGGAGAATTCATAAAAAGAAAATTTCACATCAGACTCCCGCTGTTACTTAATATATTCTTGTGTAAACAAAGGTTTTTTTTCTAAATAATCTTTATACCTTCCAATCTTTTTTCTTTTAGAAATATATCAATGTACTATTTTTGAGTTTTACTATGTTTTATTTATATTAATGTGTGCAGATTTTACTTCTAAATATTTATTCCAGTAATAATACATCTACATGAATCAAATTAAAATGAATATGTCCTACATATTCAGTCAGACTATTCCATCTTCTCAGAGTTTGAGTGTCATTGAAACTATTCAAGAATTACAAGTGTCTAAAATTTCAAGTGACAGCTCAGTGGTTAAGTGCTTGTCTGAAAGTATATGGACTAGTTAATAATTAATTCATCACTTAATTTAAATGAAGTAGGGTTCTCATTGTTACATATATACATGCATGAATCTCAGTTATAATTCAGACAAAAAAATCTACTATTAAATGGGTGTCTAAATCCTTTAGGACATGATTATACAATAATGACTGTCAAGGGATTGGCATAGAATTAGCAAGCAAACTATCAGTCATTTATTCGAGATCTAATTTGTCTCTACTAGCTGATTAGACTTTTAAAGTCATAAAAAGGAGGCATTCCCTAATTTCAAATTCAATATATTTAAAATGGCTTGCTATAAGGTAGATCATGAGATTTCTTCTTTTGATAAGATGACAGGTGAGGTACTCTTAGAGGTCCTCCTACTGCAAAACAAGAAACATTTTTTAGTGCATTTCTGGTTTACAAGAAAGCAAAGAAAATCTACAAGGCTATGCATAGATACTGCACAAACACACATAAATATATACACACATAATGAAAAGAACACAAGCTAAAATGAAAACAGGAGATGAAATGGGAAGAAAGCTTGGTTTTCCTTAGAGTAGATGGCAATAAATCTCTGGAATGAGAAGACTAAGACTGGGGCCTAGTCTCTTTGAATCAATGGGTGAAGAAACTAAACTTGAAATTTAGCATTTAGTTAAAACCCTTAGATGCTGTTAAAATGGCACCAGCTTGGTAGTAACTCTTGGATCCAATTAGCATAAAATGAATAAAATATACTCAATTTAGGGCCTAACGATTCTCAAAGCTTAAGCTCAAATAAATATGGTTTTACTATTAAATATAACTAAACACATAGGGAAGCAAGCTATTATGAATGAGTCACTAGAAATAACAAACTGAGATTTTTTGGGAAATGAGGGCATTTGAAAACCTTCCAGTATGTGGTAGAATTTAGAAAGTCACATGCATGTGCAGGACAAGGCACATGTTCAGAAAAGACCTGAGAAGACCTTAAGCTTTCACTACTAGTTGATCTATAAGCTCAGTGTAAGCATCAAGTGAAGGCTAAGGAGAACTGTGAGTGGTCTGGCTAAGTGTTAAAAGAGTATACCAGCACTGAGCTATTCTCAAAGACTGGAGGAGGTGTTGCTATGGTCTGAATGTCCGTGTCCACTCAAAATTCATGTGATGAAGTCTTAATGCCCAATATGATGATATTAGGAGGTGGGCCTTTGGGAAATGCTTAGGTCCAGAAAAATAAAAATAAAAAAATAAAATATAAAAAATAAAATAAATAATAAACAATATATATATTTTTAAAAAACAGGATTTCCATGGAAGAGAAAGCTTGCTTTCACCAGACACAGAACCAGCCAGCATCTTGATCATAGACTTCCCAGCCTCAAGAACTGTGATAAATTTCTATTGTTTATAAGCCATCCAGTTTATGGTATTTTGTTATAGCAGCACAAACATACTTAAAATGATTATTTTTTAAGCTCCCTGTATTAAAAAAAAAAAAAAAAACAATTCCAGACAAAATATTGTATGAACACAAGTTAAACTTTCAACAATCAAGAAGAGCAAACTCTAGAGAAGGGAGAGAATCTGATTTCCAGAATTACTGCAGTATAATAATCAAATGTCCAGTTGCAGCAACAACGAAATAATCACAAAGCATATAAAGAAGCAGGAAAGTAGGACCATTCTAAGGAACAAAACGACCTGACAGAAACCATCCCTAAATAACTCATTGAACGTATTAAACAAAGATATATAACAACTATTTAATTATGCTCAAAGAATGTGGACAAAGGGGACGCCTGGGTGGCTCAGCGGTTGGGGGTCTGCCTTCGGCTCAGGGCGTGATCCCGGGGTCCCAGGATCAAGTTCCGCAGCGGGCTCCCTGCAGGGGCCTGCCTCCTGTGTCTCTGCCTCTCTCTGTGTGTCTCTCATGAATAAATAAATAAAATCTTTTTTAAAAAAGTGAACAAAGAATTAAAGGGAACCATAAAAATCATATATGAATAAAATGAGAATATCAGTAAGGATATGTAAATTATAGAAAGAATCCAAATAGAAATTTGGGGATTTTAAAATACAATATCTGAAACAAAAAACCCACTGGAGACGTTAAAAGCAGATTTGATTGGGCAGAAGACAGAATTAATAAACTTGAACAATTTGGGGCAGCCCAGGTGGCTCAGTGGTTTGGCGTCGCCTTCAGCCCAGGGCGTAGTCCTGGAGACCCAGGATCTAGTCCCACATCAGGCTTCCTGCATGGAGCCTGCTTCTCCCTCTGCCTGTGTCTCTGCTTCTCTCTGTCTCTCATGAATAAATAAATAAAATCTTAAAAAAATAAATAAACTTGAACAATTTTTGAACAATTGAAATCATCCAGGTGAAAAATAAAAGGGAAAAAAGAATGAAAAATAATAAAAGGAGCATAAGAGACCTGTAGGATATGAACAAGTGAGCCAAACAAATGTATTATGAGAGTCCCATAGAGAAGGATGTAGAAGGAATATCTGAAGAAATAATGGTCAAAAATTTCCCAAATTTGAGAATACACGAATCTACACATCCAAGAAGCTCAGGAAACTCTAAGATAAACTCAAAGATGAACTCTAAGAGTTTGATACATGGACTTATCATAGTCAAGTTACTAAAAGGTATAGACAGGGAGAATCTTCAAAGCATTAGGAGAGAAGTCACTGGTCATGAGCAAGAAATTTTAAAAATATTAGCAGCTGATTTTTAATAAGAAAAAGACATGGAAATCAGAAAATAGTAGGATGACATAAAGGATGAAAGAACAAACAATGCCAAGTAAGAATTTTTTATCTATCAAAGTTCTCCTTTAAGAATGAAGGTGGAAAAAAAAAAAAAAAGAATGAAGGTGAAACCGGGACCCCTGGGGGGGCTCACTGGTTGAGCGTGTGCCTTTGGCTCAGGGCATCAGGATCTAGTACCATATCCGGCTCCCTGCATGGAGCCTACTTCTCCCTCTGCCTATGTCTCTGCCTCTCTCTGTGTGTCTCTCATGATAAATAATTAAAGTCTTAAAAAAAAAAAAAAAAATGAAGGTGAAATCAAGATTCCCCAGGTAAACAAAAGCTAAAAAGCTCAGAAATAAATCCATCAATCAATTCATGTTTGATAAAAGTACCAAGACCATTCAATGGGGAAAAAATCATTGCTTCAACAAACGGTGACTGAAAAATTGGACGGCCACATACAAAAGAATGAAATTGGATCTTAATTTACACTACATACAAGCAAATAATTCAAAATGGATAAAGACCTCTATTTAAGGGCTTACACTATAAAATCCCTAGGAGGAATCATAGAGGAAATTTTTCCAAATAGATTTGACAATGGTTTCTTAAATATGACACCAAAAGCATAAACAACACATACAACAAAAGATAAATTGCATTTTGTTACATTAAAAACTTTGACACATCAAAGAACACTACCATAAGGATGAAAAGACGCCCACACATGGGAGAAAATATTTTCAAATCATATATGTGTTAAGAAATTAATACTAAGAGTGTAGAAAGAGGTCTTACAACTCAGCAACAATAAAACAAACAACCTAATTTAAAAATGGGTAAAAGACTTGAATAGCCAATTCTCCAAAGAAGATATGCAAATTGCTAATAAATACATGAAAAGATGTTCAATAGTATTAGTCATTAGAGAAATGCAATCAAACCACAATAATAAGCCATTTCACAATTACTGGGATGACTATAATAAAAACCAAATAGAAATGAGCAACACACCTACTAGGATGACTACAATAAAAACAAAACAAAAAATAACAGCTGGTGAGAATATGGAAAAACTGGAACTCTCATGTGTTGCTGGTGGGAATTTAAAATGTTGCAGCAACTCTGGAAAACATTCTGGCAGTTCTCAAAATGCTAAACAGAATTAATGTGTGACATTAATGTGTGATGCATACTCAAAGTAATTGAAAACAAAGATTCAAAACATTTACTTGTATATCCATCTTCGTAGTAGCAGTATTCACAATAGGCAAAATATAGACACATCCCAAGTGTCTATCAACAGAGTGATGGTTAAACAAAATGAGATATATATATAAAATGGAAAATTATTCATCCATAAAAAGGAACACATTTGCTACAATATAGATGAACCTGAGAGATCTTATGCTAAATGAAATAGGTCAGACACAAAAGGAAAAATATTGTATAATTTTACTTACATAAAATAGTTATAATAGGCAAATTTGTAGAGATAGATAACATGTTAGAAGTTAATCAAGGGTAACTTTGGAAGACAGTGGTAATGGTTGCACAACATTGTGAGCATAATGTTACCAAATTGTATACTTAAACAATGGTTAAAAGCACAAATTTTCTTTTATATATATTACCACAATAAAAAATAATAAACAAAAATAGAGAAAATACATTTAAATAATATTAGAAATAGAAACAAGAAAAAAAGTACAGACAGGCCTAGCATAGCTTGAAAGAAAGTGAATAACTATATGACAATTAATTTGAAAAGATTCTCAGTGTTGAAATGTTTCTGGGAAAATTAAACTTACTTAAATTGACTCAAGAGAAAACAAACAAACAAACCTGAAAGACCTGAATAATTCTAGAAATAAAAAATAAATTAGACCAGCAGTAAAAGCTTAACCACTGCTCCCCAGAAAGAGGCTTAGATGTTCTTCAGGATAGTTCTCTCTTTTTTTTTAACCGATTTTGTTTATTTATTTGAGAGAGCATGAGTGGGGACAGGGGCAGAGGGAGGAGAAGCAGACTTCCTGGTCATCAGAAAGCCTGACCCCGGGATCATTGCTGAGCTGAAGGCAGGCGCTTCACCATCTGAGCCACTCAACTGCCCCTTACAGGATAGTTCTATCCAACTTTCAAAAATGATGATTCTCAATCTTACAGAAGTTCTTTCATAGTAGAAATGAAAGTATGCATGTGTCAATTTATTTGATGAAAATGTTGATATGAAATCAGCAAGGAAAACTAGAGTAGAAAACTTCCTTGTCTTCATAAGATATATTTACCTCAATAATATTCTTAATGGTAAAATATTAGAAGCATTATCTTTTAAATGAAACACAACTTAATGAGGCCAATTTTAACCTATTCTATAAACATTATACCAGAGATCCAAGGCAGAGAAAGACAATTATCATATGGTTTCACTCATATGAGGAATATAAGAAACAGCACAGAGGATCTTAGGGGAAGAAAGGAAAAAAAATGGAATGGGAAGAAATCAGAGAGGGAGATAAACATGAGAGACTCTTAACTATGGGAAAGAAACTGAGGGTTGCTGGAGGGGAGGGATTGGGGGGGAATGGGGTAACTGGGTGATGGGCATTAAGGAGGGCACGTGATATGATGAGCACTGGGTATTCTATGAAACTGATGAATTACTGAACTCTACATCTGCAACAATGATGTTCTCTGTATGCTGGCTAAATGAATTTAAATTTCAAAAAAAAATGTAAAGATAAAAGGAATAAAAAATAATACAAGAACCTGGATGGCACAGTTGGTTAAGCCTCCAATTCTTGGTTTTGGCTCAGGTCCTGATTGAGCCCCACTTTGGACTTCACATGGCATCTGCGTCTATCCCTCTGCCCCTCCCCTCCTATCATACTCTCTCTATATATATAATAAATAAATAAATATTTAAAAAACAGAAGAATACACAAGAACTTAAATTGTCATTTATAGAAGATATACTTGTTATGGACAAAACTATAAATAATTTACAAATATAATAAATAGGGAACAATAGGAAAGTCTTATGAAATCACCTAAATATGAGCTCAATAAGCAAAAATAATTTTCATTTCTATATACAAACAATGAATAGGTGAAAATATAAAGATATATACCATTTAAAATAAGAAAAAAAAGGGACCCCAGGGTAGCTCAGCTGTTGAGCATCTGCTTTTGGCTCAGAGCGTGATCCCGGAGTTCCAAGATGGAGTCCCACATCTGGCTTCCTGCATGGAGCCTGCTTCCCCCTCTTCCTATGTCTTTGCTTCTCTTTCTCTCTCTTTCTGTGTGTCTCTAATGAATAAATAAATAAAATCTTAAAAAAATAATAACAAAAAATAGGGCACATGAGTGGTTCAGTAGAATAAGCTGCCAACTCTTGATTTCAGTTGAGGTCATGATCTCAGATGGTAAGACTTGAGCCCCCACGTCATGCTCTGTGCTCAGTGGGGAATCAGCTTGAGATTCTCTCCCTCCACCCCTCCCCCTGTTCTGCTCTCTTTCTCTAAAGTAAATAAATAAATCGTTTTTAAAAATAACAAAAAAAATGGGGCACCTGGTGGCTCAGTGATTGAGCATCTGCCTTTAGCTCAGGTCATAATCCCGGGGTCCTGGGATCGAGTCCCACATTGGGCTCCTTGCAGGGAGCTTTCTTCTCCCTTATGTCTCTTTCTCTGTCTCTCATAAATTAAAAAAAATATCTTATAAAAATAATAACAAAAAACGGGTTTCAAAATGCATGCTGAGAAATGGAATATCTGAGTCATAAGATGAAGTCTTATTTTTTTTTGAAGTCTTATTTTATAGCAATAAGAGTTAAGCCAATTTCTGTTGGTTCAGGGACTCACACATTGGCCAGAAGAACACAATCTAGAGCTCCCAAACCAACATCCTCATATATAGACTCTTGATATATGTCAAAGTCTTCCATGCAGATCACTGGGGAAAGGAGGTCTATTAACAACATGGTTATGAACACTATTAAATAGTTTCTGGTTCAAGAAACAAAAGTCCAGGGCCAGAAGGCTTCCCAGGGGAATTCTATCAAACATTTAAAAAAGAAACCATACCTAATCTACTAAAGCTGTTCGGAAAGATAGAAAGAGATGGAGTACTTCCAAACTCGTTCTATGAGGCCAGCATCACCTTAATTCCAAAACCAGACAAAGACCCACCAAAAAGGAGAATTATAGACCAATATCCCTGATGAACATAGATGCAAAAATTCTCAACAAGATACTAGCCAATAGGATCCAACAAACACTAGTAAGATTATTCACCATGACCAAGTGGGATTTATCCCCTGGATCCAAGGCTGGTTCAACACTCATAAAGCAATCAATGTGATAGATCATATCAGCAAGAGAAAAAACAAGAACCATATGATCCACTCAATAGATACAGAGAAAGCATCTGACAAAATACAGCATCCATTCCTGATCAAAACTCTTCAGAGTGTAGGGATAGAGGGAACATTCCTCAGCATCTTAAAAGCCATCTATGAAAAGCCCACAGCAAATATCATTATCAATAGGGAAACACTGGGAGCCTTTCCCCTAAAATCAGGAACAGGACAGGGATGTCCACTCTCACCACTGCTATTCAACATAGTACTAGAAGTCCTAGCCTCAGCAATCAGGCAACAAAAAGAAATAAAAAGTATCCAAATTGGCAAAGAAGAAGTCAAACTCTCCTTCTTCGCAGATGACATGATACTGTATATAAAGAAACCAAAAGAATCCACGCGAAGATCGCTAGAACTCATACAGCAATTCGGCAGTGCGGCAGGATACAAAATCAATACCCAGAAGTCAGTGGCATTTCTACACACTAACAATGAGACTGAAGAAAGAGAAATTAAGGAGTCAATCCCATTTAGAACTGCACCCAAAAGCATAAGATACCTAAGAATAAACCTAACCAAAGAGGTAAAGGGCCTATACCCTAAAAACTACAGAACACTTCTGAAAGAAATTGAGGAGGACACAAAGAGATGGAAAAATATTTCATGCTCATGGATTACAAGAATTAATATTGTGAAAATGTCAATACTACCCAGGGCAATTTACACATTTAATGCAATCCCTATCAAAATACCTTGGATTTTCTTCAGAGAGTTGGAAGAAATTATCTTAAGATTTGTGTGGAATCAGAAAAGACCCCAAATAGCCAGGGGAATATTAAAAAAGAAAACCATAGCTGGGGGCATCACAATGCCAGATTTCAGGTTGTACTACAAAGCTGTGGTCATCAAGACAGTGTGGTACTGGCACAAAAACAGACACATAGATCTGTGGAACAGAATAGAGAATCCAGAAGTGGACCCTGAACTTTATGGTCAACTAATATTCGACAAAGCAGAAAAGACTATCCACTGGATAAAGTACAGTCTCTTCAATAAATGGTGCTGAGAAAATTGGACATCCACATGTAGAGGAATGAAGCTGGACCCTCTCTTACACCATACACAAAGATAAACTCAAAATGGATGAAAGATCTAAATGTGAGACAAGAGTCCATCAAGAACACAGGCAACACCCTTTTTGAACTCGGCCACAGTAACTTCTTGCAAGATACATCCATGAAGGCAAGAGAAACAAAAGCAAAAATGAACTATTGGGACTTCATCAAGATAAGAAGCTTTTGCACAGCAAAGGATACAGTCAACAAAACTCAAAGACAACCTACAGAATGGGAGAAGATATTTGTAAATGACCTATCAGATAAAGGGCTAGTATCCAAGATCTATAAAGAACTTGTTAAACTCAACAGCAAAGAAACAATCCAATCATGAAATGGGCAAAAGACATGAACAGAAATCTCACAGAGGAAGACATAGACATGGCCAACACGCACATGAGAAAATGCTCTGCATCACTTGCCATCAGGGAAATACAAATCAAAACCACAATGATATACCACCTCACACCGGTGAGAATGGGGAAAATTAACAAGGCAGGAAACAACAAATGTTGGAGAGGATGTGGAGAAAAGGGAACCCTCTTGCACTGTTGGTGGGAATGTGAACTGGTGCAGCCACTCTGGAAAACTGTGTGGAGGTTCCTCAAAGAGTTATAAATAGACCTGCCCTATGACCCAGCAATTGCACTGCTGAGGATTTACCCCAAAGATACAGATGCTGTGAAACGCTGGGACACCAGCGATGCTGGTGCACCCCGATGTTTATAGCAGCGATGTCCACAATAGCCAAACTGTGGAAGGAGCCTCGGTGTCCATCGAAAGATGAATGGATAAAGAAGATGTGGTTTAGGGGATCCCTGGGTGGCTCAGCGGTTCAGCGCCTGCCTTTGGCCCGGGGCATGATCCTGGAGTCCTGGGATCAAGTCCCGCGTCCGGCTCCTGGCATGGAGCCTGCTTCTTCCGCCTGTGTCTCTGCTTCTCTCTCTCTCTATGTCTATCATGAACAAATAAATAAAATCTTAAAAAAAAAAAAAAAAGAAGCTGTGGTCTATGTATACAATGGAATATTCCTCAGCCATTAGAAACGACAAATACCCACCATTTGCTTCAACGAGGATGGAACTGGAGGGTATTATGCTGAGTGAAGTAAGTCAATCGGAGAACAAACATTATATGGTCTCATTCATTTGGGGAATATAAAAAATAGTGAAAGGAAATAAAGGGGAAAGGAGAAAAAAGAGTGGGAAATATCAGAAAGGGAGACAGAACATGAAAGACTCCTAACTCTGGGAAACGAACAAGGGGTGGTGGAAAGGGAGGTGGGCGGGGGGTGTGGGTGACTGGGTGAAGGGCAATGAGGGGGGCACTTGATGGGATGAGCACTGGGTGTTATGCTATATGTTGGCAAATTGAATTCCAAATAAATAAATAAATAAATAAATAAATAAATAAATAATAAATAAATAGCAAGCAAAAAAAAAAAAAAACCCACAAATGTATTATATCTTTAGGTTATTTTCTTAAAAGCATTATTTCTGGAAAATAAGCAAATAATTCAATTTCATGATATTGTGCCATAAGGTTTTCCAAAATTATTTTACCAATTTAAATGCTCACAATTTGTGTACATTAGATTTCATTTTTTCTATTAATCTAGAGAGTGTGAAAAGTGATTTTTTTTGTATTCTCTTCATTAACAATTAAGCTGTATATATTTTTATATGCATTAATTTATGCTTCCTTTTCTGTGACATGACTATTTGTATTTTGGCTATTTTTCACCTTATGGCTTATTTATTTATTTGGGGGGAATAGGGGCAAAGGTAGAGAGAGAGAGAGAATCCCAAGCAGGTCCCACGCTCAGTGTGGAGCCTGGTGTAGGGCCCAATCTCACATGTTGTTTATAATAGCAAAAAAAAAAAGAAAAAGAAAGAAAGAAAGAAAGAAAGAAAGAAAGAAAGAAAGAAAGAAAGAAAGAAAGAAAGAAAGAAAAAGAAAAAAGAAAAACAAGCTAAATTTCTATTAACATGCAGTTATCAATTTAGAGTATCTGTATGTAACTCAGTATAGAACAGGGAAATGCATTTTTTTTAACTGCAGCCATGTAAACTGCACAACTTAGTGTTTTCATATATTTTACATTTAAATTTGACCAAAACAATTGTTTTCGTTAATGTTAATATAAAAGCATTAAAAAATCAAGAGATGGGAATAATAAGAAAAATTATTTTAAGGATTTTATTTATTTATTAATTAGAGACACACAGAGAGAGGCAGAGACATAGGCAGAGAGAGAACCTGGCTCCTCAAGGGGAGCTGGATGGGGCAGGATCCCAGGACTCCTGTTCCACACCCTGAGCTGAAGGCAGACACTCAACTGCTGAGCCATCCAAGTGTCCCCCCAAAATTGTTATAAAGCCTAGAAAATCCAGAATATAAAATCTTTCATTTTTTAGAATTTCTTTTTATGATACCAAGGTAACAGTTATGAAAATTATCAGAGAGATAATTTTTTAATTTATTCTTTACTAAAATTGGCAACCTCAGGCATTCATTTTTTTTAATTTGGGGATGAATAATATTTTATTATTAATTATTTTTTTGCTCAAAACATGATTATATAGAGGACAGTATTTATGTAATTTCTTCCTGCACTGATTCTTAATTACATTATTATTATTTAATATCATACTAGGTTCCTTATTTAAGAATTACAATTTTAGGGACACCTGGGTGGCTCAGTGGTTGAGCATCTGCCTTTGTCTCAGGGTGTAATCCTGGTCTGGGCATCAAGTCCCTCATCAGGCTCCCCGTGAGGAGTCTGCTTCTCCTGCTGCCTATGTGTCTGCTTCCCTCTCTGTTTCTCTCACGATTAAATCAATAAAAAATCTTTTTTTTTAAATGCAATTTTATTAAATATGAATTTTTGCATAGACAATATAAACAATGTATGAATGCATGATTATATTTTAGTAAGAAATAATGCTAAATTACTTATAGTGGTATAATTTGCTCCCAGTTTTGCTAGCTTGTTATAATCTATTTGAGAGATTCTGTTACCAAAGGATACAGAAAAATAAATCTGATACCTTTAAATCTGGCGATCTAGATTCAAATTTAGCTCTAACGTTTTTTAAGCTTTACTATTTAATGGAAATAGCACACTCTGTGTTTTTCCATGTTAGCTTTATAAAAATATATGCAAATGTATGGAAAACCACTCTCCACCTACATGTACTTTTTATAAAGCCTTCTCAAAGTAGATTTGCATTAATCATGCTTCAAATAAGAATGTTCTATAAACAGAAGCCACGCCATTTCATTGAAAAATTATTACAGAAGTTACATTACTGCAAATAAAAATCATACAAAAATTATAAAGTTTGAACTTTAGGTATAGTCTGACATAATCCATTGCCATGGTATTAAATTTACATAGGTAGATGCAATAAGTCTGATATGCATTTTAAATATTTCCCTGCCTAAGTTTTAATTTTATTAAATATTGCAATATATTTGAGATGTTTGTTTTTGTTTATGCCTAGGTTATACAGATAAATTTTGAAGAATTTGATCTGGAGATTGGCTATGATACTTTGACAATCGGTGATGGAGGTGAAGTTGGAGACCCCAGGACAGTGCTCCAAGTGTAAGTGCTCAACATCTCATTTTTGACTTTGCCTATCAGGTCTTTATTAAATCTTACCCTTTCTTTCTTTCTTTTTTTTTTTTTTAATTTGTCCCTCCCACTACTCCCAACAGAAGAAGCAGAGTAACTTGGTGATTATGTACAACCTACATGTAATATTCTTATTAGTTCCTCTTCAGTGAGGTTTAAGGTACTTGATCCAAACAGAATTTTTTTAGAATCTATTGTAGACAGAAGCCTGTCAGAAATGGAGGCTCTTAGTAAAATTGCAAGTGGTTGATTAGAGTTTATTTTAAAAAATGCCCTTGCCCTTCAAGTTTAAAAATAAAATGAAAAAATAAGTATAAGATAGATTCCAGGGGACTCATACTAGTATTGAAGACTGGTGGGTACTGTTCATTTATTGGCCATAAAATCATACCTAGCCATCGAGATCTGAAGTTTAGAGTTTTTCAGTGGTTTAATACTGGAAGTAGTTAGCAATAAACCGCTCTCAGTGTTGAAGTAGATGAAATAGATCAGGAAGAGTGTGGGCTAAAACAATCATGTATTGAAAAAAGGAAATGTTAGGAATTTATTTATTACCCAGTCCTTGGGCTAATCATTCTAATAATCTACCTCTGAAAGTGGCATGAAAAAATGCTTGGGGGAGACTATATTGTGTTCTCTACTGTGAATCTCAAAAACTTAGAGTACATTTTATCTCAGATTTCTTTTTATAACTATTGATTTTCAATTCAGCTTTTATGAATACAATGGATTTCCCTAAACCATCAAATCAAAGTTCACTCTGAGTATTTCATCTCCAGTGGGAATAAAAATTAAAGCTTCTTTCTGTGAGCATTACCTTTTAGAATGTTCAATCAATAGATCTAAATCGGTCCCCTAGTGAGAATGTGGGAGGGCTAGAAGAGAGAAAGAAAAAAAAACAAAAACAACATTATGTCTAAATAACCCTAACACCGTGAGGGTAGCATGTATGCATGCACATATACATACACACATTATCCAGATCCAGACCTTATTGTAATGACATATATCTATTTTTTTACAACTCAAAGTAAGAAGAAATAGAGCAATAACCTTATAGTTTTTAGATACTGAGAGGAAAATAAAGCAACTCTTTTTTTTTTAAGTATGGCCATACATCTAAAAAGAGAAGAAAGAAAGAAAGAAAGAAAGAAAGAAAGAAAGAAAGAAAGAAAGAAAGAAAGAAAAAAAAAAGAAAGAAAGAAAGAAAAAGAGTTCTTCCTTAATCAAGAAAACCTATTTAAATCCAGAACCCTGTTCTAGGCATTGAGGGTGGCTATGCCTTTGTTTCCTGACCCCATCCCCCATAATAGCTGAAGCATCTACATGCCACTCCCACTTTTACACACACCACCGCTGTCTCTTGCCACACTCCTTCATTTTCTGCATACCTACCATTCTCATTTGACCTCAATTGACTTAAAAAAATCATTAGTGGTTTTGCTGTTCATTTCAAAACTTAATTGTCAAGTGCATGTGATGTGCTTATTTCTTTTTATATTGGAAGACAGGTATGTTTTGTTTTTTTTTTTTGGTATGGTTTTTTTAAAAATAAATTTGAAAACCATATATTGAATGAATGAAATAAAAGAGTGGATATAGTAAAAAGCATGGGATATTTAAGTGAAAAAAAAAAGTCATACAGTTGGTTTTTTGAAGAATCCCAAAATTAGCTGGACAACAAAAGACCAGGTAGAGAACAAATGTGTGGATGGTAAGTGCCTTTATAACCCAAGTGAGTAGTCAAATGGAAATAAGTGTATGTCACAGACTAACATGAGTTTCCTTCCATTGATGGTAGGAAGAAGAAAAAAAAGTTACATTTTTTTCATCTTCTCACATTCCTCTTGTCATACTGTCCCTTTTCTTTGTGTAGTAGTTTTATTTTATTGTAATATTTCCCTCACTGAGAAGTTATATTAATCTTGAAAAATTTATGTGATTCCCATTTTTCTTTTATATTCTTCTGTCTGGAATCAGGAAGTGTTTCTCAAACTTGCTTTTCTCCCTCAGAAACAAATTACACTTCTCCGAAAATATAACTCTTTTCCTTGAGTAAGGATGACTATAACAGAACTTAGGCAGCACCTACTCCTGGAGGTGTTCAAATAAAAGCTGGCTAACTAGCTAACAGATTTTACAAGTTCTGGAATTAGATCAGAAGTTC
Source organism: Canis aureus (assembly GCF_053574225.1). Taxonomy (NCBI): domain Eukaryota; kingdom Metazoa; phylum Chordata; class Mammalia; order Carnivora; family Canidae; genus Canis; species Canis aureus. The sequence goes on along the minus strand of NC_135624.1, from coordinate 16,027,624 downwards.
CTTTGAACTCTAAGATTCTGTAATAATAGAACTTGCTGGATTTGTATCCACCAGAGAAGCTGATATAAATTTGAGAGAATCTGAATCATATTTCTCAAGGATGTTAACTTTCCAACTTTAGGACCACCCATCTGGGCATTTGGAGGGCCTGGAGTAAGAATGCAAATAAATGCAAACTCACATATCAAATGCCTAAATATTAAAAGTTATAAATCCAGCTATATATCATTAAATATAGTATGTTCCATCCTCTGACCTTGACAAATACACCTTCATGGGGACCAGAAAAGACAAGTTTGAATTTAGAATTCTAGGAATTGTGTGATTTTCTTTGTTGGAACATGAAAGCTTGGGCAAATGTGGTCTTAGCCCCAGCCTACATCTACTACCCACTCCTACCAACTTCAGTTCTATCCTTCACCATGTGTATGGACTTCCCAGCTTAAACATTTGAACTGGTCACACCCCTCTGCAAGCACTGCCCACTGTGTCAAGGGGTGCACATATAGGTCCTAATGATATAGGAGAGCTTGGTTTTTGTCTTATGAAGTGAAAAATGGATCTCACAGAGAATGAGTAAAGCAATAGAAGTTTATTAAGGAGAGATACAGAGAAAGCTATCAGAAGTGAGAGGGGTGCCGACACGGTTGCCACTGAGGGCTTTGAGTGGCAGTCTTTTACTGAGAACCTAGCCAGAGAGCTCAGGCCTTGAGATTCTTGTCCAGTCTTTAAGTAGGGACTATTGATAACACCTTAATGATTTATTTCTTTGTGGTGTGGTGAGTTTCTGTGATTATTTAGTAACCATCAAAGGGAGATACTCTCTAACATTTTGGAGCTAGAGAGCCAGGTTTATTATTTTTCTCTCTTTTTATTGTCTTATTTCTGTTTTCTTGGGATGAACAGGAACCTGACTCTGGGCCTTTCAGTGTCCTTGGGGTTTATGAGAGTCCACAGATTTCTGGGAGCTTAACTCTGGTCTTTTCCCTTATCTTTCCCTAACTAGCCCCATCTGCCCCTAACTCATTCCTACATCACTATGTTCTGGCCCCGGAAATATGTATCTGGAAAAGAGACCCACTTGGCTCCAGGTAGCAGGGAAATCCAGAGTATTAGGTGCTAGTGAGTTGTAGAACAGTACTTCTCAAATAAACTGTAATACAGAAGATTTGTTTTTCTTTCCAATCCATCTTGAGCTGATACTTTTGTATAGTGAAAGAAAAATAAGTTCCTAGAAAAATGAAATAAAACCACATTTAAGTGCAATCCCATTATTTTTCTATCATGAAATTCACCACACAAAATTAGTCTTTCAAATTACTCTAGAAATTTCAAGAGTAATTTGAAAGACTTACTCCCAATTTCCATAGTAATAACACTATGGGCTAGAAACTAGTCTTGGATCTAGAAGAAGTGGGCAAGGGATGCCAGCAACAGGCAGACCTAACACATCCCTGGGTGAGAGTTAAGGAAAGGTCAGAGGAAGACACTCCATGGGGAAGGAATTAGGAAAGGGGTCCTTTGGCTCAGGTTTAAAAGCAAATTTACGTATGTGGCATGATAAATTGTCAAGAATTTATTTTAAAACCCCAGTTGAAAAGAATTTATTTTAAACTATACTCTTCTAACAGGTAAAACTAGTGTCCATTTAGACATCTTATTTAGCAATGTTCATTCATCAATGAACTCTTTTTTAATTTTTAAGTTTGATTCATATGCTAGTAAGTAACTTTTGGCACCAAAATTATTTTTGTAAAAAATTTTATTTTAAAAGTTTTAATAGCAGGATGCCTGGGTGGCTCAGAGGTTGAGCATCTGCCTTTGGCTAAGGGCGTGATCCTGGAGTCCCAAGATCGAGTCCCACATTGGGCTCCCTGCATGGAGCCTGCTTCTCCCTCTGCCTGTGTCTCTGCCTCTCTCTCTCTCTCTCTCTCTCTATATATATATATATGTATATATATATATGTATATATATATGTGTGTGTGTGTCTCATGAATAAATAAAAGATTTAATAGCTAAAAGTGTAAAAAAAAAGTGATAAAAACCCATGAAAATGGATGCATCTAACAGAAAACTACATAATATCATAATATTTGAAATTCTTTTACAAGAGGATGAATTCAAGCTATATTAATTTTATTGATTACTATAATAAAATTATATTATATTAATTGATTTAATAAACAATTAATTATTTAATAAACACAGGACACATCCCTTTGGTAAATATTTAACCAGATATAAAATATTCCAAGCTGTTCTGTTTAGGTCATTGGATTAAATTAAGCATTGGAAATATGTGGCATTTTTGTTTTTCATTTCCTTTTAATATTTAAGTTCTAAAAAATAAAGTCAATTGTCATACTCTATTCTATAAAAAATATATGTAGTCCATAAAGTCACAACATATTCAATAGTTAAAATAATGCTCCAAAAAAGGAACTAATTATGAAATATTTATAAAAACAAGTCTTGTAATGTCTTTCTCTGAAGTACAAAGCATATAGTATTTGCAATACAGTAACTTAAAAATAATTAAGGTATGTGGCGTCTCTTCACCCTGAGACCTTGGCTTCAAAGAAATACTTACAATGAACTTATCATCAATAAAATTATTAAATAATAGAGAATGCCTTATAATTGGACAGCATATGCAATACTGAGTTCTCCATATATTATTATCAAATGAAAATTCCTAAAATAATGCAATTTAAGTTGCAATCCTAAATCCACAATTCAGAGATTTGTTGCTTCTGCCATTTGCTGTCTCATAATCTGTTGCCCATTTGTACACTTGTCTCTCTCATTCATTTTCTCTTCAAGGGAGTTGCTTGGAGGGCATTTTCCCCCTTTTTGAAACAGCATTTTTTAATTTTTGGCAGCTTCATGGTGATATAGTGACAAGGGTCAAGGAGAGCAGAGTGTGAATATAGCCAGCTGATAAAAATTCAGGTAATGGATTTGAACAATCATGCTATTATCTTTTAAAGGCTATTAAAATAACTTTAACTTTCTCCAGACTGTTTTCCATGTGCTTTTTTCACACTTATGTGTAAATTCACCTGATAGTGAAAATGGATGTAATAAATATGAGAGAACTAACAGTGAATTGAATTTGAATTCACCTCCAACCCTCAATTCATCTGCACAGAGAAGGAGAGGATGTTGATTGTATGTCCACCCTTCTCATGTAGATAGAACTACATGTGATGGTTGAGTATTTGATCAAGCATGTGATTCTTTTCATTTTTCTTACCTTCTTTCTCACATGTTTTGCTGTTTCCTTATTGGATTCATGGTGATACTATAAAGATTAGTGAAATAAAAAACTGCAAAATAAAATATGAGGGAAAAAAGTCTTCTATTCCTAAGATAGCTCTGGAAATTTATGAATATGCACTGATATTGATTGGATGATATTGTATTTGAACAAATATCTTAAGGGGAAAATATTGTTTTGGGTATCTAAACATGGGTAATTCTCTTACTTTGAAATTCTAATTTCTTCTAAAAAATCAATGTACAATGTAAAATTTCCTTCTCAGATATATGTGGGTATAGACTAGCAATACTTTTCCCTGGGAATTCTCTCTCTCTCTCTCTCTCTCATATTATATTCCCATAATACCTAACACAGAGCCTAAATTGCATGAATATATACCTGAATTTTTATCAGCTGGCTATGTTCACACTCTGCTCTCTTTGACCCTTGTCACTATATCACCATGAAGCTGCCAAAAATTAAAAAATGCTGTTTCAAAAAGGGGGAAAATGCCCTCCAAGCAACTCCCTTGAAGAGAAAATGAATGAGAGAGACAAGTGTACAAATGGGCAACAGATTATGAGACAGCAAATGGCAGAAGCAACAAATCTCTGAATTGTGGATTTAGGATTGCAACTTAAATTGCATTATTTTAGGAATTTTCATTTGATAATAATATATGGAGAACTCATGGAGATATATATATGGAGATATATATATATATGTATATATATATATATATATAATTTATTCATTCATTCATTCATTCATGAGAGACACAGAGAGAAAGTGAGGCAGAGACACAGGCAGAGGGAGAAGCAGGCTCCATGCAGGGAGCCTGACGTGGGACTCGATCCCGAGTTTCCAGGATCACGCCCTGGGCTGAAGGTGATGCTAAACTGCTGAGCCACCCAGGCTGCCCTATATATACATATATATATTTTAATGTTAAATACACACATCTTTTTTTGTTAATGTAGTTTTTAAATAAATATTTTATTTAATAATATTTTAATAAATGATATTTATATTAGCTTTCTAGAATAGACAGATCTGTTTTGTTATGCTTATAGATTATTGTTACTGCTCTCAGTTCATTGGTCCATATGTTTTGACAAACTACTTTGTCCAAATTGTTTTTATTTATTTATTTTTTTAAGCAACTCAGTGATTCACTTTGTTAAAATCTAGGCTTCACGCTTCTTGGTATCAGACCACTACACTTGATATTTGCCTTGAGCAAACTTTCACATCTGGGAATTGTACCTTCCCAAATTTGCTTTTATACTTCCCTCTCTTAATAATGAAAAAATCTAAATACAAATAAACAACATGCACTAATGAAAGAAGGGAATATACTACATATAGCAATAAGGTTATAAAACTTTTTAAGAGATTGATGACCACAGTATAAAGAAAAAGTGCTTAGAAAATTGACCAGTGAGAAAAATCATCTGTCCCTTACCTTAAAGTTATTAAAAACAAGGAAAAGAATCTCTTCTTTTTGTTTTTTACTCTTTGTACCTCTCCTTGCCCTCCTCCACTACACACACTTACTCACTCACTCACATGTGTTCACCATCATTTTAAGTGCCTTAAGAACAGAGATTCTTAAACTTATCTTGGGTTTCCCATAATACCTAACACAGAGCCTAAATTGCATGAATTATAGTAAGAGAGACAAAGTTACTCTGCACCAAGACACTTACTGAGACATGTGAGCAGATATCTTTGCAAACATTAGTAAGGACATACTGTAACTTGTAGAGAGCTGTGCAGACTATCTGGATGCCTTGGTTCACTCGGGCTGCTGTCACAAAAAATACCATAGACTGAGTGGTTTATCAACAACAGAAGTTTATTTCTCACTGTTCTGAAAGTTGGAAGTCCAAGATCACAGTCCCAGGAGAATCTGTGTCTGCTTTGGATTCACTTTCTGATTCATAGATGGCCATCTTTTTACTGTGTCTGCACAAGCCAAAAAGAGGCAGCGATCTCTCTGGGGCCTCTTTTATAAGGGCAAAATTTCATTGATGAAGGTTCAGCTCTTATGAGGTAAGTAATTTCCCATCAAAGTCCCCACTTCAAAATACCCTCACTTTGGGGATTAGGTTTCAACACATAAAATGGGAGGGTGTGGGGCACATTCATTATCTAGCACTGGGAATTTCAACAACACTCACTGCTATCACCTCCAGGAAAAACAATCAAACTGACAGCAGCAATTATTTCATCCTGTGGACATTTAATGCGTATTCATGAAAATTACTTGCGGTTGGGAAGTAGCAAATAGATGCCCTTGGAACTTTAGAACTTTTTAGGCTACAATATGAAAATAATCTCTGTGACATTTTGATTTCTAGCAACAAATTATTAAATATAGAGATATCTTACTTTTATGGTTCTTCATCATTTCTTCATTGTGATACATCCTTCTATTGTAAAAACACTGATGATTTTACTAAAGAAAAAGTCAATATACTACTGTTTGCTTTGGTTTGTTCTTTGTGTATTTATTTTTGCATGGGTTGAATTGTCTAAAACAAAAAGTTTTTTAGTTAATGTTTATCTTTTTCCTTTTAATCAGAGATATTCGTACTATGGTAGACATTTCAAAAGTGGTTGTAATAGAGAAACGAACAAAATATAGAAAAGGCATCTAAATAAGCTAGGTTTCCTCCCACTAATAGTAAATATAATCAGCACTGCATCTTGCTAGAGTGCTAAATATATAAATGAAGGGACGCTGGGTAGCTTAACAGTTGAGCATCTGTCTTCAGCTCAGGACATGATCCCGGGATCATGGATTGAATTCCACATCGGGTTCCCTGGAGGAAGCTTGCTTCTCCCTCTGCCTATGTCTCTGCACCCCCTCCCCTCTCTCTCTCATGAATAAATAAAATCTTTAAAATATATATATATTATATATATATTATATATATATTATATATATATATATAAATGAAGTATGGTACACATAGCTGAACAGAAAGATGTATGTGCTGAGGTCTTGATCTTCAGACTCTCTTTCCAAAAAACAAACATTGACACAGAAATCTATTTGTGTATGTAATAAGAACTATGATAGACATGCTCATACAGACAGAGGAGGGGCAAGATGGCAGAGGAGTAGGGTCCCCAAGTCACCTGTCCCCACCAAATTACATAGATAACCTTCAAATCATCCTGAAAATCTACGAATTCGGCCTGAGGTTTAAAAAGAGACCAGCTGGAACGCTACAGTGAGAAGAGTTCGCGCTTCTATCAAGGTAGGAAGACAGGGGGAAAACAATAAAGAAACAAAGGCCTCCAAGGGGGAGGGGCCCGCGAGGAGCCGGGCTGAGGCCGGGGCGAGGGTCCCCAGGACAGGAGAGCCCCGTCCCGGAGGAGCAGGAGCTGCACCGACCTTCCCGGGCGGAAAGGGGCTCGTGGGGAGGTGGAGCAGGACCCAGGGGGGCGGGGATGCCCTCGGGCTCCCGGGGACACTGACGGACACCTGCGCCCCGGGAGAGTGCGCCGAGCTCCCTAAGGGCTGCAGCGCGGGCGGCGGGACCCGGAGCAACTCGGGGGGATCGGGGGCGGCTCCGCGGAGGGGGCTGCGGGGCGGGAGCAGCTTGTGGGGCTCGGGCAGAGGAACAGGCTCCGCGGAGGGGGCTGCACGGTTCCAGGAGCTCGGGGGTGCTCGGGCAGCGGCTCCGCGCAGGGGGTTGCCCGGCCCGGGAGCGCGAATCCACCAGCGCAGGCTCCGGAGCACAGGGCGCCGGGACACAGCCCAGGATCCGGCCTCCCCCGGGACAGGCAGAGGCCGGGAGGGCCCAGGACAGCGAGGACGCTCCTGCCCCAGCTGAGCAGATCAGCGGCCCCGCCCGGAGCCTCCACTGCGGTTGTTCCTCCGGGGGCCTCACGGGGTAAACAGCCCCCACTGAGCCCTGCACCAGGCAGGGGGCAGAGCAGCCCCCCCAAGTGCTAACACCTGAAAATCAGCACAGCAGGCCCCTCCCCCAGAACACCAGCTAGAAGGACAAGTTCCAGGGGAAGTCAAGGGACTTAAAGTATACAGAATCAGAAGATACTCCCCCGGGTTTGTGTTTTTTTTTTTGTTTTTGTTTTTGTTTTTGTTTTGATTTCTGATTGCTTCCCACACCCCCCTTTTTTTCCCTTTCTTTCTTTTTCTTTCTCTTTTTCTTCTCTTTTTTCCTTTTTTTCTTGCTTTTTTCTTTTTTCTCTTTCTCTTTTCTTTCCTTCTTTCTCTCCTCTCTTTTTCTCCTTTTCCCAATACAACTTGCTTTTGACCACTCTGCACTGAGCAAAATGACTAGAAGGAAAACCTCACCTCAAAGGAAAGAATCTGAAACAGTCCTCCCTCCCACAGAGTTTCAAAATCTGGATTACAATTCAATGTCAGAAAGCCAATTCAGAAGCACTATTATACAGCTACTGGTGGCTCTAGAAAAAAGCATAAAGGACTCAAGAGACTTCATGACTGCAGAATGTAGAGCTAATCAGGCAGAAATTAAAGATCAATTGAATGAGATACAATCCAAACTAGAAGTCCTAACGATGAGGGTTAACGAGGTGGAAGAACGACTGAGTGACATAGAAGACAAGTTGATGGCAAAGAGGGAAACTGAGGAAAAAAGAGACAGACCATTAAAAGACCATGAAGCTAGATTAAGGGAAATAAACGACAGCCTGAGGAAGAAAAACCTACGTTTAATTGGTGTTCCTGAGGGCGCTGAAAGGGACAGAGGGCCAGAATATGTATTTGAACAAATCCTAGCTGAAAACTTTCCTAATATGGGAAGGGAAACAGGCATTCAGATCCAGGAAATAGAGAGATCCCCCCCTAAAATCAATAAAAACCGTTCAACACCTCGACATTTAATAGTGAAGCTTGCAAATTCCAAAGATAAAGAGAAGATCCTTAAAGCAGCAAAGGACAAGAAATCCCTGACTTTTATGGGGAGGAGTATTAGGGTAACAGCAGACCTCTCCACAGAGACCTGGCAGGCCAGAAAGGGCTGGCAGGATGTATTCAGGGTCCTAAATGAGAAGAACATGCAACCAAGAATCCTTTATCCAGCAAGGCTCTCATTCAAAATGGAAGGAGAGATAAAGAGCTTCCAAGACAGGCAGGAACTGAAAGAATATGTGACCTCCAAACCAGCTCTGCAAGAAATTTTAAGGGGGACTCTTAAAATTCCCCTTTAAGAAGTTCAATGGAACAATCCACAGAAACAAGGACTGAATAGATATCATGGTGACACTAAACTCATATCTCTCAATAGTAACTCTGAACGTGAACCGGCTTAATGACCCCATCAAAAGGCGCAGGGTTTCAGACTGGATAAAAAAGCAGGACCCATCTATTTGCTGTCTACAAGAGACTCATTTTAGACAGAAGGACACCTACAGCCTGAAAATAAAAGGTTGGAGAACCATTTACCATTCGAATGGTCCTCAAAAGAAAGCAGGGGTAGCCATCCTTATATCAGATAAACTAAAATTTACCCCGAAGACTGTAGTGAGAGATGAAGAGGGACACTATCTCATACTTAAAGGATCTATCCAACAAGAGGACTTAACAATCCTTAATATATATGCCCCGAATGTGGGAACTGCCAAATATTTAAACCAATTAATAACCAAAGTGAAGAAATACTTAGATAATAATACACTTATACTTGGTGACTTCAATCTAGCTCTTTTTACCCTCGATAGGTCTTCTAAGCACAACATCTCCAAAGAAACGAGAGCTTTAAATGATACACTGGACCAGATGGATTTCACAGATATCTACAGAACTTTACATCCAAACTCAACTGAATACACATTCTTCTCAAGTGCACATGGAACTTTCTCCAGAATAGACCGCATATTGGGTCACAAATCGGGTCTGAACCGACACCAAAAGATTGGGATCATCCCCTGCATATTCTCAGACCATAATGCCTTGAAATTAGAACTAAATCACAACAAGAAGTTTGGAAGGACCTCAAACACGTGGAGGTTAAGGACCATCCTGCTAAAAGATGAAAGGGCCAAGCAGGAAATTAAGGAAGAATTAAAATGATTCATGGAAACTAATGAGAATAAAGATACAACCGTTCAAAATCTTTGGGATGCAACAAAAGCGGTCCTGAGGGGGAAATACATCGCAATACAAGCATCCATTCAAAAACTGGAAAGAACTCAAATACAAAAGCTAAACTTACACAGAAAGGAGCTAGAGAAAAAAACATCAGATAGATCCTACACCCAGCAGAAGAGAAGAGTTAATTAAAAGTCAAGCAGAACTCAATGAAATCGAGACCAGAAGAACTGTGGAACAGATCAACAGAACCAGGAGTTGGTTCTTTGAAAGAATTAGTAACATAGATAAGCCATTAGCCAGCCTTATTAAAAAGAAGAGAGAGAAGACTCAAATTAATAAAATCATGAATGAGAAAGGAGAGATCACTACCAACACCAAGGAAATACAAACGATTTTAAAAACGTATTATGAACAGCTATACGCCAATAAATTAGGCAATCTAGAAGAAATGGACGCATTCCTGGAAAGCCACAAACTACCAAAACTGGAACAGGAAGAAATAGAAAACCTGAACAGGCCAATAACCAGGGAGGAAATTGAAGCAGTCATCAAAAACCTCCCAAGACACAAGAATCCAGGGCCAGATGGCTTCCCAGGGGATTTTTATCAAACGTTTAAAGAAGAAACCATACCTATTCTACTAAAGTTGTTTGGAAAGATAGAAAGGGATGGAGTACTTCCAAACTCGTTCTATGAGGCCAGCATCACCTTAATTCCAAAACCAGACAAAGACCCCACCAAAAAGGAGAATTACAGACCAATATCCCTGATGAACATGGATGCAAAAATTCTCAACAAGATTCTAGCCAATAGGATCCAACAATACATTAAGAAAATTATTCACCATGACCAAGTAGGATTTATCCCCGGGACACAAGGCTGGTTCAACACTCGTAAAACAATCAATGTGATTCATCATATCAGCAAGAGAAAAACAAAAAACCATATGATCCTCTCATTAGATGCAGAGAAAGCATTTGACAAAATACAGCATCCATTCCTGATCAAAACTCTTCAGAGCATAGGGATAGAGGGAACATTCCTCGACATCTTAAAAGCCATCTACAAAAAGCCCACAGCAAGTATCATTCTCAATGGGGAAGCACTGGGAGCCTTTCCCCTAAGATCAGGAACAAGACAGGGATGTCCACTCTCACCACTGCTGTTCAACATAGTACTGGAAGTCCTAGCCTCAGCAATCAGACAACAAAAAGACATTAAAGGCATTCAAATTGGCAAAGAAGAAGTCAAACTCTCCCTCTTCGCCGATGACATGATACTCTACATAGAAAACCCAAAAGACTCCACCCCAGGATTGCTAGAACTCATACAGCAATTCGGTAGCGTGGCAGGATACAAAATCAATGCCCAGAAATCAGTGGCATTTCTATACACTAACAATGAGACTGAAGAAAGAGAAATTAAGGAGTCAATCCCATTTACAATTGCACCCAAAAGCATAAGATACCTAGGAATAAACCTAACCAAAGAGGTAAAGGATCTATACCCTAAAAACTACAGAACACTTCTGAAAGAAATTGAGGAAGACACAAAGAGATGGAAAAATATTCCATGCTCATGGATTGGCAGAATTAATATTGTGAAAATGTCAATGTTACCCAGGGCAATGTACACGTTTAATGCAATCCCTATCAAAATACCATGGACTTTCTTCAGAGAGTTAGAACAAATTATTTTAAGATTTGTGTGGGATCAGAAAAGACCCCGAATAGGCAGGGGAATTTTAAAAAAGAAAACCATATCTGGGGGCATCACAATGCCAGATTTCAGGTTGTACTACAAAGCTGTGGTCATCAAGACAGTGTGGTACTGGCACAAAAACAGACACATAGATCAATGGAACAGAACAGAGAACCCAGAAGTGGACCCTGAACTTTATGGTCAAGTAATATTCGATAAAGGAGGAAAGACTATCCATTGGAAGAAAGACAGTCTCTTCAATAAATGGTGCTGGGAAAATTGGACATCCACATGCAGAAGAATGAAACTAGACCACTCTCTTGCACCATACACAAAGATAAACTCAAAATGGATGAAAGATCTAAATGTGAGACAAGATTCCATCAAAATCCTAGAGGAGAACACAGGCAACACCCTTTTTGAACTCGGCCACAGTAACTTCTTGCAAGATACATCCACGAAGGCAAAAGAAACAAAAGCAAAAATGAACTATTGGGACTTCATCAAGATAAGAAGCTTTTGCACAGCAAAGGATACAGTCAACAAAACTCAAAGACAACCTACAGAATGGGAGAAGATATTTGCAAATGACGTGTCAGATAAAGGGCTAGTTTCCAAGATCTATAAAGAACTTCTTAAACTCAACACCAAAGAAACAAACAATCCAATCATGAAATGGGCAAAAGACATGAACAGAAATCTCACAGAGGAAGACATAGGCATGGCCAACATGCACATGAGAAATGCTCTGCATCACTTGCCATCAGGGAAATACAAATCAAAACCACAATGAGATACCACCTCACACCAGTGAGAATGGGGCAAATTAACAAAGCAGGAAACCACAAATGTTGGAGAGGACGCGGAGAAAAGGGAACCCTCCTGCACTGTTGGTGGGAATGTGAACTGGTGCAGTCACTCTGGAAAACTGTATGGAGCTTCCTCAAAGAGTTAAAAATAGAACTGCCCTAGGAACCATCAATTGCACTGTTGGGGATTTACCCCAAAGATTCAGATGCAGTGAAACGCCGGGACACCTGCACCCCGATGTTTCTAGCAGCAATGGCCACAATAGCCAAACAGTGGAAGGAGCCTCGGTGTCCATCGAAAGATGAATGGATAAAGAAGATGTGGTCTATGTATACAATGGAATATTACTCAGCCTTTAGAGATGACAAATACCCACCATTTGCTTCAACGTGGATGGAACTGGAGGGTATTATGCTGAGTGAAGTAAGCCAGTCGGAGAAGGACAAACATTGTATGTTCTCATTCATTTGGGGAATATAAATAACAGTGAAAGGGAATATAAGGGAAGGGAGAAGAAAAAGACTGCTAACTCTGGGAAACGAACTAGGAGTGGTGGAACGGGAGGAGGGTGGGGGTGGGGGTGTATGGGTGACGGGCACTCAGGGGGGCACTTGATGGGATGAGCACTGGGTGTTATTCTGTATGTTGGTAAATTGAACACCAATAAAAAATTAATTTGTTTAAAAAAAAGACATGCTCATACACCTTATGCTTTCAAGTTCACAAATAAATTAGAGCTTCTGAAGCTTACATCCATAAGTGAAATAAATGTCACAATTACTGACTACTCAGTTACCTGAGCTAATATTTATGTAGTCCTGTCATTCCTAGTACTTTATATATTATTATTTTTAAAACAATGTATTATTACTATTCCAATATGTAGATCCTTTTTTTTTTCCTTTTTATTTTTTGGTTTATTGAGGTTTATTGAGGTTTATTGAGCTATAACAGACAAATAAAAGTGTTAAATATTTAAGGTATATACCATGATGATTTGATATATGTATATCTTGTGAAGGATTTTCCTCATTGGGTTAGTTCATCCTTAAATCATTTCACATATTTACCCTTTCCTTTTCTCTTTCTTTCTTTCTTTCTTTCTTTCTTTCTTTCTTTCTTTCTTTCTTTCTTTCTTTTCTTTCTTTCTTTCTTTCTTTTTCTTTTCTTCTTTCTTCTTTCTTCTTTCTCCTTCCTTCCTCCCTCCCTCCCTTTCTTTTCTTTTCTTTTCTTTTCTTTTCTTTTCTTTTCTTTCTTTCCTTTTCTTTTCTTTTCTTTTCTTTTCTTTTCTTTTCTTTTCTTCTTTTCTTCTTTCTTTCTTTCTCTTTCTTTCTTTCTTTCTTTCTTTTTTGTTTCTTTCTTTCTTCTTCCTTTCTTCTTTCTTTCTTCTTTCTTTCTTTCTTCTTTCTTTCTTTCTTTCTTTCTTTCTTTCTTCTTTCTTTCTTTCTTTCTTTCTTTCTTTCTTTCTTTCTTTCTTTCTTTCTTTCTTTCTTTCTTTCTTTCTTTCTTTCTTTCTTTCTTCTTTCTTTCTTTCTTTCTTTCTTTCTTTCTTTCTTTCATGAAAACATTTAAATTCTATTCTTTTAGCATATTTCAAATGTACAAGATGACAATAGAGAGTTATGTTGCACATTAGATCCTCAGAACTCCTTGTACTCCTTTACCGGTGTCTATTTCCCGCATTCCCTAACATCTGACAATTATTTTTCTACTCTCTTTTTATGAGTTTGACTTTTTTTAAAAAAGATTTCACAAGTGATGTCATATAGTATTTGTCTTTCTCTGCCTGGCTATTTTTCACTTACTATAATGCCCTCCAGTTTCATTCATATTGTTGCAAATGACAAGATTTCCTTCTTTTTTAAGGCTGAGTTACATTCCACTGTTTAGTACGTCACTTTTTCTTGATCTATTCATCTGCTAGTGGACAATTAGGTTGTTTCTACATCTTGGCTGTTGTAGATAATGCTGCGGTGAACATGGGAGTACAGATACCTCTTGGAGATACCGAGTCCATTTCCTTTGAAGACATACCTGGCAGTGGTATTGTTGGATAGTATGGTAGTTCCATTTTCAATTTCTTGAAAAAACTTCATACTGTTTATTTTTAAAAATTTATTTATTTATTTATTTATTTATTTATTTATTCATGAGAAGGAGACATAGGCCGAGAGAGAAGCAGGCTCCTCACAGGGACCCTGATGTGGGACTCGATCCCAGGACCCAGGATCACACCCTGAGCCAAAGGCAGACACTCAACTGCAGACCCACCCAGGAATCCCACTTCATACTGGTTCATAGCGACTCTAACAATTTACCTACCCACCCCTGCTGGGTGGTGTACAAGGGTTTCTTTTTCTTCACCACACCAACATGCATTACTTTTTGTGTTTTTGATAATAACCACCCTAAAAGATGTGAGGCAACACCACTTTCTGGTATTACCCAACTGGTGATATTTCCAGGTTTCAAGATTTTCATTTTCTTTTTAAATCTAATGTTTTGTAGTCATCATCATGGTTAGTTAATTCCATGTTTCCAAAATGAGCATATAAATCACCCTTGATAGTACTATACTAGAATTAATATTAAATATATTTCCATAAAAAGCAACTGTTACATGTTTATATGATACAAAAAATATATTGGAATGTAGGAATATAGCTGTTATCTCTAATGGATGCACCCATATGCCTAGAGTGATTATAAAGAAAATCAGGCATTGAGAGTAATAGAAATTTTATAGATTCCATCCTTTATTTCATATTGTGGAGTCCTTGTGAAAGATTTCTGAGTGCACTTATTTAGGGCTTTTAATCTTTTATTCTAGCGTGAAGGAGCAAACTGGAAGCTTAGAATGTGTTATGAACTCTGGGGATTTTCAGCCTGTTAACAAACATGTATCAAAGAAGTTTTTTTTTTTTTAATTTATTTATGATAGTCACACATAGAGAGAGAGAGAGAGAGAGAGAGAGGCAGAGACACAGGCAGAGGCAGAAGCAGGCTCCATGCACCGGGAGCCCGATGTGGGATTCGATCCCGGGTCTCCAGGATCGCGCCCTGGGCGAAAGGCAGTCGCCAAACTGCTGTGCCACCCAGGGATCCCAGTTTTTTTAAGTTTATAGATAATAGGTTCAAAAAGATGTATTAAAAACACACTAAAACTGAGGCGCCTGGAGAGCTCCATCAGTTAAGAGTCCAAATCTTGATTTCAGCTCAGGTCATGACTTCAAGGTGGTGAAATTAAGCCCTATGTTGGTCTCTGTGCTGGTCATGAATCCTGTTTAAGATTATGTCTTCCTCTCTTCCTCTGCTCCTTCCCCTCATGCTCTCTCTCTAGAAACAAACAAACAAAGAAAAAAACATACTAAAACCATTTGAATACTCATTTGAGAATGATCTAGACTCCCTCATCCATGGCAGAAAAAAGCATTCTTTATTGTCAGGGATGGGAATTGAATAGAAAATTGTCCAAAGTAGGCAAATCCTACAGTTTGGGTCTAAACTAAAGTACTCTGAGAGGCTGTTGGGAGGAATTACCTACTGAGGCTGCATGCAAAGAGCATGGTTTAAATGAGATACCCAGTAGTAAGAAAAAAATATTAAAAATAAAATCACCTACCAACAAAGTGAATCATTTTCCCTATAAGTAGAAAACAATGAATACTATTGAATAAGGATTAAATCAGACTGTGCCACACATTGTAGGCCATCTGCTAAAGAGATTACAATAGAGAAAAATAATCTCATCCATTTGTATAAGCAGATAGAATCCACTACAAACATGTTAATTATCCTTATCAAAAGTAAAGCAAAATGAACTCTTATCCTTATGATAAGCCAGAAGTTACATCCTGGAGCAAAACACCTAGACTTCCCCTCTCATGCACAGAAGCAGGAGGAAGGGGTGCTACCTTTCTTGCTGTGAACATTTTGAAGAGATGACTCCAAGGCCTCCATGTAAGACATTCTTGGTGTGCAAAATTGGAAGAGGTATATTTAGCTTTTAAAACATTTAGGGGTGCCTGGGTGACTCTATTGGTAAGAGTCTGCCTTCAACTCAGATCATGATCCTGGGGTCCTGGGATCAAACCCCACACAGGGCTCCCTGCTTATTGGAGACCCTGCATCTCCCTCTTCCTCTTCCAGCTGCTCCTCCTGCTTGTGTGCCCTTTCTGTCAAATAAACGAATAAAATCTTTTAAAAATAATAAAAATAAAACATTTAAATATACCTTAAAAACACAGACAAAGCAAGCATTTATAATTTTAGGTTTTCTAAAGGAATGATAAAAAGAAATGGAAAAGTAGGAAAGTTTTCTTTCCCTTTTGGAACCAAGGACAGTTTGAAACTTTTTTATTTGTATTTTCACTTATAATTTTTATTTTTGTCACTACTTTATAATAAAACTACAATTTTATAATTATCTCTATTGCTGTTTCTACTTTCCTCTGGGCAATTTGCAGTCATCTAAATACACAGCAAATTCACAGTAAAATATAAAGCAAAGCATTTATCAGGAATACAATAGAATGAATTTAAAATTTCAGTACAATATTAACCTTGGAGGAATAACCTTTAAATATGTTGTACCGATGGTGAATGGGTAAAGCAAATTCTTGATTAGCAATGGTCAAATATTCTCTTTCATCATACGTTATTTTTACAAATTGCTGTGCTGTCTATATTGCTTACACATTCAAATGATTCACTGTTTATCGTATTATTTTATAGCTCTTAATGAAATCTTACCAATCCAAGCCTAAGGAGTAGCTTCACCCTGGAGCTTGAATCTAATTTTTTCAGTAAGATTTTATTTCATTTGAGTCCCAGTAAATTTCTTCTAAATTTTCATCAATCATATAACCGACATTACATTTACAAGATAATCGAGGCTCTTCAGTAATTATTCTATCTTTCCAAATAATTTTTTCCCAGTTAGAAACACAAAGGTACCCAAAACCATTATCTAGTATTGTTAGGAAGCCCCTGTTGAAGGGTACATATTAAATTCCAGCATGTAATAATACATGACTCTAAATATTTTAAGTCTTGGGAACAAACCCAGCCTTATGGGCTATGTTTTGCATGGGTCAAAATCAATAGTTATATTATAATAATCAATTACATCTCTGTGGATGATAGATATTCACTTTTGTTTAGCTACATTTGAACTGGAGAGAACTTGTATTTCAAAGTTAATCACGTGGATTTAGACCTGTCTTCTACAGTCTTAATCTGTAAATGCCAGATTTCTGTTTGTCTTCTAATAAGATGCTTTTCATTTTGCACCATCCTTCCAGTCAAATAGGTTAACAAAACTGTTTTTTGAGTGTCAAATCTAGAAAGTTAGCTACTTACTTGGTAGTATTAAAAATTAAGAAGAAGAATATCTCTCTTTTGCTCTGACTATAATTGGATTTCTGAACTTATAAGTCCAGATCATGTGTCTACTGGTATAAGAGAAAAAAAAAAAAAAAACCAAACAAGTTAAACCATTAGGGAGGACTTTATTCCAGATTATTGACTTCTACTATAATAGGGACCAAGACTATTGAAGTAGGAGTCAGTACCATTACAATAAGGAAGAGGAATTAACTCTATTGAAATAAAAGGTGGAGTGTTTTTGCAAGCTATGGTAAACTAGAGAGAAAGTACTGGAGAACAGTAGGTGTGACCAGGTCATCTGTGTTTGCTAATAAATGCTGATGAAAGTTGAGCTCCTACATGTCCACAGAGACAGTGAGCAGAGTGCTCTTTTCACGATTATATTTCAGAGGGATGGATCCCAGGTCCTTGAGAAAAACATTTATGGGTTGTGGAAAATTTTCTTCTTGAAGTGCAAAGAAAGGATTTACAGTTCCAAGTCTTCTTAAGTAAAAGCTCTACAGAAAGGTAGACTACGAGCCTGTAGTCAGGAAGAAGACTGTCTAAAGTGGAGTTAAGCTCAGGGGAACATTAAGGCTGTCTTGGCCACTGTGAATACAATTTTGAGGGGTCTGGAATAGTGATTGTGGGACATATTACTGTTGAGTACAGAAAGAAAAACATAGTTTAACAAATAACATGTTTTTTCCTAATAAAATGAGATTTTTAAGAGAAATGGAAATAACACTGAATAAGACAGTAAGGTGGTCTATGAAAATTTTAAGTTTGCTAGAATACCTTTTTTCCACTTGAATTCAGTGCCATCATCAATGACTCTAGAAAATTTAATTTTCACATCCTTTGTGAGAACTGCTGCTTAGCCCTTTATGTGCTGCTGGCTTCACTTGGCTAGCCTGGGTCTCCCTGGGTTTTTCTTTCACTTTGATAGTCATGTGAGTGATCAGCAGCACCTGAAAGAGTCCCTCCAGCACAGGCACAGCCTGTCTTTCCTCTACGACAATTTTAGGGAGACAAAATCTCCTGATCAATAGAGGTGGCCGGCTTCTTCTGGTGGGTCCTTCAAGGTCCTTATAACTTTATGTCTCAGGACTTCTGGGAAAGAAAGAAGCCCTTTGAAGTTTGAACATGTTTATGAGAGGATTCAGTTAAATTGGCTACAGGACATGATCTCTGACCCAAATTCATAAGCCTGCCAAATATAAGTTCAAAGGGAAAAATAATATGCTTGCCTGCAGAGGTTGCTCTAATTTTTTCACAATGCTAACAATAAAGTTCTAGGCCATTTTAATCTAGTATATTGTTGAATTTTAGCAAATGGGTTTGATTTATCTTATAGGAATCTGTAAATATTTCCATCATTACTGGATGGCAGTAGAAATCAGATAACTTTCTTTCTCTGATTCATTATGCTCTAGTATTCCCAAAGTGAAAATGTTTGTATTAAGAGCGGCTTTGCCACTGCTTGAGCATTGGCATCTAAAGAGGCAAACACTTCTTCAGACCATCTAGCTATCATCATACCATAACTAGAAAATAATCTCTTACATTCCATTCCACAGGAATTAATTCTACAAACCAAATGCCACCAGAATTCTAGAGAAGTTGGTTGGGGGAAATGGCCTACACAGAACTTGGGAGTGGCCTCTAAAGGATTCTGCTGACAAACTTTTATCTCTTTAATATATTTTGATTAATGTCATCTTTTAGGTAGATGTACTGAGAGTCTAATGCCTTTAAAAATCCCTCTTTTACTTAGATGATTATTTTGATGACACAACATTGCTAACCAAGAAATAAGGACTGTGGAGTAGAAATGTTTTTGTTAGATAATTTTAATAGTTCAGTAAAAATTCTTTTAGCTCCTTTTCCGATCCATTTATGCATTTTTGTGTGTGTGAAGCATATATTTGGAAGTTAACAAAAATTGCTTGTTGTATTGAATGTGAGGCTTCTAAATTTGAAATCTGCCACATTTAACAGTGGCTTTTGAAGCTCTGTCAGCAAAATCATTGCCTTCAGAAGTTTTCATTCTGCCTGCGTGAGCTCTACAAGAGATTTACTGATCTGAGCAGGCAGTTGTGCAGTCTTTAACAAGCCAGCTATCAATTTTCCATGAGATACTTTATTCCTCCTCAAAGTAGAGAATCCTCTGTTTTTCCAAATTTGTTCTGTTGCATGAAAGACAACAAACACATTCTATATGGGGGTGTAATTCTTGTGATTGCTATTGACGAGGCTGCTTGTGCCAGCTTAGTTCTAGGCAAAATGTAAGTTTCCAAAATTTCATAAGTCAGCAGACCATGCAAAGCCTTAAGTTGGCCACTTTAATCCCAAGTACATGACCCATCAGCAAACATTATGAAATTGTCATTACAAACAAGAATATCAGACAAACCAAGTCAGAGTCAGAGGCTAGTGTCTTCTATTGCCATTGAACAGTTATGATCATCTATTTGATTATGATCTGGCAAAAAAAGAAAGAAAGAAGAAAGAAAGAAAGAAAGAAAGAAAGAAAGAAAGAAAGAAAGAGAAAGAAAGAAAGAAAGAAAGAAAGAAAGAAAGAAAGAAAGAAAGAAAGAAAAAGAAAGAAAGAAAGGAAAGAAAGAAAGAAGAAAGAAAGAAAGAAAGAAAGAAAGAAAGAAAGAAAAGAAGAAGAAAAGAAAAGAAGAAGAAGAAGAAGAAGAAGAAGAAGAAGAAGAAGAAGAAAGAAAGAAAAAGAAAGAAAGAAAAACTAGCACGATCTTACTTGTAAGATAACTGTCACAACACATAGGACAAGAAAATAAGTCAAGTGACTCAAGGTCTTGAACCTTTTTAAGTGTGTCTGCTTCTACCACAGCATCCCAGTATCCACAGTGCCCTTATCTCCAGAAGAACTGAGAAATACATTATTAACCTGTGGTCTAATCCCTGCTTTTTAATTAAAACTAGAAAAGTAGAGCCTTTATTTTCATGACAACACAAATAGAAATGCTTTTCAAAAATTCAGAATACCCCAATGCTGAGACGATCCTGAGCAGTTATGCGATTGCTCTCTGAGTTTTACCCACTGTGCAAAGATTTGGATATATTGTCTACAATATCCTGCTTGTCCCCCAAGTTGGCTGAGTAGTTTTTATGTAATCAGTTTTTTCATTTGCAAAATTGGCTGGCTCCTATATTGTATCAGTTTGGGCCTTCAGCATCAACAACTATCCTGAATATTTTACCTCAGTCTGGCAGTGGTGTGGTTTATGGAGTGAGGCTTTGTGCCCTTGTGAACAGAGGAAATTGTAACAAAGTCAAAGCATCAGTTCCACTTGGGTTTTTAGGTTCTCATACTACCAGCAAACCATCTATATATTGAATATCTATGGATCCTTCTGGTGGAGAGCTCTCTAAGTTTTCCTGTAAATGACTAGAGAAATAGTAGGAAAATACTGAAACCCTTGAGATTTTTTTTTGCCATAAATACTGCACTGCTCCATAAGTAAAAGTAAATGAGATTTAGACTTTCCATGAGGGGAATTAGAAAAAAAATTAAAAAGTAAAAAAACAGAAAACAGAAAATAGATAAATTGGAGAAAGACTTCACAGAGGATGGCACCAAAGTTATTTATAGTTCTGTTGTTAGGAACTACAGACATAAATGGAACGACTTTATTTATTTCCTTAAGATCTTGTAAAAAGGTCAACAATCTTTATCAAATTTACTTCTTTACTGGGAATTTGGCAGTATTAATATTAAGGGTAAGTGCCCTTTCTTTCATAACTGTCCTTTGTTTTTCTAAAATTTTTACAACCATTTTTTTTCCTTCTCATTGATCCATTAACAAAGGGTATATTGCTTGACATATGACTCATGATTCTGATAAGTAATTTCTATTGGTTCTATATCTCAGAGTAAATCAATGTTGTTATTCTGTGGGCCCAAAGTAATAAATGGATTTGTTTCTGCTCAGGGTGCTTTTCCAGTGTGGTGAACGACTGCTATTCCCTGCTATATCCCTTTTCTTTCAGAAGGCACACAGTGACCAAACCAGATGTTGTTTCGGAGGGCAATTAACAGCCACTGCAGATGGAGTATACAATATGGTAGTCTAAATTTGCAAGAGAGATGTCTTCCAGTAGGTTTACAGGAGAATCAGGAGAAAGGAAGAAAACATGTTCCTCAGTCACAGGACCTCTTCAGGTGGGAACCACAGAAGAAAAGAAGAAAGCACAGAACTGATTCAAATGATCGTTGTCCTATATTGATCTATCACCAGCCAGAAAATGAGGACTTCCTGGGGAAATTTCACACTACTATCTAACAGAAAAAGCAAGGATATGTTAGCCAGAGGGAAAGTTATTGAAACATACATATCACCAGTTCCAACTGCTGAGATTTCCTCAGTATGTCAATTTTAAACCATTTTGACAGTTATTCCTTAGCTTTTTGGGCATTCCTGATGCTTCTTTCTGCAATTTGTGTATCCTTTGGAGTCTTTTTTTTTTTCTCCAATCCTTTTTCCAATGTTTCAGCTTTCTTGCAATAATGACATAATGTTTTCTCTTCTTTCATAGTTACCTGTACAGATTGGCCACTGTAGAGGTTATTTCCTTGAGTAAATAGTCTTAACTGAAGGGTTCACCTGCAGTTTTTAACTTCTTATTTTCTTCTTTGTATTTGTTCAGGTTGTCCCTGGACTGAGTAATTCCTGCTAATATTTGAGTAATAGTCATCCTTGCCATTCTACTCCCTTTTCTCAATTTGACCTCAGAGAGCCAAAACAAAGAACCAGACGATGATTTTGATCTGCCTCTGTATCCATGCTAGTAAACCCTGAAAAAGTCTCAGAACACTGTTAATGGAAAATAATAGAGGGTTCACGTGTCTTCTGTATGCAACACTGTGGTTTCTCCCAGGTCATCACTAGAGGAAAGGCTGTGAGCAGGCTCTTTCAGTGGGTCATCAGAAGCCTCAGTTCTTCCGAGTACTAGACGATGGTGGAAAGTTGGTTACTCCTTCATGTGCTGGGTCATCTTCTGGTCCCCAGTAGACTTGCTCCATCAAAGAAGCAAAATCTGCTGGCTGCAGAATTCCACACAGTAGCGAGTGAACATCCCCAAATGTGGAGCTGTAAATTTAAAGAATAAAGAGACAGGGGAGATGGAGGGAGCAGAGGCAACCAAGAAAGGAAAGCAGGGCCTCTGTGAAAAAGAAAGTCCCTTGAATTTTCACATTTTTTTCTTCCATTCTTCCCAGTCTCTCCACAGACTATCTAAATCATTTTTAACTTTCCTCTTAGAATGATATCCATACAAAAAAATTTAATTTGCTTGGAGTGAGGCCCTCCTAAAACCTTCAAAAATCCCAAAGGACTGGATTCTCATATGTATTCCAAATTGACAGAGAGACATTACCTGTTTAAGAGAAAGGACTGCAAGCTTCCCATAGTTTTCACCATTGATGCTATTCATGATCTTGATGGGATATACAGCCTAATTTATTCTTGCTTACCAAATAATAAAATCTTGAACTTGAGAGAGTGGTCCATCCAGACAGTATTTCAAAAGAGGAGGGCACACTAGAAGAAAGACTTTATAATCCAGGGTTTCTTATTAGATTGTTGTGACCACAAGACTTTTAACCAATCCATTTAATGTAAGAACTGCCATTTGTATCCTATCTTCATCACCAAATTATTGGGGAAATATAATCAAAAATAACATCACCTGTCAACCTAGTTAATTCTCTCCACAAAATGCAAGAAAGAATAAAACAGTTTTAATATTGAATAAGCATTAAACCAGACTGTGATGTGCATCACAAGCAACCCAAAGAGATTGCAAAGAAATAAATCTCACCCTTTTATTGTCAAGCAGATACAGTTAATGCATGCTACATGACGCATGTTATATGAATGTTAATTGCCCTTATCCTCCCCCCCCCAAAATTAAATAAAATTCCTGTCTTTATGCTGAACAGGAAGTTACAACATAAAGCTCTGTTCCTAGGCTTAAATTTCCCCCAAAACAAGAAGGCAAGACAACATCCTTCTTGATGTTCACATTTCAGAGAAATAGCATCGAGGCCTCCAAAAAAGACATTCACAGCATGCAACGTTGGCAGGAGGCTTATTTAACTTAAAAGATTTATATACACTTGAAATGAACATATGTCACAACTTCAAGTTCAAGGAAATGCTAAAGAGAAGGGTGTTTTCTCTTTTCCTTTTAGCATCAGGGAACATTTTAATTTAATTATTATTATTTTTCAGATTTATACTTACCCTTACACCAGGCATGAATGTGTGAATCATAAGGGAACAAAGTAGCAAGGGAACAATTTAGGATGTATGTGTTAGCTGTTCGTCATGAGCTATAAGTTATCATGCTAGAGGTTTGGGGTGGTAAAAGTTTAGGTCTGAAAAGGAAATAAAAGCACATAAGAAAGAGCAAATATGCAATCCTTTCCTGAAAACAACTTTTAATATTTAGTGTAAGGCAGATTGTTGGCGTATTTGATATGGTATATCTGATGAGGTGTATCTGATGCACATCCTATAGTGTTAAGCTCATATGTCTGTTTCATAATGAAATCACTTTCTTTTTTCTGAGGTTGAGTTCTCACTCTTGCCCGTAAACCTACCACTCTACTATAGCTCAAAAGAGTAGTACTTATGAACTCATCAATTTGAAAATCAAAAGTTCAAATGCTACAAAGTTTCATTGAAAGATAGGGAGTGTCTGTATACATGCAGATGGGTATACATAGCTGTATATACAGATACATATTAAAAATGAAAATGTGTGCGTATCTTCTATATTTTAATAATTTTAAATTTGATTTAGCAGGAAGACAATGAATATACTTTAAAATTCCACAATATAGTATTTTATTTGTCACAGTGTTCCTCAGTGTCACATATAATCCCATGATTAAATCATAATGTTTAGTTGAGTTTATTTGTGATAGATTATCATAAATTCTGTAACATTGGACACTGGTGACACAGCTATATTTAATGCAGTTGGCTGATGATATTTTACAGTTTTGATGGCTGGATAATAAGCTGCCCTGGTCATTTTGAGGTTACGGGCATCCATGCTGCCCTCTGCTGGTTATATTTAGTGTAGCCTCCATCCAAAAACCTGAACTCTTAGGGTGCCCATTTTATTACAGAGGGAAACTTTATACCTTCTCTCCTCATGTAACTTCCGGGCAATCCTCATGGTTTTAGCAATAAACTACCTAATAAACTAGCAATAAATTACCTAAACACTTAGGAATCCCTTCTTTTAAATACGTATCCTTTTAGTATATAATATAGAATTCCCCATCACTATGGATATCTTACTCAGCAGTGAGTCCATTTTTTTTTTCCTTTTCCTACTCTTGAAGACTCCCCTTGCTGCCCCAAGGCCTTATTTACTCCTTTGCTTTCCTCCTTTATATGACCCTTGGCTTTGGTTCAAGTATGTGACTGTAACATAATTAATGACAGAGGAAACATGAGGTAATTTCCCTTTTTAAAATTGAGCACTGCTGAATGAGATTATTAATGCATAGATTCAGTGATGCTCCATCAAACTAGCAACATGTTCTTTAAGATAAAATTATTTGCAGTAAAAACAATAATACATAACATAGGTAGTCTGATATCAATACTGCAAAGGGATATATTATATTCCTTGCCATTTTATTGTTTTGGACAGTGCTTAAATATTTTTCATAATATTTCTTCAGAGCAAAGTTCTGTAAAACTTGAAAGGTTAAAATGAAGAGCATTGCTGGTGTCTAAAAAAAATTAAAGATATTTTAGATCCTCTTTTTCTTTTCAGTTCAAAAAGAAGTATACGATTCTCTGATAGTCTAAAATTTAATATCTTGCCTCAGGGTTATAAAAGACCTAACCTAGTTAAACACATGAAATGGTACTTACTTATAATAAATCTTGATCACTAAATTGTGCTGTTTGTTCTATTACAACAACGCAGAGCCTTGCAAGTTTATCTGACATTTTTTTTTTCTAGCCAAGAAAGTACTGAGAAATAGTTCTGGTTCATAATTTTCATGCAGAGAGTGTTTTAATAACCCATTTTTCTCTTCTCCGTCCATCTCTTTTTTAGGCTGACTGGAAGCTTTGTGCCAGACTTGATAGTGAGCATGAGTAGCCAAATGTGGCTGCATCTTCAAACAGATGAAAGCGTCGGCTCTGTTGGCTTCAAGGTTAACTACAAAGGTAATGATGAATTGCTACTATGGGAAATATGTTATCTTAATACTACCAGAGAATGCTTTTAAATTCAAGTTTAATTGCATCTACGACATAAAAGTTGCCCAAAACACAAGCAAGAATATATTCTAACAAAATAACTCTCTTTTTACATTAACTATCAATGTTTATTTCGCTTTTCTTTAAATAAACATAGGCCTACCTTCCCTGCCATTACAATGTGTCTATTTTGCATGCATCATATTTCTTCCAGTCCACTGTACCATCCCTATACGTTAGTCACTCTGGACCTCTAGGCTGTCCCAGAATAGACAATGTAATTTTATACACTTTATACACGTTGCCTGGGAAAAATAATATATTAAAGATTTATTACTTAAATTTAAGGTAAAGGACTTGATTCCTCAAAGAATACAGGATACCATTTTTTGAGGGGGTGGGAGAGATCTACCAGTTACCTTCTCAGATCAAATTCATAGACCACAGATATGTTAAATTGCTACTGCCCATCCCAGGGTTGGTAGTGATGCATACTGATGATTAATTACATGTGTACTAGAAAACCTCTTGTTCTAGTTCCATTTATAAGAGATAGATAGAAGCGTTATAAAATCATAAATATTCTTGGCACATGGTGAACCTTAATTAAACTCAAATAGAGACAATGGATATATGCATATAAAATATATATTAGAAAAGCAAATATAGAATTCTGACTGAAAAACATGTCTATGTTAATAAATTCAATTGAAATCTATACCTTAAGAAATGAAAATGTGTAAGAAACCATTGGAACATTATCTGGCTTGATTTTATTATTTCTGTTGTGATAAAAATCATTATTCTCTATCTTCTCAATCTAAACAATAGCTGTATAAAATTATCTTACTCGCACAATAATAATTTTTAATCAGTTTCCTTTTTCAAACATTGGCTTGCCATGCCTTTGAATCTGGACACATGGAAATGAATGCATGATGTTGTCAGGGAAACAAAACACATGCATTCTATGTTCTTAACTTGTGACTGAATTTGGTACTATATTAATTTGAATAGTTCAGGAAATATGTATAAATGTCAGCTGAAAAAATAAAAAGGTTACCCTGATTATAATTTTAAATATATCCTTCCTCCCTTTAAAAACCCAACATCTATCCTCAGTAAATAAAACAAAATTCCAAAATTTAAAGAATGGTCAGCTTCTATTGAAAGTATCTATGTTATGAAGTTTTCATTTAATTTTTTTTTCCATTCCAAATGGCTAAATGAAACTGGCATCCTTGTATTCCTCTTGGTTTTATTATTTTCTTCACTCTGTGGAGGTTACCTGTCAGAGAACCTATAGCTGTTTAAACCTTAGAAACTATATTAATCATTAATGATAACGCTTCAACAAAGAACATATTTATTAAAACTCGTGAACATGTTCAGCAGTAAGGGAGTTCTATCGATATTTACAAAGCTCTCCACTCTGCTGCAGTTGAAGAGCTGAAGTACACTGTAAAGTAGCACAATTAAATTTTATTTTGTTTCTTTCTGCTTTTTAATTTTTTTAAATCTGAAGACTCTGCTGTGTGCTGGCTTCTGAATGAGTTGTTGAATATAGAAAGAAGATCCAGATTATTATCTCTGAGGGAGATCATAATATAGTGACAGAGAAAAACATAACCCAACTATTCAAGCACAAATATTTACAGAGATGAGATAGTTGAAACCAACACAGGAGATTCCTAGTGAATAATACTCTTATTCTTCTCCCTCTTTTCAATCTATTCTAACCTAAGGTTTACACTGTGAATAGTGATCTGCAGCATCAGAGAAGTGCCATATTATACTTCTAGCTGTGGGTGTTTCCATACTTTTCATTGCTTACAGATAAGATCCACAACCTCAGTATGCCTTATCTTCCACCTTTCTTCAACCCGTCTTCATCTTTCTACAGTCTGATTTTATCAAATTATCCATAATTCTCCATCCCAGCAAGTTGTTTTGTACCTTTCCTCTCTGGACATTCAAACAATTCTATCTGGATTCTCTATTCTCACTTTAACAGCATCACATCACTCATCCTTCAAGACAAAATTCAAATATTTCTTCTTCTGTGAAGCCTTTCTTAACTCCACTTATCACAAAATAACACTTTCTCTGTTGTATAAGACCTGTAGCAGATATATACTACATTACCCAAGGGAAATATGTCATATTCTTCTTCATATTTCCGTTAGCAACCCTTTGCTATAACATCATAGGTGATTAGTAAAGCTGAACAAATGATTTAACCTCTATAATGTGATGTGATATAGGATAAAATATGTCCTTAAACATTTAGTTTATCATGATTTTTTCCTCCTGTGAAAAACCATATTTTTGCATTCTCCATAATTTAAAACCTGAGCTCAAAGTTGAAGCAGGGTTCATATTGAGAAGTTTCAAATTTTGATGTGCAGATAGCTTCAGCAACTTCGCCTACTAAAAATAATTTTCATAATTACCATGCTCTCTGTTAAGTAGTGTGTTGGTTCTAAATGGAACACCTGCTAAAAAACCTTTCCAGATTTGATCTAAAGATATCTTCTATTTTTCATCTGTAGATTTTGCATGAGATAGCATTGACTGTAGATCTCCTGTAAATTCAACATGTATTTTTTGTATATTTTATTTTATTTTTTTTAATTTTAAAGGTAATGACTAAATTATGTAACTTAGATTTTGTTTTTTATATTTAATTCTAAAATTGTGTTTTGCTAATTGCCTGTGACCATGCTTTTGAAACTTACTTTAAAAGAAAATAAGGGGCAGGCCTGGTGGTCCAGTGGTTTAGTGCCGCCTTCAGCTCAGGGAGTGATCCTGGAGACCCGGGATTGAGTCCTGCATCAGGCTCCCTGAATGGAGCCTGCTTCTCCCTCTGCCTGTGTCTCTGCCTCTCTTTCTCTCTCTCTCTCTCTGTGTCTCTCATGAATAAATAAATAAATAAATAAATAAATAAATAAATAAATCTTAAAAATAAAATAAGGTTTCAAATGAAATCTCCTGTTAGGAAACCCAAAATAGAAAACAAAACAAAACAAAAAAAGCTGCGCTGTTCTGATGGAAGGGGTGGGGAGGAGGATTGACATATCCCCCGATGATCAGACTATCCCTCATTCCCTCTGAGTGTAGGAAAACCTTAGTGCTCCAAAAAACTATTTGAAAATGACTTTTCTAAGATCATACCATTGACAGGGATACCGAAAATGTATCTGTGAATATAAAATGATACATAATTGCCTAATCAAGTTGTCATTATCTTTAGAACTTCAGCTTAATCTTTTGGACTATCAGGTTTTTTTTTTTTTTTTTTTTAATAGAGTTTGGACAATGACTATCTTTTTCTTTTTCAAGATTTCATTTTTTCATGAGACACAGAAAAAGGCAGAAACACAGGCAGAGGGAGAATCAGGCTCCATCCAGGGAGCCCAAGGTGGGACTCGATCCTGGGACTCTAGGATCACATCCTGGGCTGAAGGCAGGTGCTAAACCACTAAGCCACCAGAGCTGCCCCAACTATCTTAAACCATAAAAAGGAAACAAATGTTGCAAATCAAGAAAATAGTCTTTTATTATAAATGTAATTCATTCTTATTCAGCTAAAATTCATTCAATATTTATTATGTACATGACAGTATGCTGATTATTGTGAACAATAACAGAAATGAATGAAATACCACTATACTCTTGAGAAGTTTAATGATATTCCTTCTTGTTAAAACCAGTAATGTTCATATTGGGTATAACAAATCACAGCCATCCTGCTCTGCAGATTTATGAGTTTGCCAAAGTTATGATTCAAGATATGGCACTAGGTGTCCCTGCTTAAGGAGAAGAATAGTCTAGCTATTTATCCTGCTCCATTAGCCTTAGAGACATTAATTTTGTTTTCTTGTTTTATATTGTCATTACTTCAAATGCATATTAACCAAAAATGAAGATAGTTTTTTTTTTTTTTCTGCTGGACCTATTAACACTGCACTATTAACATCCATTAACACTGCACTATTTTTTTAAATATATTTTCATCTTCATTTTAGAAAACCTAAGGAACATTAAAAGGATAATTAATAATTACTAAGAATTTTCTCTATTGCAATTACTTTATTTGCATTAACTCATTAAACCTCATTAGAACTCTGAGAGGTATCAATTATTACTCAATTTTACAGATCAGGAAACTGACTAGGATGTAAGCACTAAGATGACAGGAGGTTTGGTCTGTTTTGCTTACTGTTGTTTTCTGAGTACCCAGCACAATGTCTAAGACATAATCACCACTCAATAAATACATTTATGGAATGTATGAATGCATGGACATGACTATCAAATCATTAACTTACTGCAGAGCCTAGATACGACTCTAAGTTTGTTGATTTTATGATAATCTCCATTATATAGTATTATATAATATCCTACATAAGTGATAAGAGTTTGGGGGAAACAGAAAGTTCAAAGCCTGAAGACAAGCTGAAGACCCTGATCAGTGTAAAAAGTATGAAGGCAGCACAAGTTTGAGTTAAATTACTGAATTCCCATTGTCTCATCAGCTACACATAAAACTACACATAAAAAATACATGTAGGCAACAAAAGCTACCTGTTTCAAATGTCTACGTGTTTATTTCCATATGCTCACTTTATATTCTTTAGAAATATTTGGTAAGAAAGCTTAAATCCGTGACAGAGGCATAGAAAGAAAAATCACCAGCTTTCATAGAGTTCTGAAAGGGATATCATCTGCTCCTTTTAGAAATCAGATATCGTAGGGCACCTGGGCAGCTCAATTGGTTAATGACCTCCCTTCAGCTCATGTCATGATTCCAGGGTCTTGAAATCGAGCCCCTCAACAGGCTCCCTGTTCAGCAGGGAGACTGCTGCTTCCTCTCCATCTGCCGTTTCCCCTCAAATCATGTTCTCACACGTTCTGCGCTCTCTCTCAAATAAACAAACAAACTTAAAAAAAAGAAAACATATTTTAATTGTTTGACTGATTTTCAGTTGTGCCATAGTGTGTATTCTCGATGATATAGTGTTAATAGCAAGCATTTGTTGAGTCATTATGTACTGTTTTAAGCACATACATCATCTGATTTAATCAACAACAACAAACCTACAAGGTAGGTAATATTATCCCTATTGCATGGGTATTGTATGGATGAAGTAATGGAGACAGAGCAAGTTAGGTAATTCATTCAAAATCACAGAGGTGATTGGCTAAATAAAAATATGACTGTGAACTCTGTTTTAAGACTGCTGTCTTTCAGAAACATATATTATTTCTATAAGTTTTAGCTTACATTTACATTTATTTAGATATTTAAATGTTAAAGTAGCACCCAATTAAAATAGATGGCCAGAATTTAAAATTTTGATGAAGCCATCTGTTTTTGTGGAATGACCAAAAATTTTGAAATGGAACATTTTCATGAAAGATGATTACTTAGCTTAAATATTTAGAATCATTAATTTTTATGTTTTTAAGTGAACTGACAGTCCCTTTCTCTCATTGTGGAACTGAGGAATAGAAATTCCATTATTTACTCAAATGTAAGTTTTTACTAATAAGGGCATATGCCAGAGAGAAGATGGATTGATATCAAAGATTTGAAAATCAGATAATCACTTACAAGTGTTTGACCCAAATTGAAGTTTAACAAACAAAAGACTTAGCTTCTTGAAAATGCATATTTAATGCTGGAGGTGTCATTTTTTTTTAGTCTATCAAATAATATTTTGGAAGGTTAATTAGAACATTTCATAGATATCTTCTGACGATATCATAAATAATATTCTGTACAGCAAAAATCTTTTTTTTAAATCTATTTATGAGAGAAAGAGAAAGATCATGCACACAAGTGAGGGAAGGGGCGGAGGGAGAGGGAGAAGCAGACTCCCCTCCGAGAGAGAGCCCAATGTGGTCTGGATCCCAGGATCCGGGGATCATGACCTGAGCCAAAGGCAGATGTTTTTAACTGACTGAGCCACCCAGGTGCACCTATACGGAAAGAATCTTAACAAACAATTCAGGCATGTAGATTTTATGTTTTTGTGTGTATAAGGGCATATTTTTCTTCCTTCTTTCCCCCACTGTTTTCTCTCTCTTCTTCTCTGCTTTCTTTCTCCTTTCCTTTCATCTCTTACCTTTATTTTTGTATGATACAACACAGATTACTTTTCAGCTGCTTTTCATTTATAAATATATCATGCCTGTCTTTCCAGTCAATTTGATTGGATAGGTGGCTTTCATCTAACCACTACCTAATATCCCACAAAATATACATACCATAATTTAACATAAATCTGTAGTCATATGGGTCATTGCCTTTATCATGATATTAAAATGGTGAAATAAATATTCGCATATATAAATGTGGTGAAATAAATATTCTCATATTCAAATATCCATACTTTAATGACAAAGAAGATTCTAAAAATAGTATTGACATTTAAATAAGTAACACATCTTGAATAGTTATTTCCTAAATTTTATATTTTTCACTTTCCCAGCAGTGTCAAAAGGAGGCCTTTCCCTACAATGTAAAATGGAATGCTGCTAATCTGTTAGGTGTTTGCCAATCTGATGTTTTGTAATGCAGTATTATTATTAAATTTAATAGCTACAGGGCTATTGATCTTCTTGTCATAAATTTATTAACCACGGGATTTCATCCTCTTTGAAATTTTTCAGCTTCATGCTCTTTGGAAAGCATTATTAATGGTCACAATTTATCTACTTTTCCTCTAATTCTGGGTCCACAGAGAATTATATTTTCCTGTCCTCTTGAAGTTCAATGTGGCCATGGGACGACTAATATGTGAATAAGTGACTGTAGTCATTCCCAGACCAAAGTACTGAATTACACTGGTGTTCTCTTTCAAAATGAAAAATGAGACCCTATCTTCTAGTTAGTACAGGTTCAAATTGATGTTGATTCCTTCAGATTGTGTTCCTAAGGGAATATAGAGAACAGAGGTCCCCACCCATCTCCGCTTCCTGTATAGCATAAATAGAATGAGCATGAGGAACCTGGGTGGCTCAGTTGGTTAAACTCTTGACTCTTGGTTTCGACTTGGGTCATAATCTCAGGGTTTGTGAGATCCAGCCCCGGTTTGCGTTTTTTTTCTCCCTCTGCCCCTCCCTCTATTTGTGCACACATGCTCTCTCTCTCAGGAATAAATAAATCTTAAAAAAAAAAAAATTAAGTAGCATCAGCAAGACATAACTTTGCAAAGCTTCTAGAATCCCTGGGGTAATTTGTTGGTCCAGCACAACCTAGTATATTCTGATGGATACACACATTAAGTTAGCCCATTCTTGGTTTTCTTTGTAACAAGTTGTAGGGACTTTGGGCACATAAGAGATATAACCCTTTGTTCACACACAGCAAATATTTGTTTTTCCATTTTGATTATATGAAATTTAAATAATACCAGGTTTTTGGTTTCTTTTTGTTCTATTCAAATTTATCATTCTTTTTATTTATGGCATTTGGACTTGTATATGTGTTGTGCATGTTTTAAATATTTTATTAAAGTACTATAAATGCATACACACGTGTGTATATAAGTATATGCATGTATATAGCATTTATGTCATATTGTATATCAATATAATATGTAAAACTTTAATTCACCCGGAATCTATTTATGTATGTTGACAGGGTGTTTTCTTTTAGTTTTAAGGACAATTTTGCCAACAGTATTATTGATTGGGTCATCATTTTCCCACAGAATTGAAATGTCATGTTTATCACATTAAAGGTTTTTATATATGCTTGGATGCATTTAACTACCTTTTTCTGCCCAAACGAGACTGTTTCAATTTCTCTAGTTTTAAGGTTTTCTTTTTAAAATATCTTGTGAGAGGGCAGCCCTGGTGGCTCAGCAGTTTAGCGCCGCCATCAGCCCAGGGCCTGATCCTGGACACCCGGGATCAAGTCCCACATCAGGCTCCCTGCATGGAGCCGCTTCTCCCTCTGCCTGAGTCTCTGCCTCTCTCTCTCTCTCTCTCTCTCTCTTTCTCTCTCTCATGCATAAATACATTTTTAAAATCTTTAAAAATAAAAAACTCAAAAAAAAAATCTTGTGAGAACCACTTCCTGCTACTATTTTTCTATTTCAAATTTCCGTGACAACTTTTGTACACTTAACTTCCACCTGCGTCATAAAATAACTTTGCTGAATTACTTGTGATTTTCATTAGAATTGCATTAATTTTATATATCACTTTGATTTATATTGATATAATTATGTAATGTTTTCTCATCGTCTTCTTAGATTTAAATTTTATTTTATTTTTTAAAGACCTTAATTATGTGAGAGAGAGGGAGTGTAGGCACAAGCAGGTCAGAGGGAGAGACAAGTAGACTCTTTGCTCAGCAGGGAGCCTGTTACAGGGCTCAGTTCTAGGACCCTGAGATCATGACCAGAGGCAAAGTCAGATGTTCAATCAACTGAGCTACCCAGGCTCCTCTTAGATTTGAATTTTATATATATATATATATTTAAAATTTTTAAATATGTTTAATATTTTATATATATATATTTAACACATTTTTTTAATTTAACACATATTTTAATATATATGTGTTAAATATATATTTTATTTTCATTCATCATAGCTTTATTTCTAACTAGTTCCAAATTTTTTGATGGATAGCAGTAGGATTTTTAACTGATAAGAAAGAACTATTATTATATTTTATTTTTACTATTATATTTCTAACTATTATAAAGAATAGTTGATGATTTTTGCATGTCTGTGTATCATTTAGTCATATCCTTTAATGCTCATTAATTTTAATTCTTTGATAATTAGGCATTGTAGTAGTAGGAAGACACATATTAGCAAATTATAGAAAACCCAACTAATATTACTAATATTACCATAAATATTCTCACCTGACATGTCTGAAGAAAAACTGATGTTGGATGATTGCTTTACACTGCCATTAGAGACTCAGGTGCTTCCAGTTTCTTAATATGTCTATCTTTATTCCTAAAGTTGTAGCAACATTGTTGCCAGAGGTCTATCACAGGATTGGAATTCCCAGAATGCCTATGAAATTATAGTGATGAGAACTAGCATTTCTGTCCACTCTTCTTTTGATGACAATGACTTTGTTATTTCAACATCTGACGTGATATTTGACATAATTCCTTATGATCTAAGGAAAAGGGTCTTTTTACCACGTCTGCATAGTTCTTTCTCAGTCCTGTTTTATTCTGAGCTTTTATTAAGAATAACTGATAAGGTCACTTTTCTCCATTCATTGACACAAGTGCATATTTAACTATGTCATTCTTTAAACTGTGTTCATAGGCTTCCTGATCCTGGATAAACTACTTTTCCTGCAATAAAATCTCCTTGAACAGAATATCTGATCTTTTAATACTCTCCATTTCAATTTACTAATGATTTAATTATAACTTTTGCATCTAATCAAATGCATTAATTGGACTATAGTTTCTTTTTTTGGCAGTTTTATGATTATGAGAGTTTCACAGAACATGCCAGGGAGTTTGTAAATGCTGTTAAATAGGCTGTGTAACATAAGTTTGAGAGTAAGAAAGAACTTAGCTATAAAATCATGTGGGCATTTTTACTTAAAGGTAAATAGCAAATTTTATTTTTTTTCTTCGACTAAGTCACTTTATGTCCTCTTTTGGATTACAATTCTTTTTTATATTTTGTTAGACTATTTTTTAGGTTATAAAATAGTTAATAATTTCAAAATCTATTGACATTTCATATGTACTTTATTTAAAAAAAAAAAAGCCTTTTCTGATATAAAATAATTCCGAGGAGTAGATTATTTTTTCTCTCTGTCTTTGCCTGAATCTGCTTTCCTGCTTGCCGAACAATTCCTCCACTTTTTTTCCTGCTAACCGAGGTTCTCTAGGCTTTAATGAACCTTATCTCTTCCAATTCTGTATAGCACTATAGGTTTGGGCTAAAATAATCAGAATTCCCTTTGATATGGTTATCAGTCCAGGATTTGGGGCAATTGATATAGATTCTAGGTGAAAGGAAATGTCTTTTCTGAGATTTTAAACTCTAAGGATCATTTAACTTGTGCTAGAGAGGACCGACTTTTGTTATCTTATATCAGTAACTTGCCCATAGAGACAAGGCTAAGTCAACAAATGGAAAGAATGAAAAACAGTATTGTGGGCATAATTGAAAATCCTAAACACCTGAAGGGAACACTAGATCTTAATTTATTCAATCATACAAAATTATAAACTTCTTGTTTAAGCCATGGCTAGCTCAAAAAAAAAAAAAAAAAAAAGCCATGGCTAGTTCAATTTCTATCACTTACAACTAAATGAGCCCCGATTAACACACTGTCATCTCTGCTGTTTAATTCTTTCAACACAGAAAAAAAGGAAAGATCTATATTACAATTCAGTTCTTTCAATTTTAAATATATTTATTTATTTTTACAAAATATTAGCTTGGAAAAACATTATGAATGGGTCTAAGAGAGTTTCTACTCCTAGAAGGAAATATTTAAGTAAATAATATTCAATATGTTTTTTTGCTTTTTTGAGGGAAAGGAAACAAAGAGATATTACAGTTTTGTAATTGTCTTCTGCCAACAGTATATTTCCATAGTGAGAAAAATTATTCATTAATCTTAGTGCCTTACTGCCATTATTTATGAATTAATTTTTGGTCCCAGTTTGTTTTGTCTTCAAAACATTAGGACAATCATGAGATTGATTGAGATGTTTTGAAAGTAATGTCAATTCTTTGATTTCAACATGATTACTTTCATACTGAGTTATATCTTGCTTAGATATCACTGAAATAACTTTATGGGGATAATGGAAAAATTGTGTAAAATGTTTTTGATTCTTTTTGTATTGAAGCATAACAGAAGTACAATGTTACATTAATTTCAGGTGAGAACATATTGATTCGACAATTCTATACATTGTTCAGTGCCCAAAGTAAGTGTAGTCACTGTCTACATCACCACCCATTACTACAGTATTATTGACTATATTCCCTATGATGTACTTTTTTATCTCCATGATATATTTATTTATACCTCTTACTCCCCTTTACCTATTTAGCCCATCCCCCTATTCACTTCTGCTCTGGCAACCAGTAGTTTGTTCTCTGTATTTAAGAGTTTGTTTTTCTGTTTGTTTGTCCGTTAGTTTTGTTTGGTTTCAGATTCCACATATAAGTGAGCATATGGTATTTGTCTTTCTCGATCTGACTGATTTCACTTAGTATAATATGTTCTAGGTCCATCTATCTTGTCACAAATTCTTGTGACAAGAATTTCACAAATATATCACATTCTTGTGATATATTCCACTGTGTATGTATACACTTCTTTTATATTTATTCATATATTGATGGGCACTTGACTTGGGTTGTCTATTGTAAATAATAATGCAATAAATGTAGGAGTGCATTATTATTTCTTGTCTGGTACTAGCCATTCTGACTAGTATGAGATATTTCTTTTTTTTTTTTTTAATTAGGCTCCACCTAACTTTATTTAATTAGGTTTCATGGAGACCAATGTGGGGCTTGAACTCATGATCCTGAGATCACGACCTTAGTTGAGCTCAAAAGTCAGATGCTTAACCGACTGAGCTACCCAGGTGGTCCCCCTAGTGTGAGATGATATTTCATTGTGATTTCACTTACATTTCCTTGATGATTAGTGACGTTGAATATCTTCTTATGTGTCTGTTGATTATCTGTATATGTTCTTTGAAAAAAAAGTCTATTTAGGTCCTCTTACCATTTTTAAATGGGATTGCTTTCTCCCTTCCCTTCCCTTCCCTTCCCTTCCCTTCCCTTCCCTTCCCTCTTTCTCTCTTTCTCTCTTTCTCTCTTTCTCTCTTTCTCTCTTTCTCTCTTTCTCTCTTTCTCTCTTTCTCTCTCTCTCTCTCTTTCTCTCTTTCTCTCTTTCTTTCTTTCTTTCTTTCTTTCTTTCTTTCCTTTCTTTTTCTTTCTTCTTTCTTTCTTCTTTCTCTTTCTTTCTTTCCTTTCTTTTGAGTTGAGTTATATGTTCTTTATATATTTTAGATACTAACCCCTTATCACATATATAATTTGCAAATATCTTCTCCCATTGATTGGGTTGCCTCTTTGTTTTGTTGATAATTTCATTTGCTGTGCAAAACTTTTTTTTTTTATGTACTCCCACTAGTTTATTTTTTGCCTTTGTTTCCTTGCCTGAAGAGATATATCCATAAATATGTTCCTAAGGCCAATGTCCAAGACATTGCTGTGTTTGCTTTTAGGAGTTTTATGGTTTCAGATCTCATTTAGGTCTTTAGCTCATTTTTAATTTATTTCTGTGTATTGTATAAGAAAGTGGTCCAGTTTCATTCTTTTGCATGTAGTTATCCAGTTTTCCCAGCAACATTTATTGAAAAGACTATCTTTTCTGTATTGTATAATCTCACCTCTTTGTCATAGATTAGTTGACCATATAAATGTGGGTTTATTTGTGGGCTTTCTGTACTCTTCCATTGATTTTTTGTCTATTTTTGTGCTAGTACCATACTGTTTTGATTACTATAGCTTTGTAATGTATCTTGAAATCTGGGTTTGTGATACCTCCAGCTTTGTTCTTTTTCAAGGTTGCTTTGGATATTCGAGTTCTTTTACATAAGTAGGTATAAAAAATAGAACTGAAACGATTGGATAGTCACACACCAAAACAGACAAGAAAACAAAACCCCTTCCAACCCTAATCTTACACAATATACAAAAATTAACTTGAAATTTATTATAGATTTAAATATAAAAGCTGAAGCTATAAACATTTTGGAAGAAAACACAGAAGCAAAGCATAGTTATTCTGGTTTAGGATTAATATTCTTAGAAGACCAAAACCATGTTATATGTCATGAACTAAATGTTTGTGTTCTCACAAAATTTATATGCTAAAAGCCTAATCCCAATATGATGGTATTTGAAGATAGGGCTTTAGGGAGGTAATTAGGTTGAGATGAGCTCATGACAGTGAGACCCTTCATAACGAGATTAGTAGCCTTGTATGAAGAAACATTAGAAAACCTACTCTCTCTTTCCAAGGACTTGTACTGAAAAAAGGCCTAATGAGCACACAGAGAGAAGAGGTGGTGGCTGTCTGTAAACCAGGATGGTACTCCTTACGAGTATCTGACTATACTAGCACCCTGATCTTGGAATCTCAGTCTCTGAAAGTGTAAGAAATATATTTCTGTTGTTTAAGTCACCCAGTTTATGCTATTTTATAATAGCTCCGCTAGCCAAGAAGACATTAAAGAAGAAAATAATTGATAAATTGGATGTTATCAAAATTAAAAACATTTGGTCACCAAAAGGAACTGCAAAGAAGAAAGAAGAAGAAAGAAGAAAGAAAGAAAGAAAGAAAGAAAGAAAGAAAGAAAGAAAGAAAGAAAGAAAGAAAGAAAGAAAAAAAGAAAGAAAGAAAGATCAAACTACAGACTAGAAGGAAATACTTGGAAATATGTATGTGTAGAAGGGACCTGTCTCCAGAATATGTATTGAATCTTAAGAATTCAGTAATAGAATAGAATAATCCAATTTAAAATTAGTTAAAAAAAATTTGACCAGATGGCTGACCAGAGAAAAGATACATATGGCTAAAAACTATGACAAAAAATGCTCACCTTCACTGTTATTAAGGCTCTGCAAATTAAAACCATGAGGAAATATCACTATATGCCCACTAGAATGGTGAAGATTAAAAGATATTGCCTTTCAAAAAGTGGAACAGTGGGACTTCTCATACACTGTTGGTAGGAGGATAAAATGGTATAACCACTTTTTAAAAATTTACAAGTTTCTTAAATATGTGCCTACCATACAATCCCACCATTTCACTCCTAGACATTTTTCCTGTAGAAATGAAAGCAAATGTCTGTAAAAAGACTTGTACAAGAAATATACATAGCAGATTTGTTTAAAATCTCCCCAAACTGGAAACAATACAAATATCCATACATAGATAAGTATATAAACAAAATGGGCTATGTACCCACAATGGAATACTACTCATAAATAACAAAGCAAAAACTATTAATACATGCAACAATATGGATGAAAATAAAAATCATTATGTTCAGAAAAAAAAAAAAAGCCAAATAAGAAAACATATCTTGCATGAATCTACTTACATAAAATTCTACAAAATGCTAACGAAAATTCATAGTAACAGAAAGCAGATTATTTGTTTCTTGGGTGTTAAAATAAAAGGAAGGATGGTTTGAGAAAGGTGAATGATTGATAATATTACCCTCTGGGGTGATAGATATATTCATTGTTTTCACTAGGTGTTGACTTCACAGGTATACACATATGTTAAAATTCATCAAACTGTACCTTTTACGTATGAGCAATTTATTGTTTATCAATTTTAGCTTAGTGAACCAATAAATAAATTTCTGGTTAAAATTATCAAGTAATGTTTCAAAATGAACACTAATATAAGCTGTGTTATTTATAATGGTATTATTTTTGAGGAGATAAAAAAATTATGAGTGAAATGTTCCAAGTTTTTCATTCTTTATTTAAATTCCTGTTAACATACAGTAAAATATTAGTTTCAGGTGTAGAATTTAGGGATTCATCAATTATATCAACCACTTTTGACAAGAAAACAAAAACATATTTTATTCAAAATTACTTTTTTTTAAAGATTGTATTTATTTATTCATGAGCAACACAGAGAGAGAGAGGCAGAGGCAGAGGCAGAGGGAGAAGCAGGCTCCCCACGGGAAGCCAGATGTGGGACTTGATCCCAGGACCCTGGGATCACGTCCTAAGCCAAAGGCAGATGCTCAACCGCTGAGCCACCTAGGCATCCCTCAAAATTACTTTAAAAATAATCTCAGAATTTATTTTTTTAAGTGCTGAAGTGGTAATACTTTGCATCATTTAAATTTTTCATCTATTATAAGCAACAGTGTTAGTGATATAATAGATTATGAAAAAAAATTATACCCAAACAACAAATGAAGTACTTACAATTGCATTAATTTTTCCATTGTTTGGGATCCCTGGGTGGCGCAGCGGTTTGGCGCCTGCCTTTGGCCCAGGGCGCGATCCTGGAGACCCGGGATCGAATCCCACGTCGGGCTCCCGGTGCATGGAGCCTGCTTCTCCCTCTGCCTGTGTCTCTGCTTCTCTCTCTCTCTGTGACTATCATAAATAAATAAAAATTAAAAAAAAAAATTTTCCATTGTTCTTTTAAATACTCGTAGGCAAAAATAAATAAATAAACAAACAAATAAACAAATAAATAAATAAATACATAAATAAATACATAAATAAATACATAAATACATAAATACATAAATACATAAATACATAAATAAATAATAAAATACTCCTAGGCTTATGCAAAGTGGTACACAGTAAAAATACATCATAATAATCACTTGTTTTGCAATCCCAGCAGTAGATGACTAAGAAAATAAGACTTGTTCTTGTAAGAAACTGAGGCTTATTGAAACTATAAATACCTTTATTTTTCTCGTTATATAAGTGTTCTTTTTTCTCTTTTTCTCCTTTTATATGAATTTTTTCATCTCTTTATTAGGCTATTTCTCCAGAAGTCACCATTTGGAGATCTCAAAATTAAGCCTTTCTGTATTTCTGATTAGAGTCAGTTAAAAAAAGGAGTCTTCATCAAAATATATTTATATGGTGGAGAAATAATATCTGGTAAAAGA
Source organism: Canis aureus (assembly GCF_053574225.1). Taxonomy (NCBI): domain Eukaryota; kingdom Metazoa; phylum Chordata; class Mammalia; order Carnivora; family Canidae; genus Canis; species Canis aureus. Next base: position 15,986,421 of record NC_135624.1, on the reverse strand, counting down.
ATTAATTGTTTGTGTACATTTTTGTCTATTTAGTCACTACATTTAAACAGAGATCCTTCACAACCCATTAGTGCACCCCACAATACTGACCACAATTCAAATAAATAGCTCAATAAATATATCAAATTGTGATCTGTATAAGAGCTCATTGAGATTAGTATAAAGCCGAAATGGCTTTCAAAATGAAAGAACTACTATATTACTCACAATTGATTTGCAAATTCTTAATTCTAAAAATATGTTTTAAAGCAGAAAACTAATATGAAAAATAAAGAACTTTCAACACTTTTTTTGGAACTTATGAATTTCTTAAATCCTCCCATACATTTCTTCGATTTCTAGTGCTGAAAAATCAAATTAATGAAATAAAATTAAATAAAGCATAGACATATCATTGTTCCATTTTACAAATATTTTTTATCCATCTCCTGTCATTTAACTCAAGTGAATTCAACTTAATGAGATCAAAGCCATGTAGAGAACATACTTAGATGATGATTTAATGTTCTCTTTAAAAAGCATACTGTCAATAATAAAAACCATGTTTAATTATACTGAAAATAAAACTGAAGTTTCTAGTTTCTTAGGAAAGAATTTGTCATATATTAACATAATATTAGTGTGTTACAGAGTTATAGCTCAGTGTTTATACAAACACAATGGAGTTTAAATTTATTCATGTAAATAACTATTTTCCCCTAGGGTATGCCGTGTGCATCACTGATTCAATATTTGCTGAAAGGACACTTTCCATATCTGTAAAATAAGGAAATTGGACTAAATTATCCCTGCATTTCTTTTGAGTTCTAACATTCTCTTATTTGATAAATTAAATATTGATATATTCATTGTACTGTCCAAGAAGATTATACTTGATATCCATTCACTGTAGTAAACTGATATACCTTAAGTGGGACGTTCTTTGTGTAAATTCCAAGACAAATCTCTCCCGCAGAATGTACTCCGGACTTAAAACTTTACTATCAGATAGTAATCTGTCAACACTGAACCAGTGAGTGTCCTTGTGTTTTCCCAAAATCTTTTGAGATATCTCCTCTTTTTACATCATTTTTGTTTTCGTTGTTGAAACCCTGTAACCTGTAAAAAGTAAATTACAAAGAATTACAAAGTCACACCTATTTTGTGTGGGATTTTCATAATAACATTTCAATCTGCCTCTGAGAATAAAGAGGGCTTTTAAGCATGACTCACGAAAACTTTTTTATTAGAATAAGATTTATACTTTTTGTTCTTGCTATTTATTAGCTTAAAGGATTTTTAAATTTGATTTCACATTCAATACATCAAGTTCCTTCACAAAACTGCTGCTCCTAAAATATCAAATTTGACTTTGTTTATCCCAATCTGCAATGGGAACTAAGCCCTTTGTTTCTACACCCCCAGAAAGAGAATGAGTGGCAGGAGAACAGTAAAAGTCACGTCAATTTTAAAATATTCATGGAGTTTCACTATGTGCCAGGCATTGTGGAGAGGACATGGTATATAGCAAAAAATAAGAAACTTAGTCACTGATTTCAGTCTAGCAGGACAAAGACTGACACTTAACAAAAAAATTGCAAATGTGATAAGTGCCAAGAATGAAAACCAGAATGTACTTTTTTTGGAGACAAAGCACTGAATGCAAGCATTGAGGAGGAGGCGGAGGAAGGTAACTTGGATTGAAGATCTGAGGCTGAATTAGGAGTTACTAAAACTGGAAACTGGGTGATATGACCAGCATGTGCAGTGCTAAGTTCCTTTTGGGGGGCAGATAGAATTCCAGGATGTGAGACAAGAATGGAAAGACAGGGGTCTGGGGAGTAGTCCTAGAAGAAGCTGGAGATATAGGAAGAGCAGGTCATAGTTTTGTGCAGGAGCCATTGATGAATGAATACCTTTTCCCCGTGGGAGTAGATGATCACTCCCCCGGCTTCCAAGTAAGCAGCTTTGTCATTTTTTCTTTGAGAACAAAGACTAGTATGAATGAATGAATTAATTAATTAGTTTATAAGAAAAATGGAATCATAGAACATTCCAACTGAAGAGACTTTTGATGCAATCGAAACAAATATACTCCTTTCTTCTACTGTAAGAAAATTGAGGCCCAGAAAGATTGACTTTTCTCATAGTTGCTTTACATAGTACCTGAGCCTGAACTGGAACCATGAGCTATTATTGCTTCTAATTGCGTCACTTTCCATTGCACTGCATTACTTCACACTGCATTTCTCTATGGATCCAAAATATAAACAGTTGGCTGCCTGGTTGGCAAATACAGTTTTATGGTTATACAAACCTTTATCAAATAATCTATAATCATCACAATTTCTGATGAAAATAATATGTGTTTTTCCTCAGTGCCAATAATCATTTAGTTTTATTTTATTTTTTTAAGATTTTATTTATTTATTCATGAGAGACACAGAGACAGAAGCAGAAACATAGGGGGAGAAGCAGGCTTCTCATAGGGAGCCCAATGCGGGACTCAATCCCTGGACTGGGATCACCCCCTGAGCCGAAGGCCAACCAGTGCTCAGCTGCTGAGCCACCTAGGTGTCCCAAACATTTAGTTTTAAATGTAATATGTTGGTGAAAATTTATGATATTCACCTTAATTGAAAAAATATATTGTAAATCAAAGTGAAAAACCAATGCAAGTAGAAGAAACATTGGAGACTAAAATGTCATTTCTTCTCTGTTATAAGCAAAAGGTAAGATGTGAGATATGTGAGGTATGTAGGTTTACAGAACTCGAATTTTCATGACAGAGGAGAACAAAGTTTTTCTTCATTTGATTAAATAAAATCCCAATGTTATTTTTATCTCAACTGAGAAATCTTGATAATTTTTCTTCAGAATTTTGGAAAAAGGCCAATCGGGCTTCGTACAAAGAAATACATATTTCTATAAATGAGTTGTTTTCTAAATGTAGTATTATATCATTTGGTGGACACAATGGTAATGCTAGGCACCCCCAAATCAGTAGTTTAAGCAACAATCATTTATTTTCACAAGTCTTAGATAGGCTGAGCATGGACTCATTTAGGCTGAGTTTGACTCCATGCATCCTTCATTCTTCTGACACCAGTAAACTACTTCAGATATGGTCTTCTGATAATTTCAATAGTGCACCAAATTAAAATTCAACCAGACAGATGTTTTTAAAACTCTGCTAGCATCTTGTTTGTTAAGGTCCATTGATCTAATTAAGTCAGATTGGCAAGCCCAGATTTAAGAATCAGGTAAGTAGATTCTGCTCCCCTTCCCTTTCCATCCCCCCAAAATATGGTAATCTAACTTGCCACAAGCACAGTCCACATATTAATGAAAATTATTGGTTGAGCTACTGCTGAGATCAGTGTTTTAGATAGATAAATGATAGATAGATAGCTCTTCTGCCCAAAAGAAGACAGCTAGTTCAGAGTGAAATCACATAGTCTAACTGTTATAGTGATCTTAACAAGACGATGTAGAACTAGCCAAAGGAGATCATTCTAAAGTGAAAAGGAAAATAGGAAATGAGGATTAAAGAATTCTCTCTGGAAAAAGAAAAAAAAAGATATAACTTGATGACAATAAATAAAACAGTAAGAAAATAGAGAGATGGAAATGTTCATAGTAGTCAAAATCTGCAGTATTATTTTGGCCAGGAAATATATTTCAGTGCTACTGTGTATATCCTTCCTCATTGTAAATATCAAGAATGGTTACAGAATTTATTTTTTTTTTGGTTACAGAATTTAAATATTAAACTCCAACAGTATATTCATTTCATGTAGAGTTTTAACAATAATATAAGGACTGGAACATCTATAAAAAATTTGATGAGGATTTCTATTGAAAGGAAAAATAGAATTATTTTGGCAAAATATATCAAATGAAAGTTGATCATCAGGGCATTTCCCACATTTAATGATAAGGTGATTTCCTTCAAGTGTTAATAGCATGGACTTTGACTCAGCCACGACATGTTTATTCAATTATGTTGCTAGCTCACTGGAGACATTGGGCAAGTATCTTAAACTTTTGATGTCTTGATTTTCTCATGTATAAAAGCTGATAGTTTTTACCTTACTGGAATGTTGTGAGAATTAATGAGAGAATTCATTTAAAGTATTAACAAGTCTTATATTTTTATGATTATTTTTGCATAGAATACATACTTATTATGTAGCTACATACAATTTTAGATTATATTAAGATTTTATTATTTCACATGTGAATTATTCAAAAACATTTCTATCATATTCTGAAAGGTGCAACTTATATTTATTTAATGATAAATAAATTGGATATTGGATATAGAATAATATTTTAATGTGAACAAATAGAATTTGAAATTAAAAACACATTACCAGGACACCTGGATGGCTCAGTGGTTGCCCATCTGCTTTCAGCTCAGTGTGTCTCTCATAAATAAATAAATAAAATGTTTTAAAAAATTAAAAACACATTACCACTTACATGAGCATCCCGTAAAATTATATACTTTTGTATAAATCTAACAAAATCTATATAAAATCTATATGAAAAAATTACAAAACACTGATGAAAGATATCAAAAAAGAACTAAATAAATGGAAAAGTATTCCATGTTCATGGACAGAAAGACTCAATATTTTCAGGATGTCAGCTCTTCCTAACTTGTTCTATAGAATCACCACAATACTAATCAAAATTTGAGGGCAGCCCAGGTGGCTTAGTAGTTTAGCGCCGCCTTCAGCTCAGGGTGTGATCCTGGAGACCTGGGATCGAGTCCCACGTCAGGTTCCCTGCATGGAGCCTGCTTCTCCCTCTGCCTGTGTCTGTGCCTCTCTTTCTCTGTGTGTCTCTCATGAATAAATAAATAAAATCTTAAAAAAAATTTTGAACAAGTTATCTTTTAGATATCAACAAACTGATTCAAAAGTTTATTTGGAGAGGCAAAGAACTCAAAATATCCAGCTAAGTATTGAAGGAAAAGAACAAAGTGGAAGGACCAGCACTACCTGGCTTCAAGACTTACTATAAAACCACAGTAATCAAGACAGTGTGGTATTGGTGAAAGAATAAACAAATAGATACATGGAACAGAATAAACAGCCCAGAAGACAGACCCACCTAAATAGTCAACTGATCTGTACAAAGCAGCACAGGTTGAACACAATGGACCAAAAATAGTCTTTTCAACAAATTGTTCTGGAACAATTGGACATCCAAATGCAATAATAAATCAAGACAGTCGCCTAACATATTTCACAAAAATTAACTCAAAATGGATCATACACCTAAACTGTACAACTTCTAGAAGATAACAGTAGGAGAAACGCTAAATGACTTTGAGTATGGCAATGACTTTTTGGATTTAACACCAAAGGCACAATCTGGGAAAGATAAGTTGAACTTTATTAAAATTAAAAATTTCTACTCTGCAAAAGACAATATAAAGAGAATGAGAAGATGAGCTAAAGATTGGTAGGAAACATTTGCAAAAAAATACACCAGATAAAGGAATCTTACTCAAAATATACAAAGTATTCTTAAAACTCAACAATAAGAAAATAAACATCTTGATTTAAAAATAGATAAAAGATATGAACAGACACCTCACCAGGAAAGACTTTTGAGGGAAAATAAGCATAAGAAAATATGCTTCACATCATATGTGATTAGGGAATTGCAAATTAAAACAACCACTACACATCTATCAGAATGGTTGAAATCCAAAACACAACACCAAATGCTGGTGAGGGTATAGAGCAAGAGGAACACTTGTTAATTGTTGGTAGGAATACAAAATGGTACATCCACTCTGGAAGACAGCTGGAGGTTTCTTATGAAACTGAACATATTCATATTATATAATCCAGCAATCATACTCCTTAGTATTTAACCAAATGAATTGAGAATTTATGTCCATATAAATACTGCACATGTACATTTATAGTGGCTTCATTTGTAATTACCAAAACTTGCAGCAACCAAGATGTTCTTCAATAGATGAATAAATAAATAATCTGTGATATATCCAGGCAATGGAATATTATTCAGTGCTAAAGAGAAATGATCTATCAAGCCATGCAAAGACATGGAGGAAACTTAAATGCATATTAGTTTAAGTGAAACAGGCCAATATGAAAAGGCAAGCTACTGTATGATTCCAACTATATGACATTCTGGGAAATGCAAAACTGTCGAAACAGTGAAAAGCTTGGTGACTTCCAGAAGTTAAAGCACAGGTTGAGATTTTTAGGGCAGTAAATGTGTTTTGTATGATACTACAATGGTGAATATTTCATTATATACTTGTCAAGAGCCATAGAATGTGCAACATCAAGAGTGAACCCTAATGTAAATTAAAGATTTTACATGATGATATGTCTGTCATTCTTCAGTTGGAACACATAATGGTACATTTGGGTGCTAATAGTGAGGGAGGCTGTGTGTATGTATGTGTGTGTGTGTGTGTGTGTGTGAGCACACATTGTGGCCTAGGGTATAAGGGAACTCTGTGTGTTTTGCTCAGTTTTGCTGTCAACCAAATACTTCTCCAAAAAGTAAAAATTATTAATTTTTTAAAAACATTTTAAAATTAAAAATAGAACCTAATAGTACTCCAAAAGATACCTAAAATATTTCTAAAATGATAGTATTTTGTATTAATAAAAGTACTTGAAAGCTGTAAGTGGTTACTCCCACTGGTCTGATTTAGTCTACTACTCAATTTCCATGACTGGAAAAAGTAAATAGAAAGAGAGAAGCAGGAAGGAAGGCAGGCAGACAGGAAAACACCAACCTCCTGAAGGCTTCAGTAAGCAGCATATTCTGGCCAGTACCCTGAATTGTCATTCATATTGATTGTAGCCTTCACAACATTTCAGACTACATTAAGTTTATTTCAGAAGAAAAACTTTGACTCAAATTGACTTGCAAAAACCACTCAAAATAAAAGTATTATCATTTTCTGCTTAATATATTCCTGGTAGCAATAAGGAGATAGAATATTTTATGTCTCTTTTAATTCAGTTGTGAAGCCAAGTTTAGTGGTCACCAAGTTGGGGCATTTTCAAAAGCAGTTCCTCAAATAGAAGAAAATGTATTTTTTATGTTCCTTTGAAAAATAATAAAAAAAAGAAAAATAATAGATATTTGGAGTAAATGATCTTTTTATAAATACCTTGCTTTATACTTTTTCAAATAATCATGTTGTCTATATGTGCTGCCAATTTTTATGGCTCATAAAAAACATCAACAACGAATATTGATTAAGTACCAATCTGTATATGAGTTTAAGATAACATTAAATGGATGTCCTGAACCAAATGAAATGACTCATACAATTATACAAATTCAACAAAATATACACTATAAAATGGAGTGTAAAATAGAAAATTACACTGGCAGCCAATATCTGTTTACATGAGGCATATTTTTTTCTGTTCATAGTTGTGTGCTATGAAATTATGCGGGAAAGGAAATTCCATCTTCCTTCTACTTATGTAAAGAAACTGACAAAGCCTGGGAAAGTTCTCTGAATTTTTTCACATACTTAAAAAGATGTTGTGTGATCCTGATATTTGCATGTCATATCATAGGGTATAGTATCTCCTAATTCTGGTTAGAAAAAAAAAGATGTGTAATCTTCTGACAATCTGATTCCTAGAGCATAAAAGAAGAAAATGAAAGGGGTAATTTTTTGACTTTGCCAAAAAATGTGCAAAGTCTGTTCACATGCTAAATCATCAGATCCAAGGCCAAAGTTATGTTTAGGGTCCTTTTACAGACAGGTTGGAAGGTCAATAATAAAGTAGGATGAGATTTGAAATAAATTAAATTACACTCTTATCATCAGTCTTTACACCAGTGAATCAAATAAAGATCCTTACCCAAGGGCATATTTCTCAGTCATGTTGTAGAATTAGCAGACAAAGACTTCTGAGGGAAATGTAATGAAACAATATAATATTCATTGCTTTAGGACTGATGCATAATTTTTAAAATTAATTTAAATGTAACATTCTAGAATATATAATAGGATTTTTGGTCAACTTCTCTCTATCTCCAATCTGCTACTTACAATGTGTTTTAAAGCAATTTTCCCATCTTGAGAGAGATCACCTTTAGATATGCAGATAGGAGATCAAGGTTGGTCCAACAAAATGGAAAATCGCAATGCACCGTATAAAATATGCCTTGTGTAATGAGATTTGGAAATTTGACCTAGCCTATATTGTGGGATTTAGACAGCAGCATAGCAAAAGTAAATGAAAACAAGTAAGTTATTTTTTTGAATCATTTAAATTCTCATCAGCTAAATCTTAGCCAATTTGAAGTTTCTCTATATATGCTTATGATTTATTTTCCTAAGAAAAATAATCCAGTGTCAGTCATACTTTATGACTTATATTTGGCAATTGTATAGAGTGGGGATCAGAGGGAAAAAGTGAATTAAAAAATTATTTTAATTATTCAGAAAAGAGATAAGTCCAAACCCAGCATAATGGCAGTTGAGAAGACAACAGAATCTGAAGACTTTTAAAGGACAAAATTGGCCATCCCTAGAATCCAAACAGATTTTGTAAGAGCAAAGTTGAGGCAGAGGAGATAACCAAAGATAACATCTAACTTTCTACTTGAATTACTGGGTGAACGGCTATGACATTAAGGAAATGGAAGGGAAGGAAGATAAGATGTGAAAATAGGGACATAAAATTAATTTAGGCTTGTGCATCTAATTTCATTGTAAGATAGCAAATTAAAGCTGTTAATATGCAACTGGAACTCAAGAAAAAAATCGGAGCTGTTTTTTTTTTTTTTTTTTTCAGGAATCGGTTTGTATAGTATAGGAGACTCTAGAGGGAAGATTTTGAGGAACAAGTAGTTATTTTCAGTTAAAATGTGGTGATTAGAATGTATGTTAGTATGTTATAGAATAAGCTCCAACATTCAGAGATGTGTTACACATCCAAAATAGAAATCTTTGTAGATTTGGTGGTTGTTAGGTAACTAGAAACTCAGCAATGAACCCAAGTATCCCTGAGAAAATTGTAAGACATCAAATCAAATGCACAGATGGAGAGCAGTCATGAGCATGAATAGACCTGCTGTCAGATAGCAGAAGTAAATGTGTAAGAATGGGTTTGAAAGCAAATAAATATATAGGTATGGAGTGGAGGAAAGAATCAAGAAGCATCGGTTTTCATACCTAATGGCTTCAATTTTCTTTTAATTAGAAAATAAAGTGTGCTTAGAATGTTTACAGTAATAGGACTAGGAGGTATGGAGCCTAGGGAGATGGAGGTGATTGGTGTAGCCTCACAACACCTAAAATCCAAAGGTAGCAAGAAAAACTGTTTTGCTTTCCTGGAAGTTCAATCCAAATTCTCTTGTTTTTATTGTGGTTGCTGCTGCATTCTCTGCACTTTGTCAGAAAATATGATATATTATTATTCTATTCATTGCCCATCATTATTTTAATCTTAGCTTCAAAATTAAAATATGCTTTCCTCACAATCACTTATTTGCCAAAATTTTCCCAGTCATCTCTCAGTTAGACGAAGCTCTTACTCTGATGAGTCTTTAGAAGGACACCTATGTACAATATTACAACAGTTCTTCATCTTCAAGACTGTTTTTTTTATAGCTGTTATACTCAGAAAACAGGCTATGTAGACATAATATCCTATGAGTGCATTTTATTCCTGTAAGTTTCTTGAAAATACTATTGCCTTGCTCTGCGTGTTGTTTTGGAAAAGTCTGATACGAGTCTAATTCCTGTGTGTATGTGCATTATTCTAACTTTTGACCTGGAAGCCCTGAAGGATTTTATTTTACTTTGTTTGTTTAATTGAAAGATTCATTAGAATTTGTCTCAAAGGTGACTCTACCAGATCAGCTTTCTCTGGCACCCAGTACTTTCTTTCCAGTCTAGATTTGAGGCTTCCATCATTGTTTGTTTGTTGGTTTTGTTTTTTATTTAAATTCCAGTTAGTTAGCATACAGTGTAATATTAATTTCAGGTGTACAAAATAGTGATTCAATACCTCCATAAAACACCCAGTGCTTATCATTATAAGTTGCACCCTTTAAGCCCCATCAACTATTTCACCCATCCCCCCCACTCCTCTCCCCCGGCTAACCATCAGTTTGTTCCCTATAGTTAAGTCTCTCTTTTTCCCTTTGCTCATTTGTTTCTTAAATTTCACATGTATGTGAAATCATATGGTATTTGTCTTTCTCTGACTGGCTCATTTCACTTAGCATAATACTCTCCAGCTCCATCCATGTTATGGCAGATGGTAAGATTTCATTGTTTTTTATGGCCAAGTAATATTCCATTATATATATACATTTCTTTCTCATCAGTAGATGGAAACTTGGGCTATTTTCCAGAGTGGCTGCACCAGTTTATATTCTGACCAACAGTGCAAGAGGGCTCTCCTTTCTCCACATCCTCCTCCTCCTCCTTTCTCCACATCCTCCACATCCTCGCCAACGCCTGTTGTTTCTTGAGGTGTTGATTTTAGCCAGTCTGACAGGTGGGAAGTGATATCTCATTGTAGTTTTGATTTGTATCTCCCTGATGGCGATGTTGGACATCTTTTCATGTGTCAGCCATCTGTATGTATTCTTTAGAAAAATGTCTATTCATTTTCTATTCATCTGCCTATTTTTTAATTGGAGTATTTGGTTTCTGGGTGTTGAGTTTTATAAGTTCTTTATAGATTTTTAATGCTAACCCTTTATCAGCCATGTTGTTTACAAATATCTTCTCCCATTCTGTATGTTGTCTTCTAGTTTTGTGGACTGTTTCCTTTGCTGTGCAGAAACTTTTCATTTTGATGAAGTCCCAATAATTATTTTTGCTTTAGTTTCCCTTGCCTCAGGAGACATGTCTAGTAAGAAGTTACTATGGCTGAGATCAAAGAAGTTACTGCTTGTGTTCTCCTCTAGGGATTTTTATGGTTTCCTGTCTCACATTTAGAACTTTCATCCATTTTGAATTTATTTTTGTGTATGACATAGGAAAGTGGCCCAATTTTATTCTTTTGCTTGTTGCTGTCCAGTTTTCCAATCATCATTTGTTGAAGAGACTGTCTTTTTCCATTGAATATGCTTTCCTGGGACATTATCAGGGTGGCTCACCGGTTGAGCATCTGCCTTTGGCTCAGGATGTGATCCTGGAGTCCCAGGATCGAGTCCCAAACTGGCTCCTGCAGGGAGCCTGCTTCTCCCTCTGCCTGTGTCTCTGCATCTCTCTCTCTGTGTCTCTCATGAATAAATAAATAAATCTTAAAAAAAAAAGAATATGGTTTCCTACTTAGTTGAAGATTAATTGACCATATAGCTGTGGGTTCATTTCTGGGTCTTCTGTTCTATTTATCTATGTGTCTGTTTTTGTGCCAGTACCATACTGTTTCGATCACCACAGTTCATAATATAATTTAAGGTCCAGAATTATGATGCTTCAAACTTTGCTTTTCTTTTCCAAGATTGCTTTAGCTACTAGGGGTCTTTTGTGGTTTCATAAAAATTTTAGAATTATTTATCTCTGTGAAAAATGCTGGTGGTTTTGGGGGGATTGCAATAATTATGTAGGTTGCTTTGGTTAGTATAGATATTTTAACAATATTTGTTCTTCCAATACATGAGCATGGAATATCTTTCTATTTCTTTGTGTCATCTTTAATTTATTTCATGAGTATTTTATAGATTTCAGAGTACAAGTCTTTCACCTCTTTGGTTAGGTTTATTTGTAGGTGTCTTATTATTTTTGGTGCAACAGTAAATGGGACTGTTTTCCTAATTTCTCTTTCTGCTGCTTCATTATAGGTGTATAGAAATGCAACAGATTTCTGTACATTTAATTTTTATTCTGTAAGGCTTCTTTCATCTTTGGAAATTTTCTTAAATTACATATGTGAATACTAGTTCTCTTGCACTGTTTTGATTAACTTATGTTATGCAGTTGTCTTCCATTTCAACTGCTTTTTCTCTGATCTATTTTTCTTCTTCTTTATTTCAAATTAATTCTCTTTGATTTTTCTTTGTCCCACTTTTATTTAATATCCTTTGTAAAATTTTTATTTGTATCTTTCTCCCTTATGCACCTTATAATTTATCTTCACTTTTATCATAATTTTATTATTTTCTTCTATCCTTTACCTGAGTTGCAACTTTTGTTTCATTATAATTTATTTATGTTCATTTATCATTCTATTCATTTTTCTGATGGAAGGAGATTTTTATAGTCCTTATTGCCTGTGGGAGTATATTTGATTTACTTGGCTATTGTATTACAATTTTATTTAACTCCAAGGTGTGTTCATGTGAAAAATTTTATCATCAGAAATGTGTTGACTTCATTTTCTGATTTATCGGTATAATTTCATATACATAGACTTTTTCCTATTTCTATTTATGTTGTGGATAGTGTTTTTAACTTGCAAATGCCCTCTTTCCTCTTCTTTAAGGTTGGTGTGTGTTTTTTTATGGATTATGTTGTTGAGGATAAGAATTGGCATGTTTTGTTGTCTTTTTTCCTTGTTTGGGATTCTTCATTTTTTACTCATTTTTTTTCATTATCTTCCTTCACTGCCTCATTACCCACAATACTACCCTATCAGTATATATGTGTATCTGCTTCAAAATTAATGCTTTCTGAGACTGCTAATTCTAGTCTCAGATATTTTAAATCCCCAGCATTTACTTATTGTTGTGAACTACCAAGACTCAATACTATGTTTAGTTTTGGCACTTGGTATTTGACTCCCTTTATGGGATGATTTGACCTGTAATTTGTTTATGTCCTCTATGCCTTCTACTCCACTTTTCTCAGTCTGAATTTATATCCCTTTCCTATGCTCTGTATTCAGTCCTGTAGGTGGAATTGGTAGGATTTTGTTTTTCTATATTTACAGATAACTGGTATAACTGGTGTAGTATTCTGAAGACATAGACCATGCATCCATTTATTTTCATCCTTGATTATTTGTATAGTTATAAGGGACATGATAAGAGAGCTTCAGAATCAGACAGCCACCGTTTTACCTAGACATGATCATGTAATCTTGACATTTAGAGTTGAAATAGATCTTATAATTAATTCATCAATTTGAAAACCCTCATTCACAGATGACAAAACCAACACCAGAGAATATAAGTAAATTAGTTACAATCAAAATAGCTTTTCAAGTAGGAAATGATTGAATTTTTGGTTTCCTAACTGTGATTTCTAGTCTTTTCTCAATAACTCTGTTCCTTCTAAAAATTAAATGCCATCAATAAATTTGGCTTCTGATATTATATTTAAAATGATGAATGAACAAGATTAAAATTGAGTAACAAAATAATGATGGATATTTTAAAACTGGTTAAATTAAATTAATATTTTCAGCACATTTTACAAAGAGTGAGCAAGGCAACACCCATTGAACCTGAAAAATAATATACTCCAAGTTTTTCTCCTTTCTTTCTTTGCACCTGAAATATGTTGAAAATTGGAAGACAGATTGCTTTCTATTTCAATATTTGCAATAATTTGAAAACTTACAAGTGTGCTTCTCTGCCAAGTTATTATTAATAAAACTGTCTCCTTCACTTCACTATTTATCTTTAATGTAGAACTTTCTTCTGGTAGAAATCTAATTTAATTTTGATTCATTGTAGTTCATTTTCACATGAGAATAATAGGCTTAAAATATTATGTGTTGATTTCTAGGTTATCATGTTACATATTTTCATTTTAGTCAGATAACTACAGAAGTCTGAGAACGCCAGTTATATGTAAATAAAAAAACAAACGTATACATATAAGGACACCTGGGTGGCTCAGTGGTTGAGCATCTGCCTTTGGCTCAGGGCATGATCCTGGAGTTCTGGGATCGAATCCCATATCGGGCTTCCTGCATGGAGCCTGCTTCTCCCTCTGCCTCTGTCTCTGCCTCTCTCTCTCTCTTTCTCTGTGTGTGTCTCATGAATAAATAATAAAATCTTTTTTTAAAAAGTATATGTATATAAATATTTATATATATGTATTTGTGTATATATGTTTATGTGTGTATATACAGATATAAGCACATTAAAATTTTATCTTCTTAAATGATTTTCCCATAATTGCAAGAAAATACCATTTTTAAATATGATTTTGATTCTAGTAAGGAAAAAAGAAGTCTTTTATTTACTGTGCAAAAGCCAAATGGGAATTCATTAGAAAACAACCAAAATCTCTGATTAAGTGAAATTTCATTTAAAATGTTCATTTCTGTGTGGTACCAGGGTGATTTAGTTGGTTTCAGCTCAGGTCATGATCTCACATTCATGAGATCAAGCCTACATCAGGGCATGGAACCTTCTTAAGATTCTCTCTCTTCCCTCTCCCTCTGCCCCCACACCTATACTCTCTCTTCTAAAAAAAATAATAAGATTAAAATAATAAAATAAAATTTTAATTTCTGAGATGCAACTAATCAGAAATATTATTGGACAATTATATCTGATAAATATTTTAGATGTAGAAATAATAATAAAAAGTTATAAATATGAGGGGGATCCCTGGGTGACTCAGCGGTTTGGTGCCTGCCATTGGCCCAGGGCATGATCCTGGAGACCTGGGATCGAGTACCAGGTCAGGCTCCCGGCATGGGGCCTGCTTCTCCCTCTGCCTGTGTCTCTGCCTCTCTCTCTCTCTCTCTCTCTCTCTCTCTGTGTGTCTCTCTCATGAATAAATAAATAAAATCTTGAAAAAAGAAGAAAAAATATCAGGTGAATTAAACAATATGTTAAGGACATAATTGATTGGCATTCTGGAAGGTATTTTATAGCAGATTAGTGACGAACAATTGATGTGTTTTACTTGTAGTAGCACCAAGTGGTGGAAGGGGGAGAAATATTGATGTAATAGAGAGAAGGGAAAGTTATAGAAAACGGTAGCAGATTCCTGTGGTTGGTTTCCCAGAGGAACGACACTCTTTGTCAGTTTCATCAGCCTCTCCCTACTGGGGTTCAGTGTTCCATAGGTTGCTTCTCAGGATACTGACTGATGTATTTATCAAAGGTATTTATTAATGCTTCCTGGGTGTCCAACTCTCCTGTCAGATAGATAGATGACAGATAGATCGATCTCTGTAAGTCATTTAGGTTTTTGTTGAGAGAAAGAAGGACATAAATAAACAAAGTATATGTCAATACCCTTGCAGAACACTAGGTTCTTACTAATGACTGCACTTAAAGTCACCTGGACTGCTTTAATATAATACACCTCCAGATAATCTGAGCTTATTCATATAAAGTAGGTACAGAAATTAGCATTCTTACGTTTCCTTAGGGGGTTCTAATGCATAGCAAAGCTTGGGAACTACTTTAATAAGGATTCAGAGATATAAAAGACTCACTCTGTGAACCCCAAGACATAATAATATAGCAGAGGAAAAAGGCTTACAAATAAATAGCTTCATTCAGTGGACATTAAACAGAAAGGTCATTTATGATAATGATTGAAAGTGATATTATTGCTGAAATTTTGAGGGGATGCCTAAGTGGGTAATTATATGCAAATGATTCAGATATCTATACAATTGGGTATTTTAAAAAATAATAATAATCACCATATGCATAATGCAGTTTGTGGATATAAGCATGAATCTAGCGATTTACTTATATTAATCATAATTTAAACTTCATACACTCCTAATGGGGTTGGGATTGTTACTATTCCGTTTTTACAGATGAAGAAACTGTGGCACAGAGAGGTTAAGTAACTTGTACCTGACCATAAAACTAGTAAATAGCCAAGTCACAATTTGGACAATGAGCTATGTGGTTTTAGTGTCCATGTCTCTAAACACCTGTCTATTCTTTTCTAAGGATTTTGGACATTTTTTTGTCTGACTAGATTGATGTATCATCTTCATATCATATTTCTGTTTCATTTGGTTCACTGTCCAACTTTATATTGTTTCATACAGCTTTTATGCATTTCTGCTCCATAAATAACCACCCTCCCTCTGCAAGAGGCTGGATGTCAAATTATTATAGTACCATTTCTAAGACATTGTTGTCTTTTGCTGTAAACTCTTATAAGACTGATTGTTTTTGTACTTTCATCTCCACTTATTTATGTATAGCCTGATAATCCCTGTTCTATTTTTTTTTCTGCATATTTTCCTCTCCTTATTTTAGGTTTACTTCAGAAATCCCAAAGTTTCGTATGGCAAACAAATTACCAAAGATCATTCTACCATTTACTGTATATTCCTGTGAGCTAGGCCCTAATTAATTCTCTGTTAATCCTAACCTCTCTTAGTCTTCACAAAAGGCTTGCGAGGCAGGGCATTATTTACATTTTGCAGTTGTTTTAAAGGATCACTATCTTGCCCAAGGTCACAAATCTAGTAAGTAGTTGAGCTGGGATTTAAACCCCCCAATTCTAATTCCAGAGTTCTTAATGACTGCAGTTTGCTGTGCTGTTAGAAAGACTGATCTCCCAAGTTAGAACATAAGTTCTATCTCTCTGGTGCTGCTTGTCCTTTTGCATTAAATTGTCCCTTGACCATAGCAAAGTGGCCGACTACTACCAAAGGAAATCAGACTTTCCACCCCCAGGGCTATGGAGAGCAGCAAAAATGCTTTCTCAGGGTTTTGCTTTCACCATTTATCGTCTACTGTATGATAGTTACATCACTAGTAAAGATGCTGATTTTTTGAAATTGGCAGCATGGCCCTCATTTGTAAATTTTCCCAGATATGAGATGCTGAGACCTTTACAGCAGCAACTTGTTGATATTTTATGAATATATAATATATATATACACACACATATACACAAGTATATCACATTATCAAAATATACAACTTACCAAATTCAAGTTCCTAGAAGATGTAAAAAGAAAAATACATAGAAAAGCATAAAAGAGGGATCCCTGGGTGGCGCAGCGGTTTGGCGCCTGCCTTTGTCCCAGGGCGCGATCCTGGACACCCGGGATCGAGTCCCACGTCGGGCTCCCGGTGCATGGAGCCTGCTTCTCTCTCTGCCTGTGTCTCTGCCTCTCTCTCTCTGTGACTATCATAAATAAATAAAAATTAAAAAAAAAAAAGAAAAGCATAAAAGATAGATTTCTGAGTCAGGACTTAGAGAAAGTCCTCTGTTTTACTCTTCAAATGTTTCATTTGATTTTACAACTTCTGACCAAAATATCTCTATACGTGTGTGTATATATGTGTGTGTGTGTGTGTGTGTGTGTGTGTGTGTATTAACTACAAGAGTACTTTTCTTCTGGACAATTTAATTGCTATTAATCTTCCCAGTGTGGAATAACATGGACTAAAATCACATAAGTTAATTTTTTTGTGTTACATTGCTTAATGTGCATGATTTTTTTTTCTCACAGAGTAAATCTGTTTCCTGAATCCTCTCTTCTAGTAAAGAATAGACAGAGATGAGAACTCATCTCCAGTAGTCATTGATTGTATAGAAATTTTTCCATTAAAGGAAATTCTATGGGGAAGACCAAGGGAAATGAGAGCAGTATGGGTAGGGCTAGCTCCCAGGCATAAAACAACCAAAATGCTTTAAAGAAGAGTTAATGATCCAAATCACTCTATAGACAGTAGAGAATACTAGAGTCTCTACTAGTTTCTACCCAGAAGTTATTGACTGGTGGCACTAGATGAAGCTTGCTATAGTTCCAGATATTCAATGAAAGTCTGGAAAAATACGTCCAGATATGTCTGATTAGAGATAAAGGACAACAGGTTAAGGTCCAGACACAAAGGAAAGATCTGATGTAAGCCAACAAAAAGTTTATCAAAGAGAAATTAAAATAAAAAATCGGAGGGGCGTCTAGGTGGCTCAGTGATTGAGCATCTATCTGCCTTTGGCTCAGGGCATGATCCTGAGGTTCTGGGGTCAAGTCCCACAACAGGCTCCCTACAGGAGGCCTGCTTCTCCATCTTTTTTTTTTTTTTTTTTTTTTTAGATTTTATTTATTTATTCATGAGAGACACAGAGAGAGAAAGAGAGAGAGAGAGAGAGAGAGATACAAGCAGAAGGAGAAGCAGGCTCCATGCAGGGAGCCCAATGAGGGACCCAATCCCGGGTCTCCAGGATCACACCCTGGACTGAAGGAAGCGCTAAACTGCTGAGCCACTGGGGCTGCCCCTGCTTCTCCTTCTGCCTTTGCCTCTGCCTCTCTTTTCTCTCTATGTCCCTCATGAATAAATAAATAAAATCTAAACAAAACAAAACAAAAAAAACAACAAAAGAAAGAAAATGGGAGCAAGTAACATATGGAGAAAAAGCCAGCAAATAAGTACTTACTTACTCATAGTAAACCCTTGGTTGTGTGTGTGTTTTTTATCTTTGGAGAATGATATTTTTTGTTTTTTGTTTAATTCCAGTATAGTTAGCATACGGGGCTATATTAGTTTTACGTGTGCAATATAGTGATCCAACACTTCCATATATTACTCAGTGCTCATCAAGATAGGTGTATTCTTAATCCCCTTCACCTAGGTCACCCATCCCCCTGCACACCTCCCTTCTGGGAACCATTTGTTCTCTATAGTTAAGAGAGGATTTTTGGTCTGTCTCATTTTTCTACCTTTGTTCATTTGTTTTGTTTCTTAAATTCTGCATATGAGTGAAATCACATGGTATTTGTCTTCTCTGACTTATTTCAATTAACATTATACTCTCTATTCCATCTACGTTGGTGCAGATTGCAAGATTTCATTCTTTTTATGGCTGAGTAATACTGTGGTAAACCCTTTGAAAATGCTACTGAGTCAAGAATGAACAATAAATAGGACAGACTGGACACATGCATTAGAAATTAGGTTAGGAAACTGAAGCCCAATGCTTTATGTGGAGATCCAGGAATTCTCATCACATTATGCAAATTGGATTGGAGTGGCTTATTTCTTTCTTGTTTTAGAAAAAGCGCCCTCAGTCAGGGACTTGATTAAAAATTCAGTCACATGCATTCAACTACTTAATGATCATATTCACCTTGGTATGATCCTAAACCCCTTACTTTTTCTCAATCCCCACATCCACTCTTTCATTAATTCCTCCTGAAAGATGTTCTTTACCTATTTCTCAGATCTATCCACTTTTTGATATTTTTTCAGCTCATGTCTCTGGACATCATCATTTCTTGCCTGGACTTTTAAAACATCTTCCCATATGTTTTCTTCTATTTTCTTCAAACCTACCCTCTCAATTGCTCAGAATTAATATCTGAAGTATAAATCTTGCCCTGTTATTTCTGCTTCACCTTCATTGAGTTGCTACCATTTGTCTTTTGAGTAAAATCCATTAAAGGCTCTCCATGATTAGACCTTGTGACCCTACCTTCCTCTTTTCTTTATTCCTCCATTACCCATCATTTGCTATATACATCAATATTTTGTTTTGTGAACAAGTCATGATGTTTTCTATCTCTCTTCCTTGCTTAATCTTATAAATGAGTTCTAGGATGTCTTTCCCTCCCATATTATTTGGAATCTGTCTCTGCTATCCCCTTGATCGAACCACAGCCACTTATGCTGCCCAGTGTCTGAACTATTCTTCTGATGAATTTATTTGCTAACTTCTTTTGTAAAATAATTTCAATTGTCTTATTTAAAAGGATTATATTTATTTATTTAAGAGGGAGAAAGAGAGAAAGAGTACAAGTGGGTGGAGCAGGGGGTGGAGGGAGACAAAGAAGCAGAGACTCCGCTGAGCATGGGACTTGAGGCAGGGTACAAACCCAGGATTCTAGGATCATGACCTGCATGACCTGAGCTGAAGGCAGACTCAACCAACTGAGCCACCAAGGTGTGCCAGGAATTTTAATTTTCAAAGTTACTAATATAAGCATCAAATCTATTTAAATTGGTTGTTTTGAACATATAAAACATTTAAAAGGTATGTTCAGTACTGTATAGCAGTATAGATTCCGCCCAGTAATTAAAAAGAATTAATTTGGCTATATTCCACAAATCATTTTTTTTAATTTATTTTCCTATTCTTTTCTTTGCCATTGTTACATACATTAAAAATTCATGTTCTCAAAAAAAAACCCCACTATGCAACAGTATCCAGCAAAGTATCATGTTCAAACTTATTTTAATGCCTCAGACAACTACTATTATATATATTAAATGCATAGAATACTCTAGTGTAGATTTAGAAGTAAGAGCAGATGGGGCTAGTACTAGTGTGCTTCTGCACAGCAGAAGTAATCATCAACAAAATGAAAAGGCAACCTACTGAATTAGAGAAAATATTTGTATATCATATAGCTAATAAGGGATTAATATCCAAAATATATAAAGAACTCATACAGCTTAATAGGGAAAACATCCAATTAATAACTGGTCAGGAGATCTGAGTAGACATTTTTCCAAAAACAACATGCAGGTTGCCACAAGTACAGAAAAAGATGCTTAACATAATTAATCATTAGGGAAATGCAAATCAAAGCCACAGTTAGCTATTACTTCACACCTGTTAGAATGGATGTTATCAAAATGACAAGAAATAACAAGTGTTGGTGAGGATGTGCAGAAAAGGGAATTCTATTGGTAGGAATATAAATTGGTGCAACCACTATGGAAAACAGTATAGAGTTTTCTCAAAAAATTAAATGTAGAATTATCATATTATCCAGCAATTCCACTTCTGGATATTTATCTGAAAAATCAGAAACATTAATGGAAAAGATATTTGCACGCTCATGTACATTGAAGCATTATTTATAATAACCAAGACACAAATGCAATGTAAGTTGTTTAGGAAGTTGTTCCTTGATGGATAAATGGATTAAAAAATTGTGATATACACTTTGTACACACAAACTATACACATACACCATACATGCATACATACACATACAATGGAATATTATTCAGCCATTAAAAAGAATGAAATCTTGGCATTTGCAACAACATGGGTGGACCTTGAGGGCATTATGCTAACTGAAATAAGTCACACAGAGAAAGACACATACCATAGGATCTCTGTCATATGTGGGATCTAAACAAAACAACAAGCCCATATAAACAGAAACAAATTGTAGTTTGCCAGAAGTGAGGGTTGGGAGGTAAGAGACATAGTTTAAGAGACATAGACACTTTTTTTTTTTTTTAAGATTCAGTTACTTTGGGATCCCTGGGTGGCACAGCATTTTAGCGCCTGCCTTTGGCCCAGGGCGCGATCCTGGAGACCCGGGATCGAATCCCACGTTGGGCTCCCGGTGCATGGAGCCTGCTTCTCCATCTGCCTGTGTCTCTGCCTCTCTCTCTCTCTCTCTCTGTGACTATCATAAATAAATAAAAATTAAAAAAAAAACAAGATACTTTAAAAAAAAGATTCAGTTACTTTCAATCAAAGTATAAGCTCATGAATTTGGGGGAAAAACATAACTTTTCTTGATCTAGAAAATTACTCTTTGAAATGTGTTCTTTGTCTTCTTGTAATTAGGATATTTTAATTTAACCTTCAAAGAACTGTATATTGATTTTATATGAAATTGTGAACAGGGATTTTTCTTTTTTTCTTTTTTTTTTTTTTTGCTTATAAATGAGAATGTTCTCTCTATATTCATTAAACAAATCCTTTAAATCTTTCCTAGTAAGCAAATATAACAAAGGAAGCCATGGGTGCATTTCTAAAAGACATCTTTCTCATTAAAATTCCCATTTCTTAGTTCATTTCAGCAGCACATAACTTGCTGAAATGTCACTTGTATTACTTCTGTTGGAAATAGTTCTCATTTTAAAATTGTGTAGAAAAGTAAGATACTATGTTGAACCACTAATAAATGCATTTTGAGAATAGAAAAAGTTTAAATCTTTAGGGAAATTCAATATTTTCAGCTGCTTATAAATTAGAAGAAAAGGGCTTAATTGGAATTTTCTAAAATACAGAACTGCTAACAAGGAAAAAAAAAAAAACTAAAGAATTTTGTGTGTTACTGGGAAAATCAGAGAAGCATCTATGCCTCGCAATCCTGTTCAGAACCCAATGTATATCACTGCAACACTTTCCAAATAATATAGTTCACACATGAAGCAGGATTAATTCCTATACCCAAAACTACATTTCTGTTCATTAGAAAGCAATGCTCAATAAATAATGTGAAACTGAATATAATAGCGAATATTTCCATTTACTTTTAACACAAAATAACAATATACATAGATTCTTTGCACTAAAAACAGAAGTGAAAATCCTTATTTTGCATTTAGGGTATATTATTTTCGTTTCTGGTTCTGAAGAGTTGTGATAGATGACATTATTTTTAGTTAAAATGATCATGCTATTAAATTTCAAATAATCTTTGTGGTATTAATAAAATATATTGGGGGAATGGAAAGGGGAGAAAAGTTTACTTTTAATTTTGCTAAACATATTTAATAGATTTTTTTACCTATAAGCTATATCCCTCACCTCTTTCTTGAACATCATATCAAATTGTTAATATTTTCATCAGTTTGTACCACAGATCTTTATGCTCAACATGTCCAGATCAAATTCTTTACATTTCACTAAATCCTTATTTTCATATTTTCTTTTATTTTTCCTCTGATAATGATTCGCCAGTAGATGGTAGGTATTTCAAAATCACCTTCTATTCTACCTTCCATCCATCCTTTTTCTCAATTATGTGTTAAAATGATTCCATCGCTCAGAAAGAAGGCTATAGCTTTATTTCAGCCATTTATTATTTCTTTCTCTTGACTTACTGTAGTCATCTTACTGTTCTCTCTATCCTTAGTATATGCCTTCTTCATTCCAAATTTATCTTTATAAAGCATAAATTTGATCATGTAATTCCGTGCTTCATTAACACAACTCAGCCAAAAGCCAATCAATCAAATAACAAAAAAACTTTGTTAAATTTGTGTGGATTATACTATACACAAATTTATATTATTACATAAACTTCTCGGTATGCCATATTGTGTTATATATAATTTATTATATACATAATATATATAAATTATGCATACTTATACATATAGAACTCATACATAAACTTTTTGGTATGCCATATTGGATCCTTTATATTTTGTCTACTACTTGCAAAGAACATGGAAAGCAACAGTTAATATGCCAATAAATGAAACTCAGATAAAGAACTCTACTGAATATTTTTTTTTCCTAATTGCAAGCAGTTAAAAGTATCGACAACTTAGCTCTGTAGTCCCTGGTATATTGCACGGTATCATGGGCAGAACAGTTGTTTGATAATATGTATTTAGATTGAACCAGCTAGTCCAGTATTCTTTATTCATGTATGATAATGCAAATACCTTCAGCAGTAAAAGATTTTGTCCAAAGTAGAGAAAAGGAACAGAACTAGAACTCAGATCTCTTTAAGCACAGTGATATATGTGCTGCCTTTTCCTCATAATTAAAAAGATGATACAGATAGATTTTTGATAACAAGAACTTTGTTTAATAAAGTAGTTCATGGTTCAGATAGAAGTGTTCAAGATCAAAGACACAAGAATGCCATCTGGTGGTAACTTATGCAAAGCAGCTGTGTTAAATTACCTCTAATTGTTGATAGAAGGTGAACCACAAGGTCGAGGTTGATATAACTTTTCAGACTTAATAGATGATATCAAAGGTAAACAATTAGAAATATGCTATTTTCCACATAGTTCATTCTGTGAATTAAGATATTTGGCAGCAGTCAAGTGGAGTTACACTGACAATACGGTAGAGCCAAAGTCATTTATTATCCCTTCCACATGCTATATATAGACAAACAGTACACAACGTATTAATGCAGTAACACCTGTATACAAATAATAAATAAATAAATATGAAGGCATGCTCAAAATGTTTCACCAATAGACATATATAGTCAAAAGTATATGTTACATATCATGGCTATAAATTTGTGATCACAGAAAATAAAAACATCCTTTTTGTAAGTATGTTGAACAGTTTCCTAAGTTGCTTGCATACAGAATTACAAGAGCCAGAATGTTGGCAAACATCAATGTCTTGATTTTTACTTTTCTGTGAGCAAAAAAGAGGTAAGATTTATCATGAAAAATATTTCTGGATTTTATCTCTGCCATAGGTTTCAGAGGTTTACTTTGAAGCCAGATTGTTATGGGATTTCCAAGCCAGGTGGTAAAAGAAAAGAGATTTAAAAAAACTAAATTAACCAATAATATGAAAACATTTTATGTATATTTAGAAACATATACTTGCTTATGTGTTTTATACCATATTTGTAATATCAAATAGCGTTTCAGTGTATTTCAAGCCATACTAGAATCAATTTGTTTAAGAATTCCATTGGTAGTGTCTTTTTTTGTGAGTGATTGGGACATTTCTATTCAGCAGCATGGTTAATGATAAATGAATGAAACTATGGCATGGTCTCATGGGTAAGTAAATCTTGAGTTAACTCCATGTTAGTAAATAAATTAGAAAAATCGACAAGGTAATTTGAAGGTGCCCCATAGTAAATTGAAACAGAGATTGCATCTGTTTCTTTAAAAAGAGATATGGGTGACCTTTTAATCAGTCCACTACTTTTTTTTTTTCATTATGGATATTTCTGCACTAGCAAAGTCCATTTGCAGAGAGCATAACTCTGGGGAGAAGTTTGTTTGAATAATCACATCATCACAAATGAGAATATTGTCTTGTACTGTGGTTTTAAAAAGAAGAGATTTTTCCAGAAACAGGAACTGTCAACAAATGCCTCATAAGACTTTTAAATCAAACCAAAACACATTGAAATGAGAACTCTTGGGGGTCCACAGAGCCATTCCCACTCCCACTGAAAGGGCAGCACTGGCCTGGCTTATCCTACTTAAAGTTTGAGATTTATGCTGGAGATTTGGGAGGAAATAAGACTATAAAAATACCTTAAATTATGAATTGCTTTTAAAACTCATTGAATTTCAAGAAGGAATGTAATAATAAAAATTATTATATTTGTATAATATCTTGTTTGGCACCAAAAAATGCAATATGCACTATTAGTTTAATGGACTTCATTTTTGTTAGCAAATATTTAAAATCCTTTGTTTTAGTGTATGATCTACATTTATATGTAATACCTTTGAATAGAGCTTACGGACTAAATATTTTACATTGTTAATATTAGATGTCATCTAAGGATAAAAAAAGAAAACAAAAACTAACATATTTCCTATTTTCCTGATAAACTGAAATTAAGTGTCTGCCTGAAATCATCTTGGTCTATCTTTACAGAGCAGAGTGAGCAATCATACTTCTGACCCCCAGCTGTTCTTACAGGCCTGAAAATTTATACAGTCATTCATTTATATCTGCTAGATAAAAAGTTTTACATCTGAAAAATTTGACCTAGAATCTGCATGTTATATTGGTTGTTATTTGTTGCCCTGCCATCTTCTCAAACTTTTTAACAAAATTAAAAAGTAGATAGAATATACTGATCGAATAGTGTCTTGGGGTGAAGAGAAACAAAGTGTTTATAGAAAAACAGTGCGTTCAGTAGTTAAGTGTTTAGTCCTGGAATCGGATAACCTTACTTGGATTTGGATTCTAATACTTACCTGTAGTGTAGCCTTCACAAGTTACTTATGTTCCTTCAGTTTCTTTATTTGTACTATGTGGTTATTAATATTTCATAGTGCTATTGAAAGGAGTACATTTAAAGTATTTGAGCAAGTGCATGATACATATCACACTAAGTAATAATAGCTATTATTCTGAGAATGAAGATTATTGCAAGACACGATTTTGCTCAAAATTAGGATTTCTTTCAGTCAAAATTTCATTCTAAGAAACAGAGTGAATTGAAGAAATATTGTTAAGACAACACATTTTACAATAATGATTTTTAAAAAATCAGTTTATAGTTTACAAATTGAATAGCATAAGGCATTCTATATATTAATCAAATACAGCTTGGATATGCTATGACAATATTATGTTCTATCACCATATGCAACTGTCTTACAGTAGTTCATCTTTAAATATGTCCAACAAAGATCTAATCATGTAGTAGGAAACAAATAGAATTTGTAAGTAGTTCTATGAACTCAGGCAATATAAATTTTATGAATTTGCCATTGGGGCTTTATCAGTTGAAAACCTGAGTTCTGATCCTACCAGAAAATTTTATAAGATACATCATAATTAATTGCAGTGAAGATATAACTGGCCCTTCTCTAGTACAGAAAACTTCTTCCAAGATGGGTCATCAAAGATGTGAGACATTTGTACCCTTTAATATAAATGAGGCAAATCCTCCTTTATCTCACAGCTGTTTGCTTCATTGATTCTGTCCTCCTTCCTGAAAATCAGAACCAACAGAGATTTTGATTATTTTAATTGCTTATTTAGGGTTTATTACGAACTTGCTTTAGTTAAACAAATCCACAAGATAGATGAGATAAGATAGATGGAGAGATGATTGATAAATAGGTAGATACATACATGCAGACGTATATACATATCCATAAGAATCATGTGCATTCGAAGTTAACATCATCTCCTATAATAATCTCTTCAACTAAAACATCTTTTCTAAAACTTGAGAAAAAAATGAATAAATCATTGAGACACTCTAATCAAAAACCTTCCATAGACGAGTGTGATGCATTATCCATTTTGTTAATGTACCAAAATATTGCTACATTTTTATTTTTAAAAAAAATATTTATTTATTTATGAGAGACAGAGAGAGAGAGGCAGAGACAGAGACAGAGGGAGAAGCAGGTTCCATGCAGGGACCCCAAAGTGGAACTCAATCCTGGGACCACAGGATCGTGACCCGAGCCAAAGGCAGATAGATGCTCAACCACTGAGCCACTCAGGCATCCCAAAATCTTGCTTCATTTTTAAAGTTGAAATAAATAAATGGGGGTAGGTGTCAAAATATAAGGTTATTCCAAAATGTAAAATAAAAAAATAGAGTAAGCAGTTTCAAGGCATCTTTTCACAATTAAAAACAAAAACAAAAACAAAAAACAAAAAACCTGTTCTTTACATTCCAGTGTAGTATTTGTACAATTCAGAACATGATGCCAAGGAAATGATGTTATTAACTGATTGCGTCCCAAGAAAAGCAGATGGTACAATCAATTATATTTGGGGGAATTTTCTTAGATTTCTGATTTTGAAGACTGTTCTTCCATGTAGAATTAAAACAAATTTAGTTAAAAGGCCCCCATATCAAGCCACTTAAGAGAGAAATGCTGTCCCCACAGCATCACAAGTGAAATTTGGGTATTCCAAATTTATTCCTTTGGTTAACAATCTAATCTTTAAAATACTCCTATCAGGAGCTAAAGTATATTACGCGAAGTTAAAGAAGTCTGTCAGAGAATACAAATACCATAGGATTTCACTCATATGTGGAATTTAAGAAATCAAACAGATGAACATAGGCAAGGAAAATAAAATAATATAAAAACAGAGAGGGAGACAAGCCATAAAAGACTCCTAACCATAGAGAACAAACTGGGGGTTGAGAGAGGGGGGTTAGGCAGGGGGATGGTCTAGATGGGTGATGGGTGTTAAGGAGGGCACTTGTTGTGATGTGCACTGGGTGTTATACATAAGTGATGAATCGCTAAATTCTACTCCTGAAACCAGTATTTACACTGTGTTTACTAACTAGAATTTAAATAAAAACTTGAAACAAAGAAATAAAATAAAATCTCCTAGTGGGAACACCTGAAGATGTTTTAAGTTGTTCTTAGTTTTATTTGGGTACCAGAGAAAGAGAAGGCTCTGTAGCTGGTCCAGATACTGCTGGGAGCCAGCTCTTGCAAGTTCAACAGCCTGTTCTAAAATTAACATTCAGTATATACTTAGAACAAGTGAGCAATATGCTACACCCCTCCTTTAACGTAGCCAGAACATAGTCCTAGAAACAAGTATTGATAGTAGAAGAGGCACCCCTCACTATTATGCCTAATAAATTACAATTTTTTTTTAATCTCCACAACTTTGGGCTCTAGTAGTATAGAGATCTTACTTCCTACGAGAGCAGAGTTTCCATTAGCAGAAACAACAATTCCATTTCCTTTTTTGTCTGAGATTCTCCTCTGGCCACATTGAACTTCTCAAGCCACTCCATCAACAGGCACGTAAGGGATTTATTATATTGGCTTGGGTGACTGATTCTGATTATCAACAGGATATACAGTTGCTGGTATACTTTGGGATTAAGAAGGAATGTATATGAAAAGCCAGTAGATTTGCAAGGTTCCAATGAATACTTTTCATGTACAGAAATCAATTCATGGAGATGTACAGCATTTTAGTATCAACTGGTTCATAAATTGCTCAGACACGTCAGGAATAAAGGTTTGGGTCATTTCACCATGGAAAGCTGAAGTAGTGGAAAAATATGAAATGAATGATTGAGAAAGAAATAATAGATCCCCCAAAATAGTTTTGTGACTGGGTGTAGAATAAAAGAATGGAATATCTACCAGTACTATCTCTCTTATTTTGTTATTGGGCAAATTTACACACACACACACACACACACACACACAGATTTGTGTCCTTTTCTTTTCCTCTACTATTTAAGGCATGTCAGTGGTGATTAGTCTTGTAATATATGTAGTCCTTAAGTTGTAGGATTATCAAGAGACACTGTGACAAGGGGAACTAACAATAATTGCTGAAAATGTACATCTCTCCTTTGCAGGGGAGAGTAAACATGTCTTCATCAGGACAAAAGCAGACTCCCTCATTCAGTATTGTCTCTGATGGGAGGCACCCATGTGAAATGTTTAAGGCAATAGAAAAAAAGAAGCTGCTGTTCCTTAACAGAACAGATGGGCTCAGGGGCTTCATCAAATAGTAGATATGTGGCTTTGCCAGAGGTTCCAGGGCCTCTTCCCTACAAATTGCCTATTCTGAAGTTATATGCAGCTAAGATTATCAACAGCAATTTCTTGTGATTCTCATACTTTCTGATTTCCTGAATGCTAGAAGCTACTTCCCTGACCTGATTGTTACTATTCCAGCTCTTCTCTGGTTTTATAAACTTTTAATTTCCTGTATTAATCCTTCTTGTCTAAATGGCACAATTTATGTTCCCCATTTAGAACCCTTCTGCTACTGTGGCAATTGCTATATTTTCTCCTAATACTTGACTACTACTCTGAAAGAAGTGAAAGCTTTTATTCTCAATATTTTTCATATCCCTAAAATTTCAACTTGTTCCCATCTTTTGGATAAAATCATAGATTTGTGTACAGACACACCTTGTTTTATTTTGCTTTGCTTTGTGTGATTTATAGATACGGCATGTTTGTTTGTTTTCATGAATTGAAGGATTATGGCAACCCACATGGAACAAATCTATGAGTGCCATTTTTCCAACAGCTTCTGCTTACTTTGTGTCTCTATGTTACATTTTGGTAATTCTCACAATATTTCAAACTTTTCCATTTTTCTTATATTTGCTATGGTCATCTATGATCAGTGATCTTTGATCTTACAATTACAATAGTTTTGGGGTGCCACAAACTGTGCCCACATAAGGCTGATGAACTTAACTGATATATGTGCTTTGACCCCTCCACCAACCAGCTTTTCCCTGTCTCTCTCCCTCTCCTCTGTCCTTCTTACTCCCTAAGACACAAAAATATTGAAATTAGGTCAATTAATAACCCTACAATGGTCTCTCAGTGTTCAAGGGAAAGGAAGAGTCATACTTCTCTCACTTTAAATAAAATACTAAAAATGATTAAGCTTAGTGAGGAAGGTATGTCAAAAACCAAGATAGGCTGAAAGGTAGGCCTCTTGTATCAAATCGCTAGCCAAATTGTGAATGCAAAGAGAAATTTCCTGAAAGAAATTTTAAGTGCTGCTTCATGGGTTCCTGGGGGACTCAGTGGATGATGAATCTGACTTTGGCTCAGGTCATGATCACAGGATCCTGGGATTGAGCCCAGTGTTGGGCTCCCTTCTCAGCAGAAGTCTACTTGTCCCTCTCCCTCTTCCTCTGTCCTCCCCTCTGCTTGTACTCTCTCTGTCTCTCAAATAAATGAATAAATAAATAAATAAATAAATAATCTTTAAAATAAGTAAAAAACAAAGTGCTACTCCAGGGAACACACAAATGATAAGAAAGTGAAAGAGCCTGATGGCTAATATGGAGAAAGGTTTAGTAGTCTGAATCAAAGGTCAGACAGTTCATAACATTATCTTAAACCAAAACCAAATGGAGAACAAGGCTTTAACTCTCTTTGAGTCTATGAAGGCTAGGAAAGGTGAAGAAGTTTTAGAAAAAAGGTTGAAACTAACAAAGGTTGGTTCATGAAGTTTAAGGGAAGAAGTCATCTCCATAATATAATAGTGCAAGGTACAGCAGCAAGTGCTGATACAGAAGCTGCAACAACTTATCCAGAAGATCTAGCTAAGATAATTAATGGAGGTGGCTAAGCAACAGATTTTTCAATGTAGACAAAACAGCCTATGGGAAGAAGATGCCATCTAGGACTTTAGTAGCTAGAGAGAAGTCAATGCCTGGCTTTAGAGCTTAAAAAGACAGGCTGACTTTCTCGTTAGGAATTAAGGCAGCTGGTGGTTTTAAGTTGAAGCCAATGTTCATTTACTGGTCCAAAAATCCTAGGGCCCTTCAGAATTATACTAAATCTATTTTGCCTGTGCTCTGTAAATGGAACAACAAAGCCTGGATGACAGCACATCTGTTTACAACATGATTTACTGAATATTTTAAGCCCACTGTTAAGATCTACTGCTCAGGAAAAAAAAATAAAAAGATTATTTTCAAAATATTACTGCTTATTGACAGTGCACCTGGTCACCCAAGAGCTCTGATGGAGAAGCACAATGAGATTAACATTGTTTTCATGCCTGCTAGCACAGCACCCATTCTGTAGCCCCTGGATCAAGGAGTAATTTTGTCTTTCAAGTTTAGTATTTAGGAAGTATATTTTGTAGGGCCATAGCTGCCATAGGTAGTTATGCCTCTAATCAATAAATTCAAAACCTCTGGAAAGGATTTACCATTCCAGATGCTATTAAGAACATTTGTGATTCATGGGAAGAGGTCAAAATATCAGCATTTTAACAGGAGTTTGGAAGAAGTAAAGTCCAAGCCTCATGGATGGCATTGAGGGTTTGAAGACTTCTGTGGTGGAAGTAACTAGAGATGTGGTGGAATGAACAAGAGAACCTTAGTTAGAAGCAGAGCCTGAAGATATGATTGAATTGCTGCAATTTCATGACAAAATTTAATGGTTGAAGACTTGCTTCTTATGGATGAGCAATGTAGTTGCTTGAGGTGGAATCTGCTGAAGATGCTGTGAAGATTATTGAAATGGCAACAAAGGCAGTATGTATATTACATAAACACAGTTGATAAAGCAGCTGTAGACTTTGAGAGGATTGAGTCAAATTTTGAAAGAAGGTCTATGGATAAAATGCTGTAACTGCATTGCATGCTACAGAGAAATCTTTTGTGAATGGAAGAGTCAGTAATGTGGCAAACTTCATTGTTGTCTTTTTTTTAAAGATTTGGGAGAGAGAGAAAGCACAACTAAAGGGGCGGGGGGTGTGCAGGTAGAGGGAGAAGTAGACTCCTTGCTGAGCAGGGAGCATGATGTGGGGCATGACTTGAGCCATAAGACAGACACTTAATTGAGCCACCCAGGTGGCTCACCACCTTCATTGTTGTCTTATTTTTAAAAATTGCCACAACAAGCCCAGCCTTCAGCAGTTAACATCTTGGATCAGTCAGTAGCCCCTAAAATCAAAATCAGAGCCAGACCTTCCACCAGCAAAAAGATTACAACTCACTAAAAATTTGGACAATGATTAGCACTTTATAGTAATAAAAATTCTAATTAAGGTGTGTACATTTGTTTTTCTGATATAATGCCATTGCTATTGCACACTTATAAACTACAGTAAAGTGTAAACATAACTTCTATATTACTGGGAAATGAAAAACTTCCTTTGACTTGCTTTATTGTGATATTTGCTTTGCTGCAGTGATGTTGAACCAAGCCCACAATATCTCCGAGGTATGCCTATATTTTGGAAGGAGATCTAAAGTAACTTTTATCTCCACTAATATAATAGCTTTCACTATGAGAGAGGGAGACTAGAGTTGGTTATGTCTTGACTTATAGCTCTGTTTAATATTTTCTTCTTTTCACATCAGGTCCCTCAGCTACTTTGTGCTGTGTCTATCCCATGTGAACAAAGACTCCTCAGTGCTCATATAATCTGTCAAATACCAGAATGTGTACTTTCCATCGCCCTGGCCTACTTTCTAGCAGCTTTCTATCAAGTGTGCTGTCCTTCCTGCATGTGTAGCATGCATTATTCATCAAACTTTTCTCCTATGCAGCCATTTGTGAGCCAGACAGGCCCATTCTTCCTCCCCAAACTCCTTCAACATTTCAAGATAAATTTTGGCCATTTATATTCACTTCTTTTCTTCATAAAGACCAAAAAGCATAAGCAATTCAGGCATTTAAAAACAAGATGAGCATAAGCGCAAAGAAAACGGGTAGGCTTTGGAACTCTGAGGCTCAGTGTCCTTAAAACTCCCTATATCTGGTGAAGAAACCCTTTGCTGGCACTACATAAAGTTGACAAGGTGTAGCGCTCCTACAGGTGTTTCCTGTAACAACTCCTAACTGCCATGTAGCAGCTCCCCTCACAACCTGTATGGATCTCTTTTGATATCCTTTCTACTAATAGGTCATTTATAAAAGCATTTAAAACATGTTAAACATTCAGGAAGAATTCCTGGTGTATGGAGACTCTTGAGCTCTTTCTGCTCACCACTTTTTCCACATGTTTCCAGTGAGGTCTTTCCTTCCCAATGCCATTCAATTTAATTTAACAGGCTTTCCCAAATATCAATGGTGGCCTAGCAGCATATAATTATGTTCATCCTTCCCAGGAATTGAAGAGGAAATAAATCTCTCCTATGCAAATGTCTTATTTAAATTTTACTTAGTCTTTCTTTATAGAAATTAATGATTTTAACTCTAAAGCATGTACCATAAAAATAACATTTAAAATAACAATTAAACTCAATGTCTGTGTGTCCCCCATTCATCTTCAATCCTTTTCCCAAAAGTAAGGGATTTTATCATTTATCATTTTTATTTTTCATAGCCTTTATCACCATAACCCTACTCCTGCAGCTTTATTTTCCCTTATTATTTATTTATCAAAGTTAGGCATTATCTTTTGATACCAGCAATGCAACAATGGAATTCGTCTACTTACATTATTCTTATCTGTCCTAGCCAATCCATTTTCCATTTTCCAAATGAGTATTGATATTTTTAGGGTTTTTTTAAATTATTGTATGCAATTAAATATTTTCAAACTTATTTTTATCAAGGAATAAACACTGAAGAGCTTAATCTAAAAAGAAATAATCTCTCGTTATTACCCTATGTGGAAAATCTTTAAACCATTTTCCTTTTCAGTCCTTTTAGGGGGTTTACCTCAACTCTAGAAAATATATACCTCTGTTTCTCTCTCTCTCTCTCTCTCTCTCTCTTTATATATCTACTATATGAATATATACATTTCTTAGAAAATATACATTGTCTATTGTATATTACTATTATATATTATCTCCATAATATATATATTCAACAATACATATTGGCTCTGAAAAAAACTTAGAATCTCATTAACTTACATTGTCCCCTTTACTCTGTCTCCTCATAGTATTTTTACTCTTCACACTTTCTGTTGTTAGCCTTTAAACTTTAGAATGCATATTTAAGACCTCTAATTAAGGTTCCAACAAATTGTGGTAGCAATGTGATTTTGCAATATGATGATATTGTTTCCCCAACCCTTTTTTCTACCTGTGATCCTTGAGACACATCCAGTTTTTCTATGAGTCATACTTTAACTTTTCATTGCCAAGCTATTGAGTAATCAATTGGATGTATTAGTGGATGTTAGGAGAGACATTTGAGATAAAGATAGATATCTGGGGGCTATTCTGCATATGGATGGCATGTAAAGCATAAGATTAATAAAATTGTCAAGGGAAAAAAAAATAAAATTGTCAAGGGAACTGAGGCTGGGCATTCTGACATTAAGGTCAGAAGGAGACTTACAAAGAGAGACAAGGCAGCGGGGGCGGGGGGGGTGAGTAGGACAAAAAACAAAAAAGGCATGGTAGGACAACATGAAAAGGACCTAGAACATATCATTGAATTTTATTAAATGAAATACACTGGAGTTGATAACAACAATGATTTCTAGGGAGTTTGGGGGCGAGGCTATTTAGAAAAGTCTCAAGAGAGAATGGAAAGTGAGGAGTTGGACATAAGAATTGTTGGCCATTCATTTCAGATTTGCTGTAAAATCAGGTTGAGAAATGGAGAAGTGGCTGGTGAGAGAAACAAAATCAAGAGAAGTATAATTTTAAAGATTAGAGAAAATCATTTCTGAACCATGATGAATATGAACATAGAGAGTGAAAATATTCTGATGGAGGAGAGAGAAAGAGAATAGCTGCAGGGATGTTCTTAATTTATAGAGAACATAGAGGACCTACTGCTCAAGTGGAAAGTGTCTTTAGATAGGAGCTGGAAAAAGAGATGATGAAGGACCCTGAAAATGACTTTATGATGAATTTGGATTACTCAAAGAAGTAAGAAATAAGGCTACCAACTTGTGACTTTGTAAGGCAAGTGAGAGAAGGTATAAAATTGTCATCTAGGAAAATATAGACCTACCTCATTACTGCCCATAGATAAGTCTCATGACTTGAAATAGAATTCCCTTTTGACTGAAAAAAAAAAAGAAAGAAAGAAACTAGTTAGTTTGGGAGAATGTAATATTTTGGATAGATAATTTACAATTTAAAAATAAAAGCTGTAAGGATATTTGCAAACAAAAAATTGGAATTAGTTGTGAATATCTTAACACCCTATATACAGATTGTCAGTAATTTTTTATCAAAAGTCCTAGATTTTTTAAAAAAGAATGGGAGGACATGTTATGGGCATAAATCCATGTATACTTTGGGAAAGATAGAACATTTTTAGTGAACATCAGAATAATTTTTTCTTTTTACAAATACAATACTACTTGTATTGGCCTTCTATCAAAATGGAATCTGTTTTTGTGACTTGTTTTTACAGTAGAAGAATTTGAATTGTGTTGCATAATATGATCTGAATCTAGCCATTGGCCCTTATCTCCTACTACTCTATACCTGGATCAATCTGGTCCAGCCACCCCGGCCTTTTTGTTATTCTCTGAACATGCCACACCTCAGTGGCTTAAGGATTTGTGCTTACTCTTCTCTCAACTTACATATATACTTATATATCATATACTCTCATTTTTAAAATTATCATAAAGCACCATGCTCTTATTTTCTACATTATTTTACTTCACAGAATTTTATCCTCATTGACAAATTATATGATTCATTAATTTATTTTTATATTAACTTTCTCTGACCATATGCATGCATAAAGGCAGGAATTAAAGTCTTTTTGATTCATTGCTGTGTTCCCAGCACCAAGAATAATATCTTGCCCAGACATCATATTTAATAAAATTGTAGAATCAAAAACAGTTGATGGGATCCCTGGGTGGTGCAGCGGTTTAGTGCCTGCCTTTGGCCCAGGGCACAATCCTGGAGACCCGGGATCAAATTCCACATCGGGCTCCACTACATGGAGCCTGCTTCTCCCTCTGCCTATGTCTCTGACCCTCTCTCTCTCTCTCTGTGACTATCATAAATAAATAATAATAAAAAAAAACAGTTGAAAACTTAGGTTTTAATAACATAATTATCTTTCTTTTTATCATGATTCATGACCAACTTCTTCAACAACTACTACTTCTTTTTTATAACATCACATGAGGCTGTTCTTGTGCTATAGTGGTCACTTGAGTTATGCATTGTTTTTGAAACAGAGACTGTCTTCTGTGTATATGCTCATTTGCTGCTTAGTATCTTCTTCACAAATTGTATTGTCAAGAGGTTTGTTTCATTCACTATACTTGCAAATTGCTTATGAATAATTACTACTGGGTATTTTCATTCCTTCCTGCTTCTTTATTTTATATATAAATTTATTTATTCACAAGAGACAGGCAGAGACATAGGCAGAGGGATAAGCAGGCTCCCCACCCAGAGCTCCATGAAGGACTCAATCCCAGGACTCCAGGATCACCACCTCAGCCAAGGGCAGATGCTCAACCACTGAGCCACCCAAACATCCCAAATATTGGGTATTTTCATTCCTTCCTGTTTCTGATGCACATTGGCTTACAGCCTGACCCTCTGCTCTTAGTGCTCCTTCTCCATGTGGCGTCCTGAGTTACTTCTTGTCTGTGACAATCAGAGGAAGATGTTAGTCTTCTCTGGTAGGAAGAAAACTCCTGTTAGGTCTAGTTTGTGTGTGTGTGTGTGTGTGTTTAAAGATTTTATTTATTCATGAGAGACACAGAGAGAGAGAGAGACAGAGACATAGGCAGAGAGAGAAGCAGGCTCCATGCAGGGAGCCCGAGATGGGATTTGATCCCAGGTCTCCAGGATCATGCCCTGGGCCAAAGGCAGGCACTCAACCACTGAGCCACCCAGGTGTCCCGGGTCTAGTTTTTAATACAGCTACAAATAGATCCATCCATCCTTATGTTCAAATCAAAGAGAACATTAAACTGCATATATAAATCCACCCAATATTCACAAACTCCCACCTCAATTGCAGCAATGCAGTCATATCACTCTGCATTATATGTATTGGTGATAAATAATACTAATGTGTTGAATAAAATTAGTACCAATATGTTCCTTTTGTCCCAAGAACTAATTCTAATTTTTAAAGTGCTTTATTATTTCTTGCTATTGTTACTTTGACTACCTCTTCCAAAAATCTAGACCCTTAGTATTTAAGGGAAAAGAGTGAGATATGATAGGTGAAGGCCTCCATTGCAGAGCCTGGGTTGAAGCCAATTGTTTTCTCTCTCCCTCTTTTTATTTGCAATAAATTCCTGAAACATCAACATATGAGAAGTTGTGTATTTTATACCCCTCTTATGTAACCATCATTATATTTTTATAGCTATTTAGTTTAGATGGCATGGTAATATAACTAGTATTTATTCATCCTACAAAGATTGAGAATGGAAATTGATACTCCCTTTACTTCATAACTTCCAACATATATTTAATTCTGTTCTGGTTGCTCTTTATTGAAGAATATTTCTGCTTTTCTTACCTGCAAATTAGAAAGGGAAAAGGAAATTTTTGTTTAAAATATAATAAAACATTTTAAAACTTTTGGTAAAAAGGCATGATAAATATCATGATTGCTCAGAAGCCCATCCAGAATGCATTTTGGTTTCAATATCAAGCCCAGTATACTTCACTAATAAAATATTTTACACTGTTCAGTTAATTTATGATTTTCTCAAAGACTATCCTTATAATCAAAAGGTTTTTTTCAAGCAACTAGGAATTATTTAAGTAAGAGTTTTTCTTTCTTTTTCTTTTTTCTTTTTTTTTTTTTTTTAGTAAAAATTGGGAAGTTGCCCTAGTTTGCCATTAATTCAGGTGTCATGTCATACATTAGAAATTATGTTCAGAGAAGGTTGGGAACTTGTCTTCTTAACATACCACAGAGTCTGATCCATTATAAGTAGTCAATAAATACTCATTGAATGAATAAATTTCTGGGCAATCTCAATACCCTGGGTTTTAATTTTATTTTTTAAAGAAAAAGAAGAATGGAATTGTAATATCCAGAATTAACATTCAAAATTTTGTCAGATAAAAATGCAAAAATAGTCTAAGAATCTGTTCTTGGACCTAATAACAGAAAATTTTAGACTCTGCTTATTTATATATTCAAGTATAAATAATTAAATTAGTTTAATATCAGTGAAAATGAACTTATCTCTGTATTTGATTTTTATTCATCTTTTCAGTTGAAAGTTATAAACACACTTGCAAAATAGTTGTGTATACTTAATAGATAATAAATTTAAATATTATCTGAATTACAAACTACAAACACCAAAGCCTTTTTATTTGTAAATTTTTTTCTTTTTTCTTTCTTTCTTTCTTTTCCCCTTGTGTGTATGTGTGTGTATTCTAAAATATGAGTCAATCTAGAAGAATAGGATTTTCCCAAGAGAAAAATCCAGAAGCCTGTTATTTTGCTCTTCATTCTCCATCATTATGACCTAATGATGTTATATTTGGTGAAAATATCACTGCTGATATCTGTTTCTCCTGAATTACAAAAAGCACATTAAGATTCCTTAGGCTAGAAATTTTATTCTTTGAACTGTTCATAGTGCCGTTGGCCACTCATAGAATTTAGATTGTAACGGAATATTCAATCTTTCACGTAATAGCACTCAGTCTATTGAATATTTAATTATTTTCCTTAAAATGGTAAACAATTGGAAATATTTTCCCCCTAAAGGGACAGAGTTCTTTTTTTATTCTCCTATGAAGCTAATTTGTTTTATTTATTTGCAATACTTACTATTACCAAAGAAGATTGAACATGTTTTGTTGCTCAATTCCTATTTATTTATAAAAAGTTACTACAGAAGAACAAAAATTTGAGTGGCAATATATAAAACACTTATTAAGAGGCAGTGCAGCCAAGGACAGTGGTAGTTCTTAAGAGTGTGGACTAATAGGCAGCTCATCTTCTAATTCTTGATTCACCTCTACAAGCTGTGGGATCTTGGGAAAGATCAATCTAAACCTCAACTTTTTCAGCTTTAAAACTGGGTAAATAAAGGATTTATTTT
This sequence comes from Canis aureus, assembly GCF_053574225.1. Taxonomy (NCBI): domain Eukaryota; kingdom Metazoa; phylum Chordata; class Mammalia; order Carnivora; family Canidae; genus Canis; species Canis aureus. The sequence continues at coordinate 15,947,669 of NC_135624.1, read as the reverse complement.
ACAAGATTGCCATAAAAATAAAATGAGCTAATACATATAAAATTCATAGCATAATTCTTGGGAAAAAATAAATACATTAGTATTGTCATTTCTCTTACTGTTATTATGTATTATTAATTGATATGTGCATAATCAACAAGGTGGCTATTCTTGAAGAGCACTTTTAGTTGCATTATGTCAAAGAACATTAAAAGAGGTGTGCAAAACTCACTTGTGGATTTATTCATTTTCCTATAGATTTCACTGATAAGTTGGGAGGCTGTGATGCTAAAACAAAAAGTTTAGCGGGTAGAAGAAAAATTGATTAAAATTTTAAGCAACAAGCAACTGACTTAGAAAAAAAATTTAAAGAAATATGTGTGCATACAAATTACAGAAACTCGAAAAGAAAATATTGTGATGATGACTTCTTTATTCTACTTACCATTATTCATGTTAATAATGATGTAACTATTCTCTGGCTCCTGATGCAGATTAAACAATCACATCCTAATGTTATATTATAATACAATTACTAGTACAGGCAGGGGAGTTGCAATTTTGTATTAAAAAAGTTATTCCTCCAGGGGTGCCTGGGTGGCTCAGTGGGTTAATGTCTGACTCTTGGTTTCGGCTCAGGTCATGATCTTGGGGTTGTGGGATGGAGCTCTGCAATGGGCTCTGAGCTCAGTGCAGAGTCAGCTTCAGATTCTTTATGTCTCCTCACTCTCTCTCTCAAAAAGATAAATAAAATCTTTAAAAAAATTACCTCTCCAGATAAATTAGAAATTAGATCTATATGACTCTTTTTGGTATTTTTGAACTGAACAGAGTGATTCATTTGATAGTTAAATGAGTCATGTTATAATGTCAACTAACTCTCATCTTGATATTTATTTTGTTTATTCTTCAATTCAAAGATTAAATTTTGAGAAACTTATGGACCATCACTTTCTTTCATACTAATTGGTAACTATTGTTCTTCTTTTGTAAGGTTTCACATTTTTTTTTTTTTTTGCTATTTTTCTTACATTTCCATAGCAACTACTTAAGTGGTTTTTTGGTTTTTAGTTTTCTCTAATGGAGCTTTAGTCTCTGTACACCACAAAAAAAATATATGAGTGTCTTGGACATGCTAATGTAATGGCACTCATTCAAATAGATATATTTAAAACGTATACCAGCATTTATTAAGTATGCAAAACAACTAACTTTTATTTGCCCAGTATAAGTTTTACACCACAAACTTGTGTGCAGGAAATGTTACATTACTTGTCAAAAACTCAAATTTCCACCTGCTGAGTGCCTGGGAAATTTTATTGGTCACTATCAGGCATCTCTCCTCTGAGTGGTCCTATCCTTCTCAGGGTTGTGTGAAGGTACTAGAAAGCTTTCTTAGTATAGAACAATTTTTGGAGGGCACAGGTTTTGGTCGCCATGAATGTATTTGTTATATAAGCCAACCAGGGCACTTGCAGCAAAATTATTGTTTTAAAGTCATTCTTGGGCAGTCCCAGTAGCCCAGCAGTGTAGTGCTGCCTTCAGCCGGGGACGTGATCCTGGAGACCTGGGATCGAGTCCCACCTCAGGCTCCCTGCATGGAGCTTGCTTCTCCCTCTGCCTGTGTCTCTGCATCTCTCTCTGTGTCTCTCATGAATAAATAAATAAAATCTTAAAAAAATAAAATAAAATAAGTCATTCTTTAACAGAAGGAGCTTTGATGAGGCCCAATCCTTTTGAGCTCAGGTTAAGCATCTTATTTCCTCTGAAGTCTAGGTATCTCTAAGTGGTCCTGAAGACATCTTTGACTCTTTCTCTCCCCTCTAGGATCAGTTGCCTTTTTTAGACTTAAAAACGAATGTATTGCACTATTTTCTAGTTCCCCTTTACAGCAGAACTCCTCATAAATTTTTGTACCTATATTTAATGTCTACACATCCCCTTCTCCTATACCATTTAGACTTTCTCAGTACTTCATTGAAGTGGCTTCCTTTTTTTTTTCCTTAAAAGTCATCACTAATTATCATGTAATCACATCCAACTGTAATCCATCAGCCCCTATCTTACTTTACCTCTCAAGCAGCATTTGACACAGTGATCATTCCTTCTTGAAAAACTTTTTTTAAATTTTACATTGAAATTGCTAAATTGCATTTTATTTCTAGAAACTACCCTGCCTTTCTTGCAACCTTACTGGTACTTTTTTTCAGCTTTTCTTTACCAAAACCTCTTCTTTCCGAAAGAAGATATACAGCTGGCCAACAGACTAAATGATCTTCCCCTTTTCTGTACTGTATATCTAGTACTATTAAATATTATGTATTGGTTGTTACCCCAAATATCTATCCCCAGTTCTACTCTTTATCCCTAAACTCCAGGTTCATAAATCCACTCTCTACTGAGCATCTCTACTTTAATGTTATATAATTAATGGTATTTAATCTGTCTCATTATCATGATCTAACCTGAACTATTATTTTTCCATTCAAAACTTGCTTCACTCCACCTATTGCTCAGAAATTTCTAGAAATGATCATTGACTCCTCTTTGTCTTATACTCCATGTGTAATCCATCAGGAAAAATCCATGATGCAGGACAGAAGGTTCACCTCTCTGGAGTGGTGTTCTTAGTAAATGACAGGGAATATAATCCCATATGCAGGTTGAATGATTGGTTTCAGATTGAAGCAAGGGCAATTCATCCAAAAGGAAGGAAAAGAGCATAACTATGCCAGACACAAGTGAGTTGATTAATTTGATGGTAGGCAGATAGGGAAGTTAGTCTCTGGCAATGCTGTAGCAAGTGCAGAGTAGTGGGAGTGATGGAGGCATGGACATCAGTTGAAAAAAAAAAAAAAGAAACCCTCAAAAATAACAATAAATCCAACTAAACATCCCCACCACCACCAGCAAGTGTTGGCAGTTCTAAACAATGTCAGTGAAAAACAAATTTCTTAGAAAAAAAAAATTATCTTTGTTTTAAGTTTTGAATCAGAGGTTGCAACCTTCTTTGTAAAGAGCCAGATAGTAAGTATTTTAGGCTTCATAAGCCATAGACAACACATTAATGAATGAATATGACTATGCCTTAATAAAACTTTATTTGCAAAATCTAATGGCAGGAGAAAATATTTTGTTTTCTGGTTTTTTTTTTTGTCTTGTTTTTAAAGATTTTATTTATTCATGAGAGACAGAGAGAGAGAGAGGCAGAGACATGGGCAGAGAGAGAAGAAGGCTCCATGCAGGGACCCCCATGTGGGACTCGATCCCAGGACTCCCAGATCACTCCCTGCGCCAAAGGCAGACACTCAACTGCTGAGCCACACAGGTGTCCCAAGGAGATATATTTTGAAAGAAGTTACTGTGATGTCAAAGAGGTTACTGCTTGTATTTTCCTCTGGAATTTTTATGGTTTCAGGTCTCATATTTAGGTTTATCATCCATTTTGAATTTTTTTGTAAGATGATGTAATAAAATGTAAGATGTAAGTGTAGGATGGTGTAAGAAAGTGGTCTACTTTCATTTTTTGCATATTCCTCTCTAGTTTTCCCAACACCATTTGTTGAATAGACTGTCTTTTGCCCATTGGATATTCTTTCCTGCTTTTTCAAAGATTAATTAATTATACAGTTGTGAGTTCATTTCTGGATTTTCTATTCTGTTCCATTGATATATATTTGTGCCAGCACCACACTATTTTGATCACTATAGTTTGTAATATAACTTGAAGTCTGGAATTCTGATGCCTCAAGCTTTTTTTTATTTTCAAGGTTGCTTTGGCTATTCAGACTCTTTTGTGGTTCCATACAAATTTTAGGATTGTTTGTTCTAGCTCTGCCAGCAGAAGAAATGAATAGACATTTTTCCAAAGAAATATACACTTGGCTACACGAGAAAAGATGCACAACATCACTGATTATCAGGGAAATACAAATTAAAACTACACAGAAATATCACCTCACACCAGTCAGAATGGCTAAAGTCAACCACCCAGGAAACAAGTGTCTGTGAGGATATGGAGAAAAAGGAACATTCATGCGCTTTTGGTGGGAATGCAAACTGGTGCAGCCACTCTAGAAAACAGTATGAAGTTTCCTCAAAAAGTTAAAAAGAGAACTACACTACAATTCAGCAATTGTACAACTAGCTATTTACCCAAAGAATACAAAAATGTCAATTCAAAAGGACACATGCACCTCAGTATTTATGGCAGCATTATCTATAATAGCCAAATTATGGAAATAGCCCATTTCTGTTGACTGATGAATGGATAAAGAAGTGGTGTGTGTGGCATATATATTACACACTGTGTGTATAAATATTACTCAGCCATGAAAAAGAATGAAATCTTGTCAATTGCCATAAAATGGGTGGATCTAGAATATATTATGCTAAGTGAAATGAGTCAGTCAGAGAAAGACAAATGCCATATGATTTCACACATATGTGGAATTTAAAAAACAAAACAAAACAAAAAACCCAAGCAAATGGAAAGTGAGAAAGAAAGAGTAAACCAAAAAAGAGACTTCCACATAGGGAACAACCTGATGGTTACTGGAGAGGGGGTAGGTGGGGGATTGGGTGAAATAGGTGATGCAAATATATTTGTTGTGATGAACACCAGGTGTTGTTGGAATAGAAGTGTTGAATCATTATATGCTGTACACCTCAAACTAATTTTACACTGTTTGTTAACTAACTGGAATTTAAATAAAAACATAAAAATAAAAAGCACATGGCTGGCTAGATTTGACCCATGGACCATTGTTACTAACTTCTATTTTAAGCAACTGTCTACAACAAGAATAGACTCTCTCACTATTCAGACCTTGTTGGTAGTATCACTACTCCTTGTTGTTGCTGTTTCCTCAGTGAAAAAATAAAATTATATAAGAGTGAGAAAGAGAAGAAGGTATTGAAAATATGAAGAGGGAGGACTAAAATAGGAAGGAGTTATTAAAGAGGTTAAGAAAGTAAATGAACCAGGAAAATATATAATTGCCTGATAGTGCTACAGGCCCTCTCTGTCCATTTGTTGTAAACTTCAAGTATGGGGCAGTTAGCACAATTTAAGGTGTGTCTCTAGCCACATTTAGCCATGTAGGTCCATTCTTGAAGTGTATTGAAATTTGAATTTAACCAGGCCTAAGATCTTTCCAGAAAAGAACAGTGAACCAAGATGCAAACAAAGACATTTAAGTGTGCAAAAAAATTATCATAATGGTTGTTTTGAAATAAATAGAAGAATATTATAGACATGATGGACCAGTGAGAGTTTCCTAAAAAGATAAATAATCCTCAGAGAGTAAGATTATGAAGTTGAAGTTGTAGATAATGACACAGTTTTGCATATAATCATGGAAATGAAGGACTGAGGTGAAGTGGAAGTGGAAGACAAATCCATTGGAAATGAAGATTTTGAAAGGCTCTTGGGTAGAATGTCCATATGGATATTAAAATCACCTAGAAAGATGACTGATGATGTGGTGGGGGAAAGAAAAAAAAACAAGGAAAAATAACACAAAAACAACTGGAGGAGTGACTAGAAATATTAATGACACTGAGGAGAAATAGGTCGTGGTGGGGACAAATAATATTAGTTGCAAAGATATCTCTACCCTCCATACTCTTTCCTCCCTCCTTCTAATCCAAGTATGGTATAGTATAGCTCTTTTGTTGATTTATTTTTTTTAAGATTTTTATTTATTTATTCATGAGACACACAGAGAGAGAGGCAGAGAAACAGATGGAGGGAGAAGCAAGTTCCATGCAGGGAGTCCAATATGGGACTGGATCCTGGGACTCTAAGATCATGCCCCAAACTGAAGGCAGACTCTCAACTGCTGAGCCACCCAGGCATCCCTCCTCTGTTGATTTATATTTTCAGACACAAAAGACCTGGGCAAAAGATTATCTCTTAGGTAACCTTTCTTTATAATCTTGTTCACAAAAGACTATGGTGATAGAATATAAAATACACAAATGTAATAGAGATCATTCAAAAATAGGTAATATACTAATTGTTCTATTAGCTTATTAAAGAAACCTCCATTTATGGAGATACATAGTATAACAAACATTCCAATATAAGAAAGGGACACATATTTTAAAGAGAAAGGACTTTAATACAATAAATTAGGTGCTTTCAAAGTTTGTAGATAGGTTGGAGGAGCAGGTTGGAGAAGCAGGCTGGAGATGGCCCTCCAGGCATGAGTACCAGATCACTACATAGGTAGCAACTAACTCTACCACAATCAAGAAGGCGAAAATATATTGGCCTCCTTGATACCACTAAAGGTGAAGACACATCACTGTAACAAGATCAAGTAACCAGTAAACCAAGGCCAGGAAGCTGTTTCCTTTGTTTTTCTAATACCCGTGGAGCTGAAAGGTGATTCCTGTATAACACTGGGAAGTTAATTGGAGCAACTTATATTTCTACAATCTTGACTTGCCAGCAGAAAAAAAAAAAAATCAGCCAAAAGCATCAGGAAATCAAATATTTTGAGGATATATCTAATTGGTGTAATTTAATTAGCATACAGAATTATAGCTGCAAGGGAATCTGATAAACATAGTTTTTACCTTTCTGGTTTCTGCTATGCTGAAAAGGTGAATTAGAAGTTTGTGGGAACATATCAGGCTCCTTGTGTGGAGCCTGTTTGTCCCTCTGTCTTTGTCTCTGTCTCTGTCTCTCTCTCATGAATAAATAAAAAAAAAATCTTTAAAAAAAAAAAAAAAAGAAGTTTGTGGGAATAAATATGGAAAGCCAGTTGACCATGTCACCACACTGATTTATTTTCCTTGGGGAGAGGAAATGATTATTAAAAATTAAATTAAATTTAGAGAAAGTTTCCTGTGGTTCATATTCCTTCCTAATTTTCCTTCTCTGACTTTCAAACTAAACATGTTCTTAGAGTCATCATAAGGCATTTTAAATATCCATTATAAAACAAATGCCCAACATTATCTAGAGGCATTTTGTTTATTAATTATTATAAGCATATTTCCTAAGTACTATAAGCTTTTTAATGGTATGTGAAAATATTTGAAGACTGTAAGGGTACCTAGGAGGCATAGTTGACTAAGCTTCCAACTCTTGATTTCAGTTCAGGTCATGATCTCAGGGTCCTGGGATGGAGCCCTGCTCTGAACTGGTCCTGGAGCCTGCTTAAGATTTTCTTTCTCTCTCTCTCCTTCTACACATCTTCCTCCCCTCTCAAAATTAAATTTAAATATTAAAAAGTAAACCTTGGGATTGAAATTAGTAAATATTTATTTGGATATAGCTGCAAGGGAATCTGGTAAATATAGTTTTTACCTTTCTGATTTCTGTTATGCTGAAAAGGTGAATTAGAAGTTTGTGGGAATAAATATGGAAAGCCAGTTGACCATGTCACCATAGACACATTTATAATAGCTTCATTAATTATTCAACTTAATATCAAGAAAGTTGTATTATTATGGAAGCATATGTCAGGTTTTTTTTTTTAATTTCTTGAGTATTCTTGAGTATCTATGATAATTTAGGGAAATCATAGCCTAGCATGATAAAGTGTACAGTGTAAAAAAACAAAAATAAAACCCCACACACATATACACCCTAAATCAATATTATGCACATCCTACCTCTTTTGTTGTTTTGTAATATTGTTCTAATTTTGAATATATGGCATATAGTTGAGACTATTTTTTCCTTTTAAAGTAATAGATAATATTATCAAATTAATCAATTTACATTTGATCAATTTGTTCCAGGTATGTTTTGCAGCAGCTGATCAGGCTTATCTCCGTAATATCAGTTCTCACTTCCATTCCAGTTATTGGTACCTCATCTCCCTACCAGCCACAACTGCACACCATCTTCGGAGTTATCTTTCTAAATCAGAGATGTGGCCAGGTCACTTCCCTGCTTAAAAACCTAAAATAGGGGGCAGCCCGGATGGCTCAGCAATTTAGCGCCGCTTTCAGCCCAGGATGTGATCCTTGTAGACCCCGGATCGAGTCCCACTTTGGGCTCCCTCATGGGTCCTGCTTCTCTCTCTGCCTGTGTCCTCTCTCTCTCTCTCATTAATAAATAAAATCTTAAAAAAAAAAAAAAGGAAAAAAAAAAGAACCCTAAAACACTTTTGTAAGGTGCCCAGGATAAATCCAAGCGCCTTAGTTGACCTCCAAACCATTTTTTTTTTCTAACCAGATAAGCCTGTATACCTTTCCTGCACTACACCTTACCCATTCCTCTCTCTGTCTTTGTATTTGTAATGCTGTCTGCTCCTGGAAAGCTCTTTTTTCTTATTTGGCTGACTACTCTTCACTCTTTAAATCATTCAACTCTGTAAAGTTTTATCTTTTTATATGTGACCAAGGTCAGCTCTTCATTTTATTTGGTAATTAAAAATAAATAACCAGCTAAATAAGTAAGACAGTCATAGAACACATAATTTCTATACTTAGAACAGTTATTTTATCCCTTTTAATTCTCCATTTGAAATTATGATTTACTGTCATAGTTTTTATAAATAATTATAATAATTTAATCAATGTGAAAAGGGCATTTAAATTCATGAATACATTTATTGGAAGTCAATACTGGGTTTTAGTAACAAAAAAAATGATCCTCTTATGTTCTTCACTCAAAAAAAAAAACGATTTAGAAATGATAAATATATTTTTTTTTAAGATTTTATTTATTCGAGCAACACAGAGAAGAGAGAAAGAGGCAGAGAGACAGGCAGAGGGAGAAGCAGGCTCCATGCAGGGAGCCCGACGTGGGACGCGATCCCGGGTCTCCAGGATCACGCCCTGGGCTGAAGGCGGCGCTAAATCCCTGAGCCACCCAGACTGCTCGAGAAATAATTTAAATTACTTAGCTTGAATTATACTATTATATCTATGTGTTAATCTGCTACATGCAGAAATAACATGGGAATTAATGTTTTGAGTGCAAGGCATTATTCTTTGTGGATTGATGATATTTATAAACTTCCTTCTGAAGTAAAAGTTCTTAGATTCAGTTTAGGCTGTTAATGATATTCCTTCAGCATAGCAGAGACAGCTCTCTGTAGTGTGGACAAATTGTTACAGTATGTTCAACATGCTGAAATTTCTAAAAGTACAACTGAGACAAAAATTTTTAAATGCCCATTCCTTTTTAGTTCTCTCCTTTGAGATGACAATCTTTTTATAAAGATTAAGTTTAGTTTGCTGCATATAATAACATCGCCTAACAGACTATTTTGTAGATTTAAGATTCTCTTGGGGAAATGATTTTACCTAGCCGTTACATCAAATGTCCTTGCTTGCATATCTATTTATCTTACTTTGTTTAATTTTTTTTTTTTTTTTAAGATTTACTTATTTATTCATGAGAGACACAGAGAGAGGCAGAGACACAGGCAGGCAGGCACCATGCAGGGAGCCTCATTTGAGACTCCCCCCTGGGGACTCCAGGATCACGCCCTGAATCAAAGGCAGACCCTCAACCGCTGAGCCACCCAGGCGTCCCTAATCATTTGTTTTTTAAAAAATATCCTGGCGCAAGGAACAGGCAATTGTTTTAGTTGGCATATTCTAGGAGGTATGCAAAATTGAACCATGTGTTTGTCACAGTGATGCAAGCATTTTGAAGAAAATGTGCATCTGGTAAAGACTATTTCCCCTTTTAAAGAAACACATTTTTTAAAAGTCCAATTTACATTTTAAATGTTAAATGCAGTTTTACCTTACCAAATAACCTCCACAATTTTATCTTTTCTAAAAATCAAAAAGAAAAACACATGATATATAAAGAAAAGAGGGAGGGGGGAATTGTTCATTTCAACATTTTTTCTTTCCTCTTCCTCTACCTATGCATCCTTCCAAATTGTCTTCTCTCAAGTCTTATAAATTTTCTAAGAATGTAGCATTTTAAGATTCTTGTAAGCAATATACTTCTTTAGGGTTTCTAAAACATAAGTAATTAGCGGTTAACTAGCTAACATAGTGGCACAGTCAAAATACTTTGGGTGTGAAGTAAATTATCATTTAAAAGAAAATTATTATCCAATCTAATTTAATTTTTAACCTGAGCTTTAAATTTACCAACCACAAATCTTCTGCTTGGGTAAGCTTATCAATGACAATAGCAATGACATTTTACTTACATGGCATAAGCATTCTGGCCCTATTATTTATAAAGTCAGGGACAAAGGTAATTTCTGTACTCTTTCAGAATTATTCTTTAGTTTCTCCTGTGAATGGAAAGGACAAAAAAGCTGATTAGAATTAAATGAGATAGTCAGTATGGGTGAAAACACCATACAAACTGTAAGATACTATAAAAATATTGACACTATAAAAATATGCATGTCATTATTTTTTTTCTTTTGTTTTCTAACTCAAATGCATTCATCAGTTTCTCACCTTGGGTACTAGAGTCATCCTAAAAGCTGTGCCTCTTAAATGAAAATTCATGGGAACAATTCCAAATTTATTGGTTTGTAGTATTGCTACTTATAAAAATAATTACTTAGGTACATTCACTAAGTAATACATAGCAAGCTGATTTAAAATTGTGTACAACAGAGATGTCACTAAAATTCTGCTAAATATTCACTCAAATTAAAGTTTCTTTTCTAGTATTGCCAAAAGGGTTCTTTGAAGGTTTTCTGTAAATATACACAATCACAAAGAAAGAGTAATCCCAGTGATTGAAATGTTATTACATTGTTTCTTTATTGAAAGCTGACTCAACACACAGCTTTATTTAGAAATTAAAATGATTCTTCATTATACTGATATGTTCTTTCTATTAATTAAAACTAGTCATTGAGAAATCTTCATTTGAAAATTACTGTTCCTCCTTTGAAAGTTAATGTTCATTATATTTTATTTTCTGTGAGAATTTAAGCTTTAATGACTTTTCTGTATCCTTAAGGCAATATGAAAAAAATGTTTTAAGCTATTTTCTACTGCAGGCTTAATTGCTTTTGTTTATTAAGGCTTATTTTGCCATGATTTTCAATATCATTTTTATTTTTTAACCACATTTACACATAAGCACATACCCACTCACAAGTATATGCACATATGCATACACATGCGCATGTATGAACATGTACTAAATATGCCTTTATGTCCACCTGTACCAGCTGCATAACATGCAAGTCTCAATCTTAAAATGAAAATGTTGGATTTCCCGTTCAAAAGAATTAAGAAAAAAGAAAAAAAAAGAAGAAAAAAAAAGAGAAAAAAAAAAAAGAATTAAGAATTCCAAGGTGGCAACAAAAAAGCTTTAAATGAAAAGTGAGGCTTTTTTGAGAGTGGGGCCCACTGTGATTGCGTAAGTCACACATTCACTAAGCAGGCCAGGCTGTTCAGAGTTTCTACAAGGAATATCATGCAAACTTAATAAGTTCTTTCTTCCTTTTCTTGCTGTTGCATCAGTGATATGCAAAGAGAAAAAATGGTAATAAAATACTAGTTTCTGCTATTAATGTAATTTTACGATGATAGGGCTGTAGAATATATATATATATATATTTTTAATCTCTCTCTATATATATTTCTTAATCTCTCTTTCTCTCTCTCTCTCTCTTAAAAAAAAATATATATATATATATTTTAATCCTCAAAACTAGAACATGGATCATGTTTCTATTCCATGAACTAGGACATAGTAAAATCAACCAACTGTCTTACTATCCAGTTTTTAAATGACTTTTCTTACCTATAAAATCTCTGAAGTGTAGCACAACTAAGTGATAGGCAAGAAAAATAAGTATGTCTTAAAGTACAATATCCAAACTGTATTTTACATGTTGTACAGATTGAATTCTCATGGGAAGAAAAGAGTCTTAGAACTTTCTACCGGGTGAAAGGAATAAATTCTAATCTCATGACCTAGGTATTCGCTTTCTACACATTCTTTGGAGTCTATCCTATTTGCGTCAAGAATGGCCTGTCAAAATTTAATTTAAGTAAAATTAAAAAAAAAATAGAATGGCCTGTCAAAAGATTTTTGGACTCTGCGAACAATGGAAAAGGAGGAATAATATGAGATGTTATATTATAAGCCTATGCAGAAGTATTTTCAATATGAAAGTGTTAATAATACAGCAGTTTATAATTTCAAGAGATTTTTAACAGAAATCCAAGTCCTTCTGAATCAGTTCTACATCAAGTTGGTGTTGTGGCGAGTGGGCACGGAGCAGGTAGAGGTGGAAAATTAGGTGGCACCATGCTCATACCTGGATCTCAGCAGTAGGAACATATGTCACCTGAGAAGTCTTCCCTTCCCAATATCTGAGGAATTTTTCTTTTCTGTTTTTGTCAAGCCTCTTGATGCCATTATCTTTCATCTCCTCTGGGACTACCCTTCATAATTTTTTCTTATTTCACATGTGTCTTTAAAGTTTAAAGTTTGTCACTGGCTTCTTTCATTTTATTTTTATTCATTCCTCAACCCACTTCAGTGTGGGATCAACATTTAGTACCATACCTAAATTGCCTAAATTACTCAAATAATCTTATGTTTTCTTGCCTTTTTTTTTTTTTTTGTAATGGGAAAAGATAGCATGAGATCTACTCTCAACAAAAATCTTCCTGTGCAGTGAGGTTTCCTTGACTGGAAGCGCAGTGTTTTTCAGCATATCTCTAGAACATATTTGTCTTGCATAACTGAAACTTTAACTCTGTTAGACATTAACTCACCCTTCCCCCCTCTTTGCAGCCCCAGCAACCACCATTCTATTCCCCGTTTCTATGAACTTTACTCTTTTAGATACTGCATATAAGTAGATTCATGCAGTATTTATCCTTCTGTGGCTGGCTTATTTCACTCAGCAAAATGTTCTCAAAGTTCATCCAGGATGTTGTATATGGCAGGATTTTCTTTTTTTTTTTTTTAAGATTTTATTTATTCATTCATGAGAGGCACTGAGAAAGAGAGAGGCAGAGACATAGGCAGAGGGAGAAGCAGGCTCCCTGCGGGTAGCCTGATGTACGACTGGATCCCAGGATCATGCCCTGAGCCAAAGGCAGACCCTCAACCAATGAGCGACCCAGGCATCCTAGTATTTCTTTTTATATGGCTGGGTGATATTCCATTGTATGTATATCCCACATTTTTTTTATCCATTCATTCACCAGTGGACATTTAGGTTGCTTTCACATCTTAACTTTGTGAATAATACTGCAATGAATGTGGAGAAACATATGTCTCTTAAAGGTCCTGATTATGATGTTTTTTAATTACCCAGAATTTGGGTTGCTGGATTATATGGTAATTTTTAATGTTTTAAAGAAACTACATACTATTTGCACAGTCGCTGTACTATTGTGTATTCCCACGGATAACGTACATGAATTTCTCCACATCCTTACTGACACTTGTATTTATATTGTTTATTTATTTTTGGATAATAACCATTCTAACAGATATGAGTTGATAGTTCATTGTGGTTTGATTAGCATTTCTCTAACGACTAGTGATATTGTCCATCTTTGCATATACTTGTGTGGCCATTTGTATGTCTTGAAAAAGGAAAAGGTCTGTTCAATGTTGTTTGCCCATTTTCAAATCCAAATGATTTAGTTTTAGCTGTTGAGTTGGAGAAGTTCCTTATTTATTTTGGATATAAACCCCTTAAAAAATATATTGTTTGAGAAATATTTCTGACATTCCATAAATAAGCTTTTTCACTCTGTTGATTATTTTCCTTTGCAGAACAGAAGCTTTTTTAGATTGATGTTGTCCTACTTGTCTATTTTTACTTTGGTTGCTTTTTAAAATAGTATGGTACAGGCATAAACAAAGACATGTAGACTAACAGAACATAATAGAAAGCCCAGAAATAAACCCACATTTATGTAATCAACTGATTTTCAACAAGTGTACCAATGGGGAAAGGACAGTGTCTTCAATAAATGGTGTTGGTAAAACTGATATCGACATGTAACAGAATGAAAATGGATCTTTATCTGACATCATATGCACAAATCATCTGAAAATCGATTAAAGACTTAAATAAAGACAAAACTATAGAGTTCCATAATGAAAACCTAGGAGAAAAATTTATTACTTTGGTCTTGCAATGATTTCTTGGATATGACACCAACCTTTTATTAATTTAAATTAAAATACTCAACATATAGTATATTATTAGTTTCAGAGGTAGAGTTCAGTGATTTATCGGTGTTATATAATACCCAGTGCTCATTGCATCATGTGCCTCCTTAATGCCTATCACCTTGGAGCCCCATTTCTACTCCCGTCTAGCAACCCTCAGCTTGTTTCTTATGGTTAAAAGTCTCTTAGGTGAGGCACCTGGGTGGCTCAGTGGTTGAGCATCTGCCTTTAGCTCAGGGCATGATTCTTCGGTCCTGGGATTGAGTCCCTCATTAGGCTCCCCACAGGGAGCCTGCTTCTTCTGCCTATATCTCTGCCTCTCTGTGTCTCTCATGGATAAATAAATATTTTTTTTAAAGAAGTCTCTTATGATTTATCTTCCTCTATGATTACATCTTGTTTTATTTTTCCATCCCTTCCTCTATGTTCCTGTTTTGTTTCTTAAATTCCACATATGGGTGAAATCATATGATAATTGTCTTTTTCTGATTGACTTATTTCACTTATCATAGTATCCTCTAGTTCTGGGATCCCTGGGGGGCTCAATAGTTAGTGCTTGCCTTCAGCCTGGGGCGTGATCCTGGAGTCCCGGGATCAAATCCCACATCAGGCTCCTGCATGGAGCCTCTTCTCCCTCTGCCTGTGTCTCTGTCTCTCTCTCTATCTCTGTGTCTCTCATGAATAAATAAATAAAATCTTTAAAACAAAAATATCCTCTAGTTCTACCAATGTCATTGCAAATGGCAAGATTTCATTTCTTGATGGGTAAGTAGTATATATATATATATATATAGTATATATATGTGTGATATATATACTATATATATATATATATCACATCTTCTTTACCATGCATCTGGATGAACATCTGGGCTCTTTCCATAGTTTGGCTATTGTGGACATTGCTGCTATAAACATTAGGGTGCAGGCGTACCTTAGATCACTACACTTGTATCTTTGGAGTAAATACCTAGTAGTGCAATTACTGGGTCGTAGAGTAGCACCATTGTTAACTATTTGAAGAACCTTCATACTGTTTTCCAGAGTGGCTGTATCAGCTTGCATTCCCACCAGCAGTATAAGAGAGTTCCCATTTCTCTGTTCTGCATCCTTGCCAACATTTATTGTTTCCTGACTTGTTCGTTTTAGCCATTCTAACTGGTATCTCATTGTGGTTTTGATTTGTATTTCTCTGATGCTGAGTGATGATGAGCATCTCTTCATGGCATATGTTCAGCTAACTTCAGGCCTCTGTGGAGTTTGAAATATTGGTAATTCCCTACTATTAACATATTCTTCCTTTGGTTTCTGAGACATGATTTCAGTCTCTGTATATACTCACTTCATCCCTTTTGTTGGCTCCTCATCTTCCTTCTGAGTTCTAAAATATATTCTTCTCAGTTCTGTCCTTTTATTCTCAACTTCTTGCTGGGAAATTCATTTATTATAATGACTTTAACATCATAAATCTGTATTGTAAAAAAAAAAAAATGAAGCTCTTTTTCTCAAACTATTCCAGTTATATTTATTCAACCTCATGCCTATTATTCTCCTAATTATGCTTCTTGTGGCCAAACATTCAGAAATATTCAACATCCTGGGGATCCCTGGGTGGCTCAGCAGTTTAGTGCCTGCCTTTGGCCAAGGGTGTGATCCTGAGGTCCCTGGGATTGAGTCCCACATCAGGCTCCCTGCGTGGAGCCTGCTTCTCCCTGTGCCTGTGTCTCTGCCTCTGTGTGTGTGTGTGTGTGTGTGTGTGTGTGTGTGTGTCATGAACAAATAAATAAAATCTTTAAAAAAAATATTCAACATTCTTAAACCTAGTCTTACTTCTGTACAGTTAAGTTTTACAAACAGATTTGAATAGGCAACATGTGTGTGATAAGCAGCATAAACCTTGTTCTGCAGGATCATTTAGTCTAGGCCTTTTGTATATGCTGTTCACCCTATCTACATGTTCTTCCACAAACTTTTCCTCCTGGTAAACCTCTGCTTTCCTATCCAGTTCAAACATTACCTGCTCTATGAATCCCAACCAGACTTCTTTGGAATTAATGTGAACTGTTCTTTCTTTGAGTGTAAATAATAAAATGCATATCTTCAATATGTCTCTTTTTGAATTTTTTTGTTGTGTATATATAAATATCTTCTTCACTAGACTTCTTAAGGGAACTATGTTTCACTTATCTTTTAATCTTCAATGGCTCAGCTATGAAAAAGAAGGAGGAAGATCTATAAAAACAGATAAATGATTTTCTGGACATGCAATGTAAGTGAAAAAAGCAAAACGGAAAATATTAAAACCTATATCCTAAATAAGAAATTTTTTTTATCATTATTAGCTCCTCATGAAAACATGGTTAATAGTTGGCAAGGAAAACCACTTATTAGAAATGGAAAGAGGAGAAGTACCTGGGTGGCTCAGTCAGTTACATGTTTGCCTTCAGCGCAGGTCATGATCCCAGCATTCTGGGATTGAGTCCCATGGCCTCCCAGCTCAGTGGGGATCATGCCCCTTCCTCTTCCTCTGTCTCTCCCCTTTCTCCCTGCTCTCTCTCTCTCAAATAAATAAATAAAACATTTTAAAAAATGGAAACAGGATAGGAGGAGATAGGTTTGACAGTGCATATTGAAAGGAACAGAGACATAAAAAGTATCTTTTAATTTTTGTATCATAATTATATACCACAAACAAGTAATGCCAAAAGTTCTAAGACTGACTTTTTTTTTAATCCTAATATTTGTGTACAACAATTTTGGAAATATACACTTTTGTTGTATTTTTAACAATGCAAATTTCTTCCAAGTAATTCTCTGTGGTCAATGCCAAATAAGATTGAGATTGCATTTCCTCTAATTAGGCTCTTGGTGTGTCCCATTTCCTTATAATATGTGATCATGTGAGAGTTTAGCGGTAATATGTATGATATCCATATCATAGGAGACATGATAAATTGGGATAGAAAGTACAAAAACCCATTTAAAAATTACGTAGTTAAAATTTAACATTCAGACATCCAAAAGAAATATATTATGAGGGGAAAAAAAGCCATGCATGTTATCTGACAATATATGGATTGTCTATGACTGGATTTTCTTCTCTTTTTTTTCCCTGTCAGAGAGATGGAACTTAGGTGATGCACATAGATTCTTAGAGCTAGAATAACTATTTTGAGCCTTTCTACCTACATGTGGGAAATTGATATACAAAGAGGTTAAGGGACTTCTTTAAGGTCACATAGAGTTTAGTGGAATTAGTCTAAAAAAACAAAATAGAATTTTCCCCCACTGTATCAAGAATCTCTCTGACAATCTATGATTCTTTCAAGATGTAGGAATAAAAGAAACCCTGGAGATGTTTCCAAAGAAACATGGACTAAAAATGGAGAATTTAGTGTTCTCCGGGTTTCTGGCCTTAATAAGGAGATTGATACTCATCAGTGACTATAGTGGGATGTAGGAAAAAGCGTATTTGAAGTCAACTGCAGCTTTCATCAAAGACACTACAGAGAAAGAACGTTAAGGATGAGTAAAAAACTGTGTAGACATTCATATATAAAAGATGAGAGTACATAAGAATAAGATATAAATATTGGAACAGTGTATCTATTTCGGTAAATATAGAATTTTAAGAAGAGTGACTTTTCCATTTCAAATTCATTCTGTCCTTAACATTCATGGTTAAAAAAGAATTTCTAAGTTAAATTATCCTTACACAGAATACTTTTAGCATATATTACTTACATTAGTTTGGATTTGTTTAGGTGAATTTTTATAACTTTTTTTTGTTGTTGTTGGACTATTTGAAAACTTGCAAACTTGCAGAACTGCTTCTAGAAGGACATTGTTAGGATATTCAGTGAGTGAATTAGGAAATCATAGAAAATTTTCATATTTGAACATAATCTTCTTGGAAAAAGAAACCACTTAGGATGAATCACCTAAAAACTACCTAGAGTTCTGCTGTATATTACAAATGAAAAGAATTGCAAAAATATTTATCTTGAAATGGAAATTATTAAATTGCATTCCTTTTTAGTTAAAATTTAAGCTTAATTTCAATGGCACAATAAATCTTAAAATACACAAAAATTTAGTCAAATGCTAAGTTGTTCTTTTGGCCATATTTTAAAATAATATTAAGTGCAATACAGTATTTTTCATTTCACATTTGACTTGTATAACATGATCATAGTAAGAGACGTGTTGAGAAAATAGTCAATGGTTGTTCCACTTTTCCTTAAGAGACTCTCATATCTTTACAATTCAAACATTTCTCTTTTGGAATACCTAGCATGTCATCATTGTTTTACAAGATTTGCAAAATTTACTTTCCAAAATATTTGCACCAAAGGAGCTATGTGCTAGTGTTAAATGTATTGGGATATTTGCAAAATATTATCTAAGTGGTCATTTCATTAGTGAATAATTTCATGTTATGATATTGTTTTGTAATGTGTTAAGATTGTTACTGAACACTTATATACCAAGGACTTCCCTGATAATTAGATGAAACAGCTGGATCTTTTAATACTCTACACTTTACCAAAGGATTATTTAATCAATCATTGAGATGCAAACTTCAAATTCATAAAATGAGTGGTTAGTCACTTTAAATATTAGTTGACTTTCTACTTCAAAAATGTCACACTGATACATAACCACACTTGTGGATCCCTGAGCTAATTCCCCTAGTCTCCCTCAACTTTCATCTGCAGGAATGCACCACAATCTATAAACCAAGGTCAGGCTATATCACCACATGATTATACACATTCATTACTGATCAAGAGTATTTTTCACCTAGCTATCAATCAAACTATCATCAGAATGCAATCATAATTCTAAGAATAGGAGATGCGTTTAGACAATGATTTACATTAATAAATAATCTACTTCTGACACTAAGTGCTTTAATTTGCAATAGAGATCTTAATGGAGGAAATGTAAGCTACAGTAATGGATTCATAAACTCATTACTTAGAAAGGTCAAGAAAAGGTTCTTCTTCATTGTTACCATATTGCTAGACTGTATAAATAAGATGTGCAGGTAAAGCTTCCTTTAGAATTAAAGGTATTAATTGTGAGGAATCAGGGTCAGTCATTATGATGTCTATATTTGGTTCTAGCACATCCCGCAGCTTTATTATGTACCTCATCACTCCCATTTCATCACTCCCATTTTTCTCTTTTCTCATTGTCTAGGGAACAATATAATTTATTGTTTGAAGTAGGACACTTCTGAGAATGATATGCAATGCTATTAATTCTGATACTGGCACAATAGGCATAAGCTGGAAGTGTCCAGGGCAAGGCGGGACTTGTAATCTCTCCTACTACTTTTTCCTTTAAACCTTCTATGCCGAGCTCTATCTCGCACTTTTCAGGAAAATCTGCCTGTAGCTATTGATCACTTTAAAGTGTCAAACATCAGATAGTGATCAAAATATGACTTCAGTGGAGAGTTTTAGCATTTTTTTTTTTAGTTTTAGCATTTTTAACAAAAGACTAAAGTCTGAAATTAAAGAGATAAAGCTCTAGTTACATAAATCCAAAAATTGTACAGAGAGTTTGCCATAAATGGTGCTAATTAAATGCTTGCATCCCTACCTATTACTAAATTTGGTATCCTGCAAGTTTTCAGAAGTTTCCCAAAATAATGTGCTCTTTTATATACAATGTTTTCTTGTACCTACACTTACACACTCCTTCCTTTCAAGCAATTTTTGCTTGCTGGATACAGAAAATCTCCCAATGGTTTATCCAATTATTTCTGCCTAACTTCAAGTCTTACTCTCTGCTCGATTTTTATTCCTACTGAAAGCTGCCTTAACTTTTCTAAAAGTAAGAGCAAAAGGTAAATATTAACAATATTGAAGTACTAAAAAAAATTCTGACTAGAGAACAAATTGAAAGCAGTACAATTTTACAAATTTGATTCAGTTATTTCCATTAGCCTATTAGTTCAAAAAGAAGAAGCAACAGCAGCTCTAATTTCTGTCAGGGAACTAGGTGCTAGCATGGGTCCAAAGATTTTCTCCCATTCTTCACTGACAAAAATATATTCACTCATTCATTCATTCATTCATTGGCCTATTTATTCAATAGAATTTACTACAGCCTAGCACTACCCTAGAAATACAAAATGAAAAACAGTATAGTTTATATTTCACATCCCAGCAGGGGAGATAAATACACAAACATAGAATTATAATATTACAATCAAAACTCTATAGAACAGTAGAGGAAAAAACACTGAAGAACACTAAAAATGATTTATACTTCTGGAAAACCTTCAGAGTTCATAGGCCAGTGGAATCTTGAATCATGAACACAATTATTAAGCAGAGGAATGGAGAAATGATACGGCAAGCTGAGGGGAGTTCACATAGGTATGAAAGTATAGGGTGACATGTGGTATTCAGGATGCTGTGGGCAGGTGCATGGGACTAAAATGCTGAGAATCCATGCTGCAGTGCCTGTGAAGACAGGTAGGTCAGAGTGTGAATGGACCTAGATAACATGAGAAGGAGTTTTTAATGAAGAGTTGCCAAGATCTAACAAAGGTGTTAATGAAGAAAGCTTTCTGTTGGTAGTATAAAAAGCATTTGTAGGAATACGGGGAGGGGAAGGTTGAGGGCCTTGGGGAGGTCCATCAGTGTCAAGGAGATTGGTATTTAACTTGTCCAAAAGCAATGAAACCACGTATTCATTTACCCTATATGTATTGTATACTTCTATGCCCAATACTGTACTGGCTGCTGGGCATCCAAACATGAAGTAAACTACTAAATTATAATTTAAACCTAGTCTCTTCATAAAACTGAAAATTGAATAGAGTCCATTTCCTACCTACCTTGGTTCTTGAAGTATGTAATGTAAAAACATTTAGATTTTGATAATGCGTTGATGGGGATTTATTTATTTTATTTTATTTTATTTTATTTTATTTTATTTTATTTTATTTTATTTTATTTTATTATTTTATTTTTTTTTTATTTTTTATTTTTTTTATTTTTTTATTTTTTATAATAAATTTATTTTTTATTGGTGTTCGATTTAACAACATAGAGAATAACACCCAGTGCTCATCCCGTCAAGTGCCCCCCTCAGTGCCCGTCACCCATTCAACGCCACCCCCCACCGCCCCACCCTCCTCCCCTTCCACCACCCCTAGTTCGTTTCCCAGAGTTAGGAGTCTTTATGTTCTGTCTCCCTTTCTGATATTTCCCACACATTTCTTCTCCCTTCCCTTCTATTCCCTTTCACTATTATTTATATTCCCCAAATGAATGAGACCATACAATGTTTGTCCTTCTCCGATTGACTTTCTTCATTCAGCATAATACCCTCCAGTTCCATCCACGTTGAAGCAAATGGTGGGTATTTGTCGTTTCTAATGGCTGAGGAATATTCCATTGTATACATAGACCACATCTTCTTTATCCATTCATCTTTCGATGGACACCGAGGCTCCTTCCGCAGTTTGGCTATCGTGGCCATTGCTGCTAGAAACATCGGGGTGCAGGTGTCCCGGCGTTTCATTGCATCTGCATCTTTGGGGTGAATCCCCAACAGTGCAATTGCTGGGTCGTAGGGAAGGTCTATTTTTAACTCTTTGAGGAACCTCCACACAGTTTTCCAGAGTGGCTGCACCAGTTCACATTCCCACAAACAGTGTAAGAGGGTGATGGGGATTTATTTTAAACTCAGCCTACAACTAATTCCTTTCCAAAGAGTCAAAGATGGATGATAAATCCATAAAGACAGTAAAACATGTGATGTTGTTTCTGGCAGATTTCTCTATAAGGACAGTGAGGCTGTGACAGTGATCAATATTAGCATGGATGTGCCTGAAACGTTCATTTTACTAAAATGATTTTGACCCAATAGATCCATTCAAGGAGAGAGCTGACCTCGAGTTAGGATCACCTTAAGCAACATGCATGTTTTGGCAAGTACTGGTTTATATTTTTTCTCCTATACTTGGACCATAAGCTGCTTGTCTGCAATAATTCTATCTTTATCTTCAGTCTAGATGTTACACTGCTGGAACATAAAATTATAAACATTTGTCAAATAAACTTAAGAAATGAGTATCTGAAATTTGAATACAGAATACTTTCAGTGAGTACTTATATGAAAACCTCTGATCCAAAATCTTTTTTTTTTTCTCCCCATCATTGCCAAGACTAGTACCTCCCATTGAGATTTAATATACTTGAGTTGTTTGCTTGCTGAGTTGTTTTGGGCAAACAAAGGACAAACATGCAGTAATTTTCTCTCTACTCACATTGTGATTTGCTAACTTTCCTAGGATTTCCTGTGTGTGTGTTTTAATTCTTAGCAGTCTTTAAATAACCATTATTTAATAAACCTCAGCTCCTATTTAATTGTATATAGGACAAGCTAGATTAGTAGAGTAACTGGAAGGTTTGGGTAGAAATTATTTTTATTTTTTCACTCAAGTGTTTCAGAATTAGATACTTTTGTCACAGAAAACCATCCTTTTTTTTTTTTTTTTTTAAATCATGTATGTTCTCTGACACCACCAGAGGGATTACCAGAACAAGACACAAAGAGCTGTCTAGTGAGTTCTTTTTCTACTTCCCTCCATTTCTATAAATCAGGGACCTTTCACTGTCCAGACTTTTGCTTGAGAAGCTGTAAAAAGTACAGAGGAATGAGTATGATACAAGGAAGTATTTTATTAAAGATTTTATCTCTCTTGGGATTGTCATTGCAAATGTAATTATATCTAAGAAATTTCACATTGCTTGTTCTTATGTAGCGTTTATCAATTGTTAATTTATTCACACATTTATGTGTTTAAATTCTCTTCACTAGATACTAAACTGCTTTGGACCAATGTCATATTTTTCTTTTTCGTGATAATTATCTTGCAAAGGACTGATATAAAGTAGTTGTTTTACATGTGACCAATGAATGAATTATTTTCTGCTACTCTTATTTTAAAATAGCTTGCTACTTTGTCTAGCACAAACAACATTCACACATAACATTGATTCCATGGGGGAAATATGTTACAGGTTTGAAGATGATCTGGAAAAATTTGGTATCACTCAAACTATGACTTGGGATTGCTCTTAAAGTAGCAGGTATTCACTGTTAATAATTTAAATGTAAAATATTTGATATAAAAGAGAAAAATGACATAGCAAGAAATCAGTGCAACTGCAGTATTTGCATTCATTATAATTTGAGTAATGGTAATTTCTAAAATGTACTGAGCACTTCCTATCTGCTAAACATCCTTTTGAGTGTTTTTACATGGAAATATTTTTAGTTTTTAGTAAATCTTCACAAAGGCTTTATGAATTCAGTTCTGACTAGGAGCACTAATGTTCTATCATTTCTGAGTTAAATACTCACTAAATCATTTGACTTTGGAATATCAATCTTAATTCTACTGCACAAATCTTTTTTTTTATTTTGAAGAGTTATAATAGCTCTCTAAACACTAAAATTTTATGACCTTCTGAATTATATTTTTCCAATTTACTAGTATTCAAAAATGACCTTATCCCATACCTACTCCTTTTGTCTGCTCTACCCCACATATCATCCTCTTGCTTTTCCTTCTTCATCTAAAATATACATATTTGTAAATAGGTATATACACATAAATATATGTAGATATTTGTATTGTGTGTGTATGTGTGTGTGTGTGTGTGTGTCTGTAGGTAACCCTCTCTTCCCTCCCTCCCCCTTTCTCAACGTCTCCATCTCCTCTTTTCCTCCCTCCTTCTCTTTCAGGACCTTTGGCTCACATACATACATGACTTCTTTTCTTTTTTTTTTAAACTGTAAGTTATGGGATCCCTGGGTGACTCAGCGGTTTAGTGCCTGCCTTCAACCCAGAGTATGATCCTGGAGTCCCAGGATCGAGTCCCACGTTGGGCTCCCTGCATGGAGCCTGCTTCTCCCTCTGCCTGTGTCTCTGCCTCTCTCTCTGTGTGTCTCTCACGAATAAATAAATAAAATCTTTTAAAAAAACCTGTAAGTTGTAATGTTAATTTATTTGATCCCCCCTGCCATCCCCAAGTGGTCAACTTTTTCATTTCCTTAAGGTTTCTTCCAAAGGGCTAGCTTTTAATTCATTTGTTTTACTGTTCAGTACAAGGTATTCTAGTTCCTTCTGGGTGTTCAGTAACTTGGCAGTCTTCCATCTAGCTTCCTCAGGCAATATCAAAAGAAAACTCCTGGAGGAGTAATAGTGATTAAATGCCCAGACTACATGTACATTTTCTCATGTCCATAACACTCTGGAGAAATTAATTAAGCTTCACAGTACCCTTCTGCGATATTATTATTATCTGCATTTTACCTGTACAAATCTCAACACAGACAGTGACGTTTTTGCCCAAAGTCAAAGAAAAGTGTTAGTTTCTTGCTGAGATTAACATTTAATTATTATAGTTTAAAGTCAATATTGGTTTTTTGCTATTATATCTCTCAGTGGTGTTCTCTATCTTTCTCTCTGAATAAAACTAACATGATCTTATTATGTTATTAAAAGCTATTTTCATAACATGATGTTTACAAAAGTAGTAAATATATGTGTTCTTAGAGGTTTTTATTACTTCAATACTGTTACCTTGTAACTTACAAATTATTTTTTATTTCTCCAGTTTTCTTTACTAAAGTTGTTCAGTCCATTTTTGTATAATTGAGTTTTTCCCTATTTTTAATTGTGCAATCTATATTTATAAATGCTATGTAACCTAATTAGCAGGATTTAATTTTTTTTAATTTTAAGTGTTTATTTTAATTTCTGATGGTTAACATGTATCATATTAGTTTTAGGTTTGCAGTATTGTGATTCAACACGTCCATGCAACACCTGGTGCTCATCAGGCACTCCTTAATCCCTATCACCTATTTCACTCATCCCCCCCTACCCACATTCCCTCTGGTAGCCATCAGTTTCTTTCCTATAGTGAAGAGTCTGTTTCTTGGTTTGCCTCTCTCTCTTTTTCTCCACCACCTCCCAGCCTTTTTTGTTTTGTTTCTTAAATTTTGCATATGATAAAAATCATATGGCATTTGTCTTTATCTGACAAAGTTATTTTGCTTAGCACTATACTCTCTAGCTGAATCCATGTGGTAGCAAATGGCAAGATTTCAATCTTTTTATGGCTGAGTAATATTCCATTGTACATATATACCACTTCTTTATCCATTTATCTGTCAGTGGATATGGGCTACTTCTATAATTTGCTGTTATAAGAAATGCTGTTACAAGCATAGGGGTGCGTGTATCCTTTTGAATTAGCATTTTTGTACTTTAGGGGTAAATACTCCAAAGTGCAACTACTGGATCATAGGGTAGTTTTATTTTTAACTTTTTAAGGAACCTCTATGTTGTGGCTACAGAAGTTTGCATTTCCACCAAGAGTGCAAGAGAGTTTCTTTTTTTCCATATCCTCATCAACACTTGTTTCTTATGTTTTTGATTTTAACCATTTTGACAGATGTGAGGTAATATCTCACTGTAGTTTTGATTTGCATTTCCCTGATGATGAGCAATGCTGAGCATCTTTTAAAATGAGATCCTTTAAAATAAGATTACTAGCAGTATTGATCTGGTAGCCTGACACAGTAGCATCAAGTGTCTAAAATAGGCACTCTCTTTTTCATGTCACAAGGGAAAAATATTTTTTATATATCATGTCATATATAAATATAATGCTACCCCAATGAGGTTAATTTTTTAAATAATTGTAACTGCTTTAATTACTGTAATATTCTAATATATTTTAAAATAAGGGAACATAATGCCTGAAGCTTTGTTCTTTCTCAAGGTTATTTGGGATTTCTGGTAGTTCCATATATAATTTTTAAATTGTCTTGTCTATTTCTGTGAAAAGTGGCATTAATATTTTTAAAGATTTATTACTATTATTTTTTATCCATTTATTATTATGAATTATTTTCTATTCATTTGTCTTAAAGAGAGCAAGAGAGCACGCACACAAGTGAGAGGGAGGGGCAGAAGGAGAGAATTCTCAAACAGACTTGCCACTGAGCATAAGAAGCTGACACAAGGCTTGATCCTCAGACACTGAAATCATGACCTGAACCAAAATCAAGAGTCAGATGCTCAACTGACTGAGCCACCCACGTGCCCCAACGATTGATATTTTGATAGACATCTGTAGCTTGCTTTGGGTAATGTGGACATTTTAACAATATTAATTGGGGGCAGCCTGGGTAGCTCAGTGCTTTAAGCACCTGTCTTCGGCCCAGGGCATGATCCTGGAGTCCCGGGATTGAGTCCCACGTTGGGCTCCCTTTCATGGAGCCTGCTTCTCCTCTGCCTGTGTCTCTGCCTCTCTGTGTGTGTGTGTCTATCATGAATAAATAAATAAAATCTTAAAAAAAATTAATTGGCTCAATCCATAAGCAGGAATATCTTTCTATTTATTTGTATACTCTTCACTTTCTTTCATCAGTGTCTTATAGTTTTCAGTATACAGGTCTTTTACTTACTTGATGAAATTTATTCCTAGATTTTTTTTTGGGGGGGGATGCAATTATAAAGGTGATTATTTTCTTAATTTCTCTTTTTAATTAGCTCCAAGAAATTTTGATGAAGTCTTTGGGGTTTTCTATATATAGAATCATGTCATCAACAAATATTGACAGTTTTACTTCTTTCTCTCCAATTGGGTTAATTTTGTTTATCTTTCTTACCTAATTGCTCTGGCTGGGACTTCTAAAACTATATTGAATAAAAGATGTGAGGATGGTCAACCTGATGGTTATCTTATTCTTGATCTTTGAGTAGAACATTAGCTGTGGGCTTGCCATATATGGACTATATCATGTTGGGATACATCAATACCAATTTTGTTGAGAGTTTTTATCATAAATGTTGAATTTTGGGAAAAGATTTTCCTACATCTATTGAGATGATTGTATGATTTTTAGTTTTCATTTTGTTAATGTTTATGTTTCCTTATTACTAATTAGTACCCTTTCTTTTCAGCTTAAAAAAGTAGCTTTAACAATTCTTATAAGGCTAGGTTAGTGGTCATGAACTGTTTTAGCTTTTGCTTATCTAGGAACTCTTTATCTCTCCTTCAATTTTGAATAATAACTTTGACAGGAGACCATTCTTGGTTGGAAGATTTTGCTGTCAGTGGTTTGAATATGTCATGCCATTCTCTCTGGCCTGAAAATTTTCTGCTGGAAAATATGCTAATAATCTTATAGGATTTCCCTGGTCAATAGGAAGTAGTTTTTCTTTTGCTACTTTAAGATTCTTTAACTTTTAACACTGTGATTATAATGCATATTGGTGTAGATATCTTTGGGTTCATCTTATTTGGAACTATCTAGGCTTTCTGGATCTGGAAGTTTCTATCTATTTTCTCTTTCTTCATTGAAATTCTCTTTGTGTTCATCCATTCTCCAGAGATTGGTGAGTAATTTTATGGCCATTGATTTAAACTTTTTATCAGGTAAATTACTTATCTTTGAGTTCATTAACTTTGGTTCTCATACTTGCTTCACTGGGGTTTTATCTTATTCTTTCATTTAGAACATATTCTTATGTTTCCTCATTTTTGCTTGACTCTGTTTTTGTTTCTGTATATTAGGTAAACCAGTCGTAAAGAGAGGGTCACAGGAAGACTGGGAATGTGTTTCAGAGTGTTGTCTATATAGTACCACATGAATAATAGCCTACCAAAACCTGTCTCTCAGTTGTTTCAGTCCCTGAAGCCCAGAAATGCAGACCCTCTGTCCACAAAAGCCAGGGCATTTCCTATATGGACTGTAAGTATCCACCAGTTTTCTTGGGGCCATAAAGCAGCACTGCTTTGGAACATGCCCATGTTCCACCTTTGGCAGGACTGGGCTGAGGGTCAACACCATGTCAGTGAAAGCCCATCTGCCAGGTTTTGTGGGGCAAGGCTGCAGGAGAGCACAGGGGTAGGGAAAAGAGTGGTAGCAAAGTAGAGAGGGTGCAAAAATGGTGCCCTTCAGCATCTCTATCCCTGGACAAAATTTCAGTGGGCCCTACCTTTCTGGCAGATGCTTTAAAATTAGCTAATGAATTTCCTTCACATATGGTCTAGGCACTTTTCAACCTGCTGTTTTTATACTGGTTCCTAGGGTAAGTGAGTCTGTCTATGAGCTATTTAAGAGCAGAGTATTGATTTCCTTTGAGTCTTCTGGACATAAGCCCCGCTGGATTTCAAATCCAGACATTGTAGGGGCTAGTCCTTCGGGTGCAGATCCCAAGGACTGAGGTGTCTGATGTGGGGCTTGAACCTCTCACTCCTCAGGGATGCACTTGTTTTTGTAAGATCCCTCCCACTAATGGGTTCTGCATAAGGGGTAGGATTTGACAAGATCACATGTCTGCCTCTCCTACCTATCTCAATGGACCTTCTTATCCTTTTTTTTTGTGGAGTAGCTGTGCAACTAGTTTTAGAGAAAATGTTCAAGTCTTTTTAGAGGAATTATTATTCTATATGTAACTATACCTTTGGTGTATCCATGGAAGGAGGTGACTTCAGTCTTCCTATGCCATTCTCTTGAACTGCCCCCACTTCTAATTCATATATTCTCGGCCCAGTGTTTTGGAATTTTATATTACCTCTGTTTTTATTGTTTAATTTCCCAAGTCATTCATCTAATAAATTTACTTGCACTCTTAGGTTGTCATAATCAGTTTATTGTCTTGAGAGCACTTTATCTACTCTTAATGGAGGGAAATTAGGGCTCCAGCTGACAAAGCTTAATACTTCTAAATGATCTGCATTTTCTATCACATGACTACCCCCAATTAATGATAGTGTTAATGCCTTTTGTTTTTTATGATAAACAAGAAAATGCTAGTCAGAAAAGGAAATTAGCATGACACCAGATAGTTTCAAATTGATGCTGACACAACACAAGAGTTTACAGTCTGGAAAATACAAGTCAAATTTTCAATATTAAGATTCAATTATCTGATTTTTTTCTGGTCAATGAAATGCTTCTCATATAGGGAGTCCACATTTTAAACACATTTTTGAATGGTATTCAAAAATGCCATTTAGAATTTAATAGTATTTCACTATTGTATTTCATTTTGAATAAGATTTGGGTAAAGTGTACTTATTTCAGAAAAGTAATATAAAATAGATTAATGCTATGAAATCAATTCTAGATCTCAAAAATCACATGTTGTAAAATAATATAATGCTATTGGTATAAAATGTGTAAAAATGAAAACAAGTTTTGACTATCATTTTTTATTTATGACTATCATTTTATTTATTTATCATTATCACATATGTACATATACGATATGTATTATATATATATGCTGAGGTAGGCATTTTTTAAAAATCCAATTTCCAAACTGAGGAGGAAAATTATGCCATTTATACTGAATTATTAAATATCTTAGAAGCAGTATATAACACCCTCCAAGGGTGTTAAGAGAGTCCTTGGAGGTTAAGGACTCAATCATCCCCTTTGTTAGTTTAACTCAACAGAAAATATCTTGTTCACATGCTAAACAGAGTTGGAAAGAAGCCACAGAAAATTAAGATTACTCAATAAAATAAATCTTTTATGTTGCCTTGCTCATAATTTCATATCTGTAGCACTGCAACCCATTAATTATAATCAGTTGTTGAAAAATCAGATACAGTCCACAATTTATCTCTTTGACAAATTGTTGCTGGGTAGCTCATATGCCTCCTTAACACAGTGTATGAAAAGCTGTGAATGAGATGATTATTCAAAGTAATTATATCTTTTTATAGATTTAATTTGGACTCTATATATTTTAAATTAAGAAAAATTACAGATTTAATAGCATATGAGACTTCTTAATGCTCTATATTTTTTGGTTTAAAAATACTTGAAGAATGATGGTAAACAAGTAATTTAAGTAACACAGTCATTTTGTCTTTAATTCTTTATTTCTTGATTTGGTCATAACCTAAATTGGCGAATAAAGTGAGCTTTAATGACACATTTTCCTTTGAATCCCATCTTCATTGGTTCTTGTGTTTATCCTTATCATGTAGCATCATTATGTTGCCCAGTATTATTTTCCATTAAAATTAATGTCATACATCAATTATCAAATCACTTTTTTTCTCTGCAGTTTTTACTCTAATTTAATGAGTATTTGGATTATCTTCAGCTACTTTATTGTCTTAACTATACAAGTAAAAGTATAGAAAAAAGAAGAATTTCTAAATAGTAAAGACTAAAAACTTACTAGTTGAATGAACAATGTTCTCTCTTCTAAAATATAAAGTGATTGTTAGCTCCACATCTAAACAACAAGTACTGTTGTTAAGTACTATGCACCAGGTACCCTGCTCAGTAACAGGCTTACAAATATATATCACCCTCTTTCTATGTATGTATCTTCCCTAGCTACATCCCTGTTTTAGTTCACTGGGCTGTTATAACAAAAATAGCACACATAGGGAGCTTACAAACAACAGAAGTTTATTTTTCACAGTTCTGGAGGCTGGGAAATCCAAGATCAAGTCACTGGTAAGTTTGGTATCTGATGATATAGCCCTCTTTCAAATTGTAGACTGTGGCTTTCTTGCTGTGCTCTCATGTGAAAGAAGGGACAAGGGAGCTTTCTGGGGTATCTTTTATAAGGAGATCGATCCCATTCATGAAGACTCTATCATTATCACCTAATCACCTTCCAAAGGCCCTGCCTCTGAATGCCACCACTTTGGGATTAGAATTTCAATATAAGAATTCAGGGTGGGGAGAATGCAAAAATTCAAACTATTATACTCCTTGCTTTCCTATTGTTTTTCCTGCTCTTCCTAAAATTATCTTGATTGCTGGCCAAATTATAGTCATTTGCTAAATACTAAGACTGCATTTTAAGCTTAGGAGGAAGTGGAAATGAGTGCTAATTAATATCATTGGCATATTCCATGTAAACGATACTTACATAATCATTATTAATGTCTCTCAATAGGAAGTAGCAGCCTACACACCCAGAACAATCATACACAGGTTGTAGTATCATATTTCTTGTCCTTTCATGCCTAAGTCTCACTTCACAAGTTAAAACTTAATAAGAACTAAACATTTTATGAATTGAAATCCAAATTTGTGTAAACTTCACAATTTAAATAATAGTTCATTGTAAAGAAATGCTTTGGAACATTTTGTCTTTGTTCTAAATTAGGTATGGAATTTTGAGTACTCTTGATGTTACAAAAGCAAATAAAAGTAGCCACTGGTCAATTTTCCTTTTAATATACACAAAAGAAAAAATGTATTTTAGTTGTGTTAGAGACTAGTTTTATCAGTATATATGCAAAAATAATTTTGATTTCATGGATTTGAATTTAGTCAGCTTCTATTTGAGCTATAGCAGGAGTTAAAGAACTAATTAACATTCACATGTTTTCTTTTAGAGTTAATCTTAAGTAGGATAGTATTAATTATATACTGTATCTACCACCAGATCTACACATATATCAAGATGATTACCTATTTAAGTGGCCTTCCTCTTAATGTAAATGAAATAACAATGCCAGACCATCCCACTACCTCCAGTTTGCTCCAGCCAGTCTTCTCATGAACGATCAAATTTTCTCTTTGTATAATTCTCATGATTGTACAAACGTGGATTTATTTTGCCGTCATAAAAACAGAAAAAACAAAATTATTTGGCCCTGTTTCTCCTGCCAGCTATTACCCCATATCTTTGCTTTTATTTGTTGGAAAATTTCTCAACAGAGTTGGTCACTTTGACTTGTCTCTAATTTGCCTTTTCCCATAGTTGCTTAAACCTACTGTTTCAAATAGATTTTCACTACTATTGTGGTACTAAAAGATCTCTTGTCAAGGTCAAAAATATCCTCCACATCGTTATATGTATTAGTAGATTCTCTGTACACATCTTACTTGACAAATTAGCCATATGTAACTCAGTATTAAATGCTCATTTCTCTTTATTCCCTATATTCCAGAACATTACAACTCTTTGTGTTTTCCTTCTGCCAGTTTTCTCTCCCTCCACCTGATCACTTAATATTAGTGGTCCTTTGTCCTCTTTTCTTCTTAACTCACTACCTCAGAGATTTCATCCGGTTGTATGTTTTAAATACCATGCATGTGTCAACCTTGTATTCACATTGGCATGTCCTGTTAAACCTCTAGACACTCAGCTGCTTTCTAGATACTTCTAGATACTTCCATCTAGATACTTAACAGACTTCCCAAACTCACCTGAGTTGCTTTCTTACCAAATTGCTTTACCTACAGTTTTCTCCATCTTTGATGGAAATTTCAACCATTAGTTGCTCAGACCAAAATTACTGGTGACATCTTTGATTAACCTATTTCTCTCATTTTCCCCTCATTTCATCTATCAACAAATTCTCTCAGTTCCACTTCAAAAATATACCCACAATCCAATCAGTTATCACTACCTTCCTTGTGAACACTCTGCTTAACCCATTATCATCAATCACCTGATTGATTTCTCTGCTTCTAGTCTCTGATGCCCTCAAAATAAAGCCAAATTGATCATTTCAATACTTATTCTGTGGCTTCTACTCTTCTTTAAACACTCAGGCACATTATTTCCTTATGGCCTTTCCCCATTATGTGTATGTATGCTAACCACATCATCTTTGTCACGTCTTAACTCCGATGTCATTCTTCAAAGAGAAGTTCTTTAACCACTGTATTAAAAATTGTAACCCATTCACCTTTCCACAATTTCCTCTTTCTCTATGGTTTTGTGCATAGTACTTGCCACCTTCTAATACACTGTTTGTATTGCAAAAATACCATCCTGTGTATATTGCATTGTCTGCCTCCCTTCACCAGAATATAAGCTCCACATAAACTAGGATTTTTCCTTTTCTTTCTTTCTTCATCTTTTTGGGTGGAGGAAGGTTGGGAGGTTCTTTTTGTTCATTGCTATGTGAACCATACCTAGAGCAATACCTAGCACACAGTGAGTGGGAGTTCAATTCATATTTATTGAGTAACAGAGTTGGTGTTCTTAGTACGTGCCTGGCAATATGTTGTGTTGACTACCTGATTTAATTTTTCCAGTAACAGCAAAGCAAAAACTAGATTTAAACCCAACTAGTTTTACTCCAAAGCCTGGGCTTCTAATCTCTATTCCCTCCCATCTTTAGCATCAGTTCATAATTGCATGTAAAACCTGTATCGCAGAGTATGTTGTACTCTGAAAACAAGGTTCCTGATGATACTCATGGAGAATTACAGCCCTACTTCTTGACAAGAATGAAAATTCATTGTTGTGGACATTTAATGTTTAGAATTTATCTTACACTTTAATGAAATATATCAACTAGGCTATTTGCTGCCTTCATGAGTTTGAGATGTGACATGTCAAATCTAATATACTCACCACAAGAACTGGCAAATATAGATTGAAATGCTTGAAAGAAATGTACTGAACTGTTTTGACCCATTGGTGGCACAGCAATATAATAGTTTCTCAGGAAATAGACCTAGCAGATATTCTATCACTGTTGGCAAGAGAATTAATGAGAAAATGAGTAGTTGCCATTTTTAATTAAGAAATCTGCAATATCAGTGTGTGCTTTTCTTACACTCGGTGTTGATATTTCCTTCAGCCTGTGCAAATGGTTCTATATGCTTAAGTTAATGATTAGTACATCACTAGATTTTTTAGTTATGGAACTGATAACTCTACATTTTATAGATACTTTTACAAAGAGTTGTGTTTTGTTACTATCAACAAATATCTAGTATGATGTGCATGTTACTAACAAAAATATGTCATCCGTATGTTTCTAAATTACTAACCTGGACCTCTGTTTTAGCCTATTACATTTTATTTTATTTTATTTTATTTTATTTTATTTTATTTTATTTTATTTTATTATTTTATTATTTTATTTTATTTTATTATTTATTTTATTTTATTTCATTTTATTTTATTTTAATTTTAATTTTTTGCCTATTACATTTTGTATGTTCAGGAAAATACGAAAGAAAACCCAACATACTTTACAATTTTTTCTAAATCTTCATTTTAATACTCTTATTTAAACTGACACATCTGTTTTGTTATTATTATCATTACTATTATTACTTATGCTAATATTTTTGTAGCTTATGAATAATGACTTATTTTAGTTGAATGATTTGGTCAGAAAATTTGAAAGAATGATAAAAGAGACACTTGTATACTGCTCATCAAGGTTTATCAGGTTTTAAGGTTTTGCCATATTGATACACATTTTCTCTTTTCCCATAAACATACATACACACACATACATGAATACACAAAAACTTTATTTGCTTTATTTATTTTACTAAACTATTGAAAAAAAAGATACACGTATCACTCCATTGCATCCCTAAGTACATAAGCATCTGCTAATGATAGAAACTTCCATTATATAGGCATATATTATGATCACAATAAGAAAATAAACATTCATTAGTTAATGTCATCTACTATATCACCCATTTCCAATGCCCCCAGTTGGACCAAATGGTCTTTTATACATTTCTTTTTAACCTAAGATCCAATTAAATTTCACTCAATGCATTTGGTCATTATGTCTCTTCTGTCTCTTGTACTCTGGAACAGTCCCATTGTTTTTATTGTTTTCCATGATTCTGAAGTTTTGCAGAGTCAAGGCCAGTTCTCTCATGTCTCATACTATACTAATTTGTATTGATCAGTTATTATTACATGACTTATCCACTAAAATCCCCAACTCAGCCTTATTAGATATTTTCCTCCCCCCCCCCCATAATGAAATAGAGTCTTAGAAAAGTGAAGTAAATTTCTAAATTTATATATTTGGTAAGTTGTGAAATCAAATTTCAAAAAAAATATATAAATATTTATATGTAGGGGATCCCTGGGTGGCTCAGTGGTTTAGCACCTGCCTTTGGCTCAGGGCGCAATCCTGGAGTCCTGGGATCGAGTCCCACGTCAGGCTCCCAGCATGGAGCCTGCTTCTCCCTCCTCCTCTGTCTCTGCCTCTTTCTCTCTCTCTCTCCCTCTGTCTATCATAAATAAATAAATAAACCTTTAAAAATATTTATATGTATATAAATATATTATATGTGTATATAAATATAGTATATATATGATGCAAGATCCTTGCATCTTGAATAAACCATATCCCCGTATTTTGTTTATTTGAAAAATATTTATGACAATTGATAAAGGCAGTAAGATTTTATTCAAGGGAGGTGAGGGGCCATGGTGATAGGTATGGTAGGGACCACTGCAATAGGGGCTTTATGGGGAGGAAAAGAGACTGGACTGAATTCTAAGTATAGCATGAGCAAGGAGAAATTTACAACCAAGAAGCAGAGTGAGCAACAGTGGATGGAAAAACAAAGGTAAAACTGCAGGAGTAAAGGGAATTCTGGCTAAACCAACCTATGGGAAGGCAGTCTAGGATGTTCAGATATCACCGAGGGAATGGTAAAAGATGAGAAACCCAATAAGATATCAGGGGTATCAGATATCAGATATGGGAGAGGTGGGAGTTCTTGCTAAAATGATGAAGCAGAGTTCTTCGTAAAATTGGATTTTACATGAAAGTGCACAGATGAATCTAGGAGAGGGTTCAGGGGCCTGACTAAAGTTTTGTCAGGCAAAAGAATTTTAATCAATTTGTAGTTTTGATTTATTTGTCATCTAATATTGAGAAATTTTCAGGTGCATTCTATCTTACACACCATATACAGTGAAATCATCCCTTCAAAAATACTGGTGGTATTTACAAAGCCAAAAACTGGCAGTCAAAGGGCAGGAACATTAAGACAAAAATAGTTCTAAGGATTCACTAGATGTTTTTTTTTTTTTTTTTCACTAGATGTTTCTTTTCTTTATTTTCAAATAGTGCCAAAGCTGACATAGCAAGAATGCATCAAGGAACAAAGCTTTAAGAAAAGCCTAGATAAGGTAGTTTTTCTAGATCAAGGACAGAACTTGTGAAATTATTATCATTGATAAATATTTGCTCTTCTATTCTTTCAATTATTCTTCCTATGGAATCCAGTTCCAACAGAATCTATTCTACCATGTATTTGGTATATTAGTATTTTTAATGTAGTTGTTACCAAGGTCAAAGAAGTCACACTGATTCCAGTTTTCCAGGTGATTTTTCCAGTTTTTGGCTTATCAGAGCTTTCAGAATATCTCAGGTAATTAACAATTCAAGTAACAAACATCCTGTAATTGGGAAGGTGACAACCACCTGTTGTTAACCAATTGTTCAGCTCAACAATTCTAGCCTAGTGTTGGCATTTAACCATATGGAGACTAACTTTGTGGTAGACTCTGTTCTTTTTTTTTTTTTTTTGTAGGATTTTATTTATTCATGAGAAACACACAGAGAGAGGCAGAGACATAGGCAGAGAGAGAAGCAGGCTCCCTGAGGAAAGCCCGATGCAGGACTCGATCCCAGGGCCCTGTGAGCAGAAAGCAGATGCTCAACCACTGAGCCACCCAGGCATCCCTGTGGTAGACCCTGTTCTAATGTTAAAGCACTGTAGGGTCACAGATGAATTTAGAGTTGAACTATATTTTATAGAAAGTGTAACAATACAGACAATGAAAGTGAGGGATGAAAATACATTCTATATTGATCATTTCAGAATAGTAAAGCAGCTAAAGTTCCCTGGAAGATTAGTCTCTTTTTGCTTCCATATTATCTAATATGGATAAATATATATGTTAAAATATATAAATTATATTAGAACACAATTCTATTCTAAATATTATCTGTCTGAAATTTAGACTGTGAGCTCCCCGATGATCTTTTATTTTCCTTCTTCTTCCTTTCTTTTCTTTCTCCTTCCTCCCTTCCTCCCTTCCTTTGCTGGTAAGAATCTCTGTGCTTGGTACGTGGAAAGTTTTAGTGAATGCTTGTTGAATAAATTAACCAAATTCTGGATAGAGACTGAGGTACATCATGAACTACCAGCATCTCAGTTCAGAACTTGCTATTTATGTGAATGGATATAATTCCTTGTGTTTGTTTATAGGTCTAGAATTCTGTATAGTATAAATTTTTGGAAAACAATTAGTTTATAGGTGAGTTATATAATACTTCTCTTTTACCATAGATAACATTAACAACTTATTAAGCAGAATTTAGAAAGTACCACAGAATACCAACATTGGTACAAAATAATGTGTTAGTATCACATTTTCCTAACCTGTTGTATTAGTTCCATTGGTAGCAAAGGAAAGGTGCCTCGCCATTTTAAGAAGAAAGTGATTTAATATAGATAATTTTTTGTAAATTAAATTGCTGGAATGGTCAAAAGGGCAGGTTCTACATTGAGTCTCCAAGGAGACTATAAGAATAAGCACGAGATGCAAACTGCCAAATGAGTGCTATCTCTGACACAACAGGAAGGTGGGAAATCAGGAATTTGATGTTAGCATCAACAAAGTCTTCCATTCAAGGATTAGTGCCCTCAAAGTTATGACTGGACAATGGAGTTTCCACTTGAGAAAAACCCAATGAACAAGCATGTTACCTTCATGAACAAAAGAACAAGGAAGATGTCTTCCATGTCTCTCCCACTTTTCAAATCTCCCCAAAATGCACCTAATTGATGATATTGAATCCACATGTGGAATACTAGCTGCAGAAGAATTTAAGACAAATTAAGCTATTCCATTGGTTCATTTGTTCTTTTAACTTTTCTGTCCTGTTAGGCATATCCTATGAAGATTGGAATGGATGGTTAGTACTGGTCCCCCTGTACCTTCTTCACCTATTTAGTTAAAGCTGGCTGCTTTCTAAAAGCTTTCCTCATCTTCTTATTTCCTTTTATCTTTTTATTGTTTCTATCCACTCTCATTCTTTCTTTGGGTTCTCCAGGGACCTTGTTATATTACTGACCTTTGTATCTCAAATTTTAATCTCTTGATGGAAAATATATATAACTTTAACCCAGTCCTCTAATCATCCTTCCAATTCTCTTCCCCATGGTAGCTACCTATATTATTTGTATATATTTTAAGATTTCAAATGAAGTTATTTTTCCTTCACATCAAGTTTGATATAATTACTATGATTATAAATCTGATTATTTTATTTGTTTTTTTATTTTGATATCTGAATAATGTATCAAATTTAGAGTGATTTTAGACAGATATGCTTTCTGCTTCATTGAAAGGCATTCAAATTATAAATCTTTTTAAACAGAAAATGAAACTAATGCTATCTTATAAATATATTTACATTTGCCTTTAAGAACTTTACTTATCTGCCTATTTTATCCCAAGTTCTGTGTTACCTAACACATGTAAAGGGCTAAAAAGATGAAATAGACAAGGTTCCTTTATCTACAGACTTTCAGAAAAGTGGGGACAAGTACATTTAAATAGGCCATTTCAATATGTGCTCTTAACGTTTAAAACAAACAAGATTTGCTAAAAATGGGGGTACAGTACAGGCTGCTTAAGGAAATGATACCATACCTAAGTCTGAAAGATGAATAGAAATTTTCAAGATGAAGTAGTAAAAAGTCTGAATTACTTATAATATGTAAAATGAAATGAAGTTTAGTTGTGTAATACTTTTCTCTTGCATTGCTTGTAATGAACTGTCACTCTAGGTCACCAAACCCATATACCTCAAGGGCACTGGGACAAGAACTGTTAAGGTGGCAATTCAAAGAAAAGGAAATAGGTCAGCTCTTGACTAAGTGTGAGTTTGAGTTCAGTTGAGAAGACAGTCTTGAAGGCCAGCCTTCTTCTCAGAGGAAAATATATTTTCTAATTTCTTTGCATTTTATGAAACCTATCACCATAAGTTTCCTCCATATTGTATACAGCAGACATCCTTTCTATTTGTGCAAGTTCTGTCTTCAAGTTCAGTATAATACAGAAGAATAAGAATATGCAGAAAAGAAGATAAAAATCCCGTAGTAAGCACCGGAAACACCCTGAAGAATTATGGCAAAAAAATCAGACACTAGACCTGTTGCTCAAGGACAGACTAATAACCAGCTTCCTAAGTGTTGAGTTGGGTGGGGAAGTATGCAATCCAGCTTTCCTTATAATATGGCATAGGAGAAAATTCACCCCCTGTTTTTTGTTCCATACAATATGGACATGTGTAGATAAGCAGTAACTTCTACCTGCTGCCCTTGTGAAGAGTTTTGTTGTGTAACATTTTCCTTATAAGACTAACAGCAGATACCCAAGATTAAAGCACTTCAAAGCACAAATACCTTAAGAGCAAATGGCCATATTTCTTTGATGCCCAAATTACTCCAAAAGTCCAGAGCAGAATAATTTTACCAGAAGATTAATCAGTCCAAGTAAGATATTAAGCCAGCTACCCTACATCAGCAGCAACAGAAAAATAAAAGGACATCAGATAGTTACTGACCTCCCTTGTCCTGTCAGTCTTGTTGATGTCGCATTAACCCCTCCCCATCACACAGCCATATAGCCATTCAGGGGAACCAAGAGGCTGATGCTCAACCTACTGAGCCACTCAGGTGTCCTAGATGTTGATTTATTTTTGACATACTCCTATAAACTAAGAACATCTGCTATTGAAAACTCGGGCAGTGTGGGTGTCTATATTTGTCTTAGTCTTGATGTACGACTTTGAATTTCCCCATGTATGTGACAATTCTTAAAGTAAATAATACCTATGCAGTGTATATTGATTTACATAGTAGATATATGCTCCAGAAACCGAGCAAAAATCATGTTAGATTTTTAAGAACACTTGCAACTAAAATGAAATCTGTAACATTTCTTTTAAAATTTAAATATTTGCTCACCATTTATGTAAATATATCTAATATATTTTCTTGACTAGTTTATGCAGAGGTAAAAATTCTTATTTCAGAAGAAAATTTAAGTTCTAAAGGTAGGAATAATTTAAACTTGCATAAGTAAAGCTTTAATTTTTCAACAAATTATGTGGCAATTGAAAGGCCATTTGGAAAAATCAAGGAGCTATTTGTATGGAACTCCTTCCCCCTTCTTCTCTGTTATAGATTATTTATGAAAACATAGAATCATGGCTAGAAAGGAAGTGATAGCTTATCCAATCTACATCAGAACATAAAGAAATTTACTTTAGCCACTCCAAGCAAGAAATAATAAATTTTAAATTGTATAGTATAAAAACACTCATGAAATAAGGGATTTTTAGGCTTTGTATCCTTTGTGATCAGCCCATTGTGCTTTTCTCAGACTTTTCTTATATTTCCCCACACCTAATTCTTTTAACTCCAAATCTTAATAAAAATGAAACAAAAACATTTAAAAATAGAAATCCTTTCTACTAAAGAAAAATGTATATAATTTCTGTATAGGGCTGTTTTTTGGGGAAATAAAATTAAAAATAGAATCTGCTAACCCAGAAAACCTATTCACAAAAGTAGTAGATAAAGAAAGCTGTTTTATTATTAAATAAGCATTACACAAGGATATGATGTCCCATCATAAGAAATCCACCAAAGAGTTTTCAAAGACAGAAAATCTTCCCTTTTATATAGTCAAGCAGACAAACCTATTACATGCCTATTCTAAAGATGAATGACAAATAGTCCTCAGGTAAGAGAACTAGACAACATTATTGCCACACATAATTCATCCTAAATTGATCTGTAATTGGGGTGACTATCTGTGTTAGCTAATTGGCTTTATCCAAAGGAAAGATAAGTTTCTTGTATCTTTATGACAGGGAGTAGTTTTGTAACTTGGAGTGAGATGTCCACTGAAATTAGGTTCCTACCTTTCTACGGAAAGGGAAATAGAAGTGCCATCTTCCTGATAATTATATTTCAAAGAGATTCTTGGGAAAACATTCCTAAGTTTTGAGTCTAACAAGAGGTTTATTTAGCACTTGAAAATATTTATGTACATTTGAGAAAGACAGATAGAACTAACAATTACAAGTTTTCCAAAATGAAAGTTTTAAGATAAAGAGAGGTAAGGAGTAGTCTTCTATTTTTAGCGGGGAGAACTAAGCCTCTTATTATTTGTATTTACCCTTACATTCCCCTTTCAATTTCTGATTGACAGGGCTTTGTCTTTATTAAATTTGCTCTACCCAATCTATACTCCTACTTTATTAGTACATAATAGGACAGAAGGCTAAATGTTAAAGAAGGTTTAGGAAAAAAGACTAGAATGAAAGAGTTATGAAACTCCTTTCTTGATTTCAGTTATTTTTCTTTCTGTTTATCTGAGCTGTAATTTCTAAATCAATATGCTTTAACTTGAACTAAATGGTGTCATTAAAAACTATCTTTATCCTGATTATTTGCTAATCACATCCCCACTCTTCCAGTAATCCCTACTCAAAATGTATGCACACTTTCCCAAGGGTAATCTATAGAAATAAAATCCAAGAGATACTCCATGAACATGATTCTGGAGGCAAATAAACCTTAGAAAATCAGTGTACAATTGCTTTGCGAAAAAAAAAAAAAAGTCATATTAATTAGGGCCATTATATAATTTTAATGGGTTTGGTCCAGCTTTTTTTCTTTTCCTTTCTAATATATATTATATATATATAATATATATTAGATATAAATATATATTATATATATATATATTTGGCTATATATATCTCTGAAAAGAATAGAATGGAATAGAAAATATTAGAGGGCATCGTACATTTATGGAGTTATGCATTGTTCTATGAATCATGTTTGAAGTTATTTACTTTCATGTGTGATGTTGGTATGTATAAATAAACATACTTGTGTATTGGAGTTTTGAAAATAATAAATAAATACCATAGAAATGAAAACAAACAGAAACTACTCAGAGCTTCTATAACAAGGGGGTCAGCCACCATCCCTTGCTTTAATAGAAACTCAAAGACAGTCAGTGGAATGGGAAATCTTTATAGTGAAAAAAAGAAAGAGGGAAGGAAGGAAGGATTACTTTCTAATTTTGCTCTGATGGAGATTATTGTCATGGGGAGGCTGGAAGTGGGCTAACTAGAAGTAAAACAATCTTACCTGATTAGTTTGTGCAGCATATTTGGCTTTCTCTGATTGATTCTGTGTTGGAAGTGGGAGCAAAAATTAGGGAAATTGGCTATTATTGGCCAAGTCTTACTTAATAGATTGCTGCAGAGGTTGTAGTCTGTCTTCCTGAGCTTCTCAAATGGGTCAGAGCTGTTGTCAAATATAGAATAGCCATTATCCATGTGTATATTTGGTCCATCAAATAAAAATAATAAAAGTTTTAAATGCAAAAAAAAAAAGTTTTAAATGCATAGTCATAAACTACATACCCCACTTAAACTTTCATAATGAACATTAATATATTAAGGAATAAAAAATGCTACATAAATCAATTTAATATTCTATAGAGTATATTCATATCACAATCATTTTGACTATCAAGCTCCATTTTTATTCCATAATCCCTCTTAACTCATAGAGCTTATGTTGCTTTGGGAATTTTTTTTAATTATATATATTTTTTTCGACTTTAATTATCCTTCTGTACCTCCTACATTAAATAAGTTGCAAGTTTTATCATTTGTCTTTACCAGTACTTGTCACCTCTGTTTTGGCCACAATTATAATACCTTTTATTTTGCTTTTCTTGAATTGTTCCAATAGCTAATTCCAGGTTCCTTTCTTGAAGCTACTCTTCTCATAGATTCCAGATTAGTTTTAGCTCTGTTACTTGATTCTAAAATCTTTATAGAATCTTCTATATTCTGACATAATCAATTCCACTCTGACTAGATACAAGAAGTCGTGCACTGTTTGACTATAATTTGCTTTTCCACTCATATTTTATGTTTTTTATATAAAATTTTTTCTTGTTCAAACTTATGCCCCTCAGTCCTTTTGTAATATATTTTCTGATTTCCATTTATAAAAGTCCTTTGCATTCATTAAGAACAGTATAAAATTCAACTTCTTTGATATAGTTTTCGATATTCATCCCTACACTTTCCTTCTCTCTGTGTAGGAAACACAGAAAACTGTTTCCTTTTTCTGAATTTTTAAATTCTAATTACTGAATCACTTCCTCTGGCTTTTATTCTTCTGTATTTCTAAAACACCTTAAATAAATAACATACTTTTCACATATTGTCTTGCATTAAAATTATTTATACCTATTTTAAGTAACTAATCCTTTTTTGTCCTTATACATACACAAAATCTATACATTATTCAACATTTTAAATCTTTATGGCCCAAAATATCACGTCTTGCACATCCTATCTTGTTGAATGAACAAACAAAACACCTTACTTTTTTCTAATCTCTAGTCTTCAAACATCACAATTAATCCCCCCTTGTCTGCGATTTTACTTTAGGCACTTCAAGTTATCCGCAGTCATCCTTGGTTCTGAAGCAAATGATTCTCCTTCTGACTTATTGTCAGAAGGTACACTAGCCTCATGCTTCATCTTAATACCTGCCTCATTCATCTCACATCATTTCATCACATAGGCATTTTCTCATCCCACATCATCATGAGAAGAATGGGGAGTGCAATTCAATAAGATCTTTTGAGAGATAGATCACATTCACATAACTTCTATTATAATTGTTCTGTTATTAGTTATTGTTATCAATCTTTTACTGTGCCTAATTTATTAATTAAATCGTATCATAATTATGCATGCATAGAAAAAACATGTTTTTTTTTTTGGAGGGGGGGACTTAGTACTATCTGAAGTTTTAGGCATCCATTGGGGATCTTGGAATGTCTCTCTGTGGCAAATTGAGAGCAACTATACATACCAAACACAACAA
The DNA here is from genome assembly GCF_053574225.1 of Canis aureus. Lineage (NCBI taxonomy): Eukaryota > Metazoa > Chordata > Mammalia > Carnivora > Canidae > Canis > Canis aureus. Next base: position 15,903,808 of record NC_135624.1, on the reverse strand, counting down.
TATCCTCTTAAAATTGCAAAGTCATTTATTTTACTATTTGAGAACAGTATTAACTGCAAATAACTTGCAAGAAGTTAGGTAATGATTGAAATTTAAACTAGAATGTAGGTGAATAATATAGGATTCTCTCCTGAAAACTCTGGAAACAGAGCCCACAGCCTGAAAGATATACAAAGATAATGGAGAAGTGGTTGTTAAAGTAGTCTCGGAGGCCTAAACTATATGAGAAATCTGGTCCAATACTATAGCATTTATTTATCATATTTATTGCCAGCACTTTAAAATACCTAATTAAATGTTATATTTATCTCCTTGAGCAAATGCCTATTCTGTTGCATTTAGGATTCTTCCAATGGCTAGCTCAGCGCTTAATACCTGTTTCTTAGATTGAAAGAAATTGTGTGGATAGTTCCAGGACTTAATTCCATAATTATCAGCATTATTATTTTTTGAAGTGCATTTATGTTTAATGTTTGACTTTTTCTCTATCATAGTACAGCACAGGGTAAGGCTCATATAGCCTAGATCTTTGATATGAAGTACACAACATAACATTTAGGTATCTTCATCATACAGACATACACACAAACAGCCATGGTCACCAACATTAAGGATATCAAAACAAAAATAAAATTAAATTAAACAAAAAACTCAGAAACATGCAAGATATTTTTTGTGTGTGAATGACTGATATGGAAGGCACCTGGTCTTCAATATAAATGTTTTTGAGTAATAAAAAAAATAACTTTTTTGTGTCTGTCTAGGGACTATGCTATGTGTTTTACTTACATTTCTTATTATTCAGTCCTTATAATGACCATATAAATCAGTTATTAATGCTCTTGTTTTACTCATGTGAGAAAACTGACATATTTAGAAATTTAGACATATTATCAAGAGCAACTTCATTCTATATACTCTCCTATCCATCCTTCTCTTTCTTTTTAAGCAAATAAATGTTTATTTTTTTCACATAACAAGAAGTCCAGCATCAGGTAGTTGAAGATATTAGTTCAGCAGCTCAATAGGTCAAGGATATTTTTTTTTTTTTTTGTAAATCTCTTGGCCTTTCTTTCATAGTTACAATATGACTATAGTAGTTTGAACTTCCTGTATTCATTCAAAGGAGAAAAAAAAAGAACAAGAATGGGTTGCAACATGCAATGTCTTTCCCTTTTTGTAAGGAAAGAGAAGGCTTTATCATAGTTACTATTGGATTCCTGTTTACTTAAAAAAACACACAACCAAAAAATAATAAATCATAGCAACATGAAAGAAGGTATATAACATGAATGTACAACTCATGATTGATTATGATAAAATAAATACCCAGAACAAGAAAGAGAATACTGTCAGCATTCCAGAGACTCTCCACTTTGCCTTCTCCTAATAAATATAATAAATATAATAAAAGCACTAATTTTTTAAGTCAGGATAATGGTCACTTCTGGAGGAGTGGAAATGGTAGTGATTAGGAGAAAACATTATTATTTTTAAAACAAAAGACATATTCTACTTATTTGTTGCACTCTGGATTTTCTCTGTTTGGTCTTTTGTAACAATAAGAGTGGTTGATTCTTCTTATTTGTTTTATAAATATAACTCCAAATAATTATAAGTCCTTTCACCATCTGGAAGAGATAGTAAGAGAAATAAGGTTTAGAAGTTTTTGATGGCTGCAGTTATGCTGCTAGCAGTTATAGTTCTTTCAAAAGAAAAAATCCATTTACTTTGATTGCTATTATAGTTCAAAAAATATTGATCTACCCCTGCTTGCAAACTCTTTAAACAGGTAGCTACAGAGATTTAGACAAAAATCTATATTTCACTTTGTTCTTTCATTCAACATACTTTAAAGGAAAATATTTAAAGAATAAGCAGGTTAAGTGAAGTTGAAGTGAACAATGCTCTGTTGAGTCCTTCTTATAAAAAGGAATACTTCCTGATACTTTGATTTAACTCTTCCATTATTAGACTATAAGTTCCCAAGGGAGTGGGGTCATATCTTTTTAATTGACTCTATATCATGTTTAGTTCATTTCATGGGAGATTAGCATGACTGCTTTATGTGAAGGATTTGTTGGGTGTGCATCATCAGGATATTTTACCAGTGGCTTCTATGTGCTTAAAATAAAATTAGCAAAGCTTCTTACTGTACACAGACTATGCTACATCTCCCAACCTCGTGTCTGACCTCACCCTCCTTGTACCCTAACCTCAGCCATATTGAGCTGCTTGAGTTTTCCAATTATGTTGTTTCACACTATCACCCTTTGGTCAAACTATGTCCCCTACATAAAATGTTACCAATCATCAAACACATTATTACACCTCCTCCAATCACTCTCATCCTGGTAAACTTGCCCAATCTCAGTTTATGCTTCAGTTTTGTTGTTTTGTTTTATCTAATTTATTTTTAAGTAATCTCTACACCTAGTGTGGAACTCAGACCCACACCCTTAAGACCAAGAGTTTCAGACTGTACTGGCTGAGCCAAGCAGGTGCCCCACATATTTCAGTTTTTAGAATCTTTCCACTCCTAAGCAGAATTGTTCATTTTCTTCCCATGCCTCCTATATACCTCAATATAAAATTACATTATTTATCACACTTTTTTGTATCAGTATATTTGTTTTTTTCCTGATAGGCAATAGTAGACTAAGTTGTATTCATCTCTACATTCTCAATATTTAGGAGAAAGTACAATTTCAAGACATTCTTCTCAAATGAACATAAGATACAATTGAATGGACGGATGAATAAATGAATATATGAATAAGGTCACTGTACCTGAAAAAAGTGTTAACAAAGCTGTCTATAGTTAAATGATTTACTGGTTGATAGCACCAACTGATCTAAAATTTTTACAATGTGAATGACCTTGAGCATATCCCTGGGTTTCCTAATCTCAATCAGCCTGCCACATTGCCCTTTTATCATAGACACTGTATCTAGTCCCTAACCGAAGGCAAATGCTAAGGAGATGCTTTGAAGGACATGAAGAATATAAAGAATGGGTCAAGCTTTAAAAATACTACCTCAGGGCAAGTCAGGGAAGAGGAATCACTTTTCACTTTACATTTTACAGTTAGAGTATCACTTAAGTCAGAATACATAGGGAATGCACTTAATTTCTCAAATCATCTTGGAATTTTAAAACATTGACAGTTTGTAGCATAAGTGTCAACCAGAGCATAGTCTGTTTTTATTCTCTTAAAAGTCTGTGCTAAGAAATTGAATACATATATAATATATATAAATGCTGAATCCACCTATTTGATAGCTCTTACAGACTGTGTTTTAAGGGCTAGGATTATGACACATATCTCTTTGTGTCTAGCACAGCTCTTGGTACACAGTGGAAGCTTAGCAGACATTGAACTGAACTGAATTTGTTATACTTTGAAGTTGGTAAGACTAGCCTTTAGATTTTCCAAACTAAGAGATTATCTTATTATCAGCAAGTGTGTGCATGTATGTGTGTGTATATTTAACTGATTCTTATCTTTTTTCATTAAAATGTTTCAGACAATAAAATTTATACCCTAAGGAACTCTCTACTAGTTAACATGAGTTCCTAGTTTTGGAATCACTACATTGTAGTATATTTTGAACTGTTGTGACAATTTAAGAAATATGCCAATACTTAAATACTTTCCCTTTTTAAATTTTTTTAAAATTTATTTATTCATGAGAGACACAGACAGAGAGAAAGAGAGAGAGAGAGAGAGAGAGGCAGAGACACAGGCAGAGGGAGAAGCAGGCTCCATAAAGGGAGCCTGATGTGGGACTCGATCCCGGGTCTCCAGGATCACACCCTGGGCCGAAAGTGGCACTAAACCGCTGAGCCACCCGGGATGCCCGATACTTAAATACTTTTATACATTATTTCTTTTCAATTAAATTAGAGGATACTTAGTCTTTTCTCTAAAAATAACCTCATTCCCTTGAGTAATGTTTTTCATGAAACCCTAGGCAGCCCATAGAACAAAGTTTGATAATCACTTGGTCAAAAGAAAATGCTACCTAATTCAGTTCATAGATTCCATATTTACTGTTTTAGTCTATTTGGGCTGCTACAACAAAATACCATAGACTAGGTAGTATATATATATATATATATATTTAGAAATTTTGATTTATTTCTCATAGTTCTGAAGGCTGAAAGTTCAAGATCAAGGTACCAGCATGGGATCTTTCTTTCTTTCTTTCTTTCTTTCTTTCTTTCTTTCTTTCTTCCTTCCTTCCTTCCTTCCTTCCTTCCTTCCTTCCTTCCTTCCTTCCTTCCTTCCTTTCTTTCTTTCTTTCTTTCTTTCTTTCTTTCTTTCTTTTTTCTTTCTTTCTTTCTTCTTTCTTTCTTTTTCTTTCTTTCTTTCTTTCTTTCTTTCTTCTTTCTTTCTTTCTTTCTTTCTTTCTTTCTTTCTTTCTTCTTTCTTTCTCTTTCTTTCTTTCTTTCTTTCTTTCTTTCTTTCTTTCTTTCTTTCTTTCTTTCTTTCTTTTCTTTTTCTTTCTTTCTTCCAGATAGAACTTCTGTTTGTGGTTCATAGGTGGTACCTTCTCTTATGTTGTAGAAGGTACAAGGTATTTCTCAGAAGCTTCCTAACCTAATCACCCCAAAGATCCCACTTTTAATGCTAGCATCTTTAAACTTTGAGGAGATACAATCAGACCATAGCACCTATGAAGGCTGGCAAACTCCTTGTTTGTGTACACATATTTTAACTGAAATTCCTTGGGTATCCTCTAAATTAGAAACATGGGCACTGAGATGATGGAATATAAATGGTTTTGTCATAAACATATCAACACAGCCATAAAAACAACTCCAAATTGATATGTCAAATAACATATTTAGAAGCAAAGAAAAGCACATTGTTTTTATCAACACATTGTTTTTATCACCAATAAAGAGCCCTGAATTCTATGAAAGGTATTAAAGTATTCAATAACTTTTTAAGGTGACATATGATTAAGAATTGAGTAATTTTTTTAGTTCCTCTATTTGCTATGTATCAAAAGAGTGTATGATTTAACTACTGGCTACAGATGTTCTTTTATACAATCTCTATTAGGAAAGCTAAACTCTGTCTCAGAGTATATTTACCAGCATTCTGAAGTTTGCATATTTTTTTATTAAACGGTTTTATCTAATGTAAAGTTTTTAAAATATCAGAGTTTTCATCATGATTGTAAAATACACATTTATTATTGCAAATACATCCTTTATTACTGTGCCTGGGAAATTATAGATTTTTTTTTTCTCAAAATCTAAGTGTTAACTATAGTCTCATTTGTCTGAGATACTTGAAGGTGAGACTGAATTTGACTCACAAGGTCTTTTCTAGCTGCATGGTTCCCTATTTCACAACCTCTGTAAGTCCGTTGCTAAGGTAATGAGATTCCCAAGAGGCTTCTTAACATTAAGAATCAGCAAAACTGCAAGTTTTACAGATCACTTTCTTTTAACCTACACAGTTTCTCTGTGAAGTATTTGAATTACAGTGTCAACTGTTGTCAAGTCAGAGATTGATCAATGAGAATTTCTATGTCACTTTGAGGCCAGATGTTAGTCTTTGGCTGGAAATCTGATTGAATTTAAAATTAGAGTTTATTACTTTAGGCATCAAGGATCAAAGTTACTTGGTCACTACAGAGAAGGTGTTGAAAGAGTCCTGTTCTACAAATTTCAGCCACTGCCATTTAAACCTATATTTCCAATTTTGTTCCCAACTCACTGCAGAAGAGCCTTCCTTAGCGTTCTGTTTCTATTTCCCTGACCTCCCATCTTCATTTGCTTTAGCACCTCTTCCCCAGCCTCTGATTTCTTTGCCTCCACAGAAGGAAAGAGAAAGAGCAGAACCAGGTGCTACTCCTCAGATGCCAATCTCTGATTCTGCAAATGGATATTCATTATTTTCTTCATTCTTTACATATTCCACAATCATTCCTTGAAAATTACAGTGACAGAGGATATAGTGCTAAAGAACATGTATTCTATAACCACACCAGCTGGGTTCAAATCCCAGCTCTGCCATGTAAAATATTTGTGTGTCTTCAAATCACTAACCTCTTTGGGTCTTCAGAGGGTTATATTTGGATTAAATGTAACAAGAGCTTAGAACTTTGCATGGCATTGGGGTGCCAGTTGGTTAGGCATCTGACTTAGGCATGGGTCATGATCTCAGGATCTGGGATCCAGCCCTGTGTAGGGCTCTCTACTCAGGGGGGAATCTACTTCTCCTTCTTCTTCCCTCTGCCTCTCTAACCCCCAACTCATTCTCGGTCTCTCTCTCAAATAAATAAATAAAATCTTAAAAAAAAGAACTTTGCCTGGCACTTTAAATGATATAAAAATTGTTGTTATCCTCATGTGTGTGGATACTTGAAATGCAAAGATCAATAAAGGCTCATGAAAGAAGATAAATAAGTAAATAAATTATAGTAAGTATATGGGCCAATATATAACTATTCCCTTAGGCATATAGAAGCCCAAAGAAAGGAAAAACTAACTGTGCTTGTAAGCTCAGGACAGTATTTATGGAAAAGTATAGTCTGACCTTGAGAAATACATGAGAATTTCCCAGGTTTTACATACTAGGAGAATGTCTTATTTCTGGGCAGAAAAGATGACATACCTAAAGCCATGTAGGTGTGAAAGGGAACAGCAGGTTTCTCAACATGCAGGACACTTAGGTAGCTTGTAGAAAAATGAAGGGTGACAGGACTGGAGAAATGGAAAAGATTTAAATTATGAGGGCCTTCCATTAGAAAGGATTCGAGGCGAACTGAATAGTTTTAAAACCACCCTGGTGCCATGCAGAGGTGGGATTAATGTGTTGAAGTGTTGGAAACAAAAAACCTTTTTTTAAAATTAATGTTGCCATCTTTTCTCTTCCAATACTGGAATCAAGTTAATTCATCTATTTTCCTTAATTATTCCAGTACCAGGCTCCCATGATCCTCTCCATCCTTTCTCTCAAACAGCATGGAACAGTGGAAAAGAATGTGCTTACTGGAGTCATGTAGATGTTGAATTGAATCTCATTTGAGTTATTTCTGTGTATATGAGTGTGGTCAGCCTCTCAGAACCTTGTTATTTCATCTATTAAGCTAGAAGAGTATGCCTCACTCTCAGTGCTGCAGTAAGAAATCTATGATGTAAAACAGTATCGTATTTAGCAAACTTCTTGATAAATAATAGTCACTCAATAATGAGAGCTAATATCTTAGCCTCCTAAGAATCACACTTGTGTTTATACAACTATTAGGTAGCCCAGTCCCTTACCTTGTCCATTCATTGTTTGCGAGAGGTAAGTCACAGGTCCCAGCTTTGGTTCCCTAGAAAACAGAGGCTAAGGCATAGCTTACGGACTATTACTATATGGGAGGAGAAAGGTAGTACGGTTCCAAAAAGATGAGAGAAAAAAGAGATAATAGGGAAAGGGAGGCATTAAATACAGGGTGATATGCTATTGAGTATTACTGAGTTGGTCACAGCCTCACAAGAAACACCAAACCACATATGGTTTGGTTGTGTGGGCCATGTGGACCATGTGGGCCAGTTGTGTTTTAGAGCTATCTTTTGGGGGAAGAGAGGTAAGCAATTAATCCACTGATCTCTTCTCCTTTCCTGCCTTTTGGTGATCAAAGTTCATCCCTCAGGCATTTTTTCCACAATTCCAGATAGCATTGAAACCCCTTAAGGGAAAGAAAATCAAGAAGATCAAGCTTTTGACAAATCCTATTGGATCAAATCTAGGAACTGGAGCTTCTACAGTTTCTGCTGCAATGAACAAGATAAAATAGACTGTGCTGATTGTTGCTCCATGCCCTAACCACATACAGGCTTGAGACAACAGGTAGTGTTAGGAGAGCTGCTAAGAGAAGTGGTCCCTTTTGCCATATTCCATTTGGTAGAAGCTAGCCATTAACGCTGCCCATTAATCAAAGAAAGGAGAATTTGATTCCACCTTTGGATAAGCGGAGCATCAAAGAATTTACAGACATTTTTCAAAACCACCACAGAACTGTGTGAAAGCAAGATGCAAATATAATGCCTCATCGTTCCCAATACTTTGAGTTTACTAAAACGAGACTCTGTTTCACAAAACCACACAATAACCATCCAAATTAGAAAGTTACCATTGATATAGCATTATCAAGTAATTCACAGGCCCCATTCAAATTTCACTAACGATCCAAAAATGTTCTTTTTCCCTTCCTTGTCCAGGATTCAACCCACAACATGATTGCATTTATCTGTCATGTCTTTTGTAGTTAGTAATATGTCCTTCAAACTGAGTCCATACAGTCTTTCCTCCTGTCCAGACTTAGACTCTGCATTCTTGACAAGAATACCACAGAAATTACTCTCAGTGTCTTCATGCATCTTATCAGGAAGCAAACAATGTCTGTATATCCCACACTGATTGTGTGATCCTTGATCACCTAGTAAAATTAGTGTCTTCTGGAGTTGTCTATGGTAACATCATCATTTTCTCTTTTGTGATTGATAATCCAAGGTAATCCAAGACTACACTGTAATCTTGTTTTTTTATCAAACATTCACCCAGAATCCAAAATCACTACAATGGCTACCAAATGTTGATCTTATTTTTTTTGTATTAATTCTACATTTTTTAAAACTGTCATTCTACATGTAGAATTTTATCTTCCTTCTCATTTGCATTACATTGAATTAAATCCGTTGTACTAAAAAAAAAAAAAAAAAAAAAATGAGTTGTACTCTATCATTATTAGTGTTAGTTTGATGGTGAAACTGTTCCAGCATGCTCAGTGGAGCCTCTTCAAGCTTGTGCTTTTGATAGTCCCCACTGGTCCTAAAGCACTTTTTATCTTTTTTTGGACACATCAGTTTGTTCTAGGGTTGCATTGTTCCTTTTCTTGTCCAACGCTGGAAGCAACCTTCCTGATTTCTTTTAGTAAAAAATGGCATTTAGAAACCAAAATGTAGGTACTTAGTGTGCTTGTTGCTATAGAGATTTATTGCTTTAGTATTCATAGTGGATGAAATTAGAAAATATGTGTGCATATATGTGTTTGATATATATATATATGTACACATTTTCATCTATATCTAATCTGTATATATCTATATTTTACATGAATTCACACAGTTCCTCTACTTTAGTTTCCCCTTGGGATTCTTTGAAGCCTTCCCTTTTTTACACCCCTTTTGGATAATGAGAAATCTGGTTGCTCTTATCCTGAAATTTATGCTTTTCACAACCCCTCATATATACTCAATCTCCCAACCTTACTGGCTGCCTCCTCAGCCTTACTTCTACTTGTCTGACCCCCAGACACATCACCTACTTGACCTCACCACCTCCTCAACCCTTACTGACTTTGCTATAGGCTGAATCCTTATGTCCCCTGGAAATGCATATGTTGAAATCTCCTTCCCAATGTGATGGATTTGGAAATGGGGGTAATTGTTGGTAGGTGATTAGGTTACCAGAGTGGAATCACAATGAATGGGATTAGTGCCCCAGAGAACTCTCTCACCCCTCCCACCATGTGAGAACACAGCTTTCAGAGAAGACAGCTTTTCCCTTCTGGGTTCTTTGTCTGATCTCATAATTAAGTTGACAGAAGACAGATTGACAAAGGAAAAAATGTTAATTTCATTTTTACGAGAACCCCAATGATATTAGGATTCTTGACAGTCAAACAATTGAAGTTTATATAACCATCCTGAGCTAAGAAGGAAAGAGGGGTCTGGGAGTTCAAAGGGGAGGAAGACAATTTACAGATATATGAAGAGACTTAATGTTTGTAAACAGTGTTTGCCCTGCTGTGCAGACATAATGGAACACAGAGAGAAATTTGAACAAACAAGCCTTGCTGAGCTCCTTCCGGCTTTACCACACCTAGCTCATATTCTTTGTAGTTATTTTCAGTGATAGCTGTCTACCAGGCCAGGCCCTCTATCTAAATGCTTTCAGGCAGTTAAAAGGGAGGCAAAAAGCTCCTCCTGAGCCCCTTGGGCCCTGATTGACTTTAGCTCAAAACAACCCACACATCAAAGTGGCACACTCTGGTATGACCTGCCCTGGATCACATCACAGGACCACATCTCCTGTCTATGACCAGGAGATAGGCTGTCTCCAGACACCAAACTGCTGGCATTTGATCTTGGACATCCCAACCCTTACGACTGAGAGAAACAAATGTCTGTTGTTTATAAACCCAGTCTATGGTATTCTGTTAAAGCATCCCCAATGAACTCAGCCTCTTAACTCCAGCCAAGCCATCACCTATAGAAGGAGAGAGAAGCAAGGAGACTGCATATCTTTTCTGATATTACTCTTCTTCCATCTAAATGCTTTCCTTCCTTCCTCTTCTCCAGTTCACTAACCTAAATAACTAAGCACAAGGATCACCTTACCTATTTGCCAACCTCCAGCTCCAAGGGGGCTTAGATATACCTCTTCTGTGCCCTCATTTAAGAGCAGAGGATACATCTTATTTAGTTTTATGTCCCTAATGCTTAGTATTATTTTGATAAATATTAGACATATGTTTCATAAATAGATAATTAAAGAATGAAAATTCCTTTCATATAGCTTACTGACTAAGACTTTTTGGGGCACCTGGGTGGCTCAGTTGGTTAAGTGTATGACTCCTGATCTCAACTCAGGTCTTTGTTTCAGGGTTGTGAATTCAAGCCCCACATTGGGCTCCATGCTGGGTGCGGAGCTTGCTTAAGAAAAAGACTTTACTATGCACCTAAACTCTGCTATACACAAATTCTGTGAAATTGTCAAATTAGTGTCTTTGTTTGGGCTGTTATAACAAAAATGCCATAGACTAGGTGGCTTATAAACAATAGCTTATGCTCTTCACTCAGAGTCTGGAGACTAGATCAAGGCACTGGCAGATTCAGTACCTGGTGGGAGCTCATTTCCTCATTCATAGATGGCTGTCTTTCCCCACATCCTCAAAGGGCAGAAGAGGCAAAGGAGCTTTTAAAGGCCTCTTTTAAACGGGCACTAATCCCATAAATGAGGCTTCTATCCTCCTGACCTAATCACCTCCCCAATATTCTATCTCCAAATGCCATCACATTGGGGATTAGGTTTCAACATATTAATTGGGGGGGGGGGGCAGGAATTATTCAGTCTAAAGCCATACTTACCTTTTCTGATTCTCACTTTTCTCATCTCTAAATGGAGATAACAATTCCTTCACAGGGTTGTTATGAGGATTAAATTATATAATTTATGTTTTAAAAAAAAGATTTCCACAGTGCCAGTATAGTTTCCATGCTCAAAAAAATGATAGCCACTATTATTAGTTATTGTTTGTGACTGTTTCTACTGTAACAATCATGTTACATATTAATTATTTTTTCAGATATCAGTTTCACCTCTTGAAAAAAAATTTCAAAGGCAGTGATATATAATAGGTATGAATTTATTGTAGTAACTGCATGTTGTTTTTCAGTCTGAGAGTACTGCAGCTTCAAAATTACATATTTATTTGAAAATATGTCTTTGATTTTTAAAAATCAAGGAGCAAAAAAACAAAAACAAAAAACTATGGTTTCAAAACAGTAGAATAAGCACTTACTTTCAATCCTAACCCAAGGGTGATAGAAAATATATTTTAAAAATTCACTGAAACTGAAGCATAGAAAGAGGAAATGTCAGTTGTTATGAGGCTGTAGGGGATCACTAAGAAAAAATGTATATAAATAAACATGTAAAGATATATACAGAAGATAGAGGTAAACTGAGAATTTCATAAGCCTCTTTCATCACAAGAGGCTATTGCTATAGCTTCTGCATAGGAAGCCACCAGACATATTGGGTCTAGAAAACACCAGGGAAGAGTCTGCTGGCAATCCTGAGAAACTGCAGCGATGACCCCAGAGGAAAATATTTCAGCTACAGAGCCAAATGCTCATATATGGAAGGAGAGTCCAGTGAAGTTGTCAAGAGGGAGAGCTCCCCAACTCAACATGAAGATCACAGAAGTGAACTGTACCATAGATCAACAGAGGGGATCAATAGAGGGGAAAGTTTATACCCAGAACTACAAGGCAATTCTGACATGAGAAGAAGTAAGTCTGAAGGTGGGGGATGTTGAAGGTGAAGAATGGGGACTGAAGGACCTGCAAAGTTACAGAGAAGCAAGCAAAGAAGAACATTTATTTGAGAACTTGCTCAAAACCAGCCATCTTGTTCTCTCAACTATTTCCTCCTGCACCTTCATCACAGGCTTGACAACAGGCATGATTTACCATGTTCTCCTGAAATGTGCAGCTGCTTTTTTCATATACTTCTGTTCATACCCAAGGAAACATTTAATAGAGGAATAAGAAAATTATTTTAAAGAATTATTAGATATCTTCACAAAAGTTAAGGGAGAAACCCATGAAAAAAATAATAGGAGGTTATGAAACAGTCAAACAATCATTAAATGTTCAAGAAATGATGACATAATTTTTCAGTATATAGGTTGAATTGGGATTAGATAACCATCCACAGTGAATTAGTAAATCAGAATATATATACATATATTTACATATATATGCAGAATAGAGAATTTCAAAATTCAAGAATGCAGAATAGAGAATTTCAAAACTGAGAATTTGAAAGATTGAGTAACACAAAGGCCAAATCCCTAAATTCCAATATTCAATGTAAATGACTTTTAGAGATAAAAGTATGAGACAGTATTTTAAAGGAAAATATGGTAACAATTTCTTAGAACTTAAAAAAAAGTTACAAGTTATTTGATAGAAGGAATCGATGAAGCACCAAGCATAAAAAATATTAAAAACCAATACCTAGGTAAATGATAGTTACATCAAAAATAGCAAGTCTAGGGGCATGTGGGTGGCACAGTTTAGCCCCAACTCTTGGTTTCAGCTCAGGTCCTAATCTCAGGGTCTTGGAACCGAGCCCCACCTCTGGCTCTTCACACAGCATGGAGTCTGCTTCAGATTCTCTCCCTCTCCCTCTGTCCCTCCTGGTTGTGTATATGTGCTCCTTTCTCTCTCTCTCTCAAATAATCAAATATTTAAAAAAACAAAACAAAAAACAGCCAGTCTAAAAAAGAATACTTCAACTTATGGTAAGGGAGAAGGAAATTGCAAGGGACAGATAAATTATAAGAAAATTAAAATCTCTTTGGTATCATATTTGTAATCAGAAACACTGAATGGATAAAAGATCAGGGGAAAAACATACTCAAATGCTGATAGAAAATAATTTTGAATTAAAATTCTATAATTTATCAAGTATCATTCAATAGTGAGGGCCAAATAAAGACATTTTATGATGAAGAAGAATCTGTTCTTTCAGTAACAGAAACAATTTCAATTTCAAGGCTTGAAAGTAATACAATTTTGTGAGCCTGCTAACAATGTCATTTTACCATAGCCTAGCATGTAAGCCCATCTACTCCCACTCAATATTTTCCCCTAGAGCATGTATCACCTTCCAAAATAAGATGTTATTTACTTCTTGTTTATTATTCATAAACTTTCAGTGAAATATATGGTACAGGAAAGCAGGAATCATTGTCTATTTATTCATTGATTTTTCCCACATTCCCAGAACCAAATCTATAATATCATAGGTATTCAAATAGGTATTTGCTGAATAAATTGAATGACTAAAGGGTGGTTTCATATATGTGAAGTGAACTTGATTCAACTACAAGGAAATATGCTAAAATCCATTTCTGTTAGGAAGTTTAACACAGTTCTTTTAGAAATTGTCAAAGAAGGAAGACAAAAAATAATTAAGGGCATAAAATAATTTCAATTTGACAAATACAACAAGTTGGATTGAATATATTTTACTGATTTATCCATTGTAAATCTGAATATACTTATATCGAATACAATATAACATTAGAAATCAACAAAAACAGGATGCCTGCCTGGCTCAGTCAGTTGAGTGTCTGGCTCTTGATTTCATCTTAGGTCACAATCTCAAGGTCATGAGATGGAGCCCAGGGACTGGCTCCATGCTTGCTCAGGATCTGCTTGATATTTTCTCTCCTCCCTCTGTCCTTCTCCTGCTCCCATGCACACTCTCTCTGGAATAAATAAACACAATACTTTTTAAAAAAAGAAATCAACAAAAATGTGATAGCACTGATCCATAAATTTAAAGTCATTTTGAAATTATTTATGAGTTAAAGAGGAAATCAAAATGGAAATTACAGACTATTTAGAAGTGAACAAGGAAAGTTCTCTGTATCAGAGCAGAACTCTGAGGAAAATTTATAGATTCAATTTTGGTTTTTTTTTTTTTTTTTTGGAAATAAAAAGAACTGAAAATAAACTAATTTAAAAAACCCTAAGATTTCAGCCCAAGAGGCAGAAAAATACTGGCAAAGTAATGCAAAAGAGAGTTGAAGATGGAATCCATAAAAGATAAAAAGGAAAGATCTTTAAACAAAATTAAAACAATAGAATTGATCAGCAAAAGTTGGTTCTTAGAAGTAGACTGATAAATTTGGGAACCATTTGTAAGTATGAGCAAAGAAAACTGAAAGACTAATCACAAGTAAATAGCATTAGGAGTGAGATTTATGACATACTTATGAAGAGATATGTAAAAATCCTGTAGCACAATCCTATTACTACTAAACTATTTAAGTGGCAAATGTCACTTCTCTAAATATATAATAAGTAGCCAATATTGCCCCTTCCTCCCTAACCCCCCCAAAATACCTTCAGTAGAAAAATAATTTTAGAAGAGATTAAAATGGTAGTCAGATATCTACCTCAAAATTATACCAGTCTCAGCCAGCATTTTTTTTTGGCAAGTTCAAACACTCAAGGAACTAGTTTTCCTGTTATACAAACTAGCCTAAAAACTACTGAAAAGTTGCAAAATTACAAATCTCTCTTTCTCTGATATTAAATCTGGATAGGAATACCATAAGAAAAAAAGGAAACTAAGTAGCCTAAAGTCAGTATAGCATAGGGAAAATATCAAACCCAGTGTATTAAAGGAATCATTATAACCATCTGTGCTTTCTGCTAAAAATACAAGGGTATTCAAAAATAAATCCAAAATTATAGTTTGGCTGGAAAAAGAGCAAGTTATAGAATAACAATGAAAATATACTACAATATAAATATAATACATATGTAAAACAATACTACATAGTTGTAGAGAGGATGTTTTTATTTACATAATAACAGGTGTTTATAATATTCCATATTATATATACGCCTATGCATAGTTATGAAAGCATGGGAAAATAATTGGAAAGACCACACTAAATTGGTGCTGGTAGATTTTAGAAAAACCAGGAATGTGTAGTTGTTGGAATATCAGGATAGAGACCATAACTTTATCTCAAAGCTTTGTCTTTTAATTTTAATTTTAATTATTTGCTGTAGTTTGCTTGAAGACAACTGTATTAATGTGATTTCATGCAACTGAAAAACCAAGACAACCACCACAATAATTTACTACTGACATTCATAGCTTCACAACGAAGATTCTAGGCATTTGGAGTCTCTTTGAATATAAGCTAAAAGAGTACTTTTATATGCTCTTAAGAGAATTGTTTCAACCTTTTAATTCATTTTTGGAGGAACGTATCTGGATAATTTGGAATGCAAAATAGATTTCTGCCCTAATGCATCTTTTGACAGGTGTCGTTGGGGGAAATAATTGAACCAACAAGTGTCAGGGAGAGTGGCAGAGCCATTGAGAAAGGTATTCACTAACTGCTGTAGGGATATTGAGGTACAAAATGTTACCCTCACATCCTGGTCATGATCTACAGATTTACTGTGTCATGTACAGATAACAAAAATAAGAAATGTTTTTGGGATTTGGGGAAAATACACACATACGTATACCTGGGTGTATATGTGTGTAGTGCAGACAGAAAATTTAAATCTTGCCATAACTCTTCTGTTAGGCACAACCTCTAGAATATACTCTAATGACTTCAGCTTCCCCATCTACAAAATGAGAGAACTATATTGATTGTTTTCTAAAGATCATGTCATCAAGTTATAGTCATAAGAGTAACAAAAGAGAAAAAAATTAAGGTTGGAGAACACACTCATTTTTGTTCTGAAATATCTCAGATATGCGAGGTGTACATCTACAAAACTGGTTACATGGATATCATATGCCCCAAACCCTTGGAAGGTGACTTGTATCTTCTATTTTTGCAGAAATTGAAAAAGAAAGTTGTGGTGATCCTGGTACACCCTTATACGGAATTAGAGAAGGCGATGGATTTTCTAATCGTGATGTTTTAAGGTTCGAATGCCAGTTTGGGTTTGAATTAATAGGAGAGAAATCCATTGTTTGTCAAGAGAATAACCAATGGTCTGCAAACATACCCATCTGTATCTGTGAGTACCAAATGCTTTGCTTTCAGATAGCATATGTTACCCTGTCCTTGCATATAATTGCTTTTGTAATTAATTGCAAAGAGCTGGAACCATGTAATTATTTTTGAACGGGTAGCACTTTGTGATACTATCTTTAACAAGTGTGCTTATGCCAAATTATAAATTTCATTAAAGATTTAAATAAAGTTAACATAGTTCACTTGGTAATTGCAAAGTATATATTACATGTGTTCTTATAATGTTTTATTGGTGGCATTTTATACTTTATAGATAGCATACTTATGGAAATTATACATCTGAGCTAATTCTAGTAGACTCATTTATTTATTTTAACAAGATAGTATATGCTTATTTTCAATCAAAAACACTTAAAATATTTAAAGCTTATATTCTATGTATAATGCATTAACTTATTTTTTGTTTGTAGATGCTCACACTAATGCATACTTATGTACCATTTATTTATAATGCACAGAAAAAATTCATGAATGTTCATGATATACAGTATGCTTGTATTAAAAGAATGTATTTCTTCAAATACATTAAAACATTTCAATATAACTACAGCAAAACTATAATTTGTCTTATCTATTGATACATTTTTATTTTAGTTTCAGTTAAGTACCAACAAATGCAACTTACCAAATATGGGTACAATATTGAAAATTTTGCATTTGAGCTTTGACTGTTCACAAATGGAGATATCAATATTCATGAAAATAAAAAATAATTTTCTGATTTTCAAATATAATATTTTTTCATCTATATCCAACTCTCACAGTGTTTTTCATTTGTGAAACCCTTCATTC
Source organism: Canis aureus (assembly GCF_053574225.1). Taxonomy (NCBI): domain Eukaryota; kingdom Metazoa; phylum Chordata; class Mammalia; order Carnivora; family Canidae; genus Canis; species Canis aureus. Next base: position 15,886,630 of record NC_135624.1, on the reverse strand, counting down.
ACTACAAAGGCACAAACTTTACTTCAATATTTAACTGGTTTAAAAAGTCACATTTTTCAAGACCTATATTTCATCTGAATTATAATACATGCTGAAAAATATATATTTTCCCTTATTCAAAATGTTGCTTATTTAACATTTTTAAATTATTTAACATTTTTAAAAAGTGATAGAACTTTTACTTATTTATTTATTTTTAAGGTAATAGAACTTTTAAAGAGGTAATTTTCTAATATGTGTTTTTGCATCGTTAAAAAGGAATAAAATATCAAGCAAGCATTACTGTTTCTCGGTATGATGTCTGGATACATATTGCCATGATACTTAATCTTAGGTTTTAGCAAAGTGGGCATTTTTCAAATGTGGCAGAAATTTCCCTACTTAAAATATATTCTGCTGGCTCTTCAGGGAATGTAGGAGAGGAAGAGTGCATAGACTTCCTCAATAGAACCCTCTCCTTTTAGGCCTAGTGCTCATCCCTAACCAAGATCATTGTGAAGTTCCTGCTGTAAGAGAAGAAAATGTTAGGGGAGTTTGATTTGATTCCATTAGCATTATCTTTTTTTTTTTTTTTTTAAGAACTTTATTGAAAGACTTGGTGCCTATTCTTTTTTTTTTTTTAAGATTTTATTTATTTATTCTTGAGAGACACAGAGAGAGAGAGAGAGAGGCAGAAACACAGGCAGAGGGAGAAACAGCTCCATGCAGAAAGCCCCACGTGAGACTCCATGCCGGGACTCCAGGACCACGCCCTGGGCCAAAGGCTGAGCTAAACCTCTGAGCCACCGGGGCTGCTCCCATTAGCACTATCTAAAGCTTAGTGATACTTCCAGAGTCTTCTTTGGAAGATCTTTAGCTCTGGATGTCCCTCCAAGGAGACAATGTTGTATAATATTGAAGAATCTATTAATGTGGTATATCACATCAAAAATGAAACTCTCTTTAAGTCATTTTAAGGGATGCTAGAATCCATTTAATAAAATATTTAAAATAATGCTGACTACAGCAAACTCTTGAAAAACCTATAAAACACTTTTTTTTTTACTATTTTAAAAGTAATGAAGACCTGCACCTTGTTATATGATGAATATGTAGCAATTATTAGTTTCATATATACCAACAACAGCTAATTTGAAAATGTAATGAAAAGATAATTTATCAGAAAAATAAAATTAGAAAATATGTAGAAATAATTCTTACATAAATCCAAAAAACCCATAGAAAATTTCAAATTTATTGAGAAAAGGAAATTTTATGAGAAAAACATTGAGATAGATGCCATCTTCCTGAATTAGAAGACATTATATAAAATATGTTGAGCAGCCCAGGTGGCTCAGCAGTTTAGCGCCGCCTTCAGCCCAGGGTGTGATCCTGGAGACCCGGGATGGAGTCCTATGTCAGGCTCCCTGCATGGAGCCTGCTTCTCCCTCTCCTGTGTCTCTGCCTCCCTCTCTCTCTGTGTGTCTCACATGAATAAATAAATAAAATCTTTAAATAAATAAAATAAAATAAAATAAAATAAAATAAAATAAAATAAAATAAAATAAAATAAAATAAAATATAAAATAATAAAATAAAATAGAATAGAATAGAATAAAATATGTTGTTATATAGAAATTGCTTTCAATAACTTCAATAAAAATCCTGACATACTTTCTTTGTGAACACACATTCACATTCTTTGTGAATGTGTTGACATGCAGCTAGGCAAAAACAAAAACAAAAACAAAACAAAACAAAACAAAAAAACAGGCAACAATAGAATAGATGTGAGAATTTTTAAAAGAAAAGTGTTTATTCGATACTAAAGTATAATATTGAGTTGCTGCCAGAAATTAGTGTGGTACTCACAGAAATATAACACTGAGTCAAAGGAAGTTATATTAAAAACTGCATCTAATATAATTAAGGGTTTAGAATATTACATTGGCATTGACCTATTCATCTGAGATGAAAAATTAGCCTGATAGTTCTCAGTCATCCCTTGCTAGAATGGGGGTAATTTAGATCAGAGATTAGCCAAGTGGGACAAATCTGGCCTGAAGCCTCATTTGGTAAATAAAGTTTTATTGGAACATAACTGTGTACTTTCATTTACCTATTGCACGTGGCTGATGTCCTGCTACAGTGACAGAGTTAAGTAGTTGCAAGAAACCATGTGGTTTGTAAAGCCAAAGCATTTACCATTCCTCCACTTACAGAAGTTTTCTGACGCTGCCTTTAGATCAAGGGCCATAGAATCAAATGATTCCAGGATGCAGGCAGGTAAAAATGTGAAGAGGAAATAGGACTAGATATGTGTGCACCCATTATGGAAGTAGGGGGACTGGAGTGCATTAACTTTCTCAAAGAAGTTAGAACTCTGGAATTTTTCCCCTCAGATGTGAAATAGGATGATTTTAAAATTGATTTCAAATTTTTGACAGGTATAAGAAAAAATTGTACCAAACACATTTACTGGATCCAGCCCAATGGCTATCAGTTTCCAAGAGCTGGTTTTAACTCCTCACATCATTCCATCCAGAAGAACAAGCAAATTTAGGTTAGAAACTATATGTTTTAAATGATAAAGATTATACATAGGTAGTAATAAATAACTGATTATATATAATTCCTATCATTCTTTGGCATATGTTAAATATTTTACACATCTTATACATAGGTATAGTTATATTTTTGTCTTTTTGTTTCTGTAGATAGATATTTGTCTAATTTCTGAATGCTAATAAAAGATCTAAAAAGCAATATAAAAAATCAGAAGAAGGGATCCCTGGGTGGCGCAGCCGTTTGGTGCCTGCCTTTGGCCCAGGGCGCAATCCTGGAGACCCGGGATTGAATCCCACGTCGGGCTCCTGGTGCATGGAGCCTGCTTCTCCCTCTGCCTGTCTCTCTCTCTCTCTGTGACTATCATAAATAAATAAAAATTTTAAAAAAATCAGAAGAAATTATTATTTTTAATACTCAAATCAAAACAAATTATTTATACTAAAATTATTAACAAAATAATGTATGAATATTGTGTAAATCATAATATTGAACTAAGCATTCATAATTTTAAGTGATCAGAGTTCATGAGCCTGTAAATTCCAAAAAGAGAGAAAATGGAGAAATCTTCAACTTTACAAGTAGCAAAGAAGGGCAGATTAATAATATGTCATTTTTCTTATCAAATAAGGAAGGTCAAATGATCATATTTTATGCTGGTAGAGCTATATACTCCCTAATATATCCTTATAGTTCAGAATAAGTTAATACAACTTTACTAGAAAGAAATTTAGCAAAATATTTTCAGGCTTAAATTTCATACCCTTGTAAATTAAATTTGGTGCAAAATTATATGAATTATATGAATGAAAATTATGTAATGAAAGCCACTGGAAGAAAATACATCATTATTTTAACTATGATTTCCTCTTTTTAATAAGACCATTTACTTTTCTGTTCTTTACCCTTTTTCTACTTCCTAAATATTCTGTGTGATCATTTAGCCCAGATGTTTTAAAAATTAGAAGAAAACTGGGATGGGTGGACCAGGGGCAGGAAGAGACTTCATCTAACTAAAGTGTGAAAGTTTGTCCAGTGTTAACAACTAGTGGTGATTGCTACAAAAGCTAATTTTTCTCCTTATCTGTGTTTTAAAATATGAGAGCATCCCATGGCCATGGTAAGAATGAAGCTCTCCTAGTTACCACCCTCACCCCAGGTTTCATCTGTGCTACAACATCCCTGTTTGTTAATATCCAAATAATATTTTTTGTCTTCAATCATTTCATGAGCATTATAGCTTTATATGGAAATCTCTAAATGTTTCACCTCTGTTCTTAAGCGCAGAAACAAAACTGTGTAGAACTCTAATACAAATATGATAAATGTCTAAATAAATTGCCTTTATTACTCCGATGATACTTTCGTGCATACTTAAGCATACAGTCATGTCATGCAAAGTAACAGTTGCCTTTCCTAATATATGAAAGTGGTAACATTTTTTCTGTTTTATAATTTACATTGTTTAATATTATTTTTTCAAACTGCTAATTGATTATCATAGTCATGAAAAATAAGAATAAAGAAATAATAAGGATATAAAGGATATAAAGGTATAATAAAGATAAGTATAGTAAGTAAGGTTAAAGCATAATAAGGTATAAAATAAAGCAAAATAAGGTATAATATTAAAATATAAAATAAAGCAAAATAAGGTATAATATTACTTTTGAACATTTACTGTATTTTATAATCTTATTTTAACAGTTCCTTGCCTGTCTAATTTTACTGCGCCAATGGGAACAGTGCTGTCTCCTGATTACCCAGAAGGATATGGAAATAATTTAAACTGCATCTGGACAATAATCTCTGATCCAGGGAGCCGGATTCATCTTTCTTTTAATGACTTTGATCTGGAATCCCAGTTTGATTTCCTTGCCGTTAAAGATGGAGACTCTCCAGACTCCCCAATTCTTGGAACCTTTACTGGGGCTGAGGTGCCTTCCCATCTTACTAGTAATAGTCATATACTGCGATTGGAATTTCAGGCAGACCACTCAATGTCAGGACGTGGCTTTAACATCACTTATAACAGTAAGTTTATTTTTTCTATATAATGTATTTCTACAACATAAAGCTAGAAAGGAATCATGTAAATCAGCTCTCCTCCACAGAAAAGGAAGCTTGAACAAGTCCTATATATATATATAAAATATTGCTAAGGATAGTCATTCAGTTTGCAATTTCCAACCATATTTTATTCCCTCTTGTGTCATTTCTCTGTGAGAGACCTCAAATTAAGGAAAAATGTTTCAAATATTATAATATCAGCCAATACATTATTTATTCTATTCAATCTTATAAACATAAGTTCAAACCTAACGTATATCATATACTTTGACCATTATTGGTATGCAAACTTAAGGTAAATAAATCTTTCTTTCAAAATATTCATAAACCGGGGCACCTGATATGCGACTCAAGGTTGCAGTTTCAATACCCATGTTGAAGGTAGAGATTACTTAAAAATAAAATCTTAAAAAACAAAACAACATATTCATAAACAAAAGGAGGACCTTAAACAAATAATGACAACACAGAATTATAATTCCAAAGACAAAATTCACAAGGCTGCAGAAACATTACAGAGCAGGCAATCATTAGTTTAGGGACAGCAGACCACTGAGCTGACTTTGCAAAGTCATCATGGGAGAAGTACTTTAGAGATTAAGAGTGTCATCTCTGCACTGAAACTATGCAACTTCAAATCTTGGCTTTGCTCCATTTTTAGGTTTAATAAATGAGCCTCATTGTTCATATCAGTAAAACCATTTTAGGTTTCTGTAAGGAATAAATTAGATGATGCATGTAAATAATTTAGCATAGAGTATATGATACCTAGTAAATGTTAAATAAGAATTAACTGTCATTGTTTAGTTACCTATTAGTTACCTAAGAACTATTATCTTAACATCTTATTTACTTGTGTTTATTATGTTGCTTTGAGATTTTTTTGAGGTTATTGAACTCTTATCTATCACTCATATTCTTTGTATTTTTCTGAAAAAATGATATAAATATAGTAAAAATATGAATCACATAAAGGAGAAAATATCTTAGTACGTTAACACACTTACATATAGTGCCTCTGTTTGCAAACGTTTCCTAAAGCTATAGAATACTAGTGACTTTTCTTGTTTTTTTCCCTGAAGCTACCACACTCTGTCAGGTATTGACCAACTTGATGAGTTAATATTTGTGTCATATAACAATAGGATTATAGTTTCCTGCTCTTTAAAGAGAATGGCATCCCTCACCTCCACCCCCGCCATTCAATGCTGAACTTTGGCAATTAGTAACAAAAAGCAGTTATTGCCTTTTCAAAGTGTCACTGGTGGTGAAGTTGTCAACATGTAATTGCACATTATTAAAGTAGCTGTGACATGTGTCACACAGACTGCTGTATAAAATAGTTGCTTTATCTGAAAGTCCTCAAAAATATTTCACATAAAATGAAAGATATATATATGATAAATATATATATATGCACTTATCTATGTATTATTTTTATTTTGTCTTAAATGCATATTATTTTTAACTTTAATGTTTCTGGTACCTTCAGGATATTATGGAAATAGATTCTTTGTGTCTTGATCTGTTTCTCTAGTAAATAATTTAATCTATTTTATTCAAATTCTTACTAATGTTTTCTACTGAAATTTTATTTTTCCTAAATAAATACCTATCAGACATTATATATAGGAACAAGTTTTAATCAATTGAGGTTTTTCATTTTTTTAACACAACAACAAACAATAAGTAGAAAAAAGCATACCTACAAGTATATTTTTAGGTATATTAGAAGTTACCTTAATATTCTTCTGTATTGCTTAACTTAAAAATGAAGAGAATGAATAATAAAAGTTATATAATTTATGAACAATATGAAAATGATGATTAGTGAGATAATTTCAAATAACTTGATGTACTTAAGCAGCATGAATATAATTGTAAATAACTCATTAAACTATGTTTTGCACATTTAGACTTTGCTATTTTTAAATGTTTTTCCATTTATATCATGCTTATTTACACATTTATGGTGCATATTTGTTGATCCAGACGAGTAAAGAGAGAAATTTGGAGGGTGCGCGTAATCTATAATCTTGAGAGATTCAAATAAGCACATGGTCCCTGCACTTCTGCTACTTGCTAAGGCTAAGCTAAATATATCATAGAAGACACAAAATAAAATAGGAAAATGACCCTGAACTCAAGAATTCACATTCTCTTGAGACCTGAAACAAAAAACCCAAGATATAATATGTTGTTGAGAAAAAATGAGAAGCCAGACTGAAGGATACATTTCAATCCTATCTCTATGACCTGAGGCAAGCTACTTATCTTTCTCTGAATCTCACATTACTCTTTAGAGCTCTAAATGTTAAATGAGATTATAACTTTTCCAAATCTCCTATCACTGTCTGAAACATGGTAATTACAAGAGTTAGCTCCCTTTCCCTTTCCTACATAGCAGAAAATAGATGACTAATGGAAAATTATAAAAAAATTTTAAGACTTTCATACCAGATTGGAACCTTTCACTATAACTTCACAAGACTGTCTCTCCATTCCAATGAGTGAATCACAATAAAAGTTTGCAATGAGATGTGGTCAACCTGCTTTGTACTTAGAATAATTAGAATTCTAATCAGTTTACACTGGAAATTTTTACATAGCTTAAGTCTAATGATCTCCAGAAATAAGCAGAAGCAATTCTATTTTATATAATTAATACTTTAAAAATAATTACACTATTTTAAAACAATCACACTTGTTTACATCATAGGCAAATAGATTGTGTCAATGGAGAACCATCAATTTTTTTAATAAAAGTTTTTCTAGAAATAAATATAATCTTATTTAAAATCAGTTTTTCTCATCCCAAATATATAAGAATCCCTCTCATACTGATTGTATATTTTTGTTTGCTCTTCTCAAGCATTTGGACATAATGAATGTCCTGATCCTGGAATACCAATCAATGCACGGCGGTTTGGAGACAACTTTCAATTAGGAAGTTCAATTTCGGTTATTTGTGAAGAAGGATTTATTAAAACCCAGGGAACAGAAACAATTACATGTATCCTTATGGATGGAAAAGTAATGTGGAGTGGACCCATTCCAAGATGTGGAGGTAAGTGCAATGGCCAGTGAAAATTATAACCCGATCATCATTGTGCCCTAGAAACCATCACAGGGAATGCATTGTTTACCAGGACTGTTGTAATCTTTATCTTAAAATATTATTTAATATTGTACATAAGACATATGTAGTTAAATTACAGTTAGTGTTTCATGTTAAAATTAATTGTTTAGAAACTTTCTTAGAAGTCCCCTTTTTTTCTTTTTTTTTTCTAGAAGTCCCCTTTAAAAAAAGAGCTCTTATTAAAAGATATACATTAAGATATGGTAAATCTTGGTCGTATGTACAAATTCTCTTTTTAACTATAGAGTTATAGTTTAGTATACTTTATACTCTAGTCATCCTTTTTTCATGGTATTTTAACTATTCACAGTATAAATACTTAATTTTTAAAAATGTGTTAACAATGGGGAACCTAGGCGGCTCAGTAGGTTAAGCAGCTGACTCCTAGTTTTGGCTCAGGTTATGATCTCAGGTATTTGAGATCAAGCCCCATGGCAGGCTCTGTGCTCAGTGTATTGTGTGTGTATGGGGAGGAGATGGTTTTGCCTGAGATTCTGTCTCTGTGTCCCTCCCTGTAGCACTCGCTCTCTCTCTCTCAAATAAATAAATAGATCTTTTTAAAAATGTCAACAATGAATAATTGCTATAAAGAAATAACAATAAATCAATGTATGCTAAAGCAGCCATTATTTAAAATGTGTAATTTTTGATGGCAAAGTTTGCTAAACACCTTTTCTTTTTCAATTTTGATTTGCTCTATAAGTTGTAGTCAAGGAAGTTCAGGGCAATTTATGCACATATGTAATGTGTGTATGTGTTGTGTGTGTGTATGCAATGTTTGAAAGTTTATATCCTTAAATACATGCACTCATATAAAGTCACAAATTATATTGCTAAAAAGAAAGAATGATCCTACTTAAAATATATCATGTATAGTGTACCAATTTAGAATCTATGGTAATGTTTATATGAGGTATGGAGCTTCAATTTAGAATTATCACAATAAGAATTACCATTCTGAATTCTACTTTTCTCCTTCCACTCCAGTACCTGAGATTACATATCTATTTTATTTAAAAAGATATAGAAGAAGTTTTACTAAGGAATAGATAGATGAACCAGAGCCATGAAACACCTTTTAACAGATCATCATGTAATGAATAGGTGATGCTTTTTGAGGAATTTCTTCATTTTCTTACTTGCCCAATTTTTCTTCTCACCTGTGTCCAAACTGACAATGAAAGCTTTTTTGCCGTTTTCTTTCAATTTCTAGCTGATAAATTGAGAATATTTAATCTATAATTTTCAGAAATATTACAAATTTCATTTACTAATACAGCCATTACCTATAAATGCCACCCTATGTTGAGTTAAACATTTTCATAATGTCTCATGATGAACTAACCCAGACCATGCAATTATGTTTTCCTCGTAGCTCTTCAACTAGCACCTCCTTCCTCTTCTAATCACTTTCTCATTTGTATTATCAGGGGGCTTAACCAGATGACTCCACTGTTCTTTTCCAAACCTCAGATGTTATGGGCTTTGTAAGAGGCTACCCTGGCAATGGTTAAGACTGCACTATTATATATATGTGTGTATATATATATATATATATAGAAATAACATAATGGAGTTGCATTATAAAGGGTGAAATAAAAAAAGAAAGAAAAAGAAAGAAAGAAGAAAGAAGAAAGAAAGAAAGAAAGATGGAAAGTAGTGTTCATTTTTTTCCCCATTATACTTTGTCCCTGAGCTCATTCATTCCTTTAATCGTAGTTCCTAACTCAAATTTGGAGAATCATTCTGAAAAGCCTACATTAGTATTTGAAGGAAAAGTAGATGGGAGAAATTTTGTTTCAGACAAAAGGAATGAACTGGAGTGGAGGATAGAGGGTCAGGGGTTGATGACTAACCAGTGGGGTGCAGAGCATGGCATGCTTTGTAAACAATGCTAAATGGATTAAAATTATCTGTGGCCAGCAGGAAGCCACTTCAGCTCAGAAGTGACATGATCTGAGCCTCTCCCTCCTCTGCCCTGGTTGTTGTATACAGTTCAGTGAACAGACACAGAGACCACCTCCAGGGAGTTGTTGAGGCTGTTTGGATCTTCCCCTGCCTAACTTGGGGGTTGGCTTAGAGGCTGCTTATTTCCTAGCTGAATGAGAAGGTAAAAATAATGAGTTTGACCTCAACAAATCATTTTATGAATCACTGCTTAATTTGAGAGCAATTTTAGCAAGTTTTTCACTGTGAAAAATGAATGGCTTTTAACTTTTAGAAATGAGTGAAACGAATATTCCAAACTCTAATTAGGCACAGGCCAATAGGCTCTTGAGGCATCTTCCAGAGAGCTTTGTGAAGTTTCCAAAGGAAAAGAGTATTATTTTCTGGGTGTTTGAGTGAAGTTACATACACTTGGCTCACCTGCCAATTTCTGGATCTAACCCCAAAGTGGGAACATGACTAAGAATGAGGTTGGAAAAGAGGAAGAGGAAGAGGAAGAGGAAGAAAGAAGAAGAAGAAGAAGAAGAAGAAGAAGAAGAAGAAGAAGAAGAAGAAGAAGAAGAAGAAAAGAAGAAGAAGCAGAAGAAGCAGAAGAAGCAGAAGAAGAAGAAGAAGAAGAAGAAGAAGAAGAAGAAGAAGAAGAAGAAGAAGAAGAAGAAGAAGAAGAGGAAGAGGAAGAGAAAGAACAGGAGGAGGAGGAAGAGGAGGAGGAGAAGGAGGTTGGGGACAGGGAAGGCAGAATCAGAGTGGGCTGGAAGTGATTTTACTGTGGCACTTGTCAGGTCACCAGCCATATCCCAGGCCATATCCCAGGCCATGTTGCCAGGCAGTTTCCACCAATAAACTAGGCTGCTGTCGACCCCTGTATAGTTCACTCTGGCTGGTTTAATTTCTGAGACTCTAATTAAGGTTTGTAAAGATTTCCTTTAGTTTTAGTTTTGCCTCAGTTCTACTTAGATGTTAACAACAAAAGCCTGAGACTAGCTGAGGAAAGCTCATTCTTTTTCTTCCCTAATGTGTTTATGCTTTAATTGTTGTTGATCTGTTTTTAATCACCCCTCTCCCTCCACTATTCCCCAACTTGCTATACAGTCTCTCCCACTGACTCAAAGAACTATGTCTGGGAGTCCTCTCTGCCTGTCTTCTTTGTCCTTTACACCTTCCATATTTTGACAGAGAAGTCTTGCTTATTATTTATTGTAACTTATCTTTTAGGGCACTGTTACAGCCTTCAATACAGGCTTGATGTTTTAGATAAAATGTTCTTTATCATCATATTAAATATTTTATATGGATGAAATACGTACATGTGTATGTTCTGATTAATACAGATAACTATTTATATTCTAGTCTGTTAATACAAAATATCCAAAATTAAATGTATTGTTAAAAGTTGCTTGTATGTATGGATTGTTGTGTGTTAATATTAGAAAGTAGGAAGTTGCTTGTTTCCATCAGGATTTATAGAGCAAGGGAGTCAGGATAAAATGTTTTGATAACACAACACAAAGCTCTAACCTCTTTAAAGATTGCCTTCTCTCTCCACACACACACCCGCCCAACTAATCTACTGCAATTGTCTAGAAATTTAGGCATATTGGCAAATTAGTAATCCACCTGCATCAACCAATCTTCAACCCTAAAACTGTAGGAAATCTTTGAAAAAAAGTGAAAGGAAATGTTTGATCAATCATAGTCCTTGAATAAGGGTTGGTGAGCAGAAAGAGAGAAATGAGATCATAATTTGATACAGTTCTATGATCCCACAGCTGAACTTGGATTCATTTCAGGTAGCTTAAATGCAATTGTTGGACAGAAGTGGGTTACACATTTCATTTACTGACCCGAAGTTCACCACTGATGCATTAACCAAGGATAGATTTAAGTTATCTTTGTGAAAATTTGAACCTCTTTCTCTAGAGTGGGTAGATCAAATCTTCTCAAGAGGAAGAATGATTAGAGGCATTCAAAAGCCTTGGGATCTTTCAGTTTCACTAATGGAAAACAAAATATGTGAATTCCTGTAATCAGCATTGAAATCATTCACTTTGAATTCCACAAACTCAGTGTGACAATCAATGACTTCTTCACTTACCCTTAAACTGTTGCCTGAATATAACTGGCTGTATCTAGGGCCAGTCTCTGCATGGTGTCTCCTTCAAAGATATATCCTACAGCCACGAACAGTGTAGATGGTTATCATAGGTCTACCTTAATGGGCTGACAGAGAGATTTTCATGATGTGCCATGAAAGCTTCCCAGCTCCCACTGACTCTAAAATCCTCTTCCTCCGTCTCCACCAGTTTTCACTCATAACAGCTGCATAAACATTATCCCTCTTTGTCCCCTCAGGACCCTTCTGGCCTCACATTCATTTCTTTTTCTGTACAGCCCAAACCCCTGTTGGGCACCTGTGAGCCTCCTCATAAAATACAACTCCTCAGGAAGTGCAATTTTCTTTTTAGAATATTTTCCCTTGGATTTTCTTCTTTCCACACCCTTTTTCTTTTTCCTAATACGATCAGAATTTCTCTCAAGGGTCTCTGAGGGCATTGTGAGGCTCGCCGTTTCCTTCAACATCCTTTTGACCAGTGTAGGTGCTTGAAAATTTGGAAAAGGGGAGAAAGGAACACAGAATTATTGTGTTTGGATCAATTTCTCTCCTCACCTCGATGTATGAATGTATCTTCTGAAATATGGGTAAGATGTTGCTTTCCCTTAATTTTCTCAAGGATATAATGTATAGCTAGATTTCCTTCACAGTACCAAGCGATGCAAACTGGAGTCATCCCTAACCCTCAAATCCTAGAATCTTTTTCTCGGTAATATCCCAGAGCATTTCTAGTTTCTGGAATGTTCCTTGTGAGCATTCTGCATATATTGCTATACAGAAGGCAAAACTCAAGGTACAATATTTGTATCAGAGAGGTTTCTTTACTGGGCTTTGGGAAACACTGGTCTCTGACCACCATATTCTGACCGCCCAGCTCCAAGGTGCTGAGACAACTCTGCCTTATTGTCTATACCTCAAATGATCTGAGCATCATTAGATTCATGGGTCCCTTTGTAATATGGTTTATGTGTGTGGTCATTTGGTCAATTGGCTATAAGTCCATTGTAATGTGAACCAGTTACAGGTGCTTCTGATCCTCCCATCTGTTCATACCTTTGCCCAGTGGATGTCTTGCTTTTAACCATTTATTAAGAGGTTAACACATACACAGAAAATGCCATTCCAGCATTTGCACTCAGCTCAGATTCATCTGGATATTCATATCCTCCAGGGTGGTGAGCCTGACTGCCATTAGATGGAGGTTTCGATGGATCTGTGTCCACAAATAGTAGCTAATGCCCATTGCTATAGATAAGGAGTCATAACCTCAAATGCTTACAGGAGCAAAGCAATAACAGAAGCAAATTAGATGGGCTAAATAGAACAAGCTGCCCTCCTAGGGAGAGATGTGATTTCTCACTTTTTTTAGAGACATGGTTACAAATAAACATTCCTCTTTTTTAACATCAATAATAACAATAATAAATAATACAAAAATGACATCACTGACAGTGATGACAGTGTTCCCATTAGCCATCACAGTTCCTTCATGCACAATAGAAAAGGGCATTTTCCAAGAGGAAGATGACTTGAACTAGTGATTACTAAGGTCACTTTAATTTGAAATCCAACAGTAGCAATCAATCACTTGAGGACTGTGCCAGGCCAATGGAGCAGGTCAGAAGTTATACATCAACCTCTCCATTTTGAGAAAGCATTCCAGTGTTTCTTAACTCCAGTTAAGAAACTGGGTATCCTTTGGACTTACCTAAGAACTACTTTCCAGATAGTTATATCACGAAAAAAATGTTTTAAGTTCCTTCTATTTGTGAATTTGTGTAACATTGTTCAACTCCAATCCTCGAGCACCTAGAGTCTAGGCTGAAGCATCCTATTCTGTGAACAGAGCATTCTCCCCAGATTGTCATTTCAATCCAGAGTAGTGTCTATATTGTCCTTTTGGCTTTGCTTTGGTATTCTGCACATGTCTGATTCTTTTTCACCATTTGGCACTCATTTTTTTCTAATAATCTAGCTGCTGCTATGGCTCAATTATGTGGTATGATCTGATTCAGGTGGACTTGGGCACTGTCCAGGTTATTCAAGAAGTTTTAATAAATAACAGAGCTGTTTGCTTTGCTTTCTTTAAGAGTTAAGATATAAACATTTTATATAGTACAGTAAATAGAAAGCTTCCTGAATATCTTCCTAAGCCATATCTCCCTCTATTTCTTCCTCCATCCCCCACCCTCCCATGGTTAAATGTAAAAATCATCATCTCCATCATCATAATCATCATCATCATCATCATCTCTCACATGCTTACACACACAGTCCTATCATCACTAAGCTGTGCTCTACCTTCCTATTTTTCTTCTCTCAGCCCCATGCCCTTGCTTACATATATGTAGCTCCTCTCTTCCACATTTAACCCTTAGACTAATACAAGACCTACTCATTCCACTGTGCTCTGTCCCCAGGAAAGAGTAGTTTATCCCATTCTAATAGTTTCATTTGAGATTTTATCTCCTTGGAAGGTTGGTAAATACAGTTCTCTACCTCATTATCAGGAATCATGCATTAGTTTAAAACAATGAAAAAGGAGAAAGATCAAATTTTTGACATGTCTTTTCAAGCTAATCTCTGGGTTGCATTTCTACTTTATGAATGCCTGCTTCAGTATTTGCCAGTAATAAACCAGCGAATGAATCCCAAAGAACTTGAAAAAGATACCATGCCATGAGACTCATAATAAAACAAGAAAGTTCTCTTTCTAGGTGTCAAGAAGTGAGTGCTAAGTTATCTAGAGTTTTCTGTTTTAGAAAGCAAGACAGTTGGACATAAATTAAGTCTCCTATCTTTGGTGCAGTCATAGAAGGAAACTGCTCCTGGGTATGAGAATTTATTATTCATTGGTGAATGTCACTTTCTTAAAGCTACTGAATTCAACTATGTAGACTGAAAGATGAGAAGGATTTATTTACAGGACAAAAATGAGAGTTGGACTACAATGTATTCAATATTTTGTTATAAAGCCTGAAGTACCTACCATTTACTTTTTAAAGTCAAATATTTCTTAATACTTTAAAGTTATAATCATTTAACTGTTCATGGAAAATAAGTTACACAGTCTAAAAATTATACATTTTATTAAATTTCACTTTATTAATTACACTACTCAGGCTCATTTTAGACTCTCTTCCTGGTATCTCCTCATTTCAATGATCTCTGTAGTTTCCAAGGTAGGTCTTGAATATCTCCACTCTATCCATCCTTTCTATGGGTAACTGTCATCTAGTCTCTAACATTAAATAATATCTATGTGCTGATGTCTTTCAAATTTACATCACCAGCCTAGTTCTTCACCCTGAAGTCCAGACTCGTATATTCAACTTCCTACTCAACATATCCACATAGATGTTTAATAGGCATCTCAAATTTAATCTGTCCAAAACTGATCTATCTCCCTCTGTCATTCCAAACCTGCAACTGTCACAGAGTTTCACCATCATCATTAATAGCACTCCTTTCTTTCAGTAATTCACACCAAAACTCTTGGAGCAATTTCTGACTCCTTTCTTCTGCTACAACCATACACAATCCATCAGAAAAATTTGTTAGCTCTACCTTTGAAATATATTCAAAACTCATCTAGTTCTTATTTCCTCCACTGTTGACATACTGGTCCCAGCAATCATCATCTCCTGCCCAAATTAGTGCAACACTCTCCTAACTGGTCCTGCTACTTCTGCCCTTGTCCCTATTCAGTTCTGTAGAAATGATTTGTTGTCCAATTCATCTGTGCCCATTGATTAATTACTTCATAAATCATTTCTCCCCTGGGACTCAGAAAGGTTCTAATGCATGCTCACTATCTGCATCTCTCCTCATTTTTACCTGGCTTTTATCACCCCTGCTCTCTGCACTGTAGCTAGCAATGTCCTCTTTGATCTAAAGCAATCCTTTCAACAAAAATGGAAATAGAATATTGGCCTTCTGGATTACATGGTCATGTTCTTGAATATAATTAGGATATAATACATTCATTGGACTGCTTTATAGATAAAGAGGATTACATTTAATGAAATACATTGGCAGAGTCAGATGAATGCTATTGGCTCAAAGCTGTTGATTTAATTAAGACACCAAGTTAAAACTAACTGAAAGAAAAATTACCCCTTCCTGGTGGAGTCTCATAATATTTAATAATATTATCATTGTAGCCTCCCCAACTGACAAGAAAAACATTAGGAGCAAAATGTCTGACAAATAAAATATAAGGGTAGATTTTCCTGTACCTTTGGTATAAGCAACTTAGACACCCAAATAAGGAGAAAAAAGTCACAATATCCACTCTATAAAATAGTAATATAAAATAATAATAATAATAATAATAATAATAATAATAATAGAAATCTAGATACCCTCTTCATGGCTAATTAAATGTGTTCTGATCCATCTTTCTCAGTCATAACCTCAGGTACCCCATTTGCAATTTATAAAATCAGGAAAAAGAAAGTAAGGGAGATAAATATCTAGATTGATTTATCTATCTATCTGTCAATGTATGTCAATCTATCTGAAACTGTTGAAGTCAAAGTTGTTCAGTTTTTCATTTATCTCCCTCTAGGGAGGAGGGTACTAGTCTTTTTTCTTCAAGCCAAGTTGACGGGAAAGCTTTAGAAGAATCTCTCATAGAGAATGGAGTTTCCTCAGAGAAAGAGGAGCAGGACTTCCAAGTGGATATCTGATTATACTGTATAGTACTTGCTGATCTGTCTTCCGTGCTGATTGATCAAGAGGAAGAAAATTGGTGAAAGCTGACAGATTGAAAAGAAAGAAAGCTGTCTAGGTCAAAAAATTTGGCAAGTCAGTGATGTGAATTTTCTGTGCACAAATGAATATCACCAGGAGCTTGGCCACCAAGTGAAGGAAACCCAACCACCTGAGATCATCGGGTACACTACCAGGGATGGGAGCAAGAGGTGACTGGAAAAGGATGACCTTCTCCTATATCAGGGAATTTTACATTGAGAATCCACCATTCCACACTCTTTACCTTTCCAAAGGACTCATTTACTCTCATGGAAAACAAACATTTTCCATATCTGATCAATGGAAGGCATCAGGGAACAGTCAGAAGTAACGAGAGATACGGCAATAGCCAAGAAAGGACTGACAGCACAATCTGTCCCATCCCAGCCCTAACACACCACAGGCAAAAGGACCTAAAAGGAAGAGGAAGGAGATAAGATGAGGCGGAAACTATTCTCAGTGCTGAAGTGAATGCAGGAATGAATGAATCAGCAAGTGCTGGTCCTCTATCAGCACCCTCCTCCCTATCCTCCAAGCCTCTCTGACCATTGCTGAGACACACCTTGGGTGGATGCATGGAGAAGATAAGATGATAATTTTATTTTGGACAGGACCAACTTTTTTTTAATATTGAAAGTGATGAAAATGTTAGAGGACCTGCTCAACATTTTTTAAGGAGGTGGAGATTTAGCGGTGCATATTTGAAGGCAATGGAAGGAGGGAAGGAAGGAAGGAAGGAAGGAAGGAAGGAAGGAAGGAAGGAAGGAAGGAAGGAAAGAAGGAAGGAAGGAAGGAAGGAAGGAAGGAAGGAAGGAAGGAAGGAAGGAAGGAAGGAAGGAAACCCATTTCTGGTTTTGTTACATCAATTTCAGAATGTACCATAAAATGCTTACTCAAGCAAGAACTTCCTTGCCCTTAGCAAAGAACTCCCTGCATAACTATGGCTCATTCTCCTTCCTACTCTCTAAGGGGATATCTGAGAAAATTCCTTGAGTGAATAGGATGGGACTGAAGTCCCTGGAGAACTGTTTGAAGGCAAGACTGGATCCACATGCCTGACAAACTTTCCCTTTGAGAATAAGGAGTTTTCTCTTGAACTCAATTAGCTTCAAAGGATAGGAAAACCTTCTCATTCACAGACATGGCATTCTCTTTGGAGGGAGTTTTTTTGAAAGAGTAATTAGAGTAACAGTCTGATACATAGATCAGAATTTATTTGTGGTTCTCATTGAAAGAATATGTGTACATCTAAAAATAAACCCCACTTTTAATTACATGTTTACATAGTATTAAATTCCATTCTCCTAGAGGACTATTGTAGGGAAAGTGATGCAGTAGCAATCGGCAAGGTTTTGCTCCCACTCTCTGTAGAGCTGAGTACAGGAGAAGGGATCAAGGGGTCATAGCAATGGAAGAAGCTGCAGAACTATGATCATTTCTCTGTAACCCTGGCCTTTTAATTTGTGTGTCTGGCTTCCTCTTTTTATCCTAGATTCAGACCCAACAGATATCTCCTAATTTTCTTTGAAATATCATCCAGTGCAGAGGTTAAAGAGAGTCAGTGATTGCTTACCACACCTATATCCATAAAGCAAGTTAAAAGGGGGAGTGGGGAGGGACTGGGGATGGAACCATCATTGTTTGATAATCCTTGAGATGCTATCTAGATTTTATCATGCACAGCTCTACAGAAAGGCTATCTAATGAATGAAATGTTAGAGTACTCCCTTTTTAAAATCACTTCTAGCCAACCACCAGAGATCACACCCAGCTCTTCCCATCCCCAACTATCCCCTGAGCACCTAACTGCCACTTCTCAGATGAAAGAGCATCTCCTGCTGTGGAACACTAAAATTCCTTGGCCTTTTTATTCAAGGGAATTTTATCTGAATACAGTCTGAAGCACTTTTGACTCTTTCATACAGGTCTTAAAACATATTGGGTATTTTGAATTTGTCTGTTCTACTTAAAGTAACACAGAAATGAGTCAGCACTCCAACGCAAATTATTTATAACAGACTTTCTTCAGATCTTAGAAAAATAAATGTAGATAAATGAACTATGTCTACCTTGCATTTACCATGTATGTCCTGTTTTTAATTGCTAAAAATGGGGGGCAGGGGTAAGAGGCAACAATCTATATTACACTAACAGATGCAAATCACTTATTTATCTCAGGCTCCTGAGATATCATCCAGTAGAATCATGAAGCCACAGACCAGTCACATCTTAGGTTTTGTCAAGTGGTCTATGGGCAAACAGCAGCAGAATGACCTATGAGGTCAGGGTGGGGTAAGGTCTTGTTAACAATACAGCTTTCTAGATCCCACCTTATAACTACTAGAAGTGCCTTCTGGAAATCTGCATTTTAACAAGTTCTCTGAGTACCTACTAAGGTTTAAAAGTTTTCAAAAGCAATAACCACTGCATAAAACCATAAGTGCTCTCCTTTTTCCTCCACAAACTATACACTTTGGAAACAAAGAACTACTTGACTTTACCTCACACACATTAGTATTTTTCACTTCCTGCCTCTGCTCTTACTGCAACTCCCCCTGTCTTCTACTTATTTTTCTAAATCTAAATTCACTTCTGACAAAATCACCTTCAAGAACTCTTTCCTAAGGTCTTTAGGATGTTACCTGTCTCTTCCCTGTGTTCCCAGACTGCCTACCCAGCTCAAGCATGCATTGCATGTTAGCTGTGCCTATTGGAAAATCGGAGTACCTACATCCACGTAGAATACTTGTCTCTTGAGGGCAGAGAAAATATCATATGGATTTGTTTTTTAAATTTCAGCAACTAGCAGAGTATCTTACATATATAGCAGAAACTAAACAAATACTTATTGAATTAATGGAATATATGAAGAAATAAAAATAATAATATTGGAGAAGCACTTAAAATGGGGTTGTTAGAATCTCAAATTTGAATTAAAAATCTTTGGGAAAAAAAAAACCTTTGGGTTGGGGACATCTGGATGGCTCAGTGGTTGAGCGTCTGCCTTTGGTTCAGGACTTGATCCTGGGGTCCTGGGACGAGTCCCACAGCAGGCTCCACTGGGGGGATCCTGCTTCTCCCTCTGCCTATGTCTCTGCCTCTCTCTGTGTGTTTCTCTCATGAATAAATAAACAAAATTCAAGAATAAAAATCTTTGGATTGGACATTCTATCCCCCTAGCCATCCATCTTTGTCTTCACTAAACCTATTAGGTTTGCATGAAGCCTTAATTCATGCCCTCTTCCAGACTCCTTGTCCCATGGACATATCTTTTTAATAGAATTTATGACATTATTACTTTATGTTTCTGTCTCTTGCACATGAGCACTATAAGAAAAGGAAAAAGATTACTTAATGGCATTTGGAAAGAAGTTTCGAGAACCAAATCGCTTCTGTTCAAATCCATTCTGGCTGATATGTGAAGGAAAGGAAACTTTTGTCTCTACTAATCAAAGTCTCCCAACTGAACTAAGAATTGTATTTACTTGAAACAGATTAACAGGAGGAAAAAAAAAAAGTTTTATTATATGCCCAAGGAAGACCAATAATGAAATTGAAACCTAAAGAAATGAGCAAGGCAGGTAGTTCCTACACTTCGTATACAAAGAGGTAATGAATCTTTGAGGAATTGGCAGGACAAAGAAAACTTAAGGAGCTTCAATTGGTAAGAAATCTAAACAGAATTTGGACCACAGTAGTAAATTAGTTAAAAAAAAAAAAAAAAAAGTCACAAGGTTTATTTACACAGCCTTCTTAGCTCTAAATTTCCCATCTTTGGTGATAGGATGTCTCTTTACCTCTTGGAACAGGGAAGATATCTTTGATGTGGGAGATTTATTTCCTGCTTTCAGGCAGACCAAGAAGGATCCAAGTGTCCTTTTTTGTCCAGGTTGTCTCTTCAGTAACCTTTATTTAAAATAATTAAAATGCCAATGTGGCCAATCTTGGGGTGGCCTGCCTTGGTCCCACATAAGCAAATTGTTTAAATTCTCTACATATCAATGTTCTTATCTATAATGCAGTTGGATTTTTTTTTTTTTTTGAGCATTCTATAAGATAATCCAAGGGACTTTTCACACAGTTCCTGGCACATGGGAAAGATTCGATAAATGTTAATTGGTAAAAGTAGTACAAAAACACAGAACACATACTTAACACACAATTATTTGCTCCATGAATGAAATATGAATGAGTAAATGATGAGTGAGTGAATGAATGAATGAATGAATGGGACTTTGAAAACACCTTATATGGTCTTGATCTCCTTTCTGTTTTATAGATATTCTAGTTTTCTTTGTTCAGGCAAGGATAGTTACTGTCTTTTATAGAAGTGTGTCTTAAACTGTGTTGCCTTTGTACCTGAAGGTACACAATCTATTTTAGTTGTTAAATGTGTAAACACTTATTACATTTCAATAGCTACATATTTATTTTTAAGCATTTTGGGAAAAAAAATCAGTAGTCTATTAAAACTGTGATTTCATAGATATTTTTGCTTAGAGCAAGTCTAAAAAAGTCTTTAAGTTAAAATATAAGCAAATCTATTTAAAGAAAATTATTAGTTTAATATAAGCTGTACACTGATATGACAAAGTTGTAAGGTTTAGGCTGCTAATTTATTATTCCTTTTACAGTTAACTTTCACTTTACAAATTCAAATATTTGTTACTAATATTATTAGTTGTTCTTTGTTCAAAAGCGTGCGCTCTGTCTCTGTCTCTTCTTTCCTATGTTTCTTACTGCTTTTGCTTTGGGCAGATTTCTACATCTCTTTTCTCCATACTTGATCTCCTCTTATTTTTTTCTTGAATTTTGCCCACTCCATACTTTGCTGCTGTTGCTACACTATAGCTTCTCCATGCACACATCTCCCTGCCCTGTGTCTGCCAGTCACTGTGACCATAAGGCTTTTCCTGACTGACCTGGACTGAGCATCTTAGGTTTCACACTCTCTTATGAAGTCTATTCCCATACTTTTGGAATAATAAATGTGAAGAGTTTCAACCCTTTATGTAAGAGAAAGAAGCTGCTTCAGAATATGTCATAAGTTAACTAGAAGACTCACCTTTGAGTAGGGTCACAGTTCAGGAAAATCCTTTCAGGGAACAAACAATAATCACATCTTTAAGTTACTCCTCTGTTCTAAAGACCCCTCCTAACTGCCTCCCTCACACTTCAGATGGAGGGACCAGCTAAAAGGCTTTACTTAGTACTTTACTTTTTAATCCTTTATGGCCTGTTACTCAATTGTTAATTTTATGACTGATTACCTCTTTTAATGATGATTAGATTGAAGTGCACAAATACTTGCCTAAAACAATGAGTCCGTGACATATTAAGGATTTCTGTCGATTCTCCATATTTCCAGGACCTTCTCTCACTAAGATACTTTACTCTGTCTTTAAAATATGGTAATTTAAGTGGCTATTATGCACATAATTTTATTTTTGAAATACATAATAACCCAACAGGAAACCTAATTATGAGTCATTGTAACAATGAAGAGTAAATAATCCTCATGAAAATGGTCTCCTTTGAAAGCTTTTTAGGAAACAAAATTAAATTCTACTAAGGAAGAAAATCTAATTTTATATGAAAGGTTTTTTTTTTCTTCATGCAAATAACAAATATTGGCAATTTAACATGAAAATATTCTCTAATGGATATTTATAGTAATGCTGGATTCCTAGGCCAATTTGTAAATATTTCCTATTTCGTTTATAGGTTATACCAAATTATTTTAAAAATAAAAACAAGTAAAAATGGGGTCTGGAGCAATAGCTTTTAGAAATTTTGCAAGATAAAACAGAAAGAAACAAGTAAACAACACAAATATAACACACGAGATAAAGTTTAAGTGGAGTGATTTAGATAAAACACAGTTATTGGGGATAGGCTCTAATATGTTGATAAGCTAATACAGTATACATTTGATCTTTTTTTTCCCCTTCCTGGATAATTTTCAGTAATTCCAATACTCTTTGCTCTATTTATATTTTCTGTGTATACTTCCTGAAGGTACAGGCAGGCTTGATACATGGGCTGCAGAGTCAAGTCAAGAAGTTCAGAGTCTAGGCTAGACCGTAAACTAGTTCATTCAGGACCTTACTGGGTCAACACAGAAAACAGCCATTGAAGTGTGTGGTCAGAATGCAATTGAAAAAAACAAAAACAAAACAAAACAAAACAAAAAACCTCTGGCTATCGCATGGAGAATAGAAGTATTTTCAAGTCATTTTTTTTTTTTTTACAAAAAAAGGACCTCAAAACTTCTCAGACCTTAATAAGTCTTGTAAACTTTGGGGAGTACCTCTTCTCTGGATTTGGTTTCTTCATCTCCAGAATGAGGTGTTTATACCAAAATACCTAATCAGGACCTACTGGAATTACAATATTATCATTATGATTTCAATTGTCTGTAAATTTAGAGAAAAGCAGAAAATTATATACTTGAAATGATAAACTGAGGATTTGAAGCTAATGTAAAGGAAAAGGGATCAAAGTAGATGTCTAGGGAAGGGAATGGTATAATGAAATTGTAATTTGAAGGAGATTATTCTGATGGCTGGACTAAAGCAAGAGAGAAATCAGGGGATGGGAAATATCAGGGAAGAGGCTCAATCAGTGGGGGCCCAAATTGTGGTAGGGATTCTGGAACAAGTATGATTAGAGTTTTAGACAGTGTGTAGCATCAATGAGCAGTATTTGATAATGTGTCAGAAAACAAAAGAGAGAGAGAGAGACATTAAAGCTAACAATTTACATTGTTTTCAAGCCTTGAATGTGAAAATGACGGAGACACAAGAATGCATTTTAGACACATCATCAGGACACTTGAGGATGATCCGTTTATCTGACATGCAGAGGATATAGACATGCCGTGTCTCAGTTACTTTTTCTAAGGAAAATAATCATTCAGTAATAGGACTGGATCTAGTTTTACTTTCAAAATGTTACTAAAGAGCATTTTTGAAGTACATGCAGAGGTTCTTTTAAAAAAATTACACTTGGAACTAATAATAATCTCTGCAATTTGTTCTAAAGCTTCTGTTCTCACTGGTTCTCTGATTTCATTTTCTCAGCTCCATGTGGCGGCCATTTCTCAGCTCCCAGTGGATTGATTCTCTCACCAGGATGGCCAGGATACTATAAAGACTCTTTGAATTGTGAGTGGGTGATTGAAGCTGAACCTGGACACTCTATCAAAATTACATTTGAAAGGTCTCTACAAATATTTTTCTACCTTTAAAAAAATACATATTATCTAAAAGAACAGTTGGCATTATCCACTTTATTTACCAAATTTGTGTATCATTTTATTGAAATAGTTGATTACTGAGCCAAGAATGCTTCAGACTGCCCCTTTTAACCTTTCAGGCTGCTTTCAAGTTAATTTTCTATTTGTTTAATGCTCTGGCAGGGCTATTGAGATATGCAAGATGGACCTTTTTTGCTTTATATACATATGCTTTATATGCATTTGCTTTATATACATATATACACTACTGAGATATGAACATGTGGCCTTTAACTTAATGAGTTTACTTGTCCTATATTTTAAAGGGTCTGTGTGTCCTGCTTTATTTCAAAAGGCAGAAGTGCTATAAACACATTTGAATTTATACTGTAGTACAGCCTGAGAGACTTAAGCACACCACCCACATAACTTAGGTCTTAAAAAAAAAAAAAAAAAAAAAAAAGGCTGTGTCAAATTAATGCGTGTTAATGATTGGCCAGTTGAGCTTTTTTTTAATCAGTGCTACTGATCAAATAATGTATTTCATGAAAGATTACAATATTAAATATTGAAGAGTTAAAAGAATGAAGCTTCAAGTCTATGATTGGATTGCTATTTATAAATTGAAATGGAAGTATTTATATAATTTCCCAATTATATTTTTTACTCCCTCCATCTTCCAATCCCTTTATTTAAAAAAAAAGGAAACTTTGTAAGCATTTTATTCACATGGAAAACATAAAGGTAGCAGAATTATGCTGATGATTGAATTTTATGATCATAACACAATCCTTCATAGTTCAAGAGGTTCTTCATTGAATTAATACTAGTATTTATTAAAAGTTGAGAAGGAAACAAATTTTATTTGACAAATGTAAAGGGCTAAACATTTCACGTGGGGCCATCCTACCTTATTTTGGACTACACAACTTTACTACAACTGTATTACTTTGGCAGGGCTGCCATAACAAGGTATCACAGACCAAGTGACTTAACCAACAGAAATCTATTTGCTCACAGTTCTGGAGGCTGGAAGACTGAGATCAAGGTGTCAATAGGATTGTATCTTCTGAGGCCTTTGTCCCTGATTTGTAGTTAGCTGTCTTCTCCCTCTGTCTTCACATGGTCTTTCCTCTGTTTCCTAATTTCCTCTTCTTGAAAGAATATCAGTCATGTTTGACCACCCATATGATCTCATTTTTGCCTTAATTATCTCTAAAGAAACTTTCTCCAAGTACAGGCACATTCAGAGGTACTAGGGGCTAGGACTTCACAGAAGAATTTTAGGGGAACACAATTCAGCCCAAAACAATGACTTACACATTTTTTAAAAAAAAACTTTATATTTAGAATACTTTGCAGAGTTTTTTGTTGTGCTATTGAAATCATATCCTTTATTCGATGATACAGCTTGTTTTGCCATAGTAATTTTAGTGTAAAGCATATGATTTATTCAAAATAAAATTTTCATCATATAATAATGTCCCATAAATGTGGGAGCTAAATTAACCAAACTTACTACTCAGAATTCTATTTGGTTTGGAACATATAACATAATAATATTGATCATATCATTGAATAATTCAAAAAATTATATTAATTCATGTCAATTAGACAAATTTGTTGCATATTTTTAATTTGTTCAATTTAGAGCACAGACTTGAAGAAGGATTAGCATATTTTTCTATCATAATTAATTCATATTTTAAATAAGTATATCATTATGGGTATTAGTACATAATTTTTTAGGATTTCCTGTTTGGGACTTAACATTATTTTGTATTAGATGTTATGACGTTAAGGCAATTGAAAATGTGTTTATACTCCCATAGCTTATAACATCTGTCATCTGTATATTTCTTATCATGTCATTATTCTTCAATATCTGAATAAAAAGGCTTGAGCCTCATCTTATATTCAGAGGAAAGTCTGGGCCCTTCTTAAGTTTTCAGAATTCCTGGGGAAGCTTTTGTTTACTTCCATTTCTGAAACCCTGGTCTTAGCATCATCTCATGTGTGAGCTAGGGAGGCTGCCACTCTCCTTCAACTTCTTATGCTTCTCCTTCTTTGTATCACTTTCCTTCCTTCTTACAAAAACCTTAATCCAAGGGATAACAAAAGAGGATTATTGCACTTTCTTAAATTTTTCCTGCAAATCCCTGTCTTGGGAACGATTGCATGTATCTTTCCAGGGCCCTTTCTTATCTCAGACTCTTCTCTGGCTCTCGCCTTTTTCACACCCAGGATCTTCAACCCTCCTTCCTCTACTTCCCAGTACTCCCTCCAGTATCTAGCACGGTAAACTTCTTCTGGTAGCTTATTATCTCTTGTTTCTATGAGCTTCCAGTGAATGAAGCTGGGGGGACAGGAAAGGGTGTAGATTTTGTTTTTCTTTCCAACACATGCAAATAATGATGTTTTTTCCTAACTCAAAGATCAGTGTTTTCCTAAGAATTAACTCTTTCTCCACCTCCCAGCTGACTCAAATGGTAGACAACTTTAAAAATAGGCTATTTTCATTATTTTATATTCAATTTAAAAAATACTACATAAGCAGAAAATAATATCACTAGAAAATTAGCTTAAGTTTTATTAACACAAAGTGTATTATTTTATTGAAAAACATCCCCTGGTTTGCTCATGAGAATCACCAACCATAATTAAATAAATAAAAAACAGGGGATATCTCTCAGCTATCTAGAGATGCCAACTTGAGAAGCAGATTGCAAAGCAGTGCTTATAATTCAGAGCACCACACTTGTGACTTTTGACTTTATTCTTTTGTTTGAAGACAAATTTTCTCTGTCCAACATCTTTAACATGCGTGTTCTATCCCTCCTGATAGGCCATTACACAGGCCTCTTTGCTGCTTGCCTATCTTATGTAGATACTTTCAGAATTCTCTAAAGTAAAATTAGTGTTAGTTGTATCACCTATATTCTACGTTAAACCATCCCAGACTTATCTTCTTGGTAAAAAAAAAAATAAAATCCTTTCAACAATTTTTATAAACTGTAATGCCAGTTAAATAGACAAAAACCCCATTTAATTCTGATAAATATGGTTACCTAGCACTTTTTCTTCTGCCATTTTCTTATTCTCTTATCTGCTTCCTGTGACACAAATCCTTTAAATGAGGCTGTAAGCAAGAGTCACACTGCAAAATGATTTTCAGTGCTAGGGTTTCTGCACAGCAACAATACACAGTTCTGTAGGTCAGCCAGAACTGGCCTGGGGTGAGAAATGATTCCCAGAGTCCAAAGATTTTGTCTTCTTCCCGCGAGCACCACTGAGCAAGACTTGTCAACTGTGCCTCTTTTCTTAATCCCTGTGTCACTCTCTGAGGTAAATTATAAACCTCATAGCTCCTCCATCTCCTTGATAACAATGTATATATGTATATACACACACATATATACACAGAAATATATGCACACATATATATATATATATACACACATATCAACATACATCCATATAAAACTATTCCTTGTTAATTAGCTAAAACACTGGAAGAATGGTTTTAAGAACTTTAAGAAATGTTTTAAGAATTTATTGATGTTATTTTCACTGTTTTAGAATAGACAGGGCATAGCTATATCAGTATATTTCTTTTGAATTTTACTTTACATAACTAAAATAAATAAGTCTCAATTCTGAAACAATGTTCTAAACTGAAATATTTGTTTTGGGGGTTGAGTCCTCTATCTACCCTTCTCTCCTACACACACACACACACACACACACACAAGCCCATAAGATTCTTGAATTGGAACAATTTGAAAGGAAAACTTTAAATACCATCTTCCATTTCTTCTTTTCTAAAGATCCTCTAAAGGTATGAGATTTTCTCTTAGGGCTATCCATATACCGTGTGCTTTGTCAGAAAATGGGTTCCTTTAAAATAATCCACACCTTAAACAGCCATCACACAGTTAGGAGTAGTTCAGTTGGGATGCAGTGAACAAGGGACTTCATCAAGTTAAAAAAATAAATGAGAAGTTTATCCGTTAGATTAGAGGTATCTTGAAGTCAGAAATATGTACATTTATCACTTCCTTGTTTACTGACCCTATAATATCTTGGCGCTTCATTTCCTGTGTAAGATTGTTTTAAGAAACAAGATATCCTCTCTTAAGTAGTAAGAATTATGTCTTGAAATAACTAATTCCCTTCTGATTTCCTACCAAGTTATTGTAAGAACACTGGTTGCCAGCTCTTCAATAATTTCTGTCATTGTGAGAATACTTTTTAGAGAATTTGGCTCCAAATAATGAATTGTGTTTATTACTGAGTTATGTCCTTTGTTTTCTAATACCCAGGAATAATTTAAATTAATTTGGTTAAAATGAAATTTTAAATAAATACTATAACTAAGATGATGACAGAGCTATTTTCATATATTCTCAAATGTAGCAATTGACTAGATTTAATCTATGGGGAGAGGAAAAAAACCTAAATAACATTACAAATATATAAGCCACTATTTGGCTCCTTGAAATTGTCTCAAATACATTAAGTCAATGAAATCTTAAGAAATTGAATTTCCTATCAAACACAAAGCAACATAATAATGCCAAGGAACATATGTATTTTTTTAGCTGTTTATCTCTTAACATAGCCAGTTTACAAGTCTTATTTTCAGATCTGCAGAAAAATTTTGCTTTGTTTCTTCCAACAGTTTCTAAACTTTCTCAATGTTTGGCAGCTTCTAAATGAACTGATTTACTATTAATCATCCTAAGCCCATCTTTCTATTTCTTTTTCTGACCTTAACTACTAGATCATACTTATCAATATCACTCTTCCAGACAATAACTCTTTTAACTTTATTTCAGTTTGGTCAAAATGGCTTTGGATTACATCAAGAATATTTTTAAAAGACAACAAAAATTGAGTAAGATTAGGTTCAATTTCATTTTTAACACCATATAGTGGTTCCATAACATTTGTTTATGATAAACAATAAATTTAATGTCATGAAAAATGAACACTAGATTGAGGCAATTATTATTTTTTAAAATAAATTTATTTTTTATTGGTGTTCAATTTGCCAACATACAGAATAACACCCAGTGCTCATCCCGTCAAGTGCCCCCCTCAGTGCCCGTCACCCATTCACTCCCACCCCCGCCCTCCTCCCCTTCCACCACCCCTAGTTCGTTTCCCAGAGTTAGGAGTCTTTATGTTCTGTCTCCCTTTCTGATATTTCCCACACATTTCTTCTCCCTTCCCTTCTATTCCCTTTCACTATTATTTATATTCCCCAAATGAATGAGAACATACACTGTTTGTCCTTCTCCGATTGACTTACTTCACTCGGCATAATACAGATTGAGGCAATTAATGAGAAATGTATACAACTATCTTGAAACATAAAATGAAAGAAATTCAAATTATTGCGTAACCCTAATTCATTTCCCTTGTTATTGTGATATATTTTTATGGTTCCTTAGGGCAAATCTGTGTTGATTTTCATTTTTAAGGATCCACTCCTACTGAACAGTGTTCTCTATATCACCAGTTAATGTTGCTATTCTATTAAGAATTGTCTCTTTACGTTTCAATTCAAAGTAATCTCTGACTCTTCTGTGCATTTTAATTTGGTTATTATCAGCTGACTAGCTATCGAAGTGAAACTCCAATTTTAATACTACAATACACTGACTACAAAACAACAAAATAATGGACTCGTAATATACTATTGTCTGATCATTTACTTAAAAGACATAATGTGTTCCTATACATTTTCTATTCTAAATCGTGTTATTGGAAAAGTTATTTTTAGACCAATGCAATATATTCCATATGGCAAAATAAAAACTAAGATAAACTTATGAAATTCATTTATTTTACTAATATATTGCTTAACAGGGTGTAAAAGTGGTACAGATTGAAAAATATTTCAGCTGCACTTCTTAAATAGCATTTAAAATGCTATTTTTAATAATATTTTATGCATGTTAAAAGTAGCTCTGTGTTGATTGCAATTTATAAAAATTACATCTTTTACAAGAATTGAAAACATTAGCAGTAACTACCACCAAAAATCTAAAAATAAAACCAACCAGTATAGTATAGCATAAGATAGTGGTTAAGGAGCAACAGAGAGACTTGGATTTAAACTATTTAAGTTCTGCAGGCCTCAATTTTCTTACCTGCAAAATGAGTATAATAATAGGAGCTAATTTACAGGGTTAGGTGAAGCTTGGATAAATGAATGTAGATAAACTATTTAACAGAGCCTCAAGCACTTAGTAAACATTAACTACATAATCATTATTATCATTAATTAATAATAATCATGACCACTGTTTTGAAATAAAAACTATATAGAATTTCTAATGACCGAAATAGATTTGTCAAAAAAAAAAAAGAAAGCGCCGCTACATAGAGCAGAAGTGAGATTTGAAATGTATATAGAATTAAGATGAGAATCTGATTAACTGGTTGAAGATAAATATGAATCACATACTTTTCCATAAAATGAAGAAGTTAAAAGAAAGGTGACTCCCAAAAAATGCATGGTTAATGGAAAGGCCACTTATTTAGTGATGATATTTCACAATATTTGAAAGAAATCTTACTTCTGAACAACAAATACATACACATACCTCTTTAATGATAACTTTCCATAGGAATAAGAGCTTACAATTTAGGTATTTGCACATAATGAGGTCTTAAATGATATATATGATATTAGATAAGCTAAAGAAAAATTACAATATAAAAATGGTAAAATGTTTAGTCATTTAAATAACAATCTAAATTGTTATTTTCCTTATAGTGTTATTCTAACAAATATATTTTCACATGTGTCTCTTAATCTTAGATTTCAGACTGAACTGAATTATGATGTTCTGGAAGTCCATGATGGGCCAAATCTTCTGTCACCCTTGCTTGGATCTTACAATGGTACCCAAGTGCCCCAGTTTCTATTCAGTAGCAGTAATTTTATATACCTTCTATTTACGACAGACAACAGCCGTTCTAATAATGGTTTCAAGATTCACTATGAAAGTAAGTAAAATATTCTTTGATTTCCCTATTCCATCTTTCCTACATTTGGTATTACCATTGTATCATTAAAAGAACTACAAATTTATTAATAAAATAAAATTAAATCTTCCTTGACTGATGAGAATGCTAATACTTCACAAAGTATGTGTTTTAGTAAATTCTGCAAAAGATTTTTCAGCAATACCTATGTAACAACATTATAAAAGGAAATGTCAGAAGTATGAAATAACAAATTCCAAATGAGTTCATGTACTAGTTATTTGTGCACAATTCTGAAAAGCCAATAATAGTATCAATCTAAGATGTATATGAACATTGACAAATTCCTTTAGCATACACTTCATAAAGCCATTCTTTTATATTTTACTCACATTAATTGCACACATTTTTCCATTTAGAATACTCAATTTTATTATTCTGTGTAAAATATTGAAAATTATGGTAAGTTTGAAAAGTAAAGTACATACATATATGTCCAAATATGACTAACATAGCTGATCAAAGACTACATATTAAAACAAGCTGTAATTCACTCACAATGTTGCAATCAGCATATAATAATCCCACTTAGAAGGTTACAGTTTTATTTTAAAAAATCTAAAATACATATGATATTTAAAAATAATTTGATTCTAGTATATACATAGAAACAAGACTTTTACTTTATAAACACTTGTTATATTTATATGTGTATGAGTGTATTGCATATGATGTATACATATATGTGTGCTCACTTGCGTCTTGACATACATTGCCATGTATCTTTGTGTGAAAAGCAGTTTTGGTGGAATGGATCTAATAGCACATTTAAGAAGGTTACTGTAAGGTATTTTATATCAGGTACAGATAGGTATTCTACCACTTATTTTTATATTCAAGTCTCCTATACCTCTTGTCCCCTCAAGACAAATTTCTGCATTTGAAATATATAACTTTATATTCCATATTGGATGTCTCTTTTCAGCAGCTCTGGTCAATGGGCTTATGGGATTTTAAAACCATAATCAATATCTACTCATTACTTTTTTTAAAGATCGTATTATCCATAATATTGTTTAATTATATTAACTTCTCTTTTTATTTAGAGCTTTATGGCATGGAAAAATATTTTCTTAATATTATTGTAAAATGTAACAAGAGGCTTGACTCATACTTGGGAATTCAGATGAATTGAAGGTTGAGTTTAATTGAGATTTTAGTTTAATTGAGATTTTAGTTTGATATGTTTGTGCTAAAATGGAGTCAGAGTAGCATCATTTTTTGCATCTATTTCAAAATTAATTCTTCTTAGCAATTAATTTTTATCAATGTGTTCCAAATGGGCAGGCCCTTTTCTTTAATCCATTGCAGTTTCCTATTCCTAACAAATCTTATTCAATCCCACTCCAGCCAAGCCGTGTGATTTTATCATGTGTCAGACATAGGACAATTTTAAGAACTAAATAAAACCACACATGCAATATGTTATTATAATAGTTAGCATGCAGTAAGTAATCAATGAATGATAGCTCTTATATTTTTTCTTTGAAAACTTACTGAGTGAGAAATTAAAATGAGAAGTCAAGCTCAAATGTATTGTTTTTATAAAAGAAATTATTCACCGACACTCATTAAAGACAGTGGAACAGACTACTACAGTGGGGTTTCCTCTAAGGCGAGAGACATTGAGCTCAACTCTGACTACAAGTGGGACTTCATACTCAAGAAGCAGGGTAGGGAGAATCAGTGGGAGGGAACTTGCCAAGATGAGCAGACCATTAGTGGTGAACGGAATCTGGCTAAACCCAACAGACAGGATTTCTGCTGAAGGCAGGTCAGAATGAAGAAGGTATTGAGGGTGGGGAAAAAGGAATTTGATCAGACATCAAGACAGGAGGATTTTCAGTAAACTGACCCATCAGGATTGTTGCTAAAACTGGACTAAATGGACCACAGGTGAGGCCTAGTCAAAAGGATTCAGAGGATCCAGACGACACTATGGTCAAGGCAGAGTGTCTTTGTCACAGTCAGCAAGTTTGTCACCCATAGGCTCTTAATACCATAATTGAAGTTATGAAGCTAGTGACTAAAAGGAGGAGTGGAGACTGAAAGCTAGAGAGGCAGAGGTTGATCAAAGATGCATTGGATGTTGGTTTGGGTCAAATCTGGCCTGAAGGCAGTAATGTTCTGTTTAAATTAGTTTATAAGAGATCACTTCTCATTTTTATTCTATTTAATGTCGTGGTTTAATTACTATTGTGAAACAATCTCTAACATCATAAGCCTTTCTTTTCAGTAATACAAACAGGCAAAGACCTTTTTTGTTGTTTTTGCTACTTAGTAAGTTCCCCAGCTGATGGTAACCAAACTCTTTTCAAATCAACCATTCACAAACCCCAAAATCAGTAGAATGAAACTTTAATTGTTACACTTAATAAAATTTTAAAATGTATTTGGTATTTGGTGAATTTCTATTTTTTAAATTAAATTCATTTAAAATTTTCTATTTGTCCAGAAGACCAAAACGTGATGAGAAGGATTATTTGCAGTGCTACCACTGCGCGCACTCCAGATTTTCATGGTATTCCTTTGCCAGGGCACTATTTACCTGGCTCTACTTTCTCTGAAAATAAGGAGATTGCAAAAACTATACCAATAACATAATATTTATAGTTCTCAAAACACACTAAAAATAATAATAGTAACAACATGGACTAGAATTTAGGAATATAACCCATTTTCTGTTTCAGTATAATTTCCCTTCCTTGACAAGTAGCCACCAAAGCTTTTGTACTGCTTTATTTAGAAAGGTACGGTGTTTGTACTTTCATATATCACTAATATTTATATCTATGTATTTTTTAAAGATTTATTTATTTATTTGAGAGAGAAAGAGAGCAGGAGGATGGGCAGAGGGAGAGACAGAAAGAGAGAATACCAAGCAGACCCCCCATTGAACGTAGAGCCTGACATGGGGCTTAATCCCAGGACTCTAAGATCATGACCTGAGCTGAAGTTAAGAGTTGGCCACTTAACCAACTCAGCCACTCCGGCAACCATATATATATATATATTTAAATTTAAATAATATAAAGTTTGATAATTATACATTTTCATTAGGTTCTTATATAACTAAGTGATCTGAATGTGGGCTTTGCAGGTAGGAAATGTCAAAACAAATTTGTTAAACAATTACAGGTTGTTTAAATAAAGCTATTGGCATGTTAATTTATTTGTGAAAATCATAACACAATTGATTGAAGAAATAGGAATAGATTTTAGCAAATCTGAATCCATCAAACTTACTCTTTGTCTATTCCCTTTGTTTCCTAGGTGTTACAGTGAACACTTATTCTTGCTTGGACCCTGGCATTCCTGTACATGGCCGTCGCTACGGTCATGATTTCTCCATAGGTTCTACTGTTTCATTTAGTTGTGACCCAGGATATAGGCTTAGCCATGAAGAGCCTCTTCTATGTGAAAAAAACCACTGGTGGAGTCATCCACTTCCAACCTGTGATGGTAAGAATTAATTCAACATGCCAAATAAGCTGATTTATAAACCAAAATAAATCAATATAGTATTTATGAATTGTGAGGCTTTATACAGCTATAAATATTTCATATTTTAAAAGATTATCTTGAATTTTGGTAATTTAGTTATCAGACCCTGAATTTAACAAAATTAAAAATGTGTCATATGTCAACAATACTTCAAAAAGAAAAAAAAAGAATAAATACTGATAACCAGCCCAACTTACCCTATGCCTAAAGATGGTATATATATTTTCAAAATGTGCTGATGTAACCATTTTAAGTACATATTGTGTGCTTGGACCTTTGACAAAATAGTATTGAAAATGTCAAATTGGTATCAATGAATTCACTGAAAGGATAGAACATTACCTACTACCTTGCAAGGCAAAATGCACCAGTCCAAATTCACAGCGCTATGACTACATATACAGACTACTCTGTGGTGGAAATTCTTGGTTATGATGAATATTTTACCAGTGTCCTTACCTCTACTTTCTTTCTATAGAGAATAAGTCAGAAATTCTTCATTTTTGTGCAAATACAGTAAAAGAAACTGCTTCTATAAGTTTAAGAAGTGTTTTCATACTTGTTTTATCAAAAAACATACACATTGTAAATCTGTGAACTGTTTGATGCTGGGCTTTAATTTTTATTTATAACACTATTTCCAAGTTCTGTACTTATTCTTGTTCAAAGGGGAAGATTGCATTCATCATTTTATGATCACATTTTCAAGTGACATCACCTTTTGTAACAGCTTCAGGCCAATTTGTTTTTATCACAAGTTTTAAGAATCATCAGCACATCTTCCTTGCATTTGGTACAATACTAGTTATAATAGCATTCTTGTGATTGTAAGTCCAGAATCCCAACTGTAACTAGTTTAGAATCTCAACTGTAACTAGTTTTAAAAAATAAAAGCAGAATTTGTAGTTTATTCAAATCTTAGAAAAAGCAGGGGTAGTATACTTTTAATAGCTAATTATAAACATGAATTCAAAACCTCTATCCATTTTCTACCTGAGCTTTGCTTGTGTCTTTTGCTTTGTGTCTTGACATAATTCTCTTTAATTCCAGCCCAGCTTTTTCTCCATGGGTATTTAGCCATGGAAAACACACTTGCAGGAACACACAGACTTACAGTCTCATATTTTCAGGATCAGACAAGAATGAGCATTCTTCCATGATCCAATTAGAAAAATCCCAGGAAAGGTCACTGATTAGTCCATACCTGAACCAGTTACTGTGGTAAAGGAATAGAAGAGAAGGACTCATTACAACTAACCTCGTCAAGGTCATGTGTTTATCCATTTCTATGGTTGAGACAAAAGATAATGGTGTAAAGGTACTATGTTTGCAGAGCCCTGGTAAAGTCATATGGCAGGCATGAGTAAGTTCACCAAGATAAAAAAGTATGGAGGTAATGTCAGAAGGAGCATCAGGATAAAAATAATTTCAAGAATACCATCAAGCTTACATTTTATTAATAATAAAAATGAATAGATCTAGTTTTCCTGAGAGCAACCCAGGTCTTCATTGTCTTTTGCCAGTACAACTGCAATCAACCTTACATCCAGTCAACTTTTTCAATCTTACTTCCATCCTCCACACTGGGGTTATTTTATATTATACCTCATGTCAAAAACACTTAATGGCTTTCTGTTACCTAGAGATGAAAGTTCAAATTACTAATCATGGAATTCATGATCCTTAACCATGGGGACTCTGTCCTTTCCAGTTCTTTCTGTTCCCTTCCTGTATCCTTACAAGGCATTATTTTTTGAAAGATCAGATCATGTCCCTTTGAACCTCCATCTTAATCTATCCTCTTTTATATTATCATTTCATTCTGAGGATAACTGGACAAGGGCTGAATTTATTCCTTTTTTTCCACATGTCTGAGGTTTATATAAAGCAGCTACTTAATTTTTCATTGACTTGAACTGAACTCAACTATCCATCACCTGGTAAAGTGATTTGATTAGGCTGTTTCTCTAAGCTACACTTTTTCCCCAGAGGAAACTATTCTACATTTCCTAGGATAAAAAGAAGAAAAGTGAATAAACTGGATTTCTTTCCCTCATCCAAGAAAGTAATCTTGATTGGCCTCAATTGCCTGGATACTCAAGGTCCAGCATGCTTCATTCTCACATAGATCAACTCTTGTGGTGTCTTCACAGCCCATAATAAATGATTTACAAAGCAAACTAGATAATAATGGTTGGTGATTATAGTTATAACAGCTAACATTTAGTGACAGTTTACTATTTACTGGCACTGGTACTATTTACTGGTATATATATATATATATATATATATATATATATATATCACAAATGTATACACACATATATATGCATACATATATACATGTATATATAGTTTATATATATAAACTTTATATATGAGTTTGTTTTCAAAATAATTCTCTATCAGTTGAGTGCTATTATGATCACCACTTAACAGAAGAGAAAAGTAAGGCAAACAAAGATTAAGTATCCTGCCCTGTGTCAGGCAGAGTGGGGATTAAAACTCAGGCAGCCTAGATCCATATCCTATACCTAAGTCCACTATTACACTGCCCCTACCCACATTCTCCACAATGATAAAATAGTAAAATTATTTAAAATGAAAGTACAATTATATATTTGGCATTCTTTCCTCAGTGCTGCCACATGTTTAAAAATTTTGTGTAGCCTTTTAAATAGTTGATGGATACTCTGTACTAGTTAGAATGTGACAAAAAGATAATACAGTATCCTTTTTTGCTATCCATTCTGTCAGATGGAAAGAGTACTTTGAATTCATTTCTCTTTTCTGTATATTCAGGTTTCTGAGTAAAGACTGGTTGTTTTTAAATCCATCTTGTTTCATTTTTGACCAAGGAAACTTGAACTTCAAGTCAAAAATGGTTCAGTTTAAAAAAAAAAAAAGAAAGAAAAAGAAAGAAATGGTTCGGTTAGATTCTGTGCTATTTACTGAATTTGATATCTTTTTTTGTTCTTTTTAAAAAAGATTTTATTTATTTATTTATTTATTTAGTTAGTTAGTTAGTTAGTTATTCACTTTCAGAGAAAGTAAGAGAGCCTGTGAGTGGGGGGAGGGGCAGAGGGAGAAAGAGAAACTTAAGCAGACTCCTCACTAAACACGGAGCCTAACTGGGAACTCAGTCTCATGACCCATGAGATCATGACCTGAGCCAAAACCAAGAGTCAAACACTTAACCATCTGAGCCACCTAAGCACCCCTGACACTCTGTCTTTTGCTACAAAGTTACAACTGTCACGCAACTCGTATTTTTCTTTATAGTATTTTTCACTCCCAAATAGCTTTATGTATTTACTGTTCACTCTTCTACAAGAATGTCAGTTCCATATGGCAGGAACTTTGTTAAGTTTATTATTATGTCCTCGGTGCCAAGAGTAGCTCCTGTCACACAGTTGGTACCTAAAAAATTTGTGTTGATTAAAAAAATGAATGAAATATACTTGTCAGACTTTTCGGAATACTTCCGATGTTTTTATTCTGCATATATATTTTCTTGTCCTTACCCTTTATTCATCTTTTTATTTCCCTTGCACTAGAAAGTGGTAGACCTCCCCTCACCTGTATCAAAATCTTAGTCAATTTTCAGTGATGCCTGGGTGACTCAGAGGTTGAGCATCTGCCTTCGGCCCAGGGCGTGATCCTGGCGTCTGAGGATCCAGTCCCACATTGGGCTTCCCGCATGGAGCCTGCTTCTCCCTCTGTGTTTGTCTCTGCCTCTCTCTGTGTGTTTCCCATGGATAAATAAATAAAATCTTAAAAAAATCTTAGTCAATTTTTAAAAGTCATTGACTTTTTATGCTTTACCTGGAAAATATATCTGAACAAAATCTCAACTTTTCTTAGACCCTGTAGTTCTTTGCTTTTTATGGGATTTTTTTGATAACTTATAACCACCTTTTGATTCACTAAATCAATATTTATTAATTTTACTGTGTAGCCATGAAAGAAATATTGTTGAACATGAAAAAAAACAAAAACAAAAACAAAACACTGTCTATTTTCTCCTTGAGCTAGTGGAGTAGGAAATAGTTATACTCATTTTCTTATTTTCCTTATGATATTCTTGAGGTCAAGAACCATATGTTCTTCTTGTTTCTTTAACATAAATTGTTAAAAGACATCTTCTAACCCATCAGAGATTCTATCAAAACATACACACACTTTTTATTAGCTACTTATTGGATCTTACTATTGAGTATCTCTATAGTATTTTTCATAGAACTGAGATTTGAATGCCTCTAGAGAAGGTCAGATAAGAAAAGCTAGGATAGCATTCTACTTTGGCCAGAAAGTGTCAAGAGTAGTGTGTAGGTCAAAATTCACACCTAAGTGATGTTGTCTATGTACTGAGAACATAAGGTTGTTGTAAGTACTAGGAGTAAATTTGAGGTCATATGGTTGTTACGACTCAACCCTTTAAGAACTAGACATTGTTAATTAAGATAGCTACCCTATTTGATAGATAGTTGGGTGGGCCATATGTTCTGAATTGCCTAAGACAAGCCCTGTTTTTAAAATTACTCCATTTTGTTTGATAAACAATATAGCCATTTTATGGGGGATGGTACAATTAGCTCAGGATCATTAGTTGCAGAACCCGAAGTCAAAATGAATGTATTTAAACTCATAATTTCTTTATTTCTTCCATCTTACTAGAAGATTTGAGCATATAGACTAGCCTAGCAAAAGAGTACATGGATTGATGTTTAAGATCCAAGGGTTCAAGATAAGCAAGCATGCATGGGACTTAAGAATAGTTTCTCATTTGGGTTTACAATTCAAATTGAGGATACCTGGAAATAGAAGAAAACAAATTTGAAATTAAAAACAAACAAAAAATCATAATGGGATTTGTAATAGATGGCTATATCTGTGCTCTATTGCAATACTCAAAATGTTTTTATGCATCCTGGTCTAGAAATTGTCTGTTACAGTTATAGACAGTTGAGTGCTTGCCAGGTATTTATCACTACAAAGAGCAAGGTATAATTTTATAAGTCTGGGCAATAACATTCAAGGGCTTGGCTTTTTAGGAGACTTTACTATTTTAAAACTCTAATTGATACTTACGTGACAAGTAGTGATCATATATGGCAAAATCATGGTATATTTGACTAATTGCCCACAACTCATAATTTTGGCTATCGTTGTGACTTTGCTGTGTCACTCATCTCTGTCCTTTTATGTGCTTTTCTTTGCCAGATGTTTGCTCTAACATAAAGTAACTGGCTATTTCATATACATTTCATCACTCCCTAATTTCTTTGCAGTGTTTCACTTGATACACAATTTGTCTATCTCCCATTCACAAGAACATATAAACCTATTACATCTGTTACAAAAGTGTTTGCATCCCTAAAGACATATGGCATCCATTAGCAAGGTTGTTGGGATAAATTAGAATTTCTTCAGAAGAGGTGATATACAAAAAAAAAAAAAAAAAAGAGAGAGAGAGAGAGAGAGACAGGAGATCCATGGCATCCTTTTTAGACACTCTCATTCTCACAAAGTTTACTGTACAAATGACTCCCTTGAACTGAATTTTTTAAAAAAAAATATTCTCAGAGAAATATTCTTAGTCTGTATACTACATTTTTACAGTATATTTGAGTTCCATTTTCTATCTTAAAGTAAAAAAAATCACATATAAAATTTACCTTCTTTTATTCATTTTAATATTTTAGTCTTCTATGACTGATTCTAGTAGGCTGATTTTCCCTTATGCTTTCTTAGCATTCTAATAGGAAGGGAACTTTAGATAAGTAGACATCATCAGATTGGTAGAATATTCAGTAATAAATTAACCACTTATAAAATTAATCCAATTCAAATCTGCATTAGCATTTATCACTATGCATTATACCAATGCACATGTAGTTAATTTCTTGTGATTGTTCAAAAAACCAATAATATAAAGCAAATACAGTTCCAAATATTTGCAATGTAAAATAATCTCATTTAGAAAGATGAAGGATTTCATTAGGTTGATGAAAATGATGCTGTGGCTGCTGATGATGGAAGACTGTTTCAATTATAGACAAAGCCATTGACAAATGAGAATTTGTAAGATATAAATCAATTAAAGGCAAGAATACTGATGCATTTAAGTATTAGGTGTTTTAAAAAGACTGTGATTCAAATACAAAAGGATTAAAGGAATCTCTGAGAAAATTAATGATATTCTTGATTTTTTTTAAAGATTTTATTTATGTATTTTGAGAGAGAGTGAGCAAGAGTGTGTGAATGGGGGTGGGGAGACATGGAAGGCAGAGGCAGAAAGAGAAAGAGACTCTCAAGCAGACTCCATGCCCAGCACAGAGTCTGATGTGAGGGTGGTGACTGGATCTCACAACCCTGAGATCATGACTTGAGCCAAAATCAAGTTGGTCACCCACTGACTGAGCCACCCACATGCCTTATCTCCTTGGATAATTTTTATATAGATTGAATGTTCGCAGGGGAATGCAAAAAGTAAACATAAGTGAAGGATGTCATAGCTTGCTATATACACATATATTTTTTTTGTAGAAAAATTAGCTTGTAAAAACAAAATCAACACTCGATTTAAGAGTCAGCATAAGATCACAGACTCTGGAACTAGGCTCCTAGAATTCCCTCCATACTTGCTTTTTCATTTGTAAACTGAATAATTACAGTACTTATCTCTTTGGGTTGTTAGGGGGTTGAGTTAATAAAAATTAAAGTCTTCTGGATAGTGCCTATCATGTTGTAAGTTCAGTATGAGTGATTCTTTTGCTTTTGCTACAAAGTAGTGAGTAGACAAAATTATACCCTACATTTTATGAAGGTATAAAATACACATATTTTCATATTTTTAGTTTCATCTTTCAAAAAAGATACCTAAATCACACTCTTTCCCCGTAATTTACTATGAAATTCTATCTTCAAATCAGTTCCTTTCAAGGCCTTTATCTACGACTAATATTCTAAAATAACAGAAACTTCCACTGTGTCATAAAAATGCACTCTATCACCTGCTTATAATCAAAATCTCGATGTACATGTTCACTACTAGTATTTTAGTTATTGATCATTCTTACTAAATATTTTAAAGTGTTCATGGTTACTTAACTTTATTCATTTACAGAACGTGTCTTTAATGTTCTGCCTTCAACACAGATGTGGTAGGTATAGTTGGCAGACAGAAAATTCTCAAGAAATTCTCCCAGTACAAAAAGATTTGACAAAGCAGATTTATTCAGAAGAATGCTGACGTGTAGAAGAGTTTTCCCCCTACAAGTTCTTTTTTTTTAATTGCAATGATTTTATTCTCTATTTATTTAGCTTTAGTTTATTTCAAATAAGACATAGTGTTTTTATTATTAAGCATGCATATGTATGTGTCTTCCATGCTCTCTATCCTATACACACAGTGGTTACACACATGCATGCATAGGGGCACATGTCTGATGCACTGAATACAAATTTCACATCTTTCTTTTCTGTATTTAACTAATTAATTTGACTCACTTAATTTTTACTCTTCTGTTCACTGAGTTTTACTCTAGCTGTATGTAATATAGTCCTTTCAAATGGTAAAGCATCTTCACGCATCACATTTCACTCAACAAATTCATACTATTTTGTATTTTTGTGTGTGTGACTCTCATAATGGAGAATAAAATAAAACAGAGTGTATTAGGAATAGATTGACATATGTAAAAATAGTCTAACAAAAAATACAGTACTGTGTCAAGTAGAATGCATTACAAGGGAAATAAAAGCAGATCAACTTAGCACCACCATTATCAGCAAGATACAGTAGAAATGGTATACCTAACTCTTAAATGATCACAAAAACACAATGAGACTTTTTTAAAAATTGAAAGGAAATTTGAGAGGTTCAGTCATAATAGTTGCCAGTGAAAGCCCATGCGGGATCTAAATAGAAGCCTAAAGTAGCAAACCATGCATATTATTCCAATGTATTGGTAATAAATGAGATTGGAAGCATGGGTTTATTTTAGCCTTAAGGAGGCTATCTCTAAGTACCTAGAGAGGTACTTGTAAAGGACCTGCCTTTACTCCTT
Source organism: Canis aureus (assembly GCF_053574225.1). Classification (NCBI taxonomy): domain Eukaryota; kingdom Metazoa; phylum Chordata; class Mammalia; order Carnivora; family Canidae; genus Canis; species Canis aureus. Next base: position 15,844,190 of record NC_135624.1, on the reverse strand, counting down.
GGTGGAGTAAAAGAAATAGCAAAGGGAGAAGTGGATTTTAATTTTGTATACATATGTAAATGTTCCATGTGTGTATGTGTGTGTGTGTGTGTGTGTGTGTGTGTGTAAGTTCAAGCCTGCATGCTTAGATACTTACAGGAATTGCAGACAATGTATTTCTAGTCAGGTCAGTATAGAATAGTAACCAGATTGCCTTGACTCTTCTCAACACCGTTACTTGGAAGAAATCATGGAAAAGGATAAGGCCAAGTCTCACCTTTCTGTGTTCCCGGGAAGTTGCTTAAGCAAGGATCAGAGCAGACAAGACCATATGTTGCATTCACAGTTCTTATTACCTTCGCCATGAGAGCTGACATCTCCACATGGAATAGAATAAGGAGTCCATACCTTTCTGTTTCCATTACAATATACATTCTTACTTGGCTATATCTTTGTCTCCTTTAATTTTTAATACTGATAAAATTATCTGGTATAGCATAACCACTGATGGTTGTTGAATGTGATAGAAGACATTTTAAACTATGATTTATTCTTAAAAAAATGAACATTGAATCAAATTTAAATTTATTTGACCTACATTATTAAACATATATTTATTTTTCTTATCTCAGAATATTTACTTAGAAGTTATAGCTTCTCAAACATTCCTGCTTGTTCTTGATATAACCCAAAGACAATGGAGAATTGCAGACATAGCCTTTAAAAGTTTTGCGGCTTAGCTCACTGTTTTAAAAAGAATTATATGAGAAATGACACATACCCCTTTAGGAATCTAAAAGAAATGATTCTGCATAATTAACAATTCGTTTCCTTAAAGCTTAATAAAAGTGGGGCTGCTAAACAATTAATTACTCATGTTTAATTTATGACCAATTTATGCAAATGTTAGTTATAATTAGAAATGTGTAAGATAAGTATGTACTTCAAATTCAAATGTGGGAAGATGAGCTACGTTATCTTGTGGCTAATTCTCAGAGGTTGTTACATACCTTTTGCTTCTCTAGAGCTGCAGTGGATGAAACTGTTCCCTAGTATTGGAGGAGGTCTTATACACACTCCTGTTATTACCGAGAAGTAGCTTAAGCAAAGAAAATCAGATTCATTCTATTTCAAGAGAGGAGAGATTTGTTCAGCCTCTGCCTCTCTAACTATGACTGATCACATGACTGTATTTCTTTGTATTTTCAGCATTATGTGGAGGAGATGTTAGAGGGCCTAGTGGAACAATCTTATCACCTGGTTACCCGGAATTTTATCCAAATTCTCTGAATTGTACATGGACTGTTGATGTAACTCATGGAAAAGGTAATTTGCCTCACGCAATGATAATTGGACTATCTTCTGAATTTTCATTGCATCTATTTTTATTTCATTGTCCTTTACAATGTCATTTTGCATGAGCAAAAACAGATCAGGACTAAAATATGCTAACACAAAATCCAGTTTGAGTAACCGCAGCAGAAGATTATATTTACTTTTCCATAGTATTATAATATGCTTATGTTTCTGCCAGAATGATAATGTAAAAGATATTTATTTTCTTTTGATGTATTAAATTAATGTTATTTGGAATTTTCATATCAACAAAAATCTCAAACAGGATGGCTTTTGTTCTCTGGCATAGTGTTAAGAGGTTGATTTCAAAAGTTCAAAAGGAAATTGGAAGATGATCTGAAGTGCTGAGCCAGTTGTAAAGCAAACATATTTATATGCATTGCTTTTAACATGTTTATGATTATTTATTGTAATTATACTCTTCATATGAATTTATAACCATTCTAGAAATACTTGTGTCTCGGTTTTCTGTCAGAACTGCAAATATATCTCACAGAATTGATGGGGAGTGAAAAATTGCACTGTGCCTGTGGTACATGTTAATAGATGTCTTTTGAACAAATAAGTGAAAGGCCCTGTAGAACTAAATATGGTTCATGCATGTTATACAACCAAACTAACGAACTAGCAAATAGAAGTGATTGAGGCAACACCTTAGCAGTAAAATGGTCATCCTAACATATCAAAATCAAAAATGGATTAAAATTATTGACCTAAAAATCTCTATATCCTAATCTTTTAAAAAGAGTTCATTTATTCATTTGAATAACTGCTTTGGAGAAGTTATTTTTCTTTTAACTCTATCATTAAATCATTCCCATCGGTTTTTACTATTATATCATACTTAATGATTGATTTTACTATAGAAAATCTTTTTTAAAAATCCTAGCAAGGAAAGGATGCTATTACAATTTTAAAAATTAAAGCTTATGTTTGATACATTTGAATTTAGTGTTCTTGCAAATGAAGTTTGGCTTTATTAAAATTATATATTATTTTATTGAGGGTGAAGATTCTATTGGAGTTATTATCATGATGAAATTAAATATTATAGAGAAAAAAGTTAAAATGAGCATTCTGGTATTGAACAGCAGGAACGAAGTAGAAGACTTTTGTAAACTGTGGTTTTTGTTCTGCATAATACAAGACTCTTTGCTCGAAGTTAACCAGAGCATCCTATTATTCCAGCAGCAGTGGATTAATGGAGTTTAAAATAAGCTTCCTTGTATTATACAAGAAAATGGAGGGCTACATACTGCTTGCTATGTAAATAGAGGTTTAATTAACACTTAAGGTTTTGCATCTTCACAGGTTGCAAGTGTTAATTAAATCTGTATTTACATGGCAAGAAATGCAGATTTAGATGCTTCTCTGTAGGAGCCAACTAAATTTGTTGGAAGTACAACTATTCCAGAGTGTAACCAAAGTTATGTGAAGGATAATCTCTTAAAGTTGGGAGACACTGTCAAGGTAATACAGTCTAATTTCTCACCCCGTACACCAGTTTCTTTCTATGGTGTCTCAGAAATATGATGAACTGGCCTGATATTGACACTTGTGTTGATGGCAACCTTATTTCTTGGGAAAACTTGCTCAATTTTTGTATGGTTGTAATTGTTTGAAAATTATTCTGCAATTGTTATCCTTGTTTTGCCCTCTGGAGTTAGACAAAATAAAGAAAACCCACAAAAACAATCTAATCCTTTCTCCACCCGAACTCTGCACTATAACAAGTCACTATTCTGTGCCCATCATGCTTTTCATGTCTGCTACCCTCAGCTTTTTTTTCCCAGACTGATCACCTCAGTTCCATCAATTTTTTATTCTAAGATATTTTTACTGTCATCACCATTCTAACCACCTTTTTCCGGATGTGTTCCAGTTTATTGATATCCAGGGATAGCATTATCCTTCTAACATGTTTTCCCAGGACAAAACACTATATGGCATTATTTAACTCCACAAAGTATTTCCATTAATGAAGTCTGTACATATTTGCTTTTGTTAACTTTTATGCTGTTGTGTCATAGTACTAACTTAAAGTAAGCCCAAATCCTAAAATTCTGTATTTGTGCAGTTGATTTTTTTCTATCTTCAGTGCAAGACATTTTTTTTAAAGTTGATGTTATCAAGGATCAGTGGAACTTTCAAATGACTCGTGAAGTAGTGAAGGTGTTACTTGCATTTTATAAATAAGAGTCTGAAGTCACTAGAGGTTATTTATTTACACTCAAAGACTTAATGCCTGTAAAGATTGGACAAAGAACTTGAATTTACATCCTATGACTACATACAAGTACTCTTTTTCTGAAACCACATTACCTCTCTACCTATATCTATATATTTCATTGTCTGGTATTGTGTCTTCATCAAGACTCTCCATAATTCTGCTTTTTGTTTGTTTGTTGTTTGTTTTACTTACATCTCTTCTACTTCCTTAAACTTGAATTGACCCTTTTACCTTTATCCTGATTCCATAGCCATAATGGAGGTCACATCAGGCTTTTATATTTACCCCTCTCATGTTTTCTTTTTATGTATTACCCCTTTTAATTTTTGCCCAGAATTCTTGTGAGATTATTTTGAAGCAATTTACATTTCATTTATATTTACATAAACAGTCAGAATTTTCCTAAGTAATTCTGGGAATTTAATCAAGAATCATCAAGACTTTAGGGGTTTAAAAAATCTTAACAGAACAGATCTAAATATCCAAATATTTAAGATAAAAGAAACTTCAAATATACCATCAGCAACCTCTTCACCACTTAAAACTAAGTCAGGGTGTTTGAATACATACAGTTGTTTCAAATTCAGTTAACTATAGTATCATTCAGCCTATATTGCTCCTTGTTTACAACGACACCAGAAGAGATTTTCCTTAAATACATTGCAGAAATCAAGATGCTAATTATATGTTCTAGTCTACTAGAGACCTGGGTGGGGGGACTGCATTAAAAACAAAACAAAACAAGACAAAATACCTTAGACTTTTTTTTTAAGATTTTATTTATTTGTTTAACAGAGACAGAGAAAGCACAAGCAGGGGGAGAGGGAGAAGGAGAAACAGGCTCCCCACCGAGCAGGGATCCCAATGCACGTGGGGCTCCATCCCAGGACCCAGGGATCATGACCTGAAGGCAGATGCTTAACTGCCTGAGCCACCTAGACACCCCATAAAAAAAACCTTAGGCTTTTAAGGGTGAAATTGTCCTTAGATAATGCATAGTCTAGTATAATCCCGTACATTTAAAGATTGGAAAAAAGACACAAAGGTCTGTAAAGCACCCTCAATATCATGGTTGGTGGCATGACTATAACTGAAACCTAGGAATTTATAATATTTTGACTTTTTAAAAATATTTTGACTTTAAGGCCAAGTCTTTACACATATGTCTGGTACAGTAATTGCCTTCATAGGGCTTCCTCAATGTTCATTCTTATGAGAAGATACCAAGATGTTGAAAATTGACTTTTTCTCACTATGTCTCAAATACCCACCGCCCTATTAAAATAGTGTGTCCTTACCTAGCTGCTCCTTCTTCCTGAAATGTCTGTCCTGGAGCTGCTCCTTCACCAAATTCTGCTCACTTTTGAAGGTCACTGCTTTCAGAAGCTTCTGCTGACCCCTTTGACAAGTTGGTTATTTCTATTTCTGTGCTCCTGTACTGACTTGTCCATACTGTGCTCTGCTGACTTAGTCACTTTCAGGGCACTTAACAGAAAGTTTGAACCATTGGTTTAGGTATCCTTTCCCTTAGATAGACCAGGAGTTCTTTACAGTCTTCTAAATCTCTACATTCCATAATGCCTAGAGTATAGTAGGTTCTTAATATAATTTCCTTACTTGGTTTCAGGACCTTAGCAGAATTTTAAAGGTCTTAACATTGTGGTACAGTAGTGAAAACAGATTTTATTATTTAAACCATAATCTGAAAAAAAAAACCATAATCTGATAAACAGAAGTTTCCTTTTATAAAGTGGCTGGCCTGGACTGAGTGACAAAAAAATCCACAAAACAATGAGCTTGCATGTTGAACAATAACAAGTTAACAAATGCTGAACACGTCTTCTATGCAAAGCACTGTGCTATTAGCACCATGATCTAACAGAATTTTTAATTTTTTAATTTTCCACATATTAGTTCAATGTATATCAGAATAAAGACATTTTTCTAAAAATATATAAATTATATGCAGAACAACATTTTTCTTATCTCTTGTTCATCTACTCTCCTATTCTCTAATGACTTTTTCTTAGCTTTGTTATATTTTAAAAATCAAATTGACTTACCTGAAATTCCACTCAGGCTATTTTTTACACTTAGATAGCAGTTAATGTAGATGACAAAGCATCTTCTTGCCATATCTATACTGTATTCTTATTAGCATCTGGTGAGTGTCAATTACCACTTTTATACTGAAGAACATTTGAAAGACTGACTCAATTTCTGAACTCCTTCTAAAGGGGTTCTTATATTCCTGATCATTGTGGGGAGGGAAAAACCTCACATTTTGAAGAAGAATTTGAAAAATAGTGTTTTTGTACATTTCTAATCTTTCCTGAGACCAAATCACTGGTCCATTCTGCGGTAATAACCTTGTTTTGCAGTAATAACCATGTCTTTTTTTTTTTGGTAATAACCTTGTCTTATGATTGCTTATGTTTTCAGGGTATTTGTTTGGTTTCATTTTATAGCTTTGTTTAAAAAAAACAATGAATATTCGAAGGATTTTGAACTAAAATATCAATGAATAATGCTAAAAAATGTTACTTACCGTATTCTGTTTTTTTTTTAATTTCTTTACTAAATATTTTGATGAATCTTTTTTTGTTTAATGTAAAAAAAGAAAACACTTCAAGGGAAAGGTGAATGTGATAGTCATCTCTTACTTCACTTAATACCTTGCCCAAAGTATGAGTGGTGTGTGCATATGTGTGTATAATCTTTAGTCTTTAATATCTGTTCTAGACAACATCAAAAACTCATGTGAAAAAAAAAAAAACTCATGTGAGACCACAATGCAATGCCACACCACACTCACCAGAATAGAATAAATGAAAAAAAAAAAAAAAAAAAAAAAACTCAAGCATTGACAAAGGTATAAAGCAACTAGATATGGCAATGGAAATATAAATTGGCACAGCCACTTTGTAAAGCAGTCTATTAAAGCTGCTATTAATGACCCCTAAGGGATAATGACCCAGTAATTCCACTCCTAGATTATTCCCCAACAGAAATATATATTCTTCAAAAGACATACTTGAATAATCATGGCACCATCTACATTCAGGCTAAAACACAAAGTACTTAAGTGATTGTCAAATGTTGAACAGATACATGAATGCAGTGTTTTTGCAAAATGAAATGCCATGGTATACATCACTGAAATAAACAATTCACAACCACACACAGAAACAGAGATAAATCTCACATACCTAATGTTGAATAAAACTCAACAAAGGAGTATGTATTATATGAATCCATTATATAAAACCACAAACCATTTATATAAGGTAGCAAAATTAGCCTGTGTCTCTAGAAGTTAAGTGAGTAGTTACTTTTGTCAAACTGAAGTGAGAGAAAGTTTCATGGAAGAGGTTCTGCTGTCAGTAATGTTGTGTCTATCGTTTCATATTATATTTGCAAAGATAAGTTTACTTTGTGAAATTTCAACGATCTGAATTTTCAGTATATGATGTACACAGGTTGAAGCATGTGAAAAAGAAATAAAAACTATATTCACTTAACAAACAGTTCCTTCCTATGCCTACTCTACATTTCTCTTCTGCAATTAAGCATTTGTGGAAGTTGGGTGTTGTATTACTAAACACTGTTTATTGTTTGAGAAGATTGCAGAAGGAAATGAAGGAGGCATGTAAAGTATTTGCCAGAAAGCTGCACTACTATTATAAATAAAGCATATGAATTTTCCTCAAAATTTTCTGAAAACTCAAGTGATATCTTTTCAGGCTTTGGTTTCCAAAATATGACTCGCTACATGTCTTATAAGCTACAGGGGGAAAAAAAAGATTTTATTAGATGACACACCTGGAGTATTTCATAGCAGTACTTTTCATTTCCAGAGAATTTAATTACAAGAAGAGTCCTGGCTTCAGTTACTTTGGTATCTCTCTGTGTCTTACAGATATACTTTGTGAGTCTAATTTTCTTCTTTTCTCAATAGGTGTACAGTTCAACTTTCACACCTTCCATTTGGAAGACCATCATGACTATTTACTGATCACAGAGAATGGTAGTTTTACCCAACCACTGGCACGCCTTACTGGTTCAGAACTTCCTTCAACAATCAATGCTGGTCTCTATGGAAATTTCAGAGCTCAATTGCGCTTCATTTCTGATTTTTCAATATCATATGAAGGATTCAATATTACATTCTCTGGTAAGAAAATAAATTTTAAAAGTCTGTTTTTATAGTATAAAAAAGAAAGGGAAAAATAACAGAAATGATTTTAAAAAGCAAATAAATATCTGTCAACCAATGTTAAGGAAAGTGTGAATATCTTGAAGATTGTCTATGGTAGTATTAAAGGGAACCTTTATACAAAAGCAAAATATAAATGACTTTCCTAAAAGTCTACTCTAAGTAACAGGGCAAAACTAGCTAAAATGCTTCATGAACTTAAAATAGAAATTTAATGATATATTTTAGGGATGTCTGGGTGGCTCAGTGGTTAAGTGTCTGCCTTTGGCTCAGGGTGTGATCCTGAAGTCCTAGGATCGAGTCCTACATCAGGCTCCCTGCATGGAGCCTGCTTCTCTCTCTGCCTCTCTCTATCTCTGTGTCTCTCATGAATAAATAAATAAAATCTGTAAAAAAGGAAAAGATATGTTTTAAAATTTTAATTAAACTCAAATGAACATGGGACAGTGATGTTCTAATTTTATGTCTCTTGGAAAAGACATAATTTACAGGCCAAGGTTAAGATAAATTTAATTTAGTACTTTGGAAATAAATGATATAGAAAAAAATTAATGTAGTTATCCCTCTATTCTAGAATAACCTCATCTAGAGAAAACATAATTTGGATTCCAGAGGGAAAACTTTATAAAATTAAAGTGAATAAATATTTTTCTATAAAAAAAACAGAAGTTTTTCTATCCGGTAGTTCTACTTTCTAGTTGAATGGAATAATGAGGCCAGTAGTTACTTCTTAACACAGAAACAAATTAATAAGTAAATCTTATGTCCACTTGCTAACATTAAAAGTGTAATATTATAATTATATATATTTATTTCTATATGATTTTAATGTATATATAAAATCAGACAAAAGCTAACCTTGTTTTCAGTTCTTGCTCTATATTTGCATGGAAATACTTGTCTTCTAAAATAATATAGCACATGAGCATAATCGATTTTAACCTAGAAGTTTAAAAGTATGTCCAAATAAATTTTTTAAACAATAAAAATAATAGCTCATCAACATGGAACAATTCCTTTTGTTCTCCATTGCAATTACAAGGTAAGTACATGCTCTGGAAATAGTTTTAACAAAGCTACTTCTTCTTAGGATGCTATATAAATTATAATATTGTTGTTTAATCAACTCTACTCTCTTATACCCTGAAGAGTGTTTAGCTGTTTATTTTCATGGTGCTCATTCATTGCTTAGGGAAATTTTCTTGTATAAATCTATAAAGTAACAATTTTCAGTGTGTGGGCACTTCAGTCTTACATAAACCATTGCCTTTGAAGTTCTGTGTTTTTCAGAATATGGATTAATTGAACTCCTTGTAGAGGAGAGACATAAGAGCCTTTGTCATTTAGATTAAAACCATTAAGTAAAATGCATTTCAAAAGTGCTAATGATTTCATCCCAAATGTTATTTTGTGTTTGAAAATATGCATTTATTATGCTATTATTATAAGTCAAAATCGGTGAAATGGAAATGTTTCTAATGCAGAAGAAAGAATATGAGATAAATAGCTAAATTCTCAATTTATCACTCAGAAGGTGACATTTTCTCATCTGTATTGAATTTCACACATAAAAGTACTTATCAAGCTATTCGATCTTTCACAAAAGAAGAAAAGTATGTGTGTCATTAGCATGTTTCCATAATTACACACAACATCATTTTTTAAATGTCTGACTGAGCCCAATAGCATCCAGTCTGCAAACAATAGCAATGTTCCCTTAAAAATGAATACTATCATTTTCTTTGTCCTCCTCTCCATCTAATTTACAGAATATAACCTCGAACCTTGTGAAGATCCTGGAATTCCTCAATATGGTAACCGAATCGGGTTCAACTTTGGGGTTGGTGACACTCTGACCTTCTCGTGCTCATCAGGTTACAGACTGGAAGGGACATCCGAGATCACCTGTCTTGGTGGTGGCCGACGAGTGTGGAGTGCACCTCTGCCAAGGTGTGTGGGTACGTGGTCAGCTGCTTTCATTTGCTTGTATGTGTAGTCACTGTCCATGGAGTTGCATGGTTATACACCCTTTGTTCTTTTATAATCTGTTGAATTTCTTCATTTATTTTGTATTAGTTAGTTCAATTTTTTTTTTCACTTGGCAATCTGGTGTACCTCAATTAACTTCTCAACTGCTCCATTTAAGTAACCATGCTTCTAAATTTGTTTTCAGATGACAGGGATAAGGAATCAATAGATATATAAATAGGTGATATAAAAATAGATAGATAGATAATCACATTTTCTGAGTTTACAGAAAATTACCTTCTTATATTCTACTGATGATGATTTCCCATGACTTATGACAGAAGATTTGGCAATAATTTATAATTTAGGATTCACATTCATGAAAGATGACTATGAAGGAAAATGTGTCAAATAAATAATAGATAATTTAAAGGCTATCAAGTCATGTATTGACTCAATGTATATAATCAATATATGGACCTATTATGATAGATGAATTAAGATGGCAATTCATTTTATGTTGTGAAATAAAGAATAACAATAATTAAAGTATTGAAAGTTTAGAATCACCATCCCGGTCTTTGGAAATTTAACTGATAAAAAAGAAAAATAAAGTAAAATTCTGTAGGGAAAATGAAGGATTTTCGATTAAGACTTAAGTCATTTCCTATTTAAAGTAGGAGATAAGGAGACAAAAATTTCTTCAGGTCATTAGCCATTTAGTGGTTGTCAGTACTTGTTTATATGACAGAAGAAGATACAAATGGTCATTTTATAATTATTTTATAAAGCTGTTGAATCTCTCAAAAGCACTTAATTTGAATTTACTTTAATTGTAAATGTAATTGTAGGTCACAGATCTATGTAAGTTTAATATGCTACAAAATCAGGAAAATTGTTAGAGATTTGATCTGTGGTTCAAGACCTTGTCATTTCTATGGAGGCAAAATGCCTACAGATGAAATTTAGAATGAGCAGGATGCCTTCTGTGACTTACTAATATATTATCCAGGGTATAAAATGTGGATATTCTGGTGGATCCCCAAATCAAGTAAAAAAATTATGATCTTCCAGGTTAATGTGGGTCTGAAGACTTTTATAGTGATGAGATTGTTTTCACAGCCTCTGTGGGTTATATAACAGACAGGATGATATATAACAGATGAAATTTCTTTTTAAAATCCTAGGCTTTTATAGAAATAGCACAAGCAACCACAGAGGCTTGAAGTTGGAAGGTGATGAGCAGTCACACTCTCAGAGCATCTTTTTCAGGAAGCTACATAGAATGCAATTTCTCTGGGTTTTTTGTTGTTTTGTTTTTTGTTTTCTGTTTTTTTTTTTTTTTTTTTTTCCTGCTGTATCCAGGTTTTGAATCCCTCCCTTTACCTGAGTTGCCCCCTTTCCATTTTTGCTTGTTGTGCATATTTTCAAAGACTAGTTAATGAGAATCTTGGGAATAATCCAAGTGAAGGCTATTGAATGTCCGAGTTTAGATGGTAGTCATTTGATATTGGGTTAATTCATTTTTCTAAACTTCATTTTTTCCATCTGTAAATCGGTTATAACAGTAGTAGCTAGTTCATTGTTATGAGTTAGTTAGGAGGATTAAAAGAGATTAGCCATGCCAGTCAGACACCTAATTCAATTTCTGGAATATAGAAAGGATTCAGAATTTAGATGTTATTATAACTCATAATAAATATAATCTGGTATCTACCCAGCCTATCAATTTAGTTTATAAAACCAGCTATAGTAGGGAATGAATTCCATTTCATAAAACACTAACATTTATGAGGGTCTACTTGGCTCTTTCATATATAGTTATCTCATTTAATCCTTACTATAATCCTGTTGTTATTATCCTACTACCCACTCTTCCTCCACCGCCACCATTTTTCATCAGAAGAATCTGAGCCTTAGAGATTTGAAATAACTTGCCCAAGATCATCAAGGTTGTAAGTGACAGAACCATGATTTGTATGAAGTTTTTCATATTCTAAAATGCAGCTTTTTCTCACTAGAGGGTTTTATCTCAAAAAGGTCTAGAGGAAGGTGAATCTTGAAGGACTCTATGAGGACTCTAGGTCAGAGTTAATATTTTCTCTCAAAGCATCAAATACACACCAGGAATTACACACTTTAAGAAATTGTTTGCACGTAGATTTTTAAGGTTTAGTTCATATTTATGAAAAATTTTAATAGATTTACAAAACTCTGACTTGGCAAAAAAAAAAAAACTTTTAAATTAATTTTTGTTTTACTATCGTATTTCTTTGAGACTAGGTTTATTTGTTTCTAAATCTTTAATGGGAAGGATAAAATAAAATCACCCTGTAGACAAATTTAGAAAGCAAATTATTGCCATGGGATTTTTCTCCACATTTTCAAATTAGCTGTGCTTGTGTTTAAGCTTATTGAAATTTACAATTAAACCTACTGACTTTAATAAATTCTACTGTAGGTATACATTTAAGTGACCAGATGCAAAGAAACATTTCAAATAGAATGACTTTTAAAATTTTTACTTCTCCAGTTTTCTTTAAACCTTACTACTCTGCCTATGCATTAAAACAAATGTATTCCTTTTTGTATTCCTGGTTACATATATGCATATATACATATTTCTTATTTTGTTATCTTTTCAAAGTTCACATTCTTTAGTCTAAAATGCAAATTATTTGTAAGTATTCATATGAACAGACCCAATTTTAGCAATGCTAGTTTATTTGAACAGTTTTTATTTCTTTTTAGATTTTCTTGTACTTTTAACTTTATGTATCTCGCATGCCAATTCCCTTATCCATACTGGCTTAAAAACCATTATTTAGTCTTTGGCGTTACCAACTTCATAGAAAGCTTATGTTATAGATAGTGGCCAAATTAGAAGTAGATTGTATTCCAAAAGTTTGCTTCTGTTTCAGATTTTTGGAATCTAGATGGTCTTTCCCTGGCACAAGGTTGCAAACGATGGATACATTGCCAGAATAAACCATAGATGAGGTTTTAAATTTTCTGTCATGTGGAAAGCTAATACTAACATTTACTAAAATGACTTATGTATACCTAGGTTCTTACATTGGTTATATAAGACGATATCTGACTCTGGACAGTAAGACAATTCATATTCAGAACTAATTACAGAAACTTTTTGTTTATATAAGTTTAATTTTGACTCTGTTTAGTATATAAATTGTTTGGTGTCTTTCGGTTTATGTTGGTAGAATCTGGTGAAAATTATCTTAATTCTGGATGGTACATAAGTAATAAATAACATTTTCATTTAAATAACTTTTCCGAGTAACCTCTGCATTTATGTTTTTAAAGTGATATTTTACACTACCTATTAAATGATTAAAATATAATAACACCGTAATATGGTCTTTACAATCTATAAAGGATTTTATCATGTATTGTCTTATTCCAAAAACTCATCAGTGCTGTGAAAGCAGACTTAGCATAACTGTTTTATCAGTGAAGTTATGATGTCTATAAAAAATGCAAATTTAGGAGCAGAGCCATTACTCTCACAATGCTCTGAGTCCCAGGCTTGTGCACCATTCAAAAAAGCACACTGTTGTCTTTGGACAATCAAGTTGGGAGGAAATCTGGACTTAATTATAGTTGATACATGGCTTCAGAGACTCCTTATGTTGTCCTCTATTTTAATCGGAGGAAACTTCTTTGAACATGACCCATTTATCAGGGATTACTTAACTGCAGGGAAATTTGTAGAGCAAGAGAAGAATCTGGATAGAAACTGAAAGCATAAAGCTGAGAAACAGGGATTTTTCTCCCCAAGAGGTGGCCTCCATTACAGTCCTATGGTTAATATTTATACTCCAGCTTTTCTTCAGGTGACCTTTGGGAAGTTGTTCAGATATCTTTCCTGCCAACCTTTCTCAAATGTAAAATATGGATAATCATATCTATGGTGCAAGATAGCATATAGCTCTAAGCAGTGAAAGACATGTAAATCACCCAATGCACTGCTCAACACATGACACTCTTTCAATAAACCTCAGTCTCTTTTTCTTGTACCTGCAACTCTTTCTGTCGACATATATCCAGTTATCCTAAGGACCATCATGGCAAGAGTTGCAAGGATTGATTTTTACCAACCAGCAGGAGAGGAAACAGAAGAGATGGAGGAGATGAAAAGTTTAATGTGCTATCAGTAGCTATGTATTTCATACATATCTTATTTATGACTTAATTATCAAGGTGAAAATTTTATCTTAAAAACCAACACATACCTATAATTATGTTTTACAATTTAGAAAAGATAAAAATAATCAACAGATAAAATTATATTTCAGTAAAGATATTTTATATTTAAGTGATAATCCTGGAGAGCCATGTTTCTATGGAAATAGATAATCTGGTCATCTTCATAAGTGACCAAATTAAAAAAAAAAAAAAGTAAAAGAGAATTGATTACTTTGAAAATAAGAAACACTGGCCTGTTTTTTACTTTCTTTACTAAAGTTCACATTCCAAAAAAACATTGGCATTCCCATTGCCGTCCTTCTAGATCAAGAAAAAACTTGCATATCCATAGTCCGCCTATATGCCAGAAATCATGCCAGGTCATGTTGCAAATAAACAAGAAGTTAATGAAAGAACATATTGTTTTGGAAAGTAGATTAGCAAGTTCAGTGTTAGTAATGATTTATCTTTAGTCAGGAGTCCACACATTTTGAAATCATTTTAAAAACATTCATTCATTCATCCTCATAGTTCCCCATTTAACACATCTTACTTCTATTTCTAATTTTATGTGTCATTGATTTTTTATATGACCTTGGACAAGTAACAACATCTTTCTTGAATCATAAATCAAATGAGAAAACTGATAACTCTGTATTATACATCTACACATTTTTCTCTTTTCTCACTTTTTAGATGATAGATACTGATTGTTACTTAGTTAAAAAATGAATGTTAACAATATGGGAAATAGGGTGCAGCATATATGGGACCTCTGTATTATCACTGTAACAACTCTGCTAATTTAGAACAATCTTAACATTAAAAATATAAAAATTTAAAAAAAATAAAAGATTAAAATGCATGTGAAGTAGTTTATCTTTGAGCAAATTCTATTTCATGTCAGTCTCCAAGCTCACTATGCTAAAATTATTTACATCAGATACCCATATATATGTATCAAATATGATTGATTTATCAAGTTTGTCAGGATTGTAGATATATAGCCTTGTAGAAAGCAAATTAATATTAAGAGACCTGCCTTGCTTTCAGATGCTACCATTAATTAGCTGACTGCTTCTAAGCAAATGCCTTCATTTCCTATACTTCTCTTTTTTAGAAAGAATGGTGCCAGTATGAGTTCTATTCAACCCAAATATTTATATTAAAAATAACAGAAAATATTAGATGGACAAGTGCTCTAATAAATATAAATGCATATTTATATTTTTCTTGTATAATTATGATTGGGCACATTGGTCTTTTGATTTGACAATGTAAAAATCCATAATTTTAACTTATATCTGTTTCTCTGTTTGTTTTTGAACTTTTTGCTTGTGACCTTACAAAGTAAGCCAAGAAGGTATTAATGCTATTTAACAGCTGAGAAAATGCTGCTTGGAAAGATTATAAGTAATTAATGGAAGGTTATGCCAGAAACTGAGTCTTGAACTTTTTAGACCAGTGCTGTTATATTCCAGGTGAAATTTCTTTATTATTTTATTTACTGATGCGCTATTTTGGAATATTAGTTTTTTTTTTTTTTTTTTTTTTTTTTAATAGAACAGACCAGGAATGAGCAAAGTGCCAGGCAGTAAATATTTTGGGATTTACAACTTGTAGTCAAAACTGCTAAATGCTCCCATTGCGTCCTGAAAGCAACAATAAATATGAATGAACAGGTGTATCTGTGTTCCAGTAGAACTTTATTTACAAAAGCAGGCAACAAGCTGGATGTGGCTCTGGGCCCAGGATTTGTTAACCTTTACAACAGACTGACCAAGCTTAGTCAAGTTAAATATTTTCTTTGCATTTGAGAACCTACTAGTCATTCAGCTCTAAGGAAAGAAAAAATTCTTTACCTATTCTCTATTTTTTTTTAAATCATGGCTCTGCTTATTAAAGTACCACATTATTTATTTCTAAGATAAAAAATTTCTCATGTTTTTACAGAAAGAATATTAGGGTGGCGTGTATGTGTGAACACTGATGTAATTTCTGGATAACATAAAACCTCTCCAAAACCTTCCAGATACCCAGATCTCTTCTGAGTACCAAGTCTGCATTCCCAGCTGTACACTGGACCTCTCCATATGGATGTCCTCCTACAAGCAAGTCGGCTTCACATGCCAAACAGAACTCATTATCTCCTCAGCCAAATCAGCCCTTCCTTCTGCACTCTTTATTTCAATTATTGCATCATTCTCAGCCAGTCATCCAAGCTAGAAATTGTGTCATCTTTCATCAGCCCCCTCTCTTTCTCTCTATCCATATTGGAATAGTCACTAAGGCATACCACCTATAGCATGGTGATCAGACTTACCACCATTTCTGTTTTCATTATCATTATGCTAATCTAGGTCTCATTGGTCCTCATGCAAATGAACATAATAGCACAATGATAATAATGTGTGCTAGGCATTTTGCTGAACTATATATATTTTCTTCTTTCACATATTCCTTTTAAGAACCATTTGAGAGAATATTATTCTTCCATTTATAAAGTAGCTAAATTAATTGCCTAACTTGATAAGGAACAAGAAAAATATTCCAACTCTTTTTTAATTCCAATGCTCACATCTAAGCTATTACATGTATAATTCCACTGTATCTATCTCCTTTCTTCTTCCAAATTCCATCTATGTTCTTCAGTAGCATTGCCAGTTATATATTTTTTATTAATAAGTAACAAATTACCATGAATCCATGGTAGCTTAAAACAACACATTTACTTTCTCAAGTTCCTGTGGGTGAGGAGTCTTGGCACAGCTAAACTAGGTCCTCTTCTTAGGGTCTCAAGAGCAGCAGTCAAGGTGTTGACTGAGTTCTCACCTGAGGTTCTGGACCCTCTTCCAAATGCACAAGGTTACTGAATGTAATTCGTTCCTTGTAGGTATAGGAATGAGAGCTTTAGTTCTTTGTGCAGTTCCTAGAGACCATCTACAATCCCTTGCCATGTGCCCTCTTCCAACATAACCACTTCATCAAGTCAACAAGGAGAGTCCCTGTAGAGGGTCACTAGCAAGATTCAGTTTTATATAGTGAAATATAGTCACAGGAGTAATGAGAAGCAGGTTACAGGTCACACTTATCTCAGGGGGAGGAATTGCACTGAAGCATAAACAAATGCCAGGAAGTGGATATCATTGAAATTTCACTCTAAAGTCTGTTTACCCCAGTTAACCTAAGAAAGACCAGACCATTTCTGTTCCCTGATTAAATCACTACATGATTTCCCATCGCCTATTACATAAAATTGAAATACCTTAGTCTTTTCTTAGGTTGGCCTTAGTATCTCCTATAGTCACTCTCCTGTGTGCATTCTAGAATACAGCCACACAACACTACATGCCACTACCAAACATACCAAGCACTTTCTACACTTTAAAATGATAAAAACCCGTTGAGGTTCTAATGCGTGTGAATAATCAAACTTTCATTTGTGTTGGCATA
Organism: Canis aureus; assembly: GCF_053574225.1. NCBI lineage: Eukaryota > Metazoa > Chordata > Mammalia > Carnivora > Canidae > Canis > Canis aureus. Next base: position 15,826,782 of record NC_135624.1, on the reverse strand, counting down.
AGCAAATAAATCATTTATCTCTAAGAAGGTGAGTGCAAGGGTATAGTGAGAAAGCACTGAAAGTGTTCTTTAGTAACTGGAGACTCTTTGCACTTTATTTTTTTTAATTTAAATTAAATTATCCAACATATAGTACATACGTAGTTTCAGATGTAGTGCTCAGTAATTTATCAGTTGCATATAATGCCCACCCAGTGCTCATCACATCACCAGGCTTTGTATTTTAATCTGTTGAGCTTCCATTGCTACTATCCTAATCGACACCATTATCTATCATTGCTTACCTGTATTATTGTAACAGCCCAAGCAGACTCTAGTATCGATTCTTCTCCCTCTTCCCCAAACCAACAGTCGAATCAAAATGAATTTCCTATGATAGAAATTTGACAATGTCACTCTCTTACTTAAAATCCTTCCATTGCTCTCCATTGCCCTTAAAATAAATTCTGAATATGACCATCTTACCTCTCCCTTCATTGGCCTAACCAGTTTATTCTTCAGACACACTTTATTTTTCCATTCTGATTTGAAGCCTCCTTGACCTTCAAAGTATGTGTTAGATGTCCTTGTGATAGGTTTCATGAGTTTTTTTTGTATTTCCCTTTTCTAGGTTTCATAATGCTATATTGAATTACCTTTTTATCTACAGTGGTGTTTAGCATATAGAAAGCTTTCAGTAAATTTGTTGAGTTGATAAAGAAATGAATATATAATAGCCAATGCTCCTTTATTTTTTTACATTTTCAACTTAAAACTTTAATTTATATGAACAAAGTACTAATTCAGAGGTACTGTATTCAGCCTAACACAAATAAAGGGCTATAATTACTATTATAGCCTGGGCCATCACACATGTTTTTAGTCGGTAATTCATTTGCTGTGCAGATATTAACACACAATCCATCAAGTTTAATAAGTTAATCAACCAACAAATAATGAAAGTTTCCAAGAAGAATACTAAGGAGAGCTTATAATTATGCTAGAAACAGAAAAGATTATTTTATAAAACTTGAAAAGGATGAGGAAATGTTGAGTCTTGTATGTGTATATGGAATAAAGCATTCCCCCAATGTAGTGAAATTTAGAGCTCAAGAAAGGGAACAGCTCGCAATTTTTTTTCAACAAAATGAAAAGAAATTTTAAAAATGTGCCTTATAGAAACTAAGCAACCATAAGAATGCAAAGAACCAGTGCACATGTCCTATTTAACAGAACTGTTTAGAGGATTGTGAACTTAAACTTTTCTAATTCATTTGGGATTTATAAACAGATTTATAAACAGATTTACAGGGAGCCTTTATTTTATTTATTTTTTTTAAGATTTTATTTATTCATTCATGAGAGACACACAGAGAGAAAGGCAGAGACACAGGCAGAGGGAGAAGCAGGCTCCATACTGGGAGCCTGATGTGGGACTCGATCCCAGGTCTCCAGGATCAGGCCCTGGGCGGAAGGTAGCACCAAACCGCTGAGCCACCTGGGCTGCTCCAGGGAGCCTTTTATAATCCAACTGGTCTGTTCATAAATAAGTGTCTAAGCTTATTTGATTATACTGTAGTTGACAAGTGAATACATGAGCCTCTTGAAGATGGAGCCTGTCTCTTATTTATCTTTGTCTCTTTGGGTGTCTACCACAAACTTTGGCATGTCACAGGTGTTCATTCCTTATAAGACAGTATAAAGTTAATTCGCCATATGATCATAATGAACCTGTTAATTAGAGTAGATTGTGATCTACCCATAATGGTGATACACTCACAAGATTTTGAAATGATCTTCGGTGTTATTCCAGTCTCAAATTTCTGTGGATATATATATTTTTTAATTTTGTGAGGACTTAAAATTGTAAACTCTTAAACACACTTCATTCCTTTATATTACTTAATGCTCTGACTATAAATCTTGTTGTAAGCCAAAATCTGCCTGCTAATTAGAAAGTTAGAAGGTAAGATAGTTGTTCTTTAGAGAGAGTTGAGTTATAGAAGAGGGGCTAGAAATGAAGGATTTACTGGAATCTGTGCCTCAGGGTCACGTCCTTCAGGCAATTGCAAAAGGAAGGGTCTTTTACCAGAAAGAATCACAAAAGTACCAAACGAACTTGCTTTCTTTGCAACTTCTGGTGATCTCTTCCTGGTTTTGTGGAGAATATGCTCAAGTTCAGAAATACCTCAAGCATAGTATTCTTTCATCTGTATCTAGTAAACTTAACCTAGACATATTGGGAAACATAAGGAAAAAAAGAGGAGATGGTGAGAGCTCTGAGAAAAATAAATACTAATATTAGCCTAGAAAGTATGAAATTCATCAACTTTGTCATTAGACAGACTAATTTTGGTTTTTACCTTAATTTATTTTTACTTAATTAGAAGGTGACTTGCGCCTAGTATGTATTAGCACCAGATAAGAAATATTTTACCTGAGGTAATAATAAAAGCTAATATTTGCTTTGTGTTTACCATATACCTGGCATGGTCTTGTGAGGTTTGAATAAAGACACCGAGGCATAGGGAAGTTAAGTAATTTTCTCTAGGAGAATATACTAACAATATTTTTATTTGAAGCTGTTTAGATTGGGAGCAATTTTTTTGCTATATGTAAATATGAGCCATAAAGAATAAAAGCATTAAATAAGCCAGTGTGATAATATTCTGTACATATCCCTAAACTGGTTCTTGCTTACAACAGTGACATCTGTGGCTCTCAGGAAATACTATCATTTGGCAGTGTAGATAACGGGAGGAGATAATTAAATGTTATTGCTACTTGTAACTGAATTAGATTTTGATGCCATGTCTCAGGAGAGGGTAGGATTTAATTGAAGTTGCAATAGGCCGAGAGTACCTAAAAGCCTTTTGAAACTGGGAGGAAAGGTCATTGTCACATTAGGCAAATAGATTTTAAAATCACCTCTAATTCTATGTTTTTATAAAGTCCACATCTATTTGTTTTGCGTATATGGTATATAGATTTTTTCCCCATTTCAGCCTCATAATGAAAATAATAGCAAAAATTATGCATGCCATTAGTACAGAGGTTGATTCCTAATAAATGGTTTTATTATTTGTCATCTGGTAATGCATTTAGCTAAGATATGCTCAAATGTACCTAGGGCTTTGAAAACAGACAAAAGAAGAGTGGAACAGACTAGAACTATCAATTAGGAACAGTGCATTGTACTAAGGAACCAATCAGCCTGAAGTTCCATGGCACTAACTGGGGTACATTTAGGACAAGCCCAGGAGAGTAGGGCTGTGGTTATTCTGCAGAGTAAATGCATTTGCCCCCTAATCAGAGGTATGCAATAAAATGAATTTCATTGTTTTCACCATTATTTTTTATTTTTAGCTGTTTTCTTTTCAGCCCAAGCTTTCAAATCTCAAATCCAGCTCCTTCACAGGACAAAGCAGCTGAAGTCATCTTCCTTTGTTTATTATACCAAGACAGTTGCCATGGAAATAATATAATGTTACAGAATAAGCATCATAAGTTAAATCCAGAATCAAGAAGGGACATATAAGTCAGGTTTGAGAGAGTGTGCTTATTTAAATAAACAGTGGCTTGGCAATCATTTAAAAATGTCAAGGTAAATTACTGAGAAAACAGAGAAAAATAAACTTAGAGCTTTAGGAAGTTTTTTGCAGAATTTAAATATTACCCTTCAAGCAGGTATTTTAGAGAAAAGGAGTTAGGGGATTATTAACCCTCCTACAAACTAAATTTCTGGCTATAAGCCTTTTTTTTTTTTTTTTTTTTTACATCTCTGCATTGTACTCAAGTACTCTCAATAGCTCCCTCTGAATCCCAGTTCAATTATTGGTACGCTCGATGCATAGGTACCATTTTTCTCTTCATGTGTTTTAATCAGTCTGCAAAGACTGTGTTTCAAAAAGTGATGGATAGTTTTTATTTCGTGTGTTTTACTATACCTTTCTGAATTTGTATTCGATGTTTTATTATGCTTGGCTACAGAGTTCTGCAGGTATAAAATATTAACCTTTTCCAATCCTGTAAAATTGGAATCTCAACTGAAACTGATCACTACTTTTTAAAAGAAAGTCTGGGTTTTGTTTCTTCTAGGAAATTTTAATTTGTTTAGAGATTTTTTTCTGTTTTTCTGATAATGTAAGATAATTTCCCACATGTGCAGTCATGTATCTAAAACTACTTGATGTCTTTTGCCTGGGCGAACCCACTATACAAGAGACTCACCAGGGACACCTGGGCAGCTCAATGGTTGAGTGTCTGCCTTCGGCTCATGGTATGATCCCAGATCTGGGGATTGAGTCCCACATCAGGGTCCCTGAGAAGAGCCTGCTTCTCCCTATTTCTGTGTTTCTGTCTCTCTGTATCTCTCATGAATAAATAAATAAAATCTTAAAAAAAAAAAGAGAGACTCACCATATTGTTGCCCGCATCTATAAAAGGAAAATCAAATTGTATCTTTTTCTACTTGGCATTTGAGTTAAAAAAAAAAACAAACAAAACAAAACAAAAAAAACTTTGTTTTATGGTCTAGGCTATGTCACCTTATCCGAAATTCCTTTATTCATCCAAAACATATTTTTTTGATGTCACTCCATGACAGTTTAAAAAATACCCTGCCCTCTTCCTACTATATGAAGACAAATAAAAACTATCTGGTAAGTTTTGTAAAACAGAAAAACTCTCTATTCTCCTGCCAAGAGCCTCTCCTCTCTTAACCACCTCCAGCCCCACCACCCTTGCCCATGAAACAAAATGACTGTAGTAATCAACCATGATCACTAATGATGCTGTGTATTACCCTTAGATGTGTGGGGTTAAAACAAAAAGTTGAGATGTGCTGATGAATAAAATAATATAGTGCAGTTCATTGTAGTCCACATTTTCTTAAGATCTTGAAAAACACTAACATGCCATTACAAGTTTTTTTCCTCGGGTACAATTTTGAGGGTACCATCAATGACTCTATGATGTTTTGCTATATTTTCCCCCCTTTTTTCTAATCCCCTCCCCTAGCTTCATTTGATTATATTCCATTTCTTGATCTCACAATGCCTTTCTCATAAAAGTAACAACAAATGTACAAAGAAAAACCTAAAGAGAATTAAATAGAAATGAAGACAACATGCAGATTGCTGAGGCTTAATGAATACAAGGGATCCATGAGTTATTGGTTAGTCAAAATCAAATACCCTAGAAATGGAAATCATATCTTTAAAAAATTGTCAGCCTTTTAGTAGTCTGCCACAAGCTATAATGGAGAGAGAAGAGAAATAATGTTGTTGAATGCTTATGATGTACATGGCAGCATGCCTGGTACTATGATGTTTTTCTCTCATTTACTCCTTACAGTAATCATATTAAGTAGATATTAATATTTCCACTTCCTATATTGAGAATGTAATGCTCAGAGAGGCGAAGTGTTTCACATTTTATGTCACAGCTAGTAAACGTAGATTCATCTATCTTCCAAATCTCAAAGTCCAAATTCTTTCCTTCTTACTTTCTTCATTTGAATTTTTCCATAGTTGCAATAATGACACAGTGTCATATTGCCATTCTGTGAACATCACTTGTTTTTATTTTCTTCAGAGGGAAAAAGAGAATGGTTTGGGGGCTAAAAATAAAATCATGGAATTTTCCAAGGAAGTTTTCCTTGAGTTTGGTTTACTTTACTTTCAAGATAAGTATTTCTATGATATTTAATTCATTCTCAAATTTGAAGAGATGTATTATTCAAGTTACATGTGTTGTCCACAGAAATGTTAATAAAAATAACTAGAAACAAATTTCAGTAAATACTATGATATGATCTAGTTGGGATTAAAATTATTCTTTTCTTTGTACATAAGTAATGATATAATAATGAAAGCTTCCAAAAACCTTAATGTCTAATACACATATATTTTTTTTCTTCTTTAGCAATATGTTTCTGCCACTCCCCAAAATAACTGTTGTTCATATTAATGTATCAGGGTTCTTTTGTCATTAAATTATCTGACAACTTAGCTTTGGGCATCTCTAAATTTATATTCATAAGCTTACCAAACTTAGCTTCAATGACAATAGTGGTTGGAATGCTATGCTAGTAATGGTGACATAAGAAAGATATTAGCAATTATTTTATTAGAACACATTGATGGTGGGGGTGGTGTGCATGGGTGGCTCAGTCAGTTAAGCAACAGACTCGATTTTGGCCCAGGTTGTGATCTCAGGGTCAGGAGATTAAGCCCCAAATGGAGCCAAGCATGGAGCTTGCTTAAGATTCTTTCCCTCTCCCTCTGCCCCACCTCAATCTCCAAATACACACACACACACACACACACACACACACACACACACACATTGATAGATTTGGTATATTATTTATTCTATCACCCAACAAAAATTAATCCAATTCAACGAATATTTAGTAAGCACTGACTGATTTGGGTTGTTAAATGTAAAAATATAGAACATATGCTTTCCCAATAAGGATCTCTTACTCTATTTTAAGTGGAAATAAATTCTTAAGACTAATTATACATCATGAAATGAGAATGAGAAATAAAATCCATAATACAGTAGAGGGGAATAAGTTGTTATTATTTTCCCTGGAAAGATAGACAACATCTTCTCAAAAGTGCTATATTTGTGAAAATGAGCTGGATTTTACCAAGCAGAAAAGATAGAGATGACCTCCTAGGCAAAGGATGTAACATAAGTCAAACAGGTAAAATTAATTTGTCTACAAATCTGTTTTGGGTCTGAATGGATTTTTCGTAGTTCTTTTCTGAGTCCCAGTTCAATTATAGCTGTAATCAATATGTAGCTAACACTTCCTTCTTTCTGCTTTTTAATCAATTCATGAAGGCCATATTTCCTACGATGATAGATAATTCTTATTTCACATATTTTTCTTGTTCAGAAATTTGAATGTATGCTTTATTAGAATTGATATGGTAATAAGTAGCCACACTGTAATATTCCATATGGTACAAAGTCTGGACTTGGGGGGAGAAAAAAAACACCCTAGGATCAAATCATGGCTTTACAACTTACTGGTTGTGGCAAGTTGGACTAGATATTTAACCCTTCTGTCTCATCTATAAAATAGAGATCTAATTTTTTTAAATGTTTAGATTTACTGAGTTCTTATTATGGCCAGGCTCTGTGCCAAGTGATTCACATGTATTAACCCATTCAATCTCAGCAAGTATCATGTAGAAAAAAGCATTATTACCACTTTCATTTCACAGATAAGGGCAATGAAATACAGAGTTGTTATTTCACTTAGATACCTGTGTGACCAAGGTAACACAAAGCTCATTGCCTGACATTGTTATAGAGGCTCTATGAATTCAGTGTGAATGAGCTTAAGTTCATTCATTTGCATACAAACCAAACTAGAAGGCTACTCTCTCTTCAAGAAACCTGAAGCTAAAAACAAGATTCATCATTGCCTGTGCAGCAGACCAGGGCTGGACAAAATGAGAGGCAGACAGAGTTTGAGAATCTTGTATGCTATGTTAAGGAGCAAATGAGACCCATTACAATGTTTTAAGCAAAGGAAAAATACAGTCAAATTTACATCGTACAAGATCTTTCAGATATTTACATATATGGATGAAAGATCTGGGCTTCCTTAACTTGAGTTTGTTCTACTGAAATGAGAGAAATCCATTAGGAAAGTGTTTTAGTACCCCTTACATAAGTTTATAGAGCAGAGTAATAAAATTGGAGAGAAGGGGGCAGTTTTAAGAACCAAAGATTATTTGTGTTAGAGATCTCCAGAATGTTTGGTTATAAACTCCTCCTTAATTTGTTCAAGTTACATGCAACAGCAGTTATTGCCTAGTAAGATACCAATTCCTGGAATGAGTTTAGTATAACATCTCCAATTCAGAGGCAGATTCTTGGCTTCCTGATCAGAATTCACAGAACATCTCTTTTAAATACTCTTCTACTGCTTTTATATCATAGCCAGACCACAGACTATTCCAAGAGACAAACTCCTCTTGAGTATACCACAGAGAGAGAATAAAGAGAAATACCCACTATTCCTGTGGCATGGTCTCCAGGCTCCAGCCAGAAGAAGATTCCAACTGAATACACAATCTGGAAATCATGGGAGAGGTCCAGGCTGAGAAAAATTTATAGGTTTTCAGTGTTATAGATGCTACTGAAAGCCATGAGTTTGGATGAAATTAAGCAAGGAACTAAATATAGACTGAGAAGAAGCCAAACCCTGGGTCTCACCAATGTTTAGAAATCTGGCAGATTAAAACTAACAGAGATGGAGAAAGTCTATAATGTAGAAGAAAAACATAGAGATCTGATGTCCTAGAGGCTAAGGGAAGAAAGAGTTTCAGGAGAAAGGAATAATCCTGCCCCAAATGTGACCCAAGGGTAAAGTAAGGTGAGGGGTGCAAATATACATAACAATGTGGAAGTCTTTGGTGAACTTGACAAATGCAGTTTCTGCAAAGTGCTAAGGTGAAGTTCAAGAAAATGGGAGGGGAATTGCAGTGTGAATCTGGACAACTCTCTTGAGGAGTTTCCCTGAGAAGATCTGTATAGTGAAGAGGTAGCTAGAGGGAAAGGTTAGATCAAGAGTTTTTCTCCTCAAATTTTTTATAATAAAAATGTTCAAATATGCTCCAGATATGAAAAAATAAGACGTTCATATAGGTAACACCAAAGTTTAACAATTGCTGAAATTTTGCCATATTTGTCTTAATATTAATTTTTCTGCAACATTCGAAATTACATTGCAGATGTCAGATATATCTCCCCAGAATATTTTAATAGGCATTTCTAAAAATGAGGTCATTGCTCTACATAATTGTAATACCATTATAATAGCTGGAACCATTTAAGATCCAGCCCACCTTCAAATTTCCCCCAGTTTTTCCCCAAATGTCTTTTATAGTTATTTCTTTTCCAAAATTAAAATTGAAACTAAGCTTCATGCTTATATTTGGTCATTATAATTCTTTATTCTTTTTTTTTTTTTCTGTAACATGACTTTTTTTAAGAAACTGAGCTAGTTGTCATGTAAAGTATTCCATGTTCTGGATTATTCTAATTGTTTCCTTGTTTCATTTAACCTTTTCAATTACACCACTCTCCCATTGGTGTCCAGCTCCCTTGCCCCATCCCTTTGCTGTTTGTCATGTAAACAAGAAGTTAGGTCCAAAGACTCTTTAGTTTCTGGCTAACCACTCCCTCTCTTTCACTCTCTCTTCCTCCCTCTCTCTCTTTTCACCATAGTCCTTCATGGGAGATACTTGTACATCATTTTATATCTTATTAGTTGCACTCAATGTACTCGATGTCTCACTATTTTGGATGATGCTTGATCCCATGATTGAAGGTTGTTTTTTTATAAGATAAAAATACAATACAGTATAAGCTGATGAAAATGATCCAATGAGGATAGGAAATTGATGGCAAATTAGCAGAGCGCTGTCGTTGCCTAAGCAAGAATAATGTAGGGCTGTAAATATACAAACCTTAGGAATACAAACGACTACCCCAAGTGACAGATCACAGGAGAAAAGCAAGGAATGTGAGCACAGACAAGAGTAGATGGGGTCATGTGGTGCTATGTTGTGCTATGTTGGCAGAAACTTATAAGAAGTTCTTTTGATTAGTGTTCTCTGTGAAGTAGGAGGCAAGATACTTAGCTGACAGGAGGATGGAGGAGAAAGACACTATGTCTTTGAGAAGAGATGAAAGTATGAAATAGTCATAAAAGAGTGAGAGAGTGAATGAATTAGAAAATATTGAAAGTTGGGGAGCCTGGGTGGCTCAGTCAGTGAAGCATCCAACTCTTGATTTCAACTCAGGTTTCATCTCAGGGGCGTATGATGGAGCCTCGCTTCAGGCTCCGTGCTCAGCTTGGAGCCAGTTTAAGACTCTCCTCCCACTCTACTGTCTCTTTTTACGCTCCCCCTTGCCCTCCCACCCCCACCCCACTGCCCACACATGTGCATTCTCTCTTTGAAAGAAAGAAAGAAAGAAAGAAAGAAAGAAAGAAAGAAAGAAAGAAAGAGAAAAGAAAAGAAAAAAGAAAAAATATTGAAAGCACCAAGAAATAGGACAGAAGTTGTGTTTTGAAAGAGTGACAATAAATCAGGAGCTCAAATCCAGTCCAGGGATGAAGGGAGTAGTGGATAACTGCAACAAGAGACCCACATTCTGATAATATGTGATTCAAAGACTAGGATGAGGGAAAGAGTAAGCAATGATGAGAATTAAACAATCCTACTGCACTTCCAGGCACTGGAATACAGGTCAGAAAACAGCCAGTACTTGAGAAGACTGCAGAAAAAGCAATGAAATGAATATCAGCTCCTAAGTACTTAATAACACACCAAGCATCCATCTAAGATTTCACATATATGTCATCCTCACAGCATTCCTATGTAGGCACTATTATAATCCTCACTTTGTAGATTCAGAAGCTGAGGCACAGGGAGGTTAAATAAAATATCATGCAGTCAATAAGGAATCAGAAATCCTAGCTCCCAATCTGATTCCAGGGCCTCTGAATCACTTTGATTCAGCAGCCTTTTTACATAAAGATGATCTGATCAAATAGACATATAAATAATAGAATTATTTGAAATGAACTGAGCCCCAGAAAAATTGATTGCAAGTGTTACCTTAAACATGAATCTATCTCATAATATATGCAGGCATAATTACAGAGCGGTTCAGTATTAACACTGCTCTCTAGGATATTGATAAAAATCTACATCCAGGAGTAACTTTAGTTAATGCCTTCTTCATTCAGGCTCAAGTCCCCATCTTTCCTTATGATCCTTATTCTGTGGCCAATCCATATCATCTGTGTCTATAATTCAATATGGTCCAGATTGGACTAGTTGCTTTTGGAAGTAGATCTAGGCGTGGGGATAGAGTTCAAAATCTTTGGGAGCTTTTTCTAAGAAGAATAATGCAGTTGCTAATGTAAAATTAAGCAGAGCCTAGAAGGAACCTGTGCTCATAAAGCATCCTGAAATTTAAGCTCCATTAGTAAATCAATCTTGGGATAATTCCTGCTGGTATTCTGATTGCAAAAAAAGTTGTACTTTCTCTTTTTTTTCTCCTTTTTTTTTTTTTAAAGACACAACACCAATCCTTAAAATATAAGCCTTCTGTCTTGACTCTGTCTTATTAATCATATTTCTATTTCTTGTTCTCTTTCTATTTCTGTTCTAATTGCTGCTTCTCAAATTGAGTTAACTTAAAAGCTGTAGGAAATGGGGGTTCCCTGGGTGATTCCTTTACAGTGTGAAAGTCCTCTGCTCTCAATAGCCATTCTTTCATAATCTGAATCTCATTGTGGGTTATGATTTTAAGCAGGAAAAAGTATCTTTACACTGTTTGTTCATTTTTAACCTAGAGGATTCTTCTGTCTCCCTCCAGAGCACTTTCTTCAGTAGTCTTAACTTTCTCTTGGTAGGAGGTCTTTTTCCTTTTGTCACCCTCAATCCATACATTGGCTACTTTCCTTCCCTACTTTCCTGGTTACTACTATTTAATCACTTCATGATCCTGCTTATCAATAACTGGCATTGTATGAAGACTTGGGAATTTCAAGTCTGAGAATTTGGATGTGAGTCTTGACTTACTACCTACCCCCTAATGTTCTCTTGAGCACATCTTGTAATTGAAATGGGGATAAAGTCAGTGTGAGAAAATCTTGTGTGAAAAGCATGTCGTTTAAAACAAACAAAAAAAAGTATATATTGTGCCTGTGCATGTGTGACTATGAAAATTTTCCTGTAAATTAAAGTTCTCATGTATCTGCTGCTCCTTTAAACTTCTTAGTAGGTGGAGGGAGGCCAAAATTAAACCCAAAGTCTTCAAAAACTGAACCATTTGTTTCTGAGAAATTCTCTTCTTTGAAAGGGAAGACAGTGATTACCTCTGTGTATGACTCTTACCTTTGTGTATGACTGTAAAATACTTCTGCCAGAAGTATTTTACAGATAATCTGGCTGAACCCTAAGTGTTAGAGTTCTTTGTCAGAAGTCACCCCAGGTTCACAAGGAACTACTTTATCCAAGGTGAACCCATTGCTCCAAGGTGGCTGAGGCCAGATGGGTTTCAGCAGCTGCAGCAGTAGTGAGTGCCCCAATTTGGTATACTGCTCCGGTCCTATCTTCTCCTAACCTCATGTTAAATTCTTGTTCAGATCCCCCTGAAGTTGGGCCATAAGTAGGACCCCTCAATTTTATCAGGTATTTTTATATATGTCAGCCTCAGAGGCAGAGTTAGAATAGAGAGCTGATAGATATCAGGCTTCTTTCTTTCACAAAGACAGAGGCAAAGAGACATAGGGAGAGGGAGAAGCAGGACCCTGGATCATGCCCTGAGCTGAAAGCAGACACTGTTTTTTTAGTGAATCCCTTCTCCACACCTCATTTATTTATTCTGAAGATTTGGAGGAGAAAGGAATCCTCGGGTTACATTTACATGGTAAAAATCATAATCATTGAAATCAGCTGGTCAATGTAATGGTCCCAGGATTTGACTCATAGAAAGCCAGGGAAAGGATAGATTACCTACATATTTCCTGGCCGTTGGATTTGTTTAATATATTGTGACATTTTTAGTTTTCAACCTTCAAGGATCAATGCAGAGTGTGTCCCTTTTAAACAACAACAAAAAAAGAGACTCTTTATTCAGTGGGATAATTACTGATTTGAAACTGCTATGTGCTTTACTAATGAGCCTGAATATTTTTAGCTATTACAGGTTGTTTTCTTCCCAGCATATTTACACATAATCTAACCCCAAATTGCAAAGACTATACTTGTGCTTTAAACGCCAATTCATATTCCTCCTAACTCTGTTTTATTAATGGCCTAGGCCAGAAGTATGCATGTTTAGAAAGGTCTTTTTTTTTTTTTAGTGTGAAAAAAATAAAATCATCTGACTTCTATTATAACCCAAGTGTTAATGTTTTGCCTGAAAAAGAAAAAAAATCCTAAATCAATATATCCTTCCTTGTTCTAGAACATGGAAGACCAAGTTTTTATGTTATTGTCAATATACTCCTCACCCTACACCTAATCTATATTGTTTTGTTGTCAAATTTTACACATGTATTACTATTTTTTTTTTTTTTTAAGAAAACAAGCCTACAAGAAAAACAGTTCTGGGTATTGGGTACCCTGATGACCTTACACATTTTCATCTGGGTCATGTAGGTGAGGTCTGTAGTCTGACCTGACTCTTGGCTGAATGTCCTGAGGGTCTTTCAGGAATAAGGATAGATAAGCAGGCCTGTGAAGAGCTGCCACTGGGCCATTTCTCATTTATCTCCCCAGTTTCATTTGAGCCAGGACTTATTACTGCTTTCCTCTTCTTTATTTATTTATTTATTTATATTTATTATTATTTTTTTTTTTACTGCTTCCCTCTTAAAGTACGTTTGCAAGCTCCTGTATAAGCCTTTATAACCACCTGGCCCTAATATAAAGTTGGCTCATCAATGGCAGAGTGACCTAAAACTCATGCCATCTGTCATCTGGCCTCTTTGGTTTGATGTCATACCCTCGGATAAGTCATACAAGAAGATGATATTATGCTAATCCTGTATTTCCTGTCTCTGTGAGTAATGATCTGAAGCCATTTTGGCATGCCATCTCCTTGACAGCCCAATCTATGGAATAGTGGCAAGCCAACCTTCTAGATGCGGAAGTGACCCTTGTGACCTTGTGTGACCCTTAGCTATTGCACTGCTGCTGAGGGATGGCTTGACCACTTGACAGTGCCATAACTCATGAAACCAATGCTCTAAATTCAAGCATTTATTAAATATCTATGGATTATTCATTTTATAGGATAGGAGCACTGTGCAGTAGGAACATACATAGCAAGCATTTTCAAACTGTGTATGTTGCTGCCATATGCATCTATATCTTTAAAATAGGAATGCTAAAAAATACTTATACATGAGGATAAAATGATGCAATAGTAGATATCATTTGTTGAGTGTTTACCAGGTACATGGCTTTGTTCCAAATCCATTACACATTAATCCTCACAACAACCACAAATTCGGTACTATAATTACCCTTATTTTATATGTAAAGACATATGAGATTAATAACTTACTTGAGATCACATAGGTAGAACCCAGGTGAGAACCCACATATTCTGACTCTAGATTCACTTTTTTTAAAGATTTTTTTAACAATTTTGTCTATTTATTCATGAGAGACACACAGAGAGGCAGAGATAGGCAGAGGGAGAAGCAGGCTCCCTATGGGGAACCTGATGCGGGACTGGATCCCAGGACCCCGGGATCATGACCTGAGCCAAAGGCAGATGCTCAACCACTGAGTCACCCAGATGCCCCTAGAGTCACTTTTAATTATTGTACTATACTGTGGCTCTAGTTAATGAATGTGAAGTTCCCAAACATTATGACTTCAATGGTAGCTCAAAGAAGCTTTAGGGTCACTCTTCATGGAAATATCTGCTTCTAATATTAAAAAAGCAGGGAATGAGATTATCTTTCCTCAATTCCAGAGAAAATCTATTGCTAGTGCCTTCCAGCAAAAACAAAACTGATACTTAGCTCACATAAATATTATTGTCTTGTACAGATAGAATTTATATAGCAGAATGGCACTATTGTCACTGTTGCTTTGTGATATTTTGTTTATAGTGGCTTCAGTCTCCTTAGGAACAGCAGATAGATGTCTGCCCCAGAATACCAGCACTCTTTCTCATATAGCTTATGGTATAGAGGTTGTAATTCTGTCTTTCTTTTAGAGCCACATTTTGTGACAGCCTATTATAGATTTTGCAATTAGTAGTTACATTATTGGTTAAATGTTATGACATAAGCATATTTCTATATCTTGTCCAGAGTGGCTTAAGAATCCTTTATTTGAATCTCTTTGCTTCAGGTTAAGGTGGTTTTCTGCATGCTTCTAGGTTCCAATTACTGTGCTATCTTAACTATCTGGAAAGATCAACAAACTCTCAATTAAAATTTGCAGGTTCAGTAATTTCATGACTATTTCTATGGGCATTTAAAAAGGCATTTCAGTAAATGTGTTTAGGTTTTATTGGTAGGTCAACTCTTGAGAGCATAAGCCTATATTTGTTCAACTTTTGTGAAACACTCAACTGTCATGGTTCAAAGCTACTAAATTAATCTCATCTATTATGGGTTCTGACAGTTCAAGTTCATGTGTTTTGTGATAAAATTTGGTATGCTACATTTTGCATGATCAAAAAAATTTGCTTTCAAATATCGGCTCAAAATTTGTTCAGGAAATACATTTAAAAATTAATTTGTTGTAGGTTATTGCAAAACAGAGAATTATTTTTATAATAAGTCAAATTATATAATTCAAGAGAAGTTTAAAGTTATAAAAAATATTGTTATCCATTTACCAGTAAATAATATATTTGTAGTGTATTTTAGGCAGAGCATGATTTTGAGGTTATATATGAGTGCTATGCTCTAAAAAGGGTTAGAAAGCCTCCTCAAACCATAACCTTTCAGTTTGATAAATTGATAAAAATCTAACAAATATTTATGTAACGTTGTTTTAGTTTAAAATCACCCTGTTGATTTATGATTTTTCTAAAGAAATTTAGGATATTAAGTAATGTCTACATACGTTAAAAACTCTCATTGCCAAAAACTATTGCATCATATATTTAAATTTAGTTCTTCTGTTTTATGCTTAGCAATTTCATGGAGATTGTATATATGATACAAATGACCATTAGCAGATTAATTAATGAAACTATTAGGCTCTAAAGGGCTATTTTCAGTTTTAATTGTTTCTAAATCCCAGTTACTCATTTTCATATAGTCTCATTTGCAGTGCATTCTGGACCTACCAGTGTGTGCTGTGTTTGTCTTTAATAATTCTGATTACAAAATGCAGCATAAGCAATATTTAGAAAAACCTGGTATTGCAATTAGAGAAAGGCAACATTACTACTGAAGTACTACTATGAGGATGATGACTACTACTACTATTACTCTTACTACTACTTGCAATTTATCTATTACTTTGTATCCAACCTGGTTCTAGGCAACTTATGTTTATGATTTCCAATTCTCACCATTATAAGAGAGATTTTATTTAATTTACTGATAAGAAAACTGATGTACAAGGTTGAATAATTTGGCAAAAGTCTCTTCCAGGTGACAAAGCTAGGTGTTGAACCTGACTCCAAAACCTACTCTCTTTAAGTACAGTGTTGCTATATGAAGGGACAGCTAGTTGGTCACTGTGTTGAGGCCTCAAACGGTCATATTATTCTGGCAAAGTCCCCTAATTCAGAACCAGATTACAGGGTGGGAAGTCAATTTTGTGAAGCCTGCTAGGTGGATTCACACATGCCAGACAAAATTAGTTAAATAAACATATTGATTTATTAGAAGAGGGCTACATTTTATTCTAATGATCACAATATTCATAGTCATTATTGTATCTTTCTGATATTAGGTTGCCAGGGATACCGAATCAGTAGTCAGACAGTTTTTTGGTTATCAAAGAGCAAAATGAGATAAAGTGTCCAGAAGGATATTTTCTCTAGGCCATGATCCAGCTTTCAATGGCCCCTTCCCCAATCTCCTCCTCCCAGCAAACACGCATACACATGGTAACAAACAACTCCCTGGTGAACTGACTCCTAATCTTCTGTATCTGTTCCATGGACATACAAATTCTTCTTCTTCTTTTTTTTGTTTTTTATAATTTTTTACACTTATAGTTAACCATTTCCTTCTGAAGTATTCAGTTTCAAACAAAGAGCTATACAAAGTTAGAAATTAAAATTATTTTTAGTTTATAATCCATTCTTTGTATGCCTGTTAGGTACCTGACACTAGGATTGGAGTCTGATTGTTTCAAAACCTCTTAAGAACCAATTTAGTACACAAATCGTACCTTTTACACATTGCTGTTAATTCATTTTCCTATCCTTATGTCTAAGTTTTCAAAATACTCCACTGTTATTCTCATGATTCAGCTTAAAGATTAGTTATTGAGTTAATTCATTTCCCAAACTTACCTGTTGAGGATTGGAATAATTATAAGCATAAAGGGGGAAAAATCTATCTCTATTCATGTTTCCTGGGATTGGAAAGTAACAATTGATCTTATTATATATATTTTTTTAAATTTGTACCTAGTTTGTGAAGAATATGGAACCTAATTAAGATTAATACTCTAAAGTACTATTTTAATTAATATAAGTTTATTGAGTATCCACTCAATATTATCCACTCTGGGCCAACCACTGTGCTAGGCAATTGAGAAATCATTGTCCCAGGGTAATGATAAGTTACTTGATTTCTGAAAGCTAACAGTCTGAGGAAGATGTAAACAGTTAAATAGGCAATTTTAATAGAGTGTGATAAATGCTCTAAAATGAAGGAGGCTCCCCCAGAGAAAATTATCTGTATTCAAGACTAAGGGATAAGTAGGCATTAGTTATGTGTTTGGGGGGATGTGTGTGTGTGGGAAAGAAAATGTTCTGTTTAGAGGTAATTACTCCTATAAAAGACCAGTCTCAAGAAAAAAGAAACCATTTGTGGCAGTGTATGTATTAACAAGCCATTTGGCTGATGTTCATTGAGATAGAGTGCAAAGAAGGCAGAGAAGGCTGTGGATTGGGAAGGGGGAGTTAAATGACTTCTGCTTGGAAATTTGAGCTGCTTATGGTGAGTACATGTGGAGGTATGTGGTAGAAGGCAGGACATACAAATCTGGAGCGGGAAACAGAGAACTAAATTGAAGATAATAGCTTTGAGATCATTGGGACTCCTGGGTGGCTGAGTCAGTTAAGCATCTTACTCATGATTTCAGCCCAGGTCATGATCTCATGGGTTGTGGGATGGAGCCCCCTGTTGGGCTCCGAACTCAGCGGAGAGTCTGCTTGAAATTCTCTCTCTGTTTCCTCTGCTCCCCTCTCTCAAATAAATAAATAAATCTTTAAGAAAAAAAATTAAGGAGGGGACTGGTTGTGATGAGCACTGGGTATCATATGTAAGTAATGAACCATTCCTGAAACTAATATTATACCATATGTTAACTGGAATGTAAATAAAAATTTGGAGAAAGAAAAAGAAAACAGAAGTTATGTGAAGTCATCTCATTTTATGCAAGGGTTATATTCCCAAAGACATCACATTTCAAATTCTGTTAAATAATGTATGCATTTCCTACAGTAATTAATTAAAAGAAGAGAGGAAAGCATTATTAAAATTCATAAATTTAGAATAATAGGGATCCTCTCTTGCTTTAATACTGTTTTTAAAAATGTTTCAGCATTATTCATAATATTTTGTAAACTGCTTTCCCTTAAATTAACAGTAAAGTCTATCATGGGAGTTCACCAGTTTCATTGTGTTTTATCACATCTAACTTTCTTCTAAAGTGTTTGTTTTTTTGTTTGTTTGTTTTTTGTAAGATTTTTTAATTTATTCATTCATGAGAAACAGAAAGAGACAGAGGGAGAAGCAGGCTCCGTGCCAGGAGTCCAATGTGGGACTGGAACTCCAGGATCTCACCCTGGGTGGAAGGCAGGAGTTCAACCACTAAGCCACCCAGGTGTCCCTTGTTTGTTGTTTGATGTTAGCATCACCACCACTTTATGAGTGCTTGGATGCTTGGAAGAGATTTTTATGAGACAATAGTATGTAATTAGAATTACAGCGACTATTAAAATAATAGCAAAGTGATGGTGAGCACCTTTGATTTACCAGACTGTTTCCAACACAGAGCCTGAGTGATCATTTAGGAATATACGTCCTAGGATCTGTATACAGTTTTGCCTTTGATAGTCCATTCATCAGAACCCGAGAAGAGTGGAGGAGGGGAGAGCAGAACATCATGCAGTGGAGTGGAAAGAGGAAAAGGAAAACTGAGATCATGTGAAGGCAGAAAGATAAGTGAGTAGAGTAGATCACAGAGTACTTTTTGGGCCATTACAGCAACTATGGTTTTACTCAGAATGATGTGGAGAGCCATAAAAGGGTCTGAACAGGGGCACCTGGGCGAGCATCTGGCCTGGCTCAGGTTGTGATTCCGGGGTCCTGAGATCAAGTCCTGGATTGGGGTCACCACAAGGAGCCTGCTTCTCCCTCTGTGTATGTCTCTGCCTCTCTCTGTGTCTCTCATGAATAAATAAATACAAATATTTTTAAAAGGGGGGGATTTTTAAAAGGGGCTTTGCTACCACAGTGATTGCACTGCAGTCACACTGGTTACCTTGCTGCTTCCCCAAATGCCAACCTCATCTCACCTGGATTTGCTATTCCCTCTACCCACAATGCTTTTCCTTTTATAATGACATACTTGTTCTTTTACTTCCTGCAAAGCTCTGCCCAAAAGTGATTTCTCAAAGAATACCCTCAGTGAATACCCTTCCTACCCCCTGTCTTTTCTAACTTGCTTTTTTTCTTCTTAGAACTTATGGACATCTTATCTATTGTTTAACTTATTTATCTATCTTTACTTGTTTGTTGTCTGTCTCCTATTATAGGAATAGATGCTTCATGAAAATAAGGATTTCCATCTCTTTCCCTATGTCTCTCTTTTGTGTGTGTGTGAGTGTGTGACTGAATCTCTAGTAAAAATAAGAGTGTCTAGTAAACACTCTTGAAGATAGATACTAGACAGTAGATACTAGACACTCAATAAATATTTGCAAGATGAATGAAGAAATGCACTGTAATCATGCCATAGTATTTCTCAGGCAAAGCACAGTGTCCCAAAGAAAAGCAAATGTTTCCAGTTAAAGCAAAGGGGAAGGCCATGGGACGTCAGAATAAACATGGTTTATAACCTATTTGGTCTACAGCTTTGAATTTATGAGATTCTTTTTTATTTTTAATTGAATAATATACATAAATCAAAGTTAGTTATATAAAGTTAGTATTTATTATGATCTGAATTATTAAGATATTTCAAATTTGTGTAACTCAAATTTATATAAAATGAAACTCCACACAGATGACTTACTACAAGATTTTCTTCTCTTAATTTTTGCTTTATAGAGTACTTTTTTTCCATAAAAGAATGTAATAAGCAAGCAAACTAACAAAGAGAAATAGTAACAGTAGCAAATAAAACAGAAGCAAGGAAAGAAAAACAATGCATAGCAAACATTGATAGAAGAAAAAGACATTTTCAGGTGACAGTATGCTAGAAAAACACTCAAACCATGTGTATGGAGACATTTTTCATGCAGTTTTAGAAGACACGGACGTAACTTTACAGATTAAAATTTGTAATCTGTTTATAATTGGTGCTGTCTAAAATTATACACCACAGGACCATAATATATTTGTCCCCTCTTTCATAATTTTTTCTAAAGAACTACTGATTCCCTACTCTTTTTTCATAGTCTTGCTACGGAGGAGACAGAGGGATGAGCCACCATTCTCTGATTGGCCCTAGGATTTATAATCTCCTGGCATGTTGCTCTAGACTGTAACCTATGCCCTAAATTTTTATGATTTATTAGTTACCTCCCATTAGGATACAAGACAGAGAATGTACAGTTTCTAGATAGGATAAAAGATCACCAAGGAATCTCCAACCCATCCACTGCCTAAGAAAATGGTGTAGTAAAGACCAGGGAAGTGGAATAGTTTCTTATTCACATTCATGCAAGCATTAGTTTACATAAATAAAAATTAATGTGTTTCTATATCTGTTATAGCTGATTGATACTGCCTCTTGAGAACATGAGGAATATAAAGAGATGAGATGTTTCTTAGGAAAAGCAAAAGTATTGTACAGTGTTTCAGCAGATTGTGCTTCATGCCTTCAAGACCTGATTAAGTTTCATTTTCTCTATGGGCTTTCCTCAACTTTTACAGGCAAAATTGGTTATTCCATTCACAGTACTCCCACCAAACTTGTTTATGTTTGTTTTTATAGCACTTAGCACATTGCATAGCAATTTATCATTTAATCTATCTGTTTATCTCACTCCTCTCTACTCCCAGAGTGCCTATTATGTACTAGAATTTCTATCCATCTATCAGATGTTTAAAATGTAGCATTTGAATTCAAGGTGCTATATTTTAGATGGTTAGATTTCTGTCACTTGAGGGAAATTTGAATTTCTTATGTTTTATGTAGACAAATTATCTATTCTGTATGCAATCTCATTGTCCAATAGACATAAAAAGACACATTTGAATTTTATTTCATTATCTATAATCTGTAATGGGAGTATGAAATGACTCAACATGTGTTATTGTCAGCAACAAATACCATGCTAGTACCAATGATTCATATCTACTTTAAATGGAAAAGCCATTTCCAAAACCAATAGTCTGTTAACGATCATGCCTTGAAACAAAACATAAGGTAGTAATGTCAATACATAGCGATCTTGCTTTTGATTCTTTAAATTATTTTTAAATTTCTGGATGTGTATGTGTATGAGGTGGGGGGAGGTGTGTGATCTTATGTGCCCATCCAAAATTAGACTACTCTTTTCTGAACACTTTTGTCTCTTTTTACTATTAATACAAAGAAGATGATAACTGATTCGTAAATTAAAGTGGTAAAACTCAGGATGATTCATTTCCTTGGATTAATTTGGTACATTCCATAGAAGGTAAATACTCCCCATGTTTCCTATGCTTAGAAAAGTATTAAACATCCAGAAGGTATACCTGCTGGCATATGTATAGTCTAAAATTAAGACTCTAGCTCTTGATTTACAGATGTAAAGTCAAGAATTATCTGGATTAGGAGTGGCATTTATCATTCTATCTCCACAAAACCTTAGAAGTTGAGTGAAAATTTCTTATTTTGGAAAGTTATTTAGAAATTATCAAATTTTTAGCATATTAAATTTTGTTTCTTTTGATATATTCAATTTGCAAAAAACATTTCAATACAGAATAAATAATTTGATATCTTAAAAACTCATTTAAAATTCCACATATTCCAGGAAAGGGATATAGTTTGAATTATAGTATGTGAATATAATTATTGAGTGTTTATCAGGGTTCATTTTAATGCAATTTGAAGTGGAAAGCACAAGCCTTCTTACTGAATTTGACATCCTAACACTTCATGCACTGGTTAAGAAAAGTCCACCATGGTAGTCTCAGTAGCCTCTGACTTCTACATCCATCCACCTCCAGAATAAGCTATGAGCTGAGAATCAGATGATGCTCCTCCACTGGTGAGGCGGCAGTCAGTCTCAGGACTTCCCTCATTAGTTTTTGTGGGCTTTTGAGAGACTTGGGAGGTAATGTTTTATGACTTCAGTGGAACTGGAAAATCACTAGTCAAAATAATCTTAGGCCAGCTATTTATCGGTTAATCAGATCATATTCTAAAGTTGTTCGTTGCTACCAGCAAGAAGGGAAGAATTGGAGAAATGAGCAACAACTTGGATTTCAAAGAGCTAAGTAAAAAAGCCTCACCCTGACCACTACCATTTCACACTTGATGATAGGAATCAGGGAAAGATCAGAGATTTGAGAAAATATATGTTATGAAGAGGACAGGGAGTCTAAGAGATCAAAACATCCTTTAATTTTTCCTGTGGCTCTTTTACAGTGTTTAAGTGTGAGGAACACAACTGTGCCTCTGCTCACAAAGGCCTTAACTTAGCATTTAGGGCAAGATGAACAGATCATGCCAGAAATTCTTTACAAAAATGCTAAGCTTAATTATGATTATATTTGTGGAGATGAACCTTGGAAACCATTCTTAAGGATTTCTGGACTTGTCAAATACTAAAATAAATTTTTATTTTATGTATACAACGAAATGTGAATCAATAATCCTGCTTAAATGACTACATTTGTTTAATGTACATTTCATTTCCCATAAAGGACATGTGTTTTTTTAACCATACCTCAATTTAGCCACCATACTCCTAAAACATTCATTATATTATACACTCCCTTCTTTAAATGTGCTATTTTGTATACTTTACAAAGTTTGCTTACTATAATATTTGATTTATTTAAATAGGTATGAGGAAGCTTTCAATATTATAGAATCACCTTCATATTTAAGAAACCATGTGTGCCTTATTTGTTTTCTTAACCTTCCATTAAAAAATATTGGACAATGCTCACAATACAGGAAAATGTACAAAGACGTTATCTGCTCCCCTTTCCAACTCCTCTTCTTTCAGTTTCAGTAGATAACTTTATTAAGCTTACACTTAATCTGAGACTGTTTAGATGAAAGACACTGCATTTTAACCTCTGGATAGGAAATGTGTTTTGAATATCTCTGATACCTATGGTTAAAGATTAAATTTAATATTAAGTATTTAATCAACACATTGCAGAGAGCAAATTCCCAAGGCTGTTATGAAGGTGAAGATTTATTTTTATACATACATACCTGTTGGGCTAAGTAAAATTAAAACTTACTCCTGCCTTTCCTTTCTTCCTCCCTCACCTTCAGGAAAATTAATAATATTCTTCAGTGAAATTATCTTTTTCCCCTAAATCTTCCCTTCCCCTTCTCAGTCCATCAGAATTCCATCCACCCTGGAAAGTGCAACCAAAATGTTACCTTCTTGATGAAGCATTGTCTGGCTTTTCCACAAGGAGGGTTTTTTCTCTTCTTTAAAGTTGTAAATACCATCAGTTCTTTACACCCCCTGCTTTATAGCATAGTTTTATGCAGTTCCTGCCTTGATTTGTAGTTTGTATCTTATTCTTTCAGTGGAAATATCAACTAGTAGTTGAGAGTTTAGGGTCTGGAGAGAAACATCTGAGTTTGAATCTTCACAAATTTTGTGATCTTGAGTAGTTTTATTCAGTCACTCCTATCTTCAAATTTCTCATTAGAAACACAGGCTTACTTCACTGAAAACTGTAAAGAAGACACTTAGTATAGGAAGCACTTAAATGCTATTAACCATTGTCGTTGCTTGTTACCTAAAAGATTATTTTCTCTTGTATCATAACAATGTATGGAATAATTTAAATGGGGTAGAAGTATTTTTTTACAAACATTTTTGATACAACATCAATAATTTTTATAACACTATTAGTTTATCAGTTGAGTTAAATGAGGTAGTCGAAGAGTAAAATATATGTTTAACAGTCTTATTATAAACCAGTAACAATCTCAGCCCACCATGCAATCTTCAAAAGTAATGAAAACAAAACAATCTATTCTAAGCATAATGATCCCATTTTTTCAGTGTGTTTTTAAATATTAAGTAATTTATCTAAAACTACTAAAGAATTTGTTGCTATATTCTTGTAGCATTTTTTATGTATATGTTGTCCCATGAGCATCGTGTATATGCAATTTAAATCTGTATCTTTACTTATCACAATAAAAATCACACAGATTTTCCCATGTCACTTTTGATTACTCTAGTTGTAGGATACTAGACTATTAGGTCTTCAGAATTGGGATGGCTTTTGAAAATCCTGCTGAACCTCTATCTCTGTACTATTATAATATAAACATCTTCAAATCTTTTTAAATTCACAATTAACCCAAACCAAAATAACAACAAAAATAATAGCAAAAAACAAAACAACCACAAAGAACTCTTCCTTCAAACCTGTGTCACCCATTGCTATCTTTTTATCTCTCTACTTTTATCACCAGTCATTAAAGACTTTGTCTTACTCCCTTTCTTCCCAACCTCTTAATTACCAAAGCAGTGAACTCTTAGTATTCATCTTAACTGAACTCTCTCTGACATTTAACACTGCTGACAATTTCCTTGAATCTATAACTTCCCTACTCCTTCATCAAAGCATCTTCTTTGAGTGTCCTTTTGCCTCTGATTTCTCTGAATGTCCTTTTGCCGTGGGTTCTGGTGTTAGTTTCCTTTTCCTCTCCATTCATGATCTCTGGATGCATCCTTTTGTTTGTGGCTTACATTAACAATCCCATGACTACAAGCATGTCTAGCTGCTTAGTGGACTTCTTCACATGATATCCCACAGGCATAGAAAATTCATCATGTAAAAATAAGTTCATCAATAGACCCAAAGCCATTCTTCCTCCTGTCTTCTTTATCTTTCACCCTCTTTCATTCCCCATTCTCATTTAGTCTCCAAGTTCTATAACCTTTACTTTCAATTTCTTCCTCCATCACTTTAGTTCAAGCCCATCTTCTGTTTGACATACTACAATTAATTTCTGTAGGTGTTTCTGCCTCTAGGAGCCCAAGGCTATTATTTTCTCTTGTATCATTCCTCATAGAGCTGCCCTAATGGGCTTATCAAATCTGATCATCTTTTTCTCTTCAGTGGATCCCTACTGCCTACATGACGAAGTCTGAGTTTCTTAGAAAGGCACATCAACTACTCATTCTCCTAAGTATATCGAAGTATATCGATCTGGTTGACTCATTTGTGCTTTAATTCAAGTAATTCTTTCTGGAGTCTTTTTTCACCATTGTTATTACTTTTGGAAATTTTTTTTTTTTTTTTTTTTACTCAGATCAAAGATAACATATTCCATGAAGTCTTCCCTGACATATTATCTTACCATTACTTTACAATGCTATTATTTCCTCATTTTCCAGGACATGGCAAACTTGTGTTATGCTACAGATTATACATCAGTGCTGTGCCAGTTTTTGTGTCTGTCTCTCTTCTGACCACATATCACATGAGAATAACCTTATTCCCAAGGCCTAATGTAGTATATCATAGGTATCACTGTTACAGTTATCTTTAATGAGTAAATAAACTGAGTACAGTAGACCTTGAACTGCTGCTTATAGAAGTAAAGGATACATGAACGGGCACTGGCAGATTATAGGAAATCCTCCATAGTTTCTGGCAGAAAATTGTTATTTAATTTTTTTTAAAAAAGAGTTTTGGGATGCTTAGGTAGCTGCATTGGTTAAGCATCTGCCTTCTGCTCAGGTCAGTATCTCAGGGTCCTGGAATGGAGTCCCACTCTGTCAGACTCCTGCAGGGATCTGCTTATTCTTCTTCCTCTGCCCCTCTCCCCTGCTCATGCAGGCATACTCTCTTTCTCTCAAATAAATAAAATCTTTAAAAAAAATAAAAAAAATAAATAAATTTAAAAAGTTTTGAACTTATGCTCCTTAATTAAGACTGTAATTCATAAAATAATAATTCTGCATGGCAATGATGATTGCCATGATTTTTCATGGAAAAATGAATATAGAAAATGCATTAAAATGAAATTTTAAGAAGAAAAATGACAAATTCCAAATTAAATTCTTCTAGTGAAAATCGGTTTAGAAACTCTTGATTCATAGATAATTTTAATAAGCAGTAGTTTGAAAAAAAAATAAGCAGTAGTTTGTTCTTGGACACATAAATGCATTGTATTTGGAGGGACTGGAAAAAAGAAAAAAAGAAATCCAATAGAGTGTTACTGTTGTCAAGAATAACAAAGGTTAGGAAACCCAGACTTTATACAAGTAATACTAATGGATTCTCATATTTTCAGTGATGGCATAAGAAGATTAATATACTCTCTACCTTCTAATTTCCACCACTCTATGAGAATCTAAGCTTTATTTAAGTGCTTATTTGAGAAAAAAAAAATTTGACAAAAAAAAGAAAAAACTGTAGAACTAATGTGTTATTTATACTGCCAAGTCATAAAGGCATATTAAGAGAAGTGTTTGGGAATGTATTCAAGCTTATTAACACATCTCATCACATTTCACAGTTTCTTAGATGTCCCTTTCAAAAAATTTACATCTCTAAAATTGGTATGTATGTCACAGTCAATGGCTATCATAGCTCATTGGCAACGTTTTGCTTTCTTAGAGACACAAAATAATGCTGCCTCTTAAAATAAGTAGTGTCTTAATTTAATGAAATATAGTGAAATTAGATTTGGGACATATAGGCTCAATAACTGATTGAAAACTAAAACAAAAGTAAATTTATATACATGACATAAAATAAATGGCTGATTTGGATTTGACAGTTTGAATGCCTCTGCCCCGTACCTTTTTATATGAAGATAATCATTACCATTATTTTTCCTCTGGTAATAATTAAGCATATGGAAAATAATATTTCTACTTAATGCTATACCCTATTAAGTTAGCATACCATATGTTTAGTTTTGAAATTTTTCAAATTTTTTAATATTCCAAATCAAGTTTTTTAACTGCTTTCACAAAACAATTTTAACATAACCTGTGGTGCTATCAAAATAGCATAAAAGAAGAGATTCAATTGCAATGCAAATTCTTAAAAAAAACTGCAAACCTCACTGATCATAGACATTTTTCAAATTTCCCAGCCAAATTACTGAAAAGCATTTTACCAGTTTATCTGAAAATATGTGGCTGTATGCACACAATAGATGCTACCAGATTTTCTTACCCTAGTAATGGAGATTAATGATGCATAGGCTGGCTTGTTTTTCAGTAAGTAAGAAAAAAATTGAAATGCAATGGATATCCCTGCTCTAGTGAATTCCTCACTGTAGCAGTGACTCTTATCACCAGATTCCAGTACACATATCTCTCCTACTCCAATCCAAGGAAGGTTACATTTATCAACATATTATTTTCAGCTCAGCAAAGAGTTTCATATGGGTAACTTGCATAGATTTCTTAATCTGTATGTTAAAATAAGAATATTTATATAACCAGGATTTGTTTTTCACAAAATGAAGGTGTTATAACAGATAACATTTGGATTGGAGATTGCACAGAAAATATTTGATAAGAATGATTAAAGGCCTACTTTCCAAAAATATTTCCCTAGTACTTTGTTAAATTATGTAATATTTTATATAATTAATTCTATAATTTAAAGATGATCTCCCAGTTCAAATTAGAGAGAGGAAGTATTACCTCTTAATATTTTAACATTGATTATTTTGCAGGAAAATTGATTTTTTTAACATTGATTTTCATTATTAACAAACTTAGGCTTTAGAAGTTAGTGACAGTTACCAAAAAGACAAAATTTATTCTAGACCAAAGCATGAAAGAAGCAAGATGTTGGGCTTGTGTTATGGTAGGAAAAAGTATATTTACCATACTTTTAGAAAAAAAAATATTGCAACCCTTGAACCATGAAGCAATAGTTTTCTGACCCAAAATCTCAAATATTTTATGAACAAGTCTCATTCAATCTACTCCTGTATTCTTCATCTTCTGCAACTGACTTTCTAAGCTTTAAAAAACAAAAGTATTCCCCCCAACACAAGAACAAGCAGTTCATGTCTAGTGACATCCCCTTTCCTACGCATCTAAGAAAAACATTTTTTTCCCTATCATAACAGATAAACAACAAAAGAAACTCTTATCCTGAGGGACCTCCCTCTAGCTCAAACTTGTACAAATAAAACCTCTCCCATATCAGATCTTTCAATTCCCAGAATCTGTCAAAATCCCTCACCCCCATAATATTTTCAGAAATATTTCTTCTGTTTGAAATATTCTTTCCCTCAACCTATCTTCTCCTGTTGCCTTTAATTGATTTATTTCGATCCTTTAGAGAAATCTTGACTTTATTCGGAACAAGTCAGGGCTCCCAATTATGTCTTGCCACATATAATATGCTTATTTTAATGATTATGCAGTAGCCATTTGTCTTTTCTGTCATAAAGTAAGTTCTATGAGGGTTTCAAAACTGTACCTCACATGCCTGGTACATACTAAGGATTTGATAAATATCTGTTAATTAAATCAATTTGAGTTTTTCCAAATTGGAGCATACAATTACCTGTCTCTAGTCACTTTAAATATCTTAGTACACAGGGACACCTGGGTGGCTCAGTGGTTGGGTACCTGTCTTCTGCTCACGTCGTGATCCCAGAATCCGGGATCAAGTCCCACCTCAGGCTCCCTGTGAGGAGTCTTCTGCCTATTTCTTTGCCTCTCTCTCCCAGTCTATAGCTCTCATGAATAAATAAATAAATATCTTAGTATACATTCTCTACCAAGTTACCCAGTTTAGCAAAAACATTAATAGTTTATATTAAAGTGATTCTGTAGCTTGATTTTTATTAAGATAAATGTTTCTCCCGTGTATGTTATATGATATATGCAATTTGTTACAGCACCTGCCTGAAAACCCTGGCATTGCCCTGATGTAGTGAGTCACAAATTTGTGTTCGTTCAGTGACAGCTGCATACTCTTCATAAATGTCACTATGGCTGGGCTATGATGACAGCTTTTCAACTCACTTGGATTTCTAGGACTTCCTTTACTCAAACTACTCTTTCCCTTGTAGAGGATGTTTCTTTATATAACCTTATCTTGCCAGAATCAACTAACCATTTTTCTTCTCTCTTAGAGCTAGCTGTTCTGCTGCTATTTTTCCCCCCTCAGGTGATTTTAACATATCTTAAGAACGTTCAATCACAGTTTGTCAATACTTACATATCTTCTCATTTTTAGTATGCTTTGTGAAAACTTGCTGTGATACTGATGCCATATACAATGGAAATGTAGTTAGCGTACTTTTTTCTGGACATTCATGAACATAATAGCCATGACTGTTATTTGTGAGAATTATTCCTGATACTTCAATGTGATATTATTTCATTTATTTCATACACCATCACAGCCACCTGATGCTGGGAAGATCCATAACAGTATAATTCCATAGCAAGTCAATTGCTTCTTTGGGCCCTGAAATCGCATCCACTGGAAGTAGAGGTGGTGCTTACATGTGGAGAAAATAACAGCACCTATAAAGGCTGAGTATGAGACCCTGGCAAGGGGCCAGTACCTCAGGATAGCTGAACTGGAAAGAATGGTAGGGAATAGCTAGAAAGGTAAACTGGATTCACAGCATAAATGGCCTGTATCACATTCTATGGACTTTGACTTGCTGATGGTGAGTATATTTGAGGCACAAAGTACAAGATCAAATTTGCATTTGGAAAATATCATTGTGTCAGCTTATTACACAACAAGATAGGAACATGTTCATTTCTAGACTTGGGCATATGGTCAAACTGTGCAAAGTTTGTTGTTAATTTCAACATTAGATCCCACTCGATTCCAGTTGGCAAGCAAGAGCTCTGTAGCTGGAGTATTGGAAGAGACCTTGTACAGGGCAAATGTTCCTACATTGAGTCTCATAAACCAGTTTGGGGTATATTTGAAATTCAAAGAGAAAATAAAAAATGAGATTACATGTACAAATAATGTTTTTATTAATCACCTAGCTTCTGGAGTTAGTATCATGGTGAAATGTGTTCCTCCTTAACTTAATCCTGTTTATCCTTTAAGAGTCTTATTGAAAAAAAAAATAGATCTGTTCATTTTCCTATATGTGTAAGTGGACCATTCTGAATTGAGTCTCATTTTTTACATTTCAAGATCTTCCCTTAAAATGAGACAGTCATTCTGAACATTAATAATTATTTCTTATAATTTATAAGTGGGGTGAATACGTTCTGACCTCCAGGACATACCCCAGACCATAGAAAATAATTCTTAGTTTTTAATGGAACAGTGTGTGTTCCAAAATAAAGAAAATGACCTTGCATACAAGTTTATAAAAATAAAGAAAAAAAGAAAAATAAAAGAAAAAAATAAAGAAAAAAATGACCTTGCATACAAGTTTATCTAGCATAGCTTCAATCTGCACCTGTTGTGTGGCATAATTATTAATATTACCTCCTGTCACACTAAAGAAACATTTTGATCTGAAAGAGAAATTGTATTTTTTTTTTTTTATTTTAACACCATGGGCAATGGCAGGTGTAAATTCCAATGTAAATCCCAGCTCTGATACACACTGTTTGAATTTAGCAAGAAAGCTCACTTTGGAGTCTTCATCTATAAAATTAGAGACAGTACGTTTTACCTTGCAGAGTTGTGAGGGAAAATATGCAGAATTGGCTTCATGTGTGTGACAGAGATCTATGCTAAGAAGGGCCCTAGGCTTGTGTTAATGCTTTATTGAAATGCTCAGTACAATTTTAACAAGGGGCAGTGTGCTTTCATTTTACTCCGGGCCCCATAATTTATGCTTAGTCATGATTAAATGCAAAAGGTACTAACTTAATCCAAATGTTCTTCCTTAAGACTTCCATTCTGGTTTAAGCCCTGATTTTATTTCAGCAACTAGAAAATCATTTATAGCCATTTAAGCCAACCGAAATACTAAAATGCAACAGAAGCAGGTTATTTTTCATATAAAAGCAAATCTCCATTAAATCATACAATATAAAACAAACAAACAAATAAATAAATAAATAATACAATATAGACCCAACAATATTTATGGGAGAAAGCACCTACCTTCTATTCAAATGTTAAGAACTTAGCAATAAATTATTAGTGAATTTTCCAGGGTAATGAAGTAATTTATTGCTTTGCTTGGGAGGGCTAATTTTTGTTTTGTTCAGTTCATACAAGTTACTAAAATAATTTTAATATTATAAGTAATTCTCCAAAATTATGAAGAGTCCTCTGGCTTTTTACATACATAAATGTCTTTGTGCACCTGGATAGTCACACCGGGGACAATGTAAGTATCCTAAAACTCTTTTTCTGTATGTGGAGCAGAATGCTATCCTTAGTATTTACACCTAAATATTCATAATGACAGTTTTAATTTTTGAGCATTTATTGTATGTCAGCACTGAGCTAAATGCTCAACATGTATATTCTGCATATATTATCAATTCATGCATACAAACGAAGCATCTCTTTGAGGTGGGTATTATTATTTTCACAGTAATAATGGCACTATTCAAGCTTAGAGAGAATAAATAGCTTGCCGAAGCCATATATATAGGTAGAATATAGAACTTAATTCTGAAAACTAAATCTCTGAAAAGCCTGAGCTCTTCATCAGGGCATTGGTGTTTCAGAAGCTGGCATCAAAGAATATATTCTCAGAACTCCATGATTCTATATCAGTTGAAGCTGGGTGTATTCTCTAAAAATAATCTAACTGATAAAAAATACACGTGTATTCTGCGTCATCCAGGTGGTCTGATAATTTGTCTTTATTCCTCGCGAGTATACCTAGATTCAAATAAACTAGTAAGAAGGAAGTGAGTCAGATTTAAAATATAAATTATTCTCTGGCACTAAGGGAAGGCCATGTGGCATCATACTGGACCACACAGATGAAAGTTTCTCAGCAGTATAAAGAGGGATAAGATAAGAGAGAATTGAATCATTACATAGCCTCGTGTACTTAAAGGCATAGCAAACTCCAAATGCCTGTATGCTAGCAGCCGGCTCCTTATCCACACTGCCAAGGGCAATTTAATTTCAGGAAAATGAAATCTTATGTCACATTAGATACATGTTGCTATTTTAGATTTTACTGTTTTAGTCTTATATTTTAAAACATGTTTTGGTATTATAATTGTGTACAGCTAAGAGCACAAGGACTTATTTTATGTTTGCACATGGTTACGTTACATTAAAATGAAAACAATTTAAATCAATATTGGGAGTTTTTGAGGTTTTTTTTTTTCTTCTACTTTAAAAGGAACTTAGTGGAACTCAATTGTGTGGCAGTTGTTCATGTGACTGGTTAATTGTTAGCAACACATCATTGGTTTTTATTATTATTTCACACTATGTTGTTATTATCCTGACTGCTTCATTTTGATCATTTTCATTTTCTCATTAGGCTTTCTTCTTTTGCCTTAGTTTTGTTAATGTTTAAGCATTAAACATTGCATTTAAAAGTTAAAAGCAATTCATTATATTTTACCTTGTTTTATACCTCCTATGATTATTCTCATGAATAATTATTTTAAAAATCTTATTTCTGGAACATAATGATTTGCTTAATTTTCTTGATAAGTTAAAACTTTGAAAAATGTAACTTCCCTTGGCTTATGGTATGATAATATGAAGCAAGTTATTAGATCTGATAGAAAACTGAACTCATTGAATTTCTGAGACATAAGGAATATGTTTCGGAATTTATAAAAACTTGTTTGATTTTGTACTATTGCCACACGCTTTTTAAAGTATAAATTAAAGTTAAATTTGAAAAAAAAATTGAGAAATTCCATCATTAAATTTTCCTAGATTAATCCAGAGGGTCATCAGTAACCATATACTGATTATGAGAACCCCTTAAATTACTTTGTTGCTTAAACTGGGAAATGTGATACATTTTCCAAAAGTATCCAGTTTGTTACAATTGCTGGTTAGCAGATTTTACCCATTATATCAGTTTTCAAAGGCGATGTAGTATTTATTTCCCTTTTGTTCCTGAGGTTCTTGGATCAGGGGAAAACTGACTATTGGGAGGAAGAGGGGTCAAATTCAAGAAAAGATAAAACTAAAAAGATCGAATAAAAATCATTCTAAAATAAAATTGATCACTTTACCTTTCTTTTAGACTTTAAACGATATAAATTATGAATTTAATCAGAAACCTACAAACTAAAAATACATCCTGAAAATCTTGGGCTGCCATCCTTTTCCATCCTATCCTTTCATCTTTGGGGCAAGAGGAAATGACTGAAGCTATTGTATATTTCCATTTATGTACAAATGTCCTGTCCATGGACAGTTTTTCCTTCTTCCCATGTATTATTTGAGAGGGAATGAGTCATCTACAACACACAGCCATTCTGTACATTATTTTCCTGTTAGGTTCTAGTTAGAGTAAAATGCATTAACACTTCCATACATTACATTACTTGCAAATGATAATGCTTTCTATTAAACTGTACTTCAATATTCTGTTTTATCTGCAGCTGAATGTGGTGCATCTGCAACAAATAATGAAGGAATTTTGCTTTCTCCAAATTATCCACTCAACTATGAAAACAACCATGAATGCATTTATAGTATTCAGGTTCAAGCAGGAAAGGGAATCAATATTTCAGCCAGAACATTTCATTTAGCACAAGGAGATGTTCTTAAGGTAGGTGGACTCAGAAATACTTGTATTTTGATCATTTTTAGTCATTCAGTATATATGAATATATATAAATGTGTATATATATGTATGATCAAACGTAAGTTGATTCTGCCAATCATAGATTTCAATTATACATCGTTTCCCATTTTCCTATGATCATTTTCATTGAGATAAATGTTTTGTTTCCAATGTCCATTTATAATATATTCATTTTTATTTTATGGTACATAAATTTTAATGTTTCAGTAACACCAAAATAACATTTTCAAGCCAAATATCTTCTAATCTCCAAGGAGACATGTATTTAAAATATAATTAACACAGGAATGGTTATTTCTGTAAGAAATATAGTGATGATTTATTTCTGTTTTGGTATACATTAAATAATTTGGTTATCTCTGTTGATAACATGGATTTTTTTTTGCATTTATGACTACAAAAATGTTATATTTTATAAATACATAAAATGAATTACTTCCTATCTATAAATTATTGAGAAAAATATATTTTGTTAATAATAAATGTTTAGTGGAGCACCTGGGTGGCACAGCCGGTTAAGCATATGACTCTTGGTTTCAGCTCAGGCCATGATCTCAGGGTCATGAGATCTAACTCCCCATCATCAGACATCATGCTCAGAGTGTGGTCTGCTTGAGATTCTCTCTCTCTTTCCCTCTGCCCCTTCTTCTCACGTTCTCTCGCTCTAAAATCAATAAATCAATAAATCTTTTCAAATATTAAGATGATTAATAAACATTTGGAGTAGAATTTGTAAACTTATTCTAAAAAGTTGAAATAGGCAAAGGTCCCACCTTTTTAATAGATACAATTTTAGGAAAATAAATATTTCCATACTTGCTGATTCATATTTTGCAAAGTGTTTTAGTAAATATAATTTATATGAAGAAGTAGAATAAAAATAAATCCTTCTGTAAACATCAAATTTATATATTTTTAAGATGATTGCATAAATTTCCCTACTCATCAAGATTTCCTTACCTGGTAAGAAATTCAACATAATTCTGTTTTCACAATCTTAAAAAAAAATGTGACATCTCAGATTGGCAAGGGTAGAGGATCCTTGCTTAGCAGTGATTTTAAGAGTGTTGGTTATTTTTTTCTCTTGAAAAGAATATAATTTTGATGATAATTGATGGTTCTCTAACACAGGAGTGTGTGCTTTGGGGTTTGTATAGACGTGGGAAATTTCCCTAAATGTAAACAATATTATTGTTAATTTAGGACCATTCCTGTTTTTTGCACTTTCCCCCAACAGGCAACAGAAATTCACTTTATAATCTCTTTAACCTACAGATCATTGTTTGGGTTTTCTTGTTAAAATAAGTTTTATTTGCTGACTTAGAGTCAGCATTAAGATTAATGGGATGCCTAAACATAGAAGTGAACCAATGCTTATTCTTTTCTCAGGCTATGTATGGGGAAAAATATATCAAGATACAGACTAGCTACTAACCTGTATGGCACAACAATAATAAACATATGGTTATCAGTTAATAGTAAAGAAGTGCTTCCCCACACCACCACCATTCTTCCTAAAATATTTCTTTACTCTCTGTGATGCCTGAAAAGTATCTATTACTTTTCCATGCCGAGTGATGTCTATTAATTGGAAAATTCATTTGAGATAGGAGATGATGCCTTTAGAAAAATAGCTGTAGGAGCACCTGAGTGTTTCAGTCAGTTAAGCATCTGCCTTCTGCTCAGGTCATGATCCTAGAGTCTCAAGTCCGAGCCCACATTGGGCTTCCCACCAGCAGGGAGTCTGCTTCTCCCACTAACCCTTCTCCCTCTCATTCTCTCTCTCTCTCCCTCACTCTCTCTCAAATAAGTAAATAAATAAATAAATAATCTTTTTAAAAATAGAAAAATAGCCCTAATGTGTTCCTCAGAGTGATTTCTGACTAATCTCCTGCTTCTTTGGAGTAAGGTAACATTCACTTGTTGCCTGTGTTACCCTGAGAATGGTTGAGTGCATGGGATGGTGAGAGACGAAGAAAGGCAGAAAAATTCAATTCAGGGCCCTTTAAAAAATGATTTTTAAATAAATAAGGATTTTTCTTTCATGAGCAACAGGATGGAAATGTATATCCCCAACAATTAAGATATTTGTAACTTTCCCAGAATAAAGACACGTTTCCCAAAGTTGAAAATATTATGTACTAAATATTACAATAGAAACACCCCCTGTTGCTGATAATCTTCCCTGGGGTTTATTCTGAATTATTATTTCAAAATAACTTCAGCAAGCCACTGTATAGAGACAGTTGGGGATGGACTTTAACCTCTAAATCTTTCTTCATGATTTCTCCACCAGTTTAAGATGTAAGATGCTTGTATATTGTCTTATTCTTTCTATTAATCTAATGGACCACTAGTTCAAAAATACCTACTGACACAGGCACAGTTAGATATTCCCAAGTAGAGAGATGTGCTCTCCAAAGGACAGAAGATTCATTTTCCAAGTCTAAGGAGCTCAGGGTCATTTGCCTCACTGCAAACCATTCCATAAGAGCCCATCCCTATCTCAGCATTTTCCAACATTACACTAGGTGTAATGTTGTCTAGTGCAGTCAGCTCTTCCTCCATTCAGACTAGGAAATAGGTAAAACAAATGTCTACAGTAGGACCCTCTGCCCCTTGACTGAGAGAATTTAAGAGCTGACTGAAACTAAAACAGCAATAATAAAAGCATGGGTGTGTATTAACTTTATCTATAGCCACACACACACACACACACACACACACACTTTCTAAGAGCTCACCATCCAGGTTGATGCCTGCTCAGTTACCTATCCATTCTTTCTCCCTCTCTCCTCTTTCTATAAACTACTTTATTTTTATACAACCACACTAATAAAGTTGATATCAAATGTAGCTAATCATTTGACTCCACTAGGTAGTTTATTCCTGGCACCACTACCAGATTTTGTGATTCAGCAGATCTGGGGACAACTTGTTTTATTTGGTCTGTACCTGGAACTGTGGATTTTTATGAAGCTCTCCAGATTCTCTGATAACCACCAGGTTTGGGAATTATGAATATAACTTCCCTTGGTGTTGTTCCTTTCAATGGGCAAGAATACTAAACTTCTAAAACCTCACTCAAAATATGTAATTTAATTAGTTATTTCAATTAAAATTTATAGGAGGTATTTATTATATGAACACTCTAAACAAGGAACAATGAGTAATTGGCCTTGTCAGCCTAATAAGACAAAAGCTGAATAGCAATCAGAAATATTATCTCTGTTTTGTTGTTGTAATGTTTGTTTTTCTTTTCAGAAAAAGATTAAGCACTATGTTTAGATAAGGGAATGTAGCAGGGACAAAATTCAAGACAATCTTTTGACCACACTCAGTATTGTGTAGTTTAAAGACCTATATCTTATGCAAAATGTAAACAGAATGGATGATAATGGAGAAGAGTCAGTAAAATAACTTAATACTGGTTTTGAGAGTCTGAAAGAAAGAGTTAAGAGCATTGTCACATTTATGAGAAACTAGATAGTTGAAGGATTTGATTAGTAACACTAATACCATTCTTTTAGCAGTATGATCAAGAAGTTATTAAAATGTTGTTTTTTTTAAGATGTATTATTTTCAAGCATATTTCCTAACCAATGTGCTAGTCTTTGGAATACTTCTTGTGAGAACCTACTGGTAAATTGTTAGTAATTTTGTGAACTGGTTGTTAAACATAGCCACTATTAAAAAATAAATTAAATTATATTACAATTATAATTAAGTTATATTAAAAACAAAGGTAACAAATACAACTTTTAATTTCCTGATTATTTTGTTACTTTTATTATTACTATATTTTTAGATGATTTATGTATATTATATCTCTATGGTGGAAATACTGTGCAGAATGTCCATCCTTTCCCAGCTCTGCATACAGAGATGTCACATTGATAGCTTGATATCAGCAATACTAAGGAGAAATCACACTGCAGAAAATGACGAACACTACAGATCTTGACTTGATCTATTGCTTTACTTATCATCTATACTTGAGTTTAAGAATGGATTGTGTCTATAGCCATTCTGTTGTGAATAACACAAAAATATTGAGAATATTTATTTTTTAGAGAGTATTTATTTTCCAGAATTAAAAACTAATACTCAATTTAGCCAAGAAGTTGCTCCCGTCATTTACAGATATGATTTTCTAATATAACATTATTTTAACTTTGCTTTACTTTGATCTTGTTAACATAAAAAAATCAAGCAATATTCATTTAGGAACCACTCTTGTTTGTCAGTTGCAATTATAAGTTGCAGACACAAAAATTTGGCAAAAAAAAAAAAAAAACACTGAAACTATACTATAAGAATCAATTAGCTCTATGGAATATGCAGTAATGATATTGTATATTTTTTTGCTGTTTGTAAATAATGACTATTGTATATTTTTTTGCTGTTTGTAAGTTGCAAGCAGGGATTCCCAAACACTCTATGGGCCAAACTGGTCTTGACACCTATCTCTATAAATAAAATTTTACTAAGAGAATTCATGTTCATTTATTTACATATTATCTGTACCTGATTTTGTACTACAGTGGCAGTATTGAGTAGTTATGACAGAGATATTATCCCCCAAACAGTCAAAAATATCTTCTAATTCTTTTCCAACCTCTCTTTATGTAAATAAAAAAATAAAAGTTTTTTTTTTAAATGTGTGTGTATATACATCCACTAATTCTATTTGTTTGAAAGCTGGTTGTTAAACATTTCCTAGCATACTGGAGATCTCATAGGTCCACCACACATATCTGCCAGCTTTGCTTGTTCACTGGTAATCCTTTATTATCTCTTCCTTCAAAAACATTCTCTAAATATTTATTTGTTATGAGTGCTATATTAGGCCGCATAAAATCCTTCATTCTTTCCCATACTGAGGATAACAGGAGTGAAATGATTTGTGACAGGCCATACAGCTTTAAAGGTAGAATTGGAACTTCAACTCTGTTATATTATCAGAGCTTAAACTCCTGAAAAGCTCACTCTGCATCATGTCTCAAACTCCTTCACTAAAATATATTAGCTCTTATAATTGAGTACGCATTATACAATTATTTCAAAGACATAAATATTTTAGTATGAACAAAAGTTCTCTGTTGTTCTGTTTCATTTTATTTCAGAGAGCATAAAGTTTGGAACATTGTCCTTTTTGATAAGGCATTGTAAAACAATTTTTTTAATTCAAACTTTGACATTTCACTCACCTTATTTGAAAAATTATTTATTTAAATTTCCAAATCAATTTATAAAACAAGCAGCAGAAATGAAAATTCTAATATCCATGAACAGGAATAATTTGCAGGTGTGTATGATTATGGATATGTACGTATATGATTTTTCTCTTTTGACTTTATTTTCTATGTACTTTTTGTTCTTGGTTTCAGATAACATCTGACTTGCTAATTCATTAGAGGAATGACTGAGAATATGCCTTCTAATCATGCATTTATTATAAACAAAACCCACAGTTTTGAGTGTTGATAAGCAGTTCATTATAACAGGATTTGACCTTCCAGATCTAGGAGGGTCTGTACAACAAAATTAATTTCAGGCCCTGATCCATTATCAAAGGTTTGATAACTGAAACACGGCAACATTAAGTTCTAGTCTGTTCTATTATAAGATTACCAGGTTAATGACAACCATTTGACGAATGTGAGCCTCATCAGAGTTTCATTAATGTTACAAAAGCCCTCAATGGCTTTCATGATATTAATTGTTAAATAAACCTGAAATTCTAAATTTGACGTTAAAGTGAGTCTTCAGTATCTGAATTAGGTGCTAAGTAACAGAATATTTCGGCGGGGAATACCAGAATCCTCTCATTTCTAACACAAAAAAATATAATAAAGATTCAGTTACTGTATTCTTTTTTAGATTTGTAAATTTTGGAAAACAAATGGATATAAGACCTGTGCTGAAAATAATAATAATAAACTGAAAAAAAGAAAAGAGCTCCAAATAAAAGCATACTTAAAGATCCTGACTTTAATCAGAACAGAAATATGAAAAGTAATGATCTCAAATAAAAGTTCTATGGGTAAGACCTAGTATAATCACTCTGTACTATAAATTTATTCTTTTTAAAAAAGATTGTATTCATCTATTTGAAAGAGAGAGAGAG
Source organism: Canis aureus (assembly GCF_053574225.1). NCBI lineage: Eukaryota > Metazoa > Chordata > Mammalia > Carnivora > Canidae > Canis > Canis aureus. The sequence goes on along the minus strand of NC_135624.1, from coordinate 15,786,819 downwards.
AGAGAGAGAGAGGTAGCATGGAGGGAAGAGGAGAAGGAGAGGAAGAAGCAGACTCCCCAGTGAGCCAGGAGCCTGATGCTGGACTTGATACCAGGACTCCAAGATCATGACCTGAGCCAAAGGCAGATGTTTAACCGACTGAGCCACCTAATGTCCGTGTACATTTGCTTTTAAATGAAATGTACATTTTGATGGTTGTATTTTCTTATTTATGTACTTGCATCCATATCTACTTCCAAAGTAATTTGCCTTTGACTACATTGCTTTGTCATTTCTTGTTGCCATTATGCTTCCATACGTCCTTGAATACATTTGAAGGATTTTATTCACAAATTAAATAGCATTGGCTTGATCATTACTATAAAACTCTCCCTTTGAAGTCTTGCTAATCAAAACTTGCTTTTCATCTTGATTTAATAACTTTATACAAGCTTCTAAAAATTCATAGTTGAATTATCACACTTCATTTTACTTTTATGATGATAGTGGTATTTCTGTGTTATTTGTTTTCTGCCTTTTGACTTTACATTGTTAAATAAGCTGTAGTTATTGAGTGTGGATGCTGAATTAGATCCTCTTTGCTGGGCTTAAGATATATATATATATATATATATATATATATATATATATATATTATCAGCCCTTTTAATGCTTTTTCTTTCAATGATTAGTTTTCAAATGATATCTTAAAGACAGTTTTTTTTTTAAAGAAAAAAGTATTCTTCTAGCTTAAAAAATAGTATAAATGTTTCTCTTGGGACAAACAATATTCTTTAAATCTCCTTCAGGTTAAGAATGATGTCTTTTTTTTTTTTTTTCCAATTGTATTCCCAGTACCTAATCCAGTGCATAGAACTAAGTCAGTTGAATTTTGGTACTTTCTAAACATTAAGTTATATACAAATGATTTTCAAGTGTAAAGTGAGGGTTTCACTTATGATTCAACTTTCCTTTTATTACCATTGAAAATTTAAGAAAAACATTAGGAGAGACTTTTAAAAAATTAGAAACAGAATTCAAGAACCAATTTCTGTTTACTCATTTGCATCAATTAATTATTTATTTGGCTATTTTTGACAAATGAAGTTTATCCACATATAAAAGCAGAAAACTAGTTGAATCCAAGAAACAATGATTTATATAACATAAGAATGAAATTTGTGCTGGTGAAAAGTAAGGAAAATAAAAGGAAAATATTCTTTGGCATTACCTAGGCAGTATTAGCCACAAATAAGAGCCACTGGATCTGCAAGTTAAATGGTTTAGTTGTAAGTGTATAGCTCTCAACTTAGAATTTATGAACTATGTCATATGTAGAGTTATAAAATAAACGTGTCCAGAAGCAGCTTCTGAGAATAATGAACATTTGAAACCCACAAACAGAAAAGTCTGTTTTCTAGCAAGTGTTGCCTTGTCTCTGAATTACTACTGGTTTTTACCATTACTATTCTTAAGAAATAGAAAGTTGACTCTTGTAATTAAACAATAAAATTCCCGAGCTAACATACCTCAACATTTGGTTCAGCTTTGTTGAAGATAAATAACTTCTTGCCGATAACTAAAAGAGAAACTTATTTGTCTGGTAAGTGCCATCAGTGCGACTCAAGGTTCTCCCTATAATATTAGGAAGTTTGTCCAAGGAGCTCTCTACCTAGTGCAAATCCTCTTAAACAGTCAACCTACTTTTGTTGTTCTTGTTGTTCTTGTTGTTGTGTTTTAGTTGACAGAAAGACTTTTCAAAGAAAGGAGAGAATAGTAAAATGTTTTCTTTTAGGAATTCCATGACCATGTTGACTTGAGTTTAGCCCTCAACTCTGCCCCACCCCTCTATTTCTACTCCTTCTCTGTCCTAATACAATAAATAAACTAGTGGAGCCTGTAGGTGCATAGGAAGCTGCTGATTCCCTCAATCACAAAGGGAAAGAGCAGAAGGTCCTGGTAATAGAGACTTCAGAATTACTTTCAGAAAAGGCATAGGGTAATGTGGTTCAAAGAGGACCCCAAGGGCCTTGAGTACAAGTTACATTTTCACAGCATGTTAAATAAAATTTTATCTGTAGTCTTGATAACACTTAAATCCTATATCAATAATAAATATAATCCTGTAAATATCTAAGGGTACATAGATACATATTTAAGGGGAATTCAGTAATTGGAGGGAAGAAAGACCAAATTAAATGCATAGAACAGGGGGTATGCATTAAATTCAACTGTGGAAGTACTAAGAGAAATTTGAAAATTAATTTAAACTTTTGTGTAAATCTTAAGATAATGCAATTAGAGTGTGAAGAGAAAGAGAGAGGAGAGACTTTCTAGAACTTGATCAATGATTTTTAAATTTAAGATTTTGCTAGAAGCCCTAAAAAGAGATTAGTCCCTGCTGAAACTCTAATTATTCCTGTGGAAGATCCAATAGAAGAGTTTTTTATATTATAGTGGGAAAGACAGATGAGAAGAGAAAATATAGGAGTATCACAATACAGGTTTAGAAACAATACAAGATAATAGACATTCTAGGTAGAAAATAAAAGGATAAACTAGACAAGAAGTATTTAAAAAATGAAAACCCAAAGATATTTTCTTGAATTGAAAAAATCTTAAGCCTATAAATAAAAAGTCTCATTTTATTTGGATAATCCAGATATTAGAAATATAGTGAGATTTTCCCAGTCTGTTTTATGAAGTTAACATAAATTGATTACTAAAACCTGATAAAGATAAATTGAAAAAAGAAAAAATACATAAAAATTGTGTATGAATTTTCATTTGTTAATTATAAAAAATTTCTATGTGGATTATCAAATTGAACCCAAAAATTTAGCCCAAAGAAAGTCTACCATGCAGGTTAATATAATAATAATGGAAAGTTCCATTGTGTACCATGTAACTGCTTTCTCTTATATGACATGGACATGATGGATCCCACTTTTGGGGATCACTGATGCAATGGCAAGGTCACTGGATTAGGAGTTCAACAATATAATTTTGACACTAACACCAGGTTAGAAGTAATGCAGTTTCATGCAGGAGATAAGTAACTTTTGGGCAGCATTTCTCAACTTTTTCTATTCATTATCACTCACCTAATGAGCTCCCAATCCTATAAAACTAAATACTATGAAATAAAATTGGTCAGATAGAGTGATCTTGTAGTACTACTAATCATTGTAATGATTAATAAAAGACTAATTAGTGTAATATAAGACTTTATCACATGCAAGAACCAATTTTCACTGCCTTGAGGGAGTGGGGAATAAGTATCCCATTGAAAGTACATGCCTTAAGGGCAAAAAGATGGTATCAGGAAATGTTTGGTAAATCTTCCATTTAATTTCTATACACTTTTTGGGAATGATCTGGCTACATATGAACATGTTAGCTCAAAAATCCCATATATTAAAAACTTTCTTATGAAAATACGAGTATTATTAAAAAAAAGGTGAGTGGGATCCCTGGGTGGCGCAGCGGTTTGGCGCCTGCCTTTGGCCCAGGGCGCGATCCTGGAGACCCGGGATCGAATCCCACGTCGGGCTCTCGGTGCATGGAGCCTGCTTCTCCCTCTGCCTGTGTCTCTGCCTCTCTCTCTCTCTCTGTGTGTGACTATCATAAATAAAAAGAAAAAAAAAAAAAAAAAAAAAAAAAAAAAAAAAAAAAAAGGTGAGTTATATGTAAAAGGTGTTTATTTCACTATTTCTCTTAGTAACAAAAAACTCAAAATTATTAATATGGGAATGATAGTTGTGGTAATGTAACTGTGTGAAATATTGCACAGCTCTCAAAAGGCAGGATTTGTATCTACTGACTTGGAGAGATGTCTATAATGACTGATAAAAGAAAAGAAAATTAGAATATAATGAGAAGTTATACCTCAGAAGAATGAGAATAACACAGGGATGTTTGAGAGCTTATAAATTTTGTTTTTTATATTTTTGTCTTGTTAAATTAGTTTTTAAAAACATTTGTTACTCATTTAATATTTTTTACATGTTGAAAATGGTTAAGTTAAAGGAAGTAGATGAATTATAGAAGTTGCAAAAGAAGCAAGTATGTTTATATTAATTTTTTCTAATTATTTAATTTCTAATTATGTTATTAGAAAAACAAGTATTTGACCCCCTAAAGCAAGTTTCAGAAAAATACCAACTAACCTTGAAAATCAGATATTTGTAGATATTTTCAATTGTTAACACCTGTCATAAAAAAGCATTATTTTTATAAGATCAAAAGTTGTATGATATGAGTACTTATGGTATACTTAGCTTGGAATTTGAAAATTATCCATGCGGATTCTAACTTTCTGTCTTGATATATATAGGAATTAATATAGTAATTGTCCTTGGGGAACATGAGTGATCTGATTTAGGAGGAGTATGATAATTTCCTCTTTTTCATAAATACAAACACATGATTTGAATTGGTTATTATTGGCACGTTTACATTTTTAATAATATTTTGCAGATTTATGATGGAAAAGATAAAACGACTCATCTATTAGGTGCATTTACTGGTGCATCTATGCGAGGATTGACACTTAGCAGTACTTCAAATCAGCTCTGGCTAGAATTTAATTCTGATTCTGAAGGGACAGATGAAGGTTTTCAACTTGTCTATACCAGTAAGTATTTGGGAAGAAAAAAGTGACCAAACACTGTGGCTGAGTACTTATTAAATAATTGCAATTTACCAGGTAAAGTAACACCCAACTATTGATCATGAATATGAAGTTTAGAACTACCTTTTACATATGATTTTATATGACCTTAACAACAATTCCATAAATTACAGGTATTGTAACTATTGCAGTTTCATAGTTGAAACAACTAAGGTTCAGAATGATTAAGTCATTTATTTATGTATTTTTAAAATAAAAGTATTCTCCTCATCCAATATTTTAAAAATATAATCAATTTCTTCAATAGATGGAAATTCCATGCTTGCAATGTGTGGTAGCTGTATGTTGGACAGTCATTAAGGATAACTGGATGGTTTCAGATGAGTTTACATTAGAATTAGGTTTTTATTTTGTTTTGCTTTTGTGTTGAATTGCTTTATTAAAAATAAATTCATACACAACTATTGCATTACACTCCAGCTGGCTATTCTGATAATTAAATAAGTAGAAGTTCAAAGACTGAGAACCATGGGGCAACCCTGGTGACTCAGAGGTTTGGTGCTGCCTTCCGCCCAGGGTGTGATCCTGGAGACCCAAGATCGAGTCCCACAATGGGCTCCCTGCGTGGGGCCTGCTTCTCACTCTGCCTGTGTCTCTGCCTCTCTGTGTGTGTGTGTCTCACATGAATAAATAAATAAAATCTTAAAAAAAAAAAAAAAAAACAGACTGAGAACCATAAATTGGTGGATTATATCAATTGTTATGTAAATAAAATGAATTTATTTTACCAGTGCCATAAGAAACAGACCAATTACATCATTCAACAATAAATTATATTCAGGTAATATATTTATTGAGTTTTTACTCTTAAGATAGTCCACTAAGAAAGTAGAGCTCATGTAAAACTGGGATGGTTACTGACTGTGTGTAAAATAAATCTGTAATCAGATCAAATCATTTCTTGGAAGTTCAGACTATTCATTTAAATTTAGCAAAATAAATTAAGTAGCAATATTCAGAAATCTTTACTTTTAGAATATTTGAAAAAAATCTAATGACCCCTATAGTTTTCTCAAGAAGTCAGATGAATGGAAACTATTACAGAAACTAGGAAATTAGAAAGATATTCACATGAAATCTTAAAGAGAATTTGAGTCAAAGTATTGTTTATGAAAATGTTCTTTCTTAATGGTATGAGAACTAGAAGACAAAAGAGTATATTATGCTAAAATTGTATTATATTTAAAAATCTGATTTATATAACTAAGAGATTACTCTTGCTCCCTGTTTATTTCAAGGCTTTTTTCTACCTGTGCTAGAATTGTTACATCATTAACATAACAAAACCTAAATTAACAAAATGGATGTTGAATTCATATTTTTAAATCCTGAGAACTATTGTGTACAATGCATTTTTTATGAACTACTTCCAAAGACAAATGAAAATCCAAGCAAGTTGTGTTTACAGATATTATTACTATGTGATATTTTAAAAGTAATAGTATTGAGACCTGTGCTCAAATATAATTGGTGTGATCTGCTCAGAAGGGCACATTTCTTTAAGTCTGCTTTTCTCTTCCACTCTGTCTTCTAACAGAGTTGCTGACATTTTTCAAGTCATGGCTCAATGTTTACATAATGATCTCCCTTTGCTCTGCATCGTTTTGCATTTCTCCTCGTCTAAAATGTTAATGGGTTTCATAGGAAAAAAAAAAAAACTAGATTTCCTTTCCAGATATTTAAATTCTGTGTAACTTGAGATTTTTGATGCAAAGAAACTAGACATTGTAGGACATACCTGCATTTAAAATTGTGTGGGGTGGTAAGTGTCTGGAACAAGTGAAATCATTGACTTTATTGTCATTGGTATGAGCTCCCACATGTCAAAAAGGACATCTTAAAAAGGAAATATTTGAAATCACTCTTCTTAATGACTCTGGTTGTTCATTATAGAATGTGTGTCATTATGGAGATGGAGAGATGGAATTGGAAAGAGAATATAAAAGCAATTATTTTTTTAAAAGGGTAGATATACATCTATAAATATCTATTAATATTTTTTTTAGTCCCAGGACTAAAACCTAAATGTTTCCATCTCAGATCTGGAACCAAAATATATAGCCTACTTCCAAGTTGTCTGTGGATATCACCAGGTCAGTGAAGGGTTCCCTGATTTTCTGAAACAACAGCTGTATTCTGAACCCCTTTTGGAGAGGGTCTTGGAAGTAGTAACACATCTGTCATTAATTGTAATTGTTCCAAGGTGTTACTTCTGATTCTGACAATGGCAATCTTTCTACATATCTGAAATTACCTTAATAGCTAATCACAAATTTCTAGCTTTGACAAAAATTTATTCCCATCCTCCAAATATGTTTTCATTTCCAGCCATAGCACTTGTGCCAGGCTGCTTTCCCTTCCAGGTTAACAATTGTTATTGGTGTGCCCCCAACTGAAGCATCCACTGAGCCTTTGAACTTTAAGACTCATCTTTGATATTTCCCCACTAGTGCTTACCCTGACTCCTTTAGGCAGAGTTAGCTTACTTTTTAACATGTCTTTTGCAGTAGTTTATGTTCTCAACTAATTTAACAGTACAGTATCACACTGTACTATCTTTACACTTTTTTGCAAGCATATTATGCATGCTTCTTCAGGGGGCCATTTCCTCTCGTAATGTCTTTAGTCAGTTTTACTTCAGTTGCATCTCTTCACATATCTTAGTAAATTAATGTGCGGTCTGAATACTGATTTTATAAAATGCTTTTGTGTTGTAGAAGAAGATTCTACAAGGGCACATATTTTAAATATTCATAAACTCCATAGAGATAGTAATTAATTTTTGAACATAAGAGAATTTGCTAAGGTGCCCAAACATGAGGAAAAATGTAACGGCCCATGTTTTTGTGTATGAATCCTTGTATCTGGTGATTTCTAAATCTAATTCCACCCTGCCATTCTGTGTTGTGTTCCTCCTTATAATTATCCGAACTTTGCCTCTGAAACATCTGAGAGAACCTTTTGTGACATAGAGGGTTCCCAGGATTCCCATCATGAGAATTAGAGACAGAAAGGGAAGAATTAGAGACACAAATTGGCTCTTGGGCAGATCAAGTAAGGATTCACGAATGAGGTGGTATTCAAGGTTGTGTTGGTGGGTCACAAAAAGAAATGGCATGGTGTATATCAGGCAAAAAGAGAATAAGATGAGAAAAGGCACAGGGACTAGAAAGACCATGTTAAGCACATTCAAGGCAAATACAGCAAATATTCCAATTTGGATTAAATCACACTTGCCTAGCTCCTCACAATTATAGTGTGAGCACAAACAGGCCTTTTATGACCACACTTATCTAACGACGTGTATCCTATCTAATGATAGTCATTCTCTCTCTTTCTATTGTCTATTTTGTTGACTTGTGTGGTTGCCTGGTTTTTTGTTTTTTGTTTTTTGTTTTTTTCATTTTTAGGTTGGAGAGAAACACGTTTGGCTGAGATAAAAATGAGGAAATATTTTAGGACAGAACTTTTTAAGGTGCATTTTATTTCAACTATCTTTTTTGTAAATTTTATTTATTTATTCAAGACAAAGAGAATGAGAAAGAGAGAGAGAGATCATAAGAAGGAGGGTGGGCAGAGGGAGAAGCAGACTCCCCACTGAGCAGAGGCTCCATCCCAGGACCCCCCAACCATGACCTGGGCTGAAGGGAGATGCTTAACCAACTGACCCTTATTTCAACTGTCTTATTGGCCCATTCATTATAGAATCATTAAGAGTAGCAAATGGACCAGTGGAAACAGTAGTTGAGATGTTGCTTTTGGTTTCAGGTAATGGAAAACTTGACCATAGCCTAAGTAACCGGGATTTGTTTTTCTCATATAAGGCAAAAGATGAGGGATCCCTGGTTGGCTCAGCAGTTTAGCCCCTGCCTTTGGTCCAAGGTGTGATCCTGGAGTCCCAGGATTGAGCCCCACATCAGGCTCCCTGCATGGAGCCTGCTTCGCCCTCTGCCTATGTCTCTGCCTTTCCCTGTGTGTCTCATGAATAAATAAATAAAATCTTTTTTAAAAGAACAAAAACAAAAACAAAATGAATCCTAGATAGCTACACTGGTTGAGAATAAAATGGCATGATAAAACTTTGTTAAATCTTAACTACCGTTAGGGAATCAATCACTACTCAGCTTCTCAGAATTAACTCCCTCATTGAGTCAGGCTATTCTTCCATTCTTTTCAAAATAATGGCTATCAACTATTCTTGCCCTGGAGAAATCTGAAACTTACCCCAAAAAGATATAGAGAGGCATATTTTACAACACAAATTAGTCACCAATTTCCCTGCAACCCCTAAAGGCATAGCTGCATTTCCTTGAGGGAGAAGGGGAGTAAAGGGAGAGAAAATTACTATCTCCTTCTAAAGTTGGAAGAACAGATCAGAAACTAAAATATCAATATAGTATCCTTCTTAAAACATCACTCTGCACTGGATCACTCTATAATAGAACTCGGCAAAACCTGATAGGATATCCCAACCAGAGTTCCTCAGCCCCTCAATGCACATTTCAAGAAGGCATTTGTAAATCTGGTGTCTTACACTGAATTTTTCTCACTGAAGACCAAGTTGTAGAAATGCCATTTCTCTTTGGTCATATGTCTTTTCTTCTCTTTTATTCCTATACTGTAATTACATTTTTTTGTGGAAATTATTCATTGAAACATAGTTTGTCTTTGTCTTCTGGAATGTTTTATGCCCTGGGGATAAAGAGAACAATGAATAATACAAAGTTCCTGCCCATATGGAGCTAACTTTTTAGAGGGAAATGACAGAAAAGAAAGACAGGAACACAGGATGAGAGAACTGCATTTAGTAATAATTTCTAACTGGTCAATAGGAGAGATAGTATAGGAGACGGGGCTACTATAGCTAGCTTGTTCAGGGACTCCATCTCAGAAGAGGTATTCCTTGAGTTGATATTGGAATTATAAGAAGGTACAACCACACACAGATCTGTGGGCAGAGGGTGCCAGAAAAAAAGAGAGCATTTTGTGCAAAGGCTTAAGAGAGGCCTGAGCTTGAGTTGTGTGTCTACAACTGAATGAGCAAGGAAAATGGGACAAAATGAAAAAAGTGGAAGCTAGACAGCAGTGAGGTGGACTATAGTGAAGGGTTTGGGTTTTACTTAAAAGATGCAGAGAAACCTTTCAACATTATCATATCTTTAACTATTAGAGTTAAAAAATAATAGCTAACATTTATCTACTATCTCCTAGTTATAAGACATAACCTTATGAGGAAGGTATTATTATCTTCAGTTAGAAAAAAAGGAAAATGAAGCTCAGAAGAGTGTTGCTACTTGCCCAAGATCGCATAGCTATTAAGTACAGATATGGAAATTGGACTGAAGGGCTCTGCCTCTTACTCATCATACTACATTATCTCCAACCCAAGTTTGGGATATTTTATATTTGAAATTCCATAGATTTATTATTTTTAATTGTTAATGTAAATGTAAAAGCAAAAGATATTTTAAAAAGTAAATGCAATTCTTTCCAAAGACACTTTTGTCATTTTATGCCTGAGACTCAGAAAGGTTACTTACTGGCTAAACTTACAATGAGGAACTAACTTGGACCTAGTGTCTTTTATGTTGTTTGTGTAATCTTTAGATTTTATTTCTTGAAGTTATGCTTTGTTGCAGATTCTTTTAGCTCTATTCATTTGTAGTTATCCCACTTTCACTCAGTAGAAAGTAATTGAGTATTTTAAACAACCATCCATTACAGAACTAAATCACACCTTTTTGGATGAATTATAGCATTGTCTTCTCAAAAGCTGATCTGGTAAATGTCCCTGATGCCCAACCATTAGACACTATTTGTGGGTCTCTTGTTATCACCTCTGCACAGTTAATTTACTAAAAAGCCTGTTGGAGAAATGTTCATTTTCCCAAGGGAAAAGTTCAGCTATATTTGGACCCTTATGGCCTTCCAGTCTTGTTGCTTGAAATGATTCAATAATCCACATGGAACATGCCCATTTCAAATTTTATATCCAAATTAATGAAAGACATTAGCTAATTTGTGATGCCTCCTGTGCACTAACCCTATAAATACATAGTAAATTATCTTTATTTAAACTCTTTAATATAATTACCAGTATGTTGTTGGCAGTGTTAATCATGAAAAATAATCAGATGACTTATTAACTCTAACTTTATTCTTTGGATATAATTATTTAATGTAAATGCAAGTAGAGAATAAGTAAATTACAAGGAAGCAACATATTTATTCTATGTGGTTCTATGTCCTATAAAGCACTAACCAGATGCATTTGGCATTTCCTTTACTCTTTAAAACTTGGAATTAACCAGGTAATAAAGGAAGTACTAGTGAATGCTGCATTATGTAATATAAGATATTCTAACTAAAATATTAGATATTTCTTGATTATCTGTCAGTTACATAGGCAATATTAGATAGTTCTTCATAGTAGAATGACGGAATAGTCACTGTCATTTTTATAAGTTTGACATTCCAAAAGCTTTACAAATGTTGAACTTAAATATCTAAAGACCTACTAATTTACTCTTTACATAAAAATTAATTTCTGGAGGATTGAAGACTTATATGTGAGTATCAAAACATTAAAATATTTAGAGAAAAAACCGGGCCTAGGATAGCTATGTCTTTAAGGTGGAGTAAGATTTCTAAAACAAGAATACAAGCAAAAATCTATCAATAGTCAGTAGCATCTCTGCCCTTCTAAGCAATTCCCTGAAGTGTAAGGACTAAAAACCTGGCAACTGTATTTCCCATACTCTGGTTAGCGAAGATCTCTACTTAGATTCTACCAATTAAAGGCAATTCTGTGAGAGCCAAGATGTGGAATGGATGGAGAAGCCATTATTGTCTATGGCACCACAGACAGGTGTGTGGTGCTAGCAGGTGGTTTTAGAGGCAGCAACTTCCCTGAATTCCAGGATTTCCTGAAAAGCCCAGCAGGGGTTCTGACCTTCATTCTGTCTTCATTTCTTATATTTTCCCCTCAATATAATAGGAATAAAGATGTATCTATTCCTTGTATGAGATATTAGCAGTTCAAAGTATCTAAGTGGCTTGTATTTTCCTGAACAACTCCCAGTCGTCATACATATTTTAAATGCCTCTATAGCAAAACACACCATAAACAAAGTAAAAAGATGAGCTATTTTAGAAAATATTTACAATATATGTAACAGAAAAATGTAAACTCTATAGAAAAGTATCCTATAAATTAATAAGAAGAAAAAAAAGAAAATTTCACATTAAAGAAGCCTTGGGTAGGCAGTAAACAAACCAAAAAAAAATGCTTAATAGAAATTGAGAAATAAAAATTGAATCTAAAATAATATGTTATTACACATTCATGAAGTCACTAAAAATTTAAAAGCTCTACAATACTAAGTGCTGATGGCAATTTGAAGAACCTGAAACTCTTTTAAGTTTGGGGAATGCAAGTTGGTAATGTCACCTAGGAGAGTAATTTGGCAATGTCTAGTAAAATTCCATTCCTGGATGTTTCTAGCATGTACCAACTATACATTTTGGCCAAATACCAAATGGCTGATGATTAAAAATTAATGTTCAGGCAAAGCTGAATCTCACCATCCCAGAATGATGTACAAATGTATGATGTGCAAGACACAAACTAGCACATTTAAAAATATCACTCACTTTTTCATGCCTAACAGATTAAAATATAGGAAAGTCTGTGAGTAATGATCTCTACTCAGAACTTTATACATAGTATTTAGAGCATCAGCAATTAAAAAAGAAAAGGATTCTTTACCACATTTCATATTCCCCTAGTTGGAAACACATAGCAATCACTTCTACAAACTTTTGGTTGTTTAAATGTTTAACTTCTATATACTCAAAACTGAAAGGATTGTCTTTTTAAAGCATTCTTATAAAGTTTGTGGTTTCAGAGTTTGATATGTTTTATAGAGTTTGACTAGTGAAGAATAAATGTGTACCTTTTTTTATTAAATTGACTAGTAAGAATAAAGGAATGTGTAGTCCTTTAATACTTTCTTCTCTTTATTCCTATTATTTTCTTCATTATGACTAAATCAAAGAGGATTATCACAGGTGTTGCACATTGTGGACAATTTCCTATTTGCAAATATTATTCATTTTTTTCCTGATTGAAAATTTTAAAGTGGCAAAGTTGACATTCTACTTTGTATACATCCTCATTTAAATATAAAAAATTCTAGGAGCACCTGGGTGGCTCAGTGGCTGAGCTTCTGTCTTGGGCTCAGAGCTTGATTCCAGGGTCCTGGGATTGGGTTCTGGCATCAGGCTCCCCGAAGGGAGTCTGCTTCTCCTTCTGCCTATGTCTCTGCCTCTCTCATGAATAAATAAAATCCTTAAAATATAAATAATAAATAAATAAATAAATAAATAAAATTCTAAAATGAGACTTGTTCTTGCAAGATTCATAGCCTAAGTAGAATTGAATGATTAACATTAAATATAATTCTTATATTCTACTAAAGTATTATGACTCAAATTCACCAAAGAATTCCATATAGATGAAAATGATGGTAGAAGAATCTTCATTTATCTCCTTGCATTATTATTTAAACTTTAAATTGTTTTTTAATTTAATTTAAACTTCAAATTGTTTTTAGTTTCAGAATGGATATGATCCCTTACCATAGTTAGCCAACATGCTTTCTCAATTCCCTTATTAACAACCTTTCTCCTTATTTAACAATTTGGAAGTTCTTTCTTTTGGTCTGTACAACTACTATATATTCACTCAGCAATAAATACTCTAAAATGTATCTTTTTGCAATATTAAATACATATTTACATTTTAACTGAATTTCAAAAAAAATAAAGCATATAAAGATCTTGTTTTAAATTCCATCAGAAATGCTGACTTACATTCAAAGACTGAGTTTTCAAATATTTATATTTGTAGGCCATGTGCCTTATTATATTAGTGTTCTACTGACTGACATTACCCCATGTGAATACACAGCTATTGCTCATAAATAAATTGCACAGAAATTATGTTGATGTAGAAATTCAACCACTTATCTTTCAGTAGGCTAAGGCAGACGGTAAATAACAGATTAGCAGATTTTGATGAAATCTTAGGACAAAATGTACTCTGGATCCCTACATGGAATAGTAATGTTTGCAACATGTCCAAAAGGAGACCAAAAAAATATGGCCTTTTTGTAGCAGGGCATAATTGGAAACAATGTAAATGCCCATCAGTTGGAAAATAAATCAATTTTGGAGTATGTTTCTAATGGAATGCCACAGAGTAGTTAAAATGAATAAAATGTATATGTGTGATGTGTGATGTGTATGTGTTTGAAGGTTAAAATATAATGCTGGGCAATAATACAGTCTCAAAAGAATTTTTAAAATATTTTTATAATTTATAAAATGTAAAAATACTTGTGGGGCACCTGATTGGCTCAGTTAGTTAAGCGCATGACTTTGGCTTAGGTTATGATCTCAAGGTCCTGGGATCAAGCCCCATTTTCAGGGTCCCTACTCAGCAGGGAGTCTGCTTGTTCCTATCCCTCTGCCCCTCCCCCCACTCATGTTCGCTCTCGTTCTCTCTCTGTCAAATAAAAAAATCTTAAAAAATGTATAAATACAAAACATACTATGTATTGTCTATAGGCATATAGGTATGTGATAGAGTATAAGATAAGTATGAGAATAATACACTATTTCAGAATATTTGCTATCTCAGAAAATAATTGGAAAGGAAACAAAGGAGCTTTAGCTTGTCTTATAATACTTATTTCTTAATAATATTATGTGAATATGAATCAATATGAATATTAATCTGAAAACTAATCTGAAATAATATGAATATTAATCTGAAGCAACTGTGATACTAGAATCTGATAGAGCCAGATAGTGAAGTTGTTATGTTATCCTTTGTATTCTTTTGTGGGTTTCAAATAATGACTTAAAAATAAATTAGAAATCCTGATACTAATTGTGGCAGGAAAGGAATTAAATCTCAGTTTAAAAGTTATTCATTAAGCCGAAAGGATTTAGGTAATGGAGATTTTCAGTTCATTTTGTGCTCTAGAAATTTTCATTTCATCAGAGTATCAAGTTTCATGAGGAATGGTGAATATTTATAGTATATGTGATTTTTCATACACATTTTTATTTAATTGTCAGTTTCAAGTATTTGAGCTTTTCAATGAAAAGACTGGCAGCTGAATGTTTCTATAAAGATAAGACATATCTGAATATTTATGAATAAGCAACAATAATTCTACCAAATTGGACGAAATTATGTTTTGCTTTGTAGCTTATATACTATTGTCCATGTGCATTTTCATCTACAATGCAAAGTATTATAAATTATCTTAATTTACAAAAAAAATCTCCATTTTACCTCATCACCAGCAATTGCCAACCACATTTACAGAACATTCAAATTAAGGAAGGATGAATTTGGTAATAAACCTTGAAAAGAGAGGTTGATTTCCATTTTTATTTTGATAAATGGTATATGGTAAAACTCAGAAGTGGCTGCAATTTGAATGATAAACTGAATATTATGTCTGGTAAAAGACATGCAAGCTTATAATTTTTTGAGCAAGGACACTCTATATGCACTATTAAGTATGCAGATCTATGCAAAGTAATGTGTCCTGGAAATGTAAAGTTACTGCTTCTGCCATTTTTGCTTCTGTGTTTGAAAGATTGACTTGCTTTGACCATGTATCCTTTATATCTCGCATATGTAGGGATTTGAGTTAACGACTCTAACTTCTTGTTTGGCTCTGTTTCTGAAGCTGTTTACATTTGCCTTATTTTAACATATTTTCATCCAAATGGAACTATCACAAATTGATCCATACAGGATATTATTGAAGATTTTTTTGTTTCATAAACATCAGTTTCTCTTCAGCATTATTTTAGTTTCTTTTTCAGTTGTCTCCTTGAGATAATTGCCTCTAAAAATCCACATTCATTCACAAAAATGATTATATGTGCCAAAATTGGTGCTAGGAATGCTCTGTGGAAAGAGGAAAAAATGAAATAATTCAACCCTATAGAAAAAACAAAGAACAGAAGCAAATAATTGCAAAATAATGAAAATGTACAAAGTAATTCTATGAGTTAGTGGGAAAAAAAAATGGCTAAGATCCTAAGGAAGAGAGTAGGGAAGCCTTCTTATGTTCTCTGAGAATTAATGTATCCCTCAATTTACTGAATTATTATATATATTTAGTACTTTGAGATGTGCAAGTTCTAGTGATTTAATGTCTGTTTTGACATTCTAGGAAGTCAATGATGCAAATTAGTGATTTGACATATGTGAGCTAATATATGCTTTTTTGTTTTCTAGTTCAAATCTAGATTAATTTGATCAAGGATCTGTGCTTATAAAAGAGATGAGAATCTTTCTGTTTATCCTATGATGTACACATATAAAAGTTTGCTTTTTCTCCAACATTGCCTTGAAATCACAGATTTTTCTATCTCATGAGGCTATTTAGAATATTCACTATGGTCCTCTAGTCACATAAGCTATAACTGGTGTGAATCACACCTAATTATCTTTGGCACATTCATTCTATTATTTATCTTACATTTATACACTTTGTAAAACATTAAACACAAGAACTCCATAGCTAAGGAGACTAGATTTTGATTACTACTATCACACTTGGTTTAAATTACAAAGTATCCTTTTCTAGTAATTTCAGAATCTTAATGGTGAATTTTGCCATGACTGTTAGGTTTTTAATATTTGTTTTTATTGACTTTATTCTGTATATGTACACAAGGTCTTCTGGATCTAGACAGATTAACAATTATAATTTAAGTAATGTAATAATAATAACAACACATAAATAAATACGCTTCTCTAAGAGACAGATTAACCTCCCATGTCTCGAGTTATTATAACCTAGAGATGTCTGTAAGGTCCTGGGCCTCCTTCACTTCAATGTATAAACATAAACCTCCTCTCTGGAGTCAGGTAAAGCTCCCCAGCATTCTCTCACCATTGGTATAATTAGTCGTAAATTAACTTCTCCAGGGTTACTCTTACCTCAGGAAATCAAGTTTCTAGCAAAATTCATACAGAAAGCCCAAACTCTGCTGAACACAAAAATGATTTCTTTGCACCAGAGAATGATAACATGTAACTTCGATTTGTTTTTGTTTTTGCTTTCCTGTGAGATATTTTTGAAAGCTATACTCTTTTGGAGAGGGTAGTATATAAAACTTCAGAGTTCTTTAATCTGAATACTATTATTATATTAACTCTTGAAAACTATACTTTCAATGTGAGACTATCATTGCCTTCCAATGCTATCATAGTAAAGCACTCTACAGTTATGTTTGCAGTGGAAATACCTGTTAATTGGAGAGTTAAGGTTTCACATGTTGTTTGAATTTTAAAATTTTGATGGTATGATCCTAGTAGTCACATTGGTCAGAATTTATCATGAGCAATAATTCACTTGAAGTAAGCAAGAAACTCAGTGCTATAACAAGTTATGATATAGTTATCTAGATCATGGTATTGTTGCTAAATTTTAAAATTATAATCAATCAATAAAATTACAACAAATTCTAATTTTCAAAAATATTCTTTATCGTTGCCATATACTATCAAAATTAAACATTGTAAGAATAATACAATTAGGAAAAGTATGTAATTATATTAAAAACAGTAGAAGAAGATCTTATACAATTTTAAATCTTCCTGTTAAATGTTGCCTTTAATAATTTTGAATTCTTATCACAGGTTTTGAACTTTCACATTGTGAGGATCCTGGCATTCCACAATTCGGATACAAGATCAGTGACCAAGGCCACTTTGCTGGTAGCACTATTATTTATGGATGCAATCCAGGCTACACTCTTCATGGAAGTAGCCTTCTCAAGTGCATGACAGGGGAGAGAAGAGCATGGGACTATCCTCTGCCTTCCTGTATTGGTAGGATACTATTTTATATTTTCATAAATATTTCTTTAGAAGTTTATCCACATAAAAGTTTATCCACTTGTACCTTTTCAAATGATCTTATCTGTCCACCCACAACTCATACCTTAAATCAGGGAGTTAATGAGTTCATAGCTCAGATTTGTCAGAAGAAATTAATGGAAAGTGAAAGGGTCTTTTTCATAAGCTCATCGATGAGTACTTTTTTTTTTTTTTTTTTTTTTTGTACAACATGAAAGGAGTTTCTCCTATCTTGACACAAAATTTGTACCTCCCTACAAAAATATGTTAAGATTCTTATCTTATCATACACATTTACGGAATCATATTGACTAGATTTGTTTTCATAAACAAAATTATCACCTGCCCTGGGGTCAAGTTAGATGAAAAAACAATGAGCCATTCTCAATAACTTCAAGGCTTTCTTTTATAAATACTTTTTCAAAAATCTAAGTAAGAACATAAGCTTTTCTTATGTGTATGTAGCATAACATAATTTACTAATTTTAATAAGAAGAGGCAAGCGCCATCAGATATATTGCCTACATGAAGCTAGAGAATTGATCCTGTTCTCATTGCACAGCCGGAGTGCTACCAATATATAGATCAATTAATGAATGACTGGGTATGTATGAGTAGGAGCATGGACAGAAAAGTATTGATAAAGATGCTGGGGTTTGAGGGGAGAAGGGATTGTTCTGTTTTCTTTTCCTGCTGGAAAGATCAAATAGGTGTCAGGCTGGAATATTGGACCAGAAGGAAACATTTTAACAAAACACTGACTCCTTAATAGGTAACAAACGTGCAGCTACTCTTTAGGCATTCTTATTTCTTGATATTGATGGAGGCACAAATCCTTTCTGCATTAGGCCCATATGCATAAAATTGTACTAAACAGGGGATCCCTGGGTGGCTCAGCGGTTTAGCACCTGCCTTTGACCCGGGGCACAATCCTGGAGTCCCGGGATCGAGTCCCACATCAGGCTCCCGGCATGGAGCCTGCTTCTCCCTCTGCCTGTGTCTCTGCCTCTCTCTCTCTCTCTCTCTCTGTCTATCATGAATAAATAAATAAAATATTAAAAAAAATTGTACTAAACATAAAAAACATAACCACTTTATTAAGTATAACTGATATCTAAATATTGCACATCCTTAATACATATAAATTGATGTGTTTGGAAATTAACACGTTCCAAGTTCCAAACTTAAACGTTCCAAATGTCTGTCTTTGTTAGTTGATATGATTAACATAGGAATCTCCACAAAACTTGCTAGAAAGCAAGTATAAAGAAAAAAAAAAGGAAATTCCAGTAATTAAAGGCCTTGCAAATAATTGCATGGTGTTTTTGATGCCACAAGACCTCTGTTGGTTTATTGAAACATTGGTTCACATAGGAAGCAAACATGTTTTTATGTAACCAAAATGCAATCATAGGCCTTTCTTTTCAGATGGCATCTGATTTTGGATAGATTAGGAAAGTAATATCTGAAATAATAATCAACCTAAATTGACAAAGCTTAGGATTCTGGAATATGACCAATGGTCAGCCCATTGGCATTAGTTATGAGAAAAATATAGTACTGATTAATTCTTTCTAAAGTTGTATTCTTTGATGTGAATATGAAGTATATTTAGAAAAGCAATAAGGATTGCAATTGCACAAAACTATAAACTTGTAATCCTGATTTTCTATGCTGTCCTTAAAATCACAAAGTAATTTATGTTAAAAATTATATATTTTCTATATATGTTGAACCAAGCTAAAAACATTTTTCTTTTTAAAAGATTTTATGTAAACAAAAGGACATATGGCTTGTGATCAGAAGATTTTAATTCTGTTCATAACGAATCAATGCACTTTATATTTACAAATCTCCAAAGTCAAAACTTAAGTGATTTCAGGGGCATCTGCCTGGCACAAGAAGTTGAGCATCTGACTCTTGGTTTCAACTCAGGTCCGTGGTCTCAGGATCTTGAGATCCAGCCCTCTGAGGGCTTGGCTCAGAGTTCGCTTACAGTGTCTCTCTCCCTCTCCCTCTGACCCACTTCACCAGTCCCTCTCTCTTTCTCTCTAAAAAAAATAAATAAAGCTTTAAAACAACAACAACAACAACAACAACAACAACAGCTTAGTGACTTGATACTGCTCAAGGCTTCATGAGAAAGGTAAACTTTTTTTTTCTATTTTTAATGACGAATTGTAAGGAATAACAGCTGAAAATAGTTGGATACATGATGTGTCACGCTGATGATTTCCATGATAACAGAAAATGAAATTCTATTTTAGATGGTGTTCTCTACTGGCAACAATTAATAACTTTGCCACCTGGCCTAAGATCATAATTTTTTGTGCTCACTAACCTTAAATATCTATTCTGGCTATATATTTGCCTTTCTCAAATAAGAAACTTTTTCTCTATTATATGGATTATCTCTAAGTAATTATATTTTTGAAGCTTATACATGGATCAAATAATTTTTGAAACATAGCTAGGAGGATTTAACCTATATACCTTCTTTAAACACTATTTCATTTTTATATTGCAAACATATGCCTTCTGTTAGAATATGAACTCTAGAGCTATGGCATATCTCACTCGTTCATTTGAAGTCAAAATGCCAGGTAAAATTTGTAGAAAAGAAGTATGGAGAAAAAGATAATGTTTAAATTCAAGGTACAACACAGTACACAAAACTCCAGTTTGACCTTTAACTGATTAAAAATTAGTCTGGAGAAATGAAATATCAAATCTGTTCTCCTAGTAAATGTATGCCATAATAGTGATAAGTTCTAAAGAAATTATGTAAAAACTTAGTTACATAGTGTAAGGTTATCCAACAAAATTTTTGTTAAAAAATGAGAAATATCTAAACAAGGGATAGCGACATCTCAAATATTGATATTTTATTATTTACATTAAAAATAACAAATTTGTTATTATAAATTAATGTTGCAATACAAAATAAAATTGCTTAGTCCTCTATGACTATGTGTATCTGTCAACATTCACCAGTGAAATAGGATCAGTAGAATATCTAAATCTAGATCAGTCAATTGATTGATTGATTGATCTAAGAGATTTATTTATTTTAAGGATTTGATTCTAATGTTGTGGGAACTGACAAGTCCAAAATCCATAGGGAAAGTCAAAAGGGTGGAAACTCAGGCAGTTGTCAATGTTGCAATTTTGAAGGAGAATTTCTTTTTTCTTAGAAAACTCAGTTTTTGCTCTTAAGGCCTTCCAAATGACTAGATGAAGCCTACCCATATTATCAAAGGATAATTTATTTTACTAAATTCAACTAATTATAGATGTTAACCACATCTATAAATACTTCCACATCAATACCTACATTAGTGTTTGATTGTATAACTGGGTCCTACAGCCTAACCACGTTGACACATTAATCATTAGAATGGAGTGAAATATAATATGTAAAAAAATCTTTGAAATAAATTTGTCTATGTTAATAGTGCCTATACATTTGAACCATTACATTCAGTTGTTATTAGGTCTCTTCCAAATGCTCAAAGTTTGTCATTGACTGTCTTTGCTCCAATAATAAAAACAAAACAAAACAAAGCACCCCAAGAAGCTTAATTCAGCCATTGGATGTAAGATAGAAACAGTACAGAGTACAAGAAAAACAATATAGAAGCACCTTCAGAGCAGTCTGGGTGGCTCAGCGGTTTAGCGCCTGCCTTCAGCCCCAGGGTGTGATCCTGGAGACCCAGGATCGAGTCCCATGTCAGGCTTCCTGTATGGAGCCTGCTTCTCCCTCTGCCTGTGTCTCTGCCTCTCTCTCTCTCTGTGTCTCTTATGAATAAATAAATAAAATCTTAAAACAAAAACAAAAAAAAAGCACCTTCATATATTTAAGCAAAAAGTAAAATGTTTTGTTTTTGTTTTTGTAGGAAATAATCTGGAGAAATTTCAAATGTGCTATGTGTTAAGAGAGCATTATTTTTGTTTCTAGGGTTTAAAGATGTAGGACAATATGCCAACTGCAACACAGTTTCTCTTGTCTTCAATACAGAGAGCTCTTTCTAGATGATCTCTTTACTGACGTAAAACCTCTCCAGACATCCCAATATATAAAATAGCATTGAAATGGAAAGGAAATCCTCCAAAAGATTAAAATATATATATATATATTGTATGACAATACTTAACATTTTTAATTTGATGAGTTTTATAAAATTTAGGGGCCCATTAAAGAAAACTAAACTAGATTTTACTGAAGTGAGAAATCTAATAAAAATGCCACTTTGACTTTTGGGAGGTTAAAAGGGAAAGAGTTTAGAGTGATTTAAAGGGGAATAAAAGGACAATGAAATTTAGAAGGCCTGAGGGACCGCAGTAAAGATTAGTTTTTCTCAGAGGTGGGGTAGCAAGATGATGAATTATTCAGACCACAACCAAGGAGCAGTGAGCAGCTTGCCATCTGTTTCCCCTCTTCAAATTATCATTATTTAATAACACATCTTAAAATCTTTGAATGCCTAAAGTCAGAATTTTTTAGTATGTCCTTTTTTTATTCCCTAATTAGGTTAATTTTACTATCTTTTATGTGACCTAACTTGAGACTTTGCTTTATTGTAATATATTTTTGCTTCGATCAATACATTAATACATTAATCTGAGAAAGTATGTACAAATGTCTTGTTTTAAGATGAGGGATGATCAGTTCTTATTTTCCGTAAGGTGCAAATAGATATAAATGAGAAATTCGTCAATTGCTTTGCAAAAAGATCGGCATTAAATCATGACTTAACTTCTAATTATTTTTCTATAGCTGAATGTGGAGGTCGTTTTAAAGGAGAATCGTCGGGAAGAATCTTATCTCCTGGTTATCCCTTCCCATATGACAATAATCTGCGTTGCATGTGGATGATTGAGGTAGATCCAGGAAACATTGTCAGGTAAATGGATTTCATTTTCTCAAAATCACTAGGGAATCTGAAATTTCTGATCAGTGTCAATATATAACATCAAGCATCAAGATTTTTCAATGTTTTTAGCCTTGGCAAAGAAGAATATGATTTTTATCTGTTTAAAGTATGAAAAGTATCCAGAAGCATGCTTTCTTGTTTATGGGTCACCATCATAGCTCATATAACCCCTAGAGGGAAGCTTTTCGCAGTTTTAATAGATCACAGAGATTAGGAATTTTTTTATGCTTCTTTGATACTTTAATCTTTCAATTCTTGATGATTCAAGATGCCAAGTCCACCGTTTTGCTCAGAATACAAAGTTGTGCAGGCCACTATTGTAAGTTCAGCTTCATGAACATTTGGAAGAAATAAGAATAGAAGGGGAATCAATAATACTCTGTCTCCCTGGCTTTAGGCATATCTCTGGAGCATAAACTCTCTGCCTCTTTAACCATTCTGATTCCCCTTTCCTGCTGAGTTTAGTTAGGTGGCTCACAGTTCTTCACATTATCAGCCCTTAGATGAAAGGAGAACCATCACCTCCCAAAACAACACCAGTCAGATTTCCAAGGCTATCATATTCTCTAAATCCTAGTTTAACTATTATGGTTATGACTGGGAGCAGATTAATAAATGAACAAGTAAAGCCTCCTCTTGGGACAAATCTGAGCTAATTGGTGTATTATCACTCCCAAAACAATGACTTTAAGAATTGCTGTTTTATATAACGAAATTTCAGACAGGTTTCTGGGTGGTGAGGTGGTTATAGAAAACAAATATTATCCTTCATATAACATGCTAAGAGGTACACTCCACGAATTGTTCAGTATGAACTGGTACATAACTTTTGCAAGGGAATTTGCAGAACTCAAAATAGCCTACCCCAGATCAGTCCTCATACTGTTTTTCTTTAGCATAGATCATACATTGTTTTATTTAGTATTAGAATTAGCAAAACTGAAAATGTTAAAGTCAATAGAATTCTGGAATTTTTTTTAAATTACAGAACAATATTTGATATTAAATTGCAACACCAATTTAAAGCTATAACTATTCACATATCAAAGATGAATGTGATATATGTAGAGAGAATTGAGCATGTTGTAATAATTGGATTTCTAATTTTTGGCATTGGCCACAAAAAATATCAAACACTAATTTTGTCTAGATTAGATATAAAGCTGATTTAACATGAAACAGTTTTTTTGTTTATTTTTTCTACATTTGAGAGGGGTAGTGTTGGGTAGACATTACTTTTTATTTCACATTAAGAAACTTCCCTTTTAGATGACTGGGTGTAATTATAATGTTGAATTTTTTAAAAATACTTTTTCTGTATATCTTGAGATGTTCATGTAATTTATTTTCCTTAAACCTATCATTGTAATGAAATGCATTGATTGATTTTTTTTAATATGAACTAATTCTTGCTTTCCTGGAATAACTTCATTTTGATTCTGATAAAACAAACAAACTTGAAATGTTGGTAAAAATACATACTATGGTGTCAGAAAACTTAAGTTCAATTCATGACTTTGCTACCCTATGGGCAATTTTATTTAATCTGTCTCAACTCCATTCACCACGCTTATAGATTTTAGATAAAATACCTTCCTGCTTCACTGGGTCATTGTAACAATTTAACAAAGAAAATATATGTAATGCTTTTTGCAGTGCCTGACGTGTACTAGATCCTCCATCAGTGCCTGGTGTGTATTCCATAAGTGCCACCTAATGTGGCTACAGTTAAAACTCATGAACACAGAAAAGAATGTATATCTGAAGTTTCTGTAATTTGCAAAGGTGAAATAATAGTACTTTCAATCATATTTTAGAAAACCAAATTATACTGTTCAAAAAATATGTATTAAGTTTATATGTGCTGTTTACATAGTTCATTTTTTATCTGATAGAATAAAAATATCTAATAAAATCAAAGACATATATTTGTTATATTCTTTATTTAAAACTGAATCCATGTTTACTTTTATTTTTATTTTTTTTAAACTGAATCCATTTTTAAAATAATCAAACAGAGAAATGTGGTTCTCCCACAGCCTACAGTTTCTTGCTTTTGATACGGAAGCATCACATGATATACTTCGAGTTTGGGATGGCCCACCAGAAAATGAGATGCTCCTAAAGGAAATTAGTGGATCTCTTATTCCTGAAGGAATCCATAGCACTCTCAACATAGTAACCATCCAGTTTGACACAGATTTTTATATCAGCAAATCTGGATTTGCAATTCAGTTTTCAAGTGAGTTATTATTTTATTTCTTAAATGTACAAAAATAATGCTATTCAAATAGTAATTTAACGTTACTGCCCAAAGCTTTAATTTTAAGATTTTAATGATCCTAAATATTCTTATTTCTGGTCTTCCTTCATTTTTAGTTAAGGTAAAATATACTTGGACAAAAGAATGTAATTAGCTTGGAATTATTTAATTGTTGAGACCTCTCTACTGGCCAAACGAATTTTTTTAAAGTATAGGTGGTGTTCAAATAATTAAGCAAATGAAATGATTACATTAAAAAAAGCTTGTAATTTTGATTTACCATGAAACTGTGTATTGCAAAATGTGAAATTTTTGTAGATAAGAAAGAAAATGAATACTTGCCATTACAAAAAAAAGCAACCCTATATTTTTACTAATTTTGTTTCTCTTCTTTTAAAGACCTTAATTATATATTCCCAGATACTTTGACAAAATATTTTAGATCTACTTTTAAATTAAAGACTTCCTATAACAATGAAATGTCATTCATCGTAAGTAATTATCAGTGTTCACGGTATTTCCACCCCCCCTTTTTTTTCTTTCTATGGCACTGCTAAGTGGCTAAATATATGTTGTTTTGTAAAAGGGATTTTTGCTTAGTGACTGGAGAAAATGAATAAAAACTTAAAAATTTTAATCGTTACATTTTTACTTTTATTGCCAATATACATTGCCTCCTTGAGAAAATTATCTAATGGATTTTCTAATTGTATAGTCTTTAAAAAAAAAAAAACCTATTAACAGAAACTTGTACAAATTTCTAAGATCATCTATGGAAAGCATGCAAACCAGTATTCCTGAATTCAAGTCCTGGCTCCTTACTAACTACTGAATTTGGGTAACTGATCTCATCATCTGAGGCTGAGTTTTCTAATTCACTTAGGTATAATAATGCTTATCTCATAAATACATTATTAGAATTTAACATGATCATGTGTGCACAGTATTTGGTATTAGGTATATAGCTCAGTGAACTATTGTTACTATACGAGTAAATGTAAAATTGAAATTCTTTGAAAAAAACAAAAATAAAAACAAAACAAAATCATAAGGAACTTTTGAAATTACTGTCCACAAAATATATTTCTTTTAGGTAAAGATCTGGTTAATAAAATTAAACATTTTGACGGACATTTGGTTCGTGGCACAGAGTTCTTTGACATATTTGACTAACATAAGTGCATGGTTTTGTACTTTGTAAATCAATCTTGTGTGAGAGCTGTAAATCAGTACAGAAGAGCCAATATCTGTAAATTTATACTTTATCTTATGAGAAAAAGAAAAAAGGATGAAAAATGAAATTACCATGTAATTGGTGAACATAAATGGCTTCTAATTCTGAAACACCAATTAAATATTATTCATATTTATATCTTTGAATTTTTACTTTTTATTTTTCTTTATATGAATATAGGAACAGTTTGTCAGTGATTGCTGTTCAACTTCAATTCTTTCTCATTACAGTTGGGCAACTAACAGTTCCCCTTTCCTTTACCTTAAATTAGTAATATATAATATTTTATATTTAAGTGGTTATTATGATTCATTGTCTGACTTTATTCATGTGAAAAATTGCATTTAAAGCTAGTGTTTGTGAATGACAAGTTCATCTGCTTAATAGATACAGGCTGTTTTACATATGTTTCTAGGAATTTTTAATGCAGATTTGTCAGTGAAATTAGTAATGCTTTTTTATATTTATTGTATTTATAGGGCATTTAAAGAAACAATATGCTTCATACCAAAACTTTAATAAATCTGCCTTCATAATTTTTTAAGATGCATAGAAATTTGTACTGGTGATCTGAGAATAAAAGCCTATCCATTGAAGTAAAATTACTTTGAGGGTGGATATGTTATATTTTGAAAAGCATCATTCAATGAAAATTAGTCTCTTATATGGATATCTTCTGTTACTCATTTTTACATGGCTTTCCAAGTGTCCAGATTTCAAAATCAAAAATACCCTTTTATATGAATGAGATCTTTCTTGGTGTGCAGAAAACATGTCAAGTGCTTTATATACATAATCTCATTTAATCCTCACAAAAGCCATATGATTTATGTAGGGTCATTCTCATTTCCCACATAAATGCAGAAAGGTTCAGAAAATGAGTTAATTTGTTTAAGGTCATTGTACTAACAGATGCCTGGAGCTGTGGCTCAAATGCACATTGGCTGCACGGAACTTTTGGCTTGTGCCTGGTACCTAGTAAATCTTGGTAGTTGTGGCCATCATTATGCTGTCGTTATTATTTAGACACACGTATAAATATGCTAGAGGAAATAGAAGGCTTTTAGTTACAAATTATTAGTTACAATGAAGTTCTGCAATTTAATCAGATTGTATTTCTGATCATGCTCCCAAATGCCACATCTTAACGCCAGCAAAGCAGTGACAAGGATGAAGGAACACTGGAGTGCATGCATGACCATTTAGAAGGGACCATTGCCCCCTGTGGCTATAGGAAGACAGCCTACTTTTATTTTTTTAAATTTATTTTTATTTATTTTTTTAAATAACATTTATT
This sequence comes from Canis aureus, assembly GCF_053574225.1. Classification (NCBI taxonomy): domain Eukaryota; kingdom Metazoa; phylum Chordata; class Mammalia; order Carnivora; family Canidae; genus Canis; species Canis aureus. The sequence continues at coordinate 15,759,464 of NC_135624.1, read as the reverse complement.
TATTTACTTGAGGGGGTGGGGGTGGGGGTAGGAAAGAGGAGAGAAAAATCCCTAACCAGACTCCCTGCAGAGCACAGAGCTCCAAGACATTTTGTGGGACTCAACCTCAGGACCCTAAGATCATGACCTGAGCTAAAATCAAAAGTCAGGCCGCTTCACCAGCTGAGCCACGCAGGCACCCAAAGACAAGCTACTTTTAAAATGGAACTTGAAATAAGGAGTTTTACGTAAAGTCATCTAAGTTTCAAAGTAAACCGTCTTTAAAAAAATGTTAACGGACTATAGGCCAGTAAAACACTGCTGTAGGTGAAATTTGGCTTGCAGGGCAGAGTTTGCTGCTTTAGTGGCTTACAGAACATCTTCTTCCCTATATAAATTTGAATCATGTTACCTATTTATTTGTTCATTTACTGTAGGACAGTCTATTAAGGACCAATTGTTAAGCATATTTACCTGTAATTATTTCTCAATTGCATTTTGCCTTTCACTCAGGCAGATCTTCTTAGTTTCATAAATACGCACACATACTCACACACTCACACTCACACACCCCGTGCTGCCTTCTGTGAAAATCATTTTCACTTTAAGCGTTTTGCTGCTCCTTTTGTTTAAATCTTTCTCATACTTCCAGACTCGGCACCCAGACTTCTTTTTATAAAACATTTTCTGACCTCCTTTTCTAAAACATATTCCAACCCATGCCCCAAGCACTCGCTGTAATTTTTTCCTGAGGATGAGAATAGTTTATAATTCATTGTTCTGAAGATGTTTTAATTATGTGATCTTTGCCCCCCTGATGTATTGTGAGTACCTTTGTCTCCCTAATGTCTCTAAAAGAACAAATTTTCTCTTTAGGACAATCATATAATTTATTGTTCAAATCTTAGGTAATTGTTGGGAGTGCAAGAAGACACTGTTTAAAATTAAGCTGGCTGACAAGCATAAACCGGGACTGTCGTTACCTAATCAGGACGTATCATTTTAATTAAATCAGACTTGTATTGTATTCTGTCCCCACCCCCCGGACCCCCCCACCCGATGCCCAGTCCTCTGTTGAGCAAAGTAGCTGTTGTTTAGTGAGTGTCAGACAATGGATTTTAAAAAGAGAAACAAATCAGGCAATACTGGCAGAAGAATCTTCAGCAGCAAAATTCAACCAATGAAATGCATTTCACTGGACTTGGGACAAATGAATTTAACTGAAATGTAGCTCACATACCAGCTTTATAATCATCATTAAGCCACTGTCAGCAGCCACAGGCCTTCCATTTCATGATCTGTTCGTTATTTGTAAAGTATGTCACGTTGGCTCTTGGTGTTCTAGTCTGCAAGGCACTTTTGCGTAATCAGAGCTACTTAAGTCTGCCGCCGCCTCCTGCCGTCCTATGTGCTGTCCTTGGTTCTCAGCAGTCAGCCTTATATCCCCTGCTTAAATGTGTAATCTGCCTCTCTTGTCCCACTTTAGTTCCACAGGGAAGGCATCTTCAGGGTGTCATGCTGTCATTTGCCCACAGGATAGTTGATTTTGACAGAGCATTTTCTGTGCTCTTCACTCTCTGACCTCTCTGTTAAGGATCTGCCCCCGCTGGGTAATACAGAATACGAAGGCCCATAGCTTATACTGTTGAAAATTCTCGATGAAATGGATCCCTTAGCCAGGAGAGGTTGATGTCTCCCAGCCTCAAAAGACGGCATGGTGCCCCTGTCTTTGTTCTCATCCTCATTATCACTGCCTGTGCTACTGTGACAGTCAACTAGCCACTCACTTCATTATCCCTCCAGCAGACTTTTCTCCATATTTCCACCTGACTGATGTTTTTAAAAAAACAAGTCAGATATCACCCCTCCATTTCAATTTTTTTTTTAATGGACACACAGTCTTAAGTTCAAAACTTTGGAATTACATCTAAAGCCTCCACAATTTGCAGCCAAACTGCCTGCCAGCTTCATCCTTCACTACTCATTTATATACATCTAGTCCTCTAACTACACTTTCCTGATAGGACAATGTCTTTTCACTTTTCTGCTTCTCTTCCATATTCCTGAAACAGGTAGGTCCACATTCAAAAATCTATAAATTCTTAGGCATTTTCCAAGGTCCAGGATAAATGATAATGTCTGGTACTGATGAACTCCTAGGCAGAATTAGTCATTTCCACATCTGTACTGCCATATGGTCTAGTTTACCCAGAACAGTCTGAGTTTATGCACGTTGTCCTAGCATCCTGACTGGTTGGGGGCTTGGATCTGTATTTTCTTTTTTAGCAAAGTATCATTATTTGGGCCAATATAGGCCAGTACTCTACAGTAATAGGCTACTATTCTGTTAAAATACCCAAGGTGTATTTATTAGACCTCTATTTTGTGTTTGATCTCATCTAGTCATGTGTGAGATATGTTCATAGAGTTCAGAGTAATTATTATGCATGATTAAATTTGAAAAACAAATACTGATAACCTACCTCCATTTTCTAATCTTTTCCATATGCCAGGTAATTCACACTTCCCTTTCAAGGAGAATTTATAGGGCACTTGTAGGTAAATCAAATATTCTCAGATATGAACATCTAACTTATTCTGATTTTGGAAGGTAGTGGGAGAAGCATTTGATGCTATTGCCCTGCAAGCTGTTTTGTATAACAGCAAGTTATGTCATAGTCTTGCTGTGGTTTGAAAGATACATAAAGCTGTCAGGACATGAATTGGCAGGATTAGCAGGAAAAATGTGTTCTTGAAATATGCGCAAAAATAGAGGCTCAGGAGATGTGCTGCAAAGCTAAGGTATATAGTCTGCATGTTCTTTCCATGAGTGTTTTTGTTATTTATTTTGTGGGGTCAATTCACAACTATTTATTTTATCATAGAAATATTTTTTTAAATTTTATTACAATAGACATTTATAACAGGAGTGATTTTAAAAAGTACATGTTTAATGAAAATGTATGTAGTGAATATTCACCATCCAAAAGGCCAAAGGATCCTGAGATCCACAAAGATAAACTTACCTTTGAAAAAGTTGAAACTGGGCCCTCAAAAGACAGCAGGGAAGAATCTAGAATATTTTTTTTTAAACAACTTTTTTTTTTTTTAAGTTTTTTATTTATTTATGATACTCACAGAGAGAGAGAGGCAGAGGCATAGGCAGAGGGAGAAGCAGGCTCCATGCACCGGGAGCCCAATGTGGGACTCGATCCCGGGTCTCCAGGATCGTGCCCTGGGCCAAAGGCAGGCGCCAAACTGCTGCGCCACCCAGGGATCCCCCAGAATCTAGAATATTTTTATTGATATTTGTAAATCAAAAGTATATACAGAAACATATTTTTATTTTTATTTATCTTTTATTTTTTAATTTATTCATGAGAGACACAGAGAGAGACAGAGACATAGAAAGAGGTAAAAGGCTCCCTGCAGGGAGCCCAATGCGGGACTCGATCCCAGGACCCCAGGATCATGCCCTGAGCCGAAGGCAGATGCTCAACTGCTGAGCCACCCAAGCTTCCCACAGAAACACATTTTTTTTTAAAGAAACTGAGAGTTCCATGTAATCTCATTTCAATAAAACATGTTTTGATAAGTGGCAAAAATATTTTACAGAGGAAATCATATGCTGATTGATTATTTTTGTCTTAACCCAAAAGTAGTATAATACTGAATTACATGAGACTTTATTGCCTCGTGTATCATGTTAACATTATATAGGCTGTGGAGGGGCAATTTTATATTATAAAATATAATATATAATTAAATGGTCATTTGAAGCCATGATCATGTATTAATTCTAGCATTTGAAAAGAATGTGTACCTGCCATTATTGTGTGGAGTGTTTTGTAAATACCAATTATATATAGTTGGTGGTTATTATTGTGTTTGAAGTGTTCAATATCGTTACTGGTTTTCTGTCTACTTTTTTTTTTATCAACTAATGAAAGAGAAGTGTCGAAATGTCCAGTTGCAATTGTAGATGCATCTACTTATTCTTTCTGTCCTGTCATATTTTTGCTTTGTGTATAATGAAGATATGTCATTAAGTGCATAACATTTTAGATGCTGCATCTTCTTAATGAGTTGACATTTTCATTACTAAGAAAGACCTCTTTTTCACTGATAATTTACCATGTCTTGAAATTTACTTTGTCTCATATAAATATCTTATGACTCATATAGCACTAGTGTACTATTTAGCATCCTTTTAACTTGGTAGTGACTGTATATTTAAAGTAGGTTTCTAGTAGAGGCACATGATTCTCAAGTTCTTTATAAAGTCTGAAAAATCTCCTTTTTAGTAATAGTCTCCTAAATTAGTAGACCATTTACATCTAATGTTAATTTTTTATATGGTTGGCTTTGTCTATTATTATTTTTATTGGATTCAGCTGTTCATTGCTCCTTTTTATCACGATCGTATTTTTCTCCTCTATTAACTTTTTTTAACCTTTTGATCCCTTTCACCCATTCCTTCACTTCCCCAACCCCCTTCCTCTGCCAATTGCCTATTGATTCTCTGTACCTATAAGCTTAGGGTTTTTTTTTTTTTTTTTTTTTGATTTGCCACTTGGGACAACATGGATGGACCTTGAGGGCATTATATTAACTGAAATAAGTCAGAGAAAGAGAGATAACATATGATTTTTAGTCCCAAATGGCAAAGCTGTATCTTTTTTATAGCTGAATAATACTCCATTGCATGCATACACATGCACCTGCACCCCCCACAATTTCCTTATCCATTCATTTAACAATAGAGATTTAGGTTGTTTCCATGTATTGGTTATTATAAATACTGCTACAATGAACATGGGGATGCTATATATTTTTGAGTCAGTGTTTTCATTATCTTTAGGAAATAGAAGTGGAAATGCTGGATCATATAGAAAATCTATTTTTAATTTTTTGAGGAAAACTCCACACTGTTTTTCATAGTATCCACCAACAGTACACAAAGATTACCTTTTCACTACATCCTTATGAACACTTGTAGTTTCTTGGTTTTTTTATAATAACCATTCTAACTGATGTGAAATGATATTTCATTGTGATTACAATTTGCATTTCCCTGATGATTAATGATGTTGAGCATCTTTTCCTTTACATGTTAGCCATGTATGTCTTCTTTGGAAAAATGTCTGTTTGGATCCTCTGCCCATTTTTAAATTAGATTTATTTGTTTGTTTTTGTTTTTTAGTTATTTTTTGCCACTGAGTTGTATGAGTTCTTTATATATTTTGGATATTAGCCCTTTGTCAGATATATGACTTGCAAATATTTTTCCCCATTTAGTACATTGCCTTTTCATTTTGTTAGTGGTTTCCTTTGCTGTGCAGAAGCTCTTTAATTCAATACAGTCTCACTTGTTTATTTTTGTTTTTGTTTCCTTTACTTTGGGTGTCAGATTTTTAAAATAACACCATGACCTATGTCAAATTGCTTAGTGCCTGTGCTTTCTTCTAAGAGTTTTATGGCTTCAGGTCCTAGTTTTATGGCCTCAGGTTCAAGTCTTTAATTCTTTGTGGTTTTTTTTTTGTTTTGTTTTGTTTTTTTTTGTATAATATAAGTAGTTTCATTCTCTTGTTTTTGGCTAATTTTCCCAATTCCATTTATTAAAGAGTCTGTCTTTTCCCCATGTAATATTCTTGGCTACTTTCTTATAAATTAATGGACTGTATATACATAGGCTTATTTTGGAGTTCTCTACTCAGTTCCGTTGCTCTTTGTGTCTATTTTTATGACAATAACACATGATTTTAATTATGATAGCTTTGTAATACAGTTTGAAATCCGGAAGCATGATGGCTCCAGCTTTGTTCTTCTTTCTCAGATTGCTACTCTATGTAGGGCCTTTTGTGATTCCATACAAATTTTAGGATTATTTGTTCTACTTCTGTGAAAAATGCAATTGAAATTTTGAGACAGAGTGCATTGAATTTGTAGATTACTTTGGGTAGTATGGACATCTCGACAATATTAATTCTTCCAATCCATGAGCATGGAATATCTTTCCATTTATTTGTGTCTTTTTCAATCTCTCTCCTTAATGTGTTGTAGTTTTTAAAATATAAGTCTTTTGCCTTCTTGGTTAGGTTTATTTCTAGGCATTTTATTCTTTTTGATGCAATTTTAATTGGGATTTTTCAGGGGCAGCCAGGGTGGCCCAGTGGTTTAGCACCTGCCTTCAGCCCAGGGTGTGATCCTGGAGACCCAGAATCGAGTCCCATGTTGGGCTCCCTGCATGGAGCCTGCTTCTCCCTCTGCGTGTGTCTCTGCCCCTCTCTCTCTCTGTCTCTCTCATGAATAAATAAATAAAAATCTTAAAAAAAAAAAGAGCCTTACAATAGTATATTTCCATTTCCCCTTTAGTCCTTTGGGCAATTGTTTTCATTTATCTCACTTCTGTATATGTGAACACTCAAGTACATATTTTTTTAACTTTAAGCAGATAATTATCTTTTAAATATTTTTAAGTAAGACAAATTTCAGATTTTAAAATTTAAATTATTAAATATAGTTGTTTGTTCTGTGATAATAATACAAATTTTGATGATAAATAGCCTCATGATAAAAACAAAGCTCCCATAAAATTAAGAAACAGAAATATACTGAGAATTCATTGTGATGTACATATAATTCATAACTGTGATCAAGCAGATGCTACTCATCACAATAAAAATGTTAAAATTTATAGATATACTTATATACAGTGAAATAATTGAATTACATTTGTGTGCATGTGTGCAACAATGATACTGCTTCAAAAAATGAATAAGTAAACTTGAGTATGTCAGCACCATTTTCTCTCTTTGCTGCTTATTGTCATTCAGGCTTTGAAAGGTTTGCATTTCTGAAGCACTCTTTTGCAAAATTGACCAAAATTCCCTGGCATGGTGTTGAAATTATTTTAGAATTAAACCTTTAAATATGGTTTTCATTAAATCATTTGAAAATCTTTATTCAAAATATTCAATTATTGGAGTGCTAAAGATCTTCAGCTTTGAAGTTTTTGCTGAATTGCAATTAACAACAAAGTTTAGCATTAGGAAGACATTTAAATGTTTTTTTTTTTTAATAAAATTGTGAAAGTTCAAACTATCTTATTTGAAATTTTTAACCACCTAATTTTTAATTGCATTACATTTATATTTTATTGTGGAATGGAATAAAATTGAAAAGAACACAATTATACAGCTTAAAAGTGAATATTTAAAAAAGCATAATTTAAGGGGGGACATGGATGATTCAGGTTGTTATATGTCTGATTCTCAATCTCAGCTTAGGTCTTGATCTCAGGGTTCTGAGTTCAAGCCTTGCATTGGGTTCCATGCTGGATGTGGAGCCTACTTAAAAAAAAAAAAAAAAAATCATAATTTAAGAAAACTTGTTTGACAAGTTTTATATTGTAAAAAATTTTTGTCAGAGAAAGGTATCTGAAAAGAAGTAAAATTCAGTATCTATGAAAATATTTCAGCTGAAATATGTGCACATTTGCTGTATGAAAAAAATCAAATTGAAACTTTCCTCCATTTTAAAAGTTAGCCTGAAGCTTACCAGATAACTCAGTACCTATAAAGAGAAACCTTTCTTAATAAAAATAGTATGACCTGAGGAGACATCAGTTGAACACGCCAACAATTTTAAATGTACTGAAAATATCTTTACCCAGGGTGTGATCCCGGAGTCCTGGGTTGGAGTCCCACATCAGGCTCCCTGCATGAAGCCTGCTTCTCCCTCTGCTTGTGTCTCTTCCTCTCTCTCTCTCTCTGTGTCTCTCATAAATAAATAAATACAACCTTTAAAAAAAAACCTTTAACTTAAAAAAATAAGAATATATTCATTCTTTAGAAAAAAAAGAGTAAAACGCACTGAATAATCGTTAAGAAACCAATTAAAAATGTGCACATGTACCACAAATGATTATTTGATTACATTATTTTTAATGTTTAGATAATTCATATAAAGAATATATTCTTTTGTGCACAGATATATGCCATTTTGTTAGACATTATTTTAAAAACAGTTTCTATATAGATAACTATTTTGAAATGTTCATCAATATAATACCAATTTTGTTCATCAATACATATTTTTAATTATATAAATTATTTTTAACTTCTTATTTTATTCCCAGAATTTTTCAGTTTGAATGATAAAAATCACGTGATTTTAATGCCCTTTTTATTGTATTAAAGCTATGTACACATATGCTGTTCCTCTTAGATTATGTTCCTTTGAAGAGCAAGTATGTTATATTAATATTTGTATCCCTAGAAATTGGTTCTGCACCTGGTACTTAGTATTTAGTAAATGTTAAATGAATCTGATTGAGTAGGAAATCTTTTAATAATGTAAAGCTAAAAGTGCACTGATACTGTACACTGGCAGTTAGAAATAATGTGAAACCATTTTTGTATGATTTGGTTTTTTGCTTATTAATTCTAGTGATACCTTAATATTAGAATTCAATTTCAGGGATCCCTGGAGGCGCAGCAGTTTAGCGCCTGCCTTTGGCCCAGGGCGCGATCTTGGAGCCTTGGGATCGAATCCCACATCGGGCTCCCAGTGCATGGAGTCTGCTTCTCCCTCTGCCTGTGTCTCTGCCACTCTCTCTCTCTCTCTGTGTGACTATCATAAGTAATATATATATATATATATATATATATATATATATATATATAATTCAATTTCAAATTAGGCTTTTATATAATATTTTATAATTTTTATATATCTGTCCAACTTTTTTTAAAAAATAATTTTTAGATATAAAATCAGTTTCCTATATAGGTTACTTTTTGTTCTCTACTTAACATGTGTTTGATTCCACAAAAATTGTATCCATAATTTTTTTTAAGATTTTATTTATTTATTTATGAGAGAGACACAGAGAGAGGCAGAGACATAGGCAGAAGGCTATGAAGGCTTCATAGCTCACTGAGGGGAGCCTGATGCAGGACTCAATTCCAGAACCCTGGGATCATGACCTGAGCTGAAGACAGACGCTCAACAACTGAGCCACCCAGGCATCCCTGTATCAGTAATTTTATTCGCACTTTTATCCTCATACTGAAGCATAAACCACAATGAAGGTAGGGAGATATTGTCTTGTTAGAATATATCTTCAATATCAAGCATACCAATACCTGGCTTATTGTGGGGGCAGAGCAATTAACTGATAAAATAATTGAATATTCTTTTTAAAAAAAATAAATTTCTCTATCCTTGGAAATATATGACAACACTGGCTTTGAGGTTCTTTTTTGCATCCTATGCATTAGAAGCTTCGTTTCCTTCCTGGGTTGATGGCAATATCTCTGTCATGCTGCCATCTACTTTAACTTGACTTGCCATATCATTAGGTGTATCCTTAGAAACATAATGAAATTCTAAAGATAGCCACATTACTGAGTAGCTGGCAGACTGTAGGCCTAATAATAATGTTGAACATTCTTTATAAAATTGATGGACTAGTACAAAGGAAGAGCTCAATCAAGGGCAAAATACTCCAGGGTGAAATCCACCTCTAGTTTACCATCTGCATGTCAAGTATTTTCTGATGAATCTGACTCTGGATGGAGTTTTCTAACAGGTTAAATATTCCCATTACCCAACTTTACTTTCTTATACATAGTGAAGTAGAGAATATAGTGCCATTTGTCAGTCAATACAAAAGTATAAGGCAATAAAACTGGAACGAATGAATCTAAGGCCTTGTGAATACCAAATCTGGACTATTACCTTGCTGAAGTCTCCTGATACTGCAAAGACATACAATATCATTGGTCTTTAATGATTCATTTCAGAATTGATATTTTCATAGGATTATATAACATAATTGTTAGAATAGGACTTTAAAATATTATTTGGTACAAAATCAGGCAGGTAAAATGCTACTATGCCAGTTTTATAGATGAGACTGCTAAGTTTCAGGGAACAAGTGCAATATGATCAATGTCCTTTCTTACCATAGAAGAGACTTTCCTGCTTCTGATAATATTACTTATTCAACAGTATGAAGTCCTAGGTTTTTCTTTTTCGAAAGGTTTTGATATAAACAAGTCTATACCGAAGAGTCAATTTTCTGAATAGAAAGGATACGTTGGAACTTATGAGTGATTTTAGTGTATCTAGTCCCTGTTATAGAAAACAATGCAATAAGAAAATTGGAAGATTAATTTTCTTAAGGCCACTAAGATTGTCACTTAGACATTACCTCTGAATAATAGTTCAAGCTACCATCCACATTATACTTGAAATCTATATATGCACTGGTAAGGATTGTAAAATACGTATTAGGTGAAGTACATGTTTCTAATTAAATTATACTCTCATTTAGATTAAAGCAAACATAAGATTAGAAGTTAGAAGTAAAAAAAAAGAAGTTAGAAGTATATTTATAGCACTGATGAGTTGTAACAATGTTGAGAATGCATTTGATACCACTAGGTATCAAATGCTACTATGCAAGATAAAAATCACTAGGATAAAAAGATAGAGTAAAAATTAGAAGACTTGAGGATCTTTGGGTGGCTCAGCAGTTTAGTGCCTGCCTTCAGCCCAGGGCATGATCCTGAAGTCCTGGGATCGAGTCCCAGGATCGAGTCCCACATCGGGCACCCTGCATGGAGTCTTCTTCTCTCTCTGCCTCTGTTTCTGCCTCTCTCTCTCTCTGTGTCTCTCATGAATAAACAGATAAATAAATAAATAACCTTTAAAAAATAAAATAAATTTAAAGAGAAGACTTTATATTTTTACTGATGTTCAATTTATTTCTTATGTCAGGGATTTTTAACTTTTATGGTGAATTTATTCCTAACAAAAGTATTCATATCTAGATGCTTTAGTAAGTTAGAAGTTTGCAATGAGAATTTTTTTAAGTTTCCAAATGGAAGTGTTATTTGATTGTATTGACATCGATACCATAGGAAAAATTATATACACAGGCAAAACTTTAATAAATTTTTTATAGTTTCTGAAAATCTGAAAATTAGGAGATACTTTTATACTTTTGTAGATGTTTTGTACACTCTACCTTGAAGGGACTATTAGATATCCAAGTAAAGGAGCTAAATAGGCAGTTGAATGGCATGGACTGGAGCTCAGGAGAGACATCAAAGCTGAATATACAAATTTGAGAGGCATTAAGCTAGAAAGAGTATTTAAAACCATGGGTCAGATGAAGTTATCCTGGAGGAAATTGTACAAAGAAGGGAACAGAACATTAAACATTAATCCCTGGAGTATTTTAGCTCTCGGTCATCAGGTTAAAAAGATACAGACAGAGGTGATATTGAAAAAGAAACAGCAAATAAGCCAAAAAGAATATTAGTAAATTCTGATGACTGGGAGGCCAAAAAAACACGTACCTGAAGAAGGAAGGTTGGTCAGTTGTGGCACATACTGCTGAGAAGTTTTTGGAAAAAGAAGGAATAGAAGTTACCACTGGATCTGGCAGATAGATTTAACGAGCTGTTTAGTGACTATATCGATAAAAGGCTGATGATGAAACCGGAAATAGTTGTACAGATATCTCCCTCAAGAGAGATGCTTAATAAGTTTCTTATTAAAGAAATGAGAGAAATAGGAAAAATAATTGTAAGAGGATGGAGATGTAATCAGAGTTTTGCTTATTTATTCAAATTGGAAAATGGAAGTTATGTCTATATGCTATTAGGAATGGGCCATTAAGGAAGGAAGAACTAGTAATTCAGAAGAGATCAGAAATATTTAGGAATAAAGTCCTTGAGAGTAAAAGAGGGTTTAATACCAGCAGCACAAGAACTAGGGTTGACCTTCAGTAGAGCAAAAGCTCCTTCTCCATGGCAACACAGTGGAAAGCAGATATGATTGGACTGATAGATTTGGTGGTGCTTAAATGAGGAGTTGCCTGTCTTATAGCTTCTACTTACTCAGTGAATTATAAGGGAAGAAATCAGGCAAAAGAGAGGATGAGAAGAAGAAAGAGAATGAAAAAAAAAAAAAAAACAATTGGAGTGCAATGTCCTTAGTATTGTAATTAAAGAATACTATCTGGCACATATATAGCTAAATATAGCATATATATGGCTAAATCGAATTTCTATTAGTCTGAATAATACCTGTGAAAAGAATCTAGAGTCTGTCTTTTTTGCTTTCCTTTATGGTGAAATATTAGTAGCAAGAAATTTTGTTGTGTAGCAAGAAAGAATTATAAGCTGCTCAATATTCCTGCCTTTCCATTTAAAACTAGATCTAATTCTTTTATCAATAAACAACTGTAGATGTTCCCTTAGTAGGACATGATTTAGTTTTGTTGTATCCAGTAATGGCATAGGATCATACTGAGACAATATACTATACTGGTTGAAACGCTGTTGTTTTTTGAATTCAAATCTCCACTCTGCTAAGAGCAAGCATTTAACATCAATGAGGTTCATTTTACCCACTTAAAAATGGACATGATAATAATACTTTATAAAGATGTGGTATTTTAACTTAAGAGTATAAAGTTAGGGACACCGGGTTGCTCAGTGGTTGAGCGTCTGCCTTTGGCTCAGGGAGTGATCCTGGAGTCCCAGGATCGAGTCCCACATCGGGCTTCCTGCGTGGAGCCTGTTTCTCCCTCTGCCTATGTCTCTGCCTTTCTCTGTGTGTCTCTCATGAATAAATAAATAAAATCTTTAGAAAAAAAAAAAGTATGAAGTTAGCCTATAGCCTAGTGTTTTGGATAATATGTGCTCTCAATAGAGACAGGAATCATTATTGTCATTGTTTTATTGAAATCTCTTCTAAATTAATTGTTCTTCATGTTTAACTGTATCTCTTTCTTAAATATACAGACTTTATTTAGTTTGACACAGTATATGCTAATGGAATCCCAGGGATAAAATAGTAATGTTGATGGTTGTAATTGTTTTTAGTAAAATATTAATTAGTTTTAAAGTCAACTGTTGTAAATGTGCAGTTTTTTGGACTGCTCCATCAGAATGATAGGTGGATAGTTAGTTTTCTGATTTTATAATGACACTTAATGGTTAATAACATATTTTAGAAATTTCATTTTAAGTAATCACATCATTCAAGTTTTATAATACAGTCTATACACTAAGCATTTTTTATTTCAAAGGTTCTATCATTTTTATTTAAGAAATTTCCCTTGGGTGTGTTCTCCTGTCTGCATTCCAACTTTGACTACCCTAAATAACTCTGCGATGTTGGGCAAGTTTCTTATCCCTTGTAAGCCTACATTTTCTCATTGGAAAAATATGGATAATAGTAGTACCCAGACTTTTTTCAATCAAGTGAGAAGCAGCTCATAATGCAGGGTTTGAAAGAGTGTGTCCACAAAATACTACATATAAATAATATTAACTATTCACATATGCTAGTTATATACTTTTTCCCTGTGATTATTATCATTTCTATGTAATAGTCAACTAGTATAAGGAGCACAACATACGGTAGCCACTTGATAATTCAAATTCTAGAATAACCAAAATATAAATGGCCAGTCCTTTTCATAGGAGGGAAACAAGCAAGAGCAGTTATCTTTTATTATCAATTTTATAAAGCTTTGTAAGTTAAATCTAAGCAATATTTGGATATTATATTATATATAAGTGGCCTATTATATGCTTTTCCAGAATGTTCCTTTCATGATATCATTACAAGTGAGACTTTGGATTCTTAAGACCCTTTATCTTTGTTGGAATTTCTGTTTGCATATTTATGTTAGAAAAAAATCAGGAATGAATGATAGACTTCACCTTAATGGAAAGAAAATTACAGATGTTCATTTCATCAATTAAATTTGAACTCACGGGATGCCTGGGTGGCTCAGCGGTTTAGCATCTACCTTTGGCTCAGAGCATGATTCCGTGGTCCGGGGTTCAAGTCCTGCATCGGGCTCCCTGCATAGAACCTGCTTCTCCCTCTGCCTCTGTCTCTACCTATCTCTCTCTCTTTCTGTGTCTCTCATGAATAAATAAATAAATAAAATCTTAAAAAAAAAAATTATATAACAAAGAGAAAAAACAAGTAAGAATGATAAATTTTTAGAATTTTATGTCCCACAAAAATGAAAAATTAATATCAAATAAAAATATCAATCTATTTTTACATACATGACTAATACCTTATTAAATTCTAGTATTATATAAATGCCATTTTAATTATTCTAATTATATGAGATTATTTCATTCCTAATCTCAAGGAGATACAGGATGGCTCCTAAGTACTTATTTATTTTCTTCAGTGGATATAGTTTCTATTCAATACAGTAAACATGAATGATTGATACTAAAATTATATAATTTTGTCTGCCAACAAACACAGAGTATAGCCAGTATGGAGATCAAATTTTGAATAGATAAAGAAAATAGGACAATGGCATTCACACAAAATAATTGTTCCTGTGTGTATTTCACTGACTGCTTTTAGAATTGAAGTTGTTCCAATAGGAAAAAAAAAAAATGTCTTCAGTCTTTCATTAACTCCATAATTCTCTATTGTGCTTTAGAATATTATCCTAATTTGTTTATTGACAGAAAAAGGAACAATAGGTGTTCACCACCTCTGTTTCTTTACATTGACCAGATCCAAAGGCAATGCGTATTTTCACATACTATATATTAGTTGCCATGTCGAAGACATCTAATGATTAATTTTAGCCACTTGAGTCCACTTTAACCACAGTAAATCTGACAATAGAGTGAAAACATCTCTTTTACCCTCAATTTCAGCTAAGATATATTACTGCTCTTATTTCAATACATTATTACACATTAATTTTTATTTTTGGAATGTTCATCTGAGGCTTCACACTTTTTGCAGAAACAGACTTCAGTGCTTGAGAAGCTTCAACAACAAAAAATAATGAGGTTTTCTTGTAATTTTATGTCATTACTATTTTTCATTTTGAAAGTAGAGCACATTCCATATTTATGTTACTTTTTTTCCAGTAAAAGCATCCTAAATGTAAATTTTCTATGTAGAACATCACTCCCCATATATTGTAAAACCAATACATATAGTTTAGTCTGGATGAAAACCATCACAGAGCAATTCAAGAACGCCTTAATGACTCAGTTTATTGCAAAAATACTTCACAAAAAATCTCTATCAATATTGGAAGATCATAATTGTCCAGAGCCTATGATGCATTATAGATGCTCTGCGAAGGAACAGATGGTTATTACAGAACAAATTTACTTGGATATTGGAACCAACTTCTTACCCCATTTCCTCAATATTCTTGAATATGAATTTGTTATTAATAACTAAAAACAACTGTTTCAACAAGAACTCCTATGAAAGTAAACTTAATATTTTTACAATAGTTCAAATTTGTGCCAGCTCTAGCTTTTCCATTTGGAAGAGATATTGATATTGAGATATTGATATAATCCCTACCTTTTCCATAATTTCTTAATGGGGTATTATTTATTTTATTTTATTTTATTTTATTTTATTTTATTTTATTTAGGGAAAAATTGCATCTCTGGAGCAGTTGCAGATAGAAGAGGACAGTCTAGTATAACATTTAAGTATTTGGATTCTAAAGTCAGACAGATTTCAGTTCAGATTTTGTTTGTGTACTCTTTAGTTTTTGTAATATTGGACAGGTTACTTAATCTTTCTAAATTTTAGTTTTCTCACCTCTAAATAAGGATAATAATAACACTTGTCTCATAGGTTGTTAGGAATATTTAAGGAATTATATATGTAAAATTCCTGCCCATAGTCATTGCTCAGAAACATTAGTTTATCAGAAAAAATGAAGCAAAACTACAAGACTTTTGATTATACATGATACATAGATTTTTTTTCATTTAAGTGATCAGTAAAATTGTATTTGCAGTCCACATTTAGTAACCCTTTTAAAAATGAAACCCTTAAAAATTAACTTTTTTAGTCTGTTGAAAAAGTAAACAAAATATATGTTGCATATGCATATATATATGAATGATCATTTTTTGTTGTTATTGCATTTTATTTTATTTTTAAAGATTTTTTTATTTGAGACAGAGAGTGTGTTCATGCACACACATGAGGGGTGGGAAGGGTGAAGGATGGCGAAAGAATCTCCAGCAGATCAGCTCTGAGCTCAGAGTCAGACAGAGGACTAAATCTCAAGAAAACTGAGATCATGACCTGAGCCAAAAACAACAATCTGATGCTAAAGCAACCTATGTGCCCTTTATTTTAGAGATCGCTTTTCTTCCTCTTTTTTTTTTTTTTCGTTTTGAGTAGGCTCCTAACTAGCATGAAGCCCAACATGGCATTTGAACTCATGACCCTGAGATCCAGACCTGAGCTGAGATCTACTGCTTTTTTTTCAGTGTCAGGCTTAGCATCCCACCATTATCCTTTTTTTTCTCAGTTTTTTAGATGATGTGTTCCTTTTGATTCCCATACAACATTAAGAATCAGAACATTACAATATTGGGTGCAGATTCTCTGGTTTCTTTGTTGTGTATATATGTTAGAGAGATGAGCTACAACAAGTTTACTAGGCAGATTGATCAATCTATCAATCTATCTATATCTACTTACCTGTGTATCTATATAACTACCTACCTCCTCAGGATGTTTATAATAGAATCTCTTTATTGGTACCACCACTATGCAAAATAATTTGGAGTCTCTTTAGTTCTATTGTGTCTGCTCATTTCTTCTTTGTGTTTGTAGAACCTAGCAAAATGTTTGGAATATATTAAGTTAGTAAGTGAATGAATGAGTGAATATCAGTTATGTGTCTGTAATCAGCAATTTATGTCATTAGTTTAATATGCAATTAAAAAAATAATTTATACTAAGTGAATCCTACATTTATGAATATAGTTTAATAATAATTTAAATGGAAATTTTAATAGCTTCTTTGTCTTAATACTTAATTGCCATATGCTTTAGGGTAAATCTACTTTATGGTAATTCAAAATAATATTTTGTCCATTAACCTGAATAATTGGAGTTAACTATTATTAAACGTGTCATATACTGTATATAGAAGAATAGTTGCTTTCCTATGGTCTCATACTATTCTGCTTTCTATAATGATTTTTTTAACTTTTTATTTTTAGACACTTATATGCAGTTGTAAGAAATAATAAAGAGATCCTATATACTCTTCACCCAGTTTCCTGCAATGACAACTTCTTGTATAACTATAGCACAATATCCCAACAACAAAATTGATTTTGATACAATCTATCAATCTTATTTAAATTTTATTAACTTTGAATATATCTGTGTGTATATGTTTATTTAGCTCTATGTAGATTTGTTTGTTGTTGTTTTTTAAGATTTTATTTATTCATAAGAGACAGAGAGAGAGAGAGGCAGAGACACAGACAGAGGGAGAAGCAGGCCCCATGTAGGGAGCCCAATGCAGAACTTGACCCGGATCTCCGGGATCAGGCCCCGGGCTAAAGACAGCACTAAACTGCTGAGCCACCTGGGCTGCGCCTATTTAGCTCTATGTAGATTTGTAAGACCAGCACAGTAAGGACATAGTACAGTTCATCACAAGGATCCCTTATCTTATCTTTAATAGCTATGGTCACTCCCTTCTATCCCCTCCCCATACAACTCCTGGTACTAACTAATCTGTTTTCCAGCTTTCTAATTTTGTCTCTTCAAGAATGTTACATAAATAAAGTCATACAGTATGATATTTGATGTTGTATTTGATATTGTATTTTTTCACTCTGCATAATTCCTTTCAGATCCTTTTAAGTTGTGATGTGTATTGTCGTTCCTTTTTATTGCTGAGTAATATTCCATGGTATGCAAACACAGTTAAATTATTCATTTGTTGAAGAACATTTGGGTTATTCCTACTTTTTAGCTTCTATGAATAAATATGTGTTCAGGTTTTTATGTGGTCATAAGTCTTCATCTCCCTGGGATAAATGTACATGAATGTAATTACTGAGCTGTATGGTAAGCACATGGTTAGTCTTGCAAGAAACATGCTTATTTCCAAAGTGTCTATAACATTTTATATTTCCAATAGCAGTGCATGAATAATTTCATTTTCTCCAGAACCTTGCCAGCATTAGATAAGATGCATCTTATCTTTTACTTTAGCCAATCTGATAGGTATATAATAATATCTCGTTGCAGTTTTAATTTGCATTTCCCTAATAGTAAATGAGGTTGAAGAAATCTTTTTGTGTACCATCCAGTATCCTCTTCATTGAAAATTTTTTTGCCCATTTCTTAATTGGATGTGTTTTCTTCTTCCTCCTCTCTACCACACTTGAGTTTTAAGAGTTATTTATGTATATCGTAGATACAAGTCCTTTGTGGAATAGTTTCCTTGCAGATATGTTCTTTCTATGGTTTTCTCTTCAACTTCTACACAGTCTTTCACAGAGCATCTAATAACTTTCAGGAAATCTATTATTTAGCTACTAAAATGGCATGCCCCTTCTTGAAACAAGTTAGCACACAAATTAACAAAAACGATTTCAATTATTTTTTTGTGTAGGGATTGAAAAATTGGCCCAAGCATTTCTTAAGTTAAATTTCTAAAAGCATGGAGATATAAGGAAGATTCTAAACTGTAAGGTCTGGAATGTTGAAATTGATTTTGGTAGCGTCAAAACTAAAGATTTGTTTCTGTCTTTTGATAGGTTCTGTTGCCACTGCATGTCGTGACCCAGGGGTTCCCATGAATGGGACTCGAAATGGGGATGGACGAGAACCTGGGGACACTGTTGTTTTTCAATGTGACCCAGGATATGAGCTTCAAGGAGAGGAAAGAATAACCTGCATTCAAGTAGAAAATCGATACTTCTGGCAGCCCAGCCCGCCGGTCTGTATAGGTATGAATTAAAGAAAAATTAAAATTTTATATAAATATAAAACAATGATTAAAATGGGTATTGATGTTATTAAGAACAATATTCTAGAATAGGTTTTATATGAGATCTAATATTTCTAAGATCTATGAATCTCCAAAAAAAAGGCATAAAATCTTAAATGATCATAATTTTTTTTCTTAATGAAAAGGTCCATAATCTCATTAGATTCTCAATGGTTTGATGATCCTGACTAAAAAAAAAAATAAAATAAAATAAAAATAAAAAAAAAAAGTTAATAAGTAAAGCTTTTGAAAAGTCTAAATTTTCCCTTATCTACTATAAAAATGTAGTTACCCACTGCTTTTAAAATTTAAAAGAGTAGATTCAGATTCTGCATTTGAAATGGGCCATATTCATCTTGTATCTCTAATAGATATTTCTTGTAGGGAATGGAAATTTAATTGAAACTTTATGTTTGAGTTTAGTTTCAAAGCTTTGGCTTTACATTCCATTCATGAGTAGTAAAATATAAATCTAAGGATTTACAGCAGATTGGTGCATACATTCAACTGTCTTTTACCTCTATGTTCTGTTCTTGATCCTCCCAAGTTAAACTCTAGAAAATTAAGATACATATTATATCTCTACTGGTATGAGAAAAGTTAGAAGAATGTACCTACCATCTTTAGCATAAAACCTGCTATAAAATCTTTTTAAAATCTCATTATTAAGTTTTTTAAATTAAAATTGGCTAATCTCAAACCTTTTACCTCAAGTATCTTAGAATTAATGCTGCCTTGAATTTACAATAGATTTTTACCAAAGTATGTTCTCTCTACTCAAAATTTTATTTCTTTACATATTCTCTCTTACTATACTGTAAGCAACTTGAGAGATTCCAGATTCATTCATTCATTGTTCATGGTTGTATTTCTTAAAGAATTCAACTTAAGCAAATCTGGCACATTTAGGAAACAAAACCTTATTTTTGTTCAGTTATATGCAATGCATAAATGCATTTTCAATAATCATTTCACAGTAATTATTTTGAGTCACATGGTAATAGGAAGAGTGTGTAGTACCTCAGTCAGAAGGGAACAAACTCAACCACTCAATTCAGATTTGTTTTCCTCATCTTGTAACTTCATATGCAAGAGTTGCAAGCTCAAATTCATTAGTAACTCAGGGTATCCTAGGCATTGTTCTCAACATGGAGGATTTAGCGGTAAAACAACAGAGGAGGGGCAGCCAAGGTGGCACAGTGGTTTAGCGCCACCTTTGGTCCAGGGCGTGATCCTGGAGACCCGGGATTGAGTCCCATGGCAGGCTCCCTGCATGGAGCCTGCTTCTCCCTCCACCTGTCTCTGCCTCTCTCTCTCTCTCTCTCTCTCTCTCTCTCGTCTTTCATGAATAAATAAATAAAATCTGAAAACAACAACAACAACAACAACAACAGAGGAGTTCCCTATTCTTGTGAACCTACTTTCTAATGAAATGAAAGCTAAAAAAAAAAAAAATCTGTATTTTCACATCACGTTTTCTGTGTTTTACACGTTGGCATTTCAAAACACTTGATGCATAAAGCAAGACACATCTAAAGCCTCAAGCCTGTCAGAGAGTAATGACAGTTCTAGACCTTTGTAGAAAATGAGGCAGATAACATAAGTTATTAGAGAAACTTTAAAAAAATAAAATAACATAAGGACATACCTTGAACCAATACAGACTTACCTATATTCTCCTTTAATCTTCATTATTTCCATTTAGCATTTATATTGTTCTTCATCTACTGCTATAAGATTCTAAATCAAGCATTGATTAATTTACATTTGCTATAACTATACTTATAAAAACAAAAAATAAAATACAGTTAAGAAACATTTTCAGGGATGCCTGGGTGGCTCAGTGGTTGAGCATCTACCTTCGGCTCAGGTTGTCATCCTGGGATCCAGGATCGAGTCTCACATTGGGCTACTTGCAGGGAGCCACTTCTCCCTCTGCCTGAGTCACTGCGTCTCTCTGTGTGTCTTTTATGAATAAATAAATAAAATCTTTAAAATTCTTTTTTTCAAAGAAAAAGAATGAATTTTCCATTTGTTTACTATTCAGTTAACCTTAAAAAATCCAATTAAATTAAAACACCACATTCCAAATGATTGGAATTTGACTATCTCATAAAGAGAATCTTTGTGTAAAGAAGAAATGATAGAATACTACAGAACTACTGTAGGAGTTTTTGATTTGTTAGAACTCTTCAACCTAGTGAGAGGGTGTGGCTTATTAGAATTACCAGAGGGCTATATAATGTGAAATGTTATTATGTTTAGAATTCTAAAATATCAGACAGCCTTACACTAAAATTCTAGAAAACACTAAAATACAAAACATAAAGGATGAAAGATTTTTGTGATTAGCTTTAATATAATTCCATTTGTAGACAAGACTTTAGCTTTCAAGTCCTAATTCTAGGGGGAAAAATAGTGAAACACTAAGTATTTTTTAAATTGAGCAGGTTGAGCAAAGTTTTTTTATGGATTATGGTGCTGTGTATTATTTTTTGGTGGGAAAAGATAGCTTGAGGAGAAGATATGCATTAGAGCTTCTCTGAGGAAGAAAATAACCTAAAAAAAAAATGTCTGAAAAATTGCTAAGGCTGCACAAATCTTGACCTCTGAAACTGATAAGAAAGAACTCCATGATTGGAAATACTATGCCAAAGATTAACTCTGAACTTTTTAGAAACTCCGTAAGTCTATGTCTCAGACCCTGGAGTATAAAGCATTTTGCTTGCATGTTGAAATAGCCTTTAAGCAAGTACCAAATAGAAGGAAGTCATCTTTAAGAGAGTTAATAGAATTCATTCCAACAAAATTGACAGTGTGAAGATTACTTTGACATTGCCAAAGGGAAAGTAGTAGCACTCAATATGAAGGTAAGTAACAAAGACATTAATGTGAGTGGGCTGCTGCTAAAGTCAGTATACACAAATAAAACTAAATGGGGTCAAAGAAAATTAAGATTATAAAATAGGGTTGCCTGGGTGGCTCAGCAGCTGAGCGTCTGTTTTTGGCTCAGGGTGTGATCCCAAGGCCCTGGAATCGAGTCCTGCATCTGTCTCCCTGTGAGGAGCCTGCTTCTCCTGCCTATGTCTCTGCCTCTGTCTCTCATGAATAAATAAATAAAATCTTTAAAAAAAATATTATAAAATAATTATCAATAGTGGCCTGTGTAACTGCCTTTTGAGAAACAACACTCATCATTTATGTCAGAAATCCATGGAACCTAACTGAAAATTTATTTCATAAATCTATTTGACTTAAAGAGACTTTTATTCTGGATGTTTGATGATTACATGCATAAAAATAAAAATGTATTTTCCAAATGCTATTTAAAGTTTTCTCTTTTTGAGGCAAAGAAAATTTTCTTTACTCAATATTTGGGATATACAAATGTCAGGTAATATTTCTCCTTGCCTCGGTGGCTTTTGCAGATTTCCAAAATCAACTATAACGAACTATATTGGGAAATTGTTGGTATATAATTTAAATAATGGAATCACAAGAATTTTTAGATGATCTTATGCCTAGATTATAGAATGATCATGGAAAATATCCAGTAAGATACTTAAAAATATATGTAATATATTTTCCTATATCTTTTTTAAAAATTTCCCTATATCTTTGGTGATAAAGGATATAAACATATAAAAGTATATATGGACGCATGCATTTGTATATACAAATTGTTTATTGTCAGAAATTGTATATTTCTGACAATTAAAAACAAAACAAAACAAAACATGTTCCCTGTGAAAGATAAGGAGAATTTAGACAAATTTACTCTCCTATGCTCTCCCAAATTAACATAAGAATCCCTCTACCATGTAATCCCACACAATCCAGCTACCATAGTTTATGAAAAACAACAACACAAAAAACATTTTGCTATCATTTTTGTCTTTTATACATATACGCATACATACATACATTTGCCCTTACTACACATTTTTTCTATTTTTTTTCAAATTCATATATAAGTTTACAAATTCTAAAGGCAAAATATGCTATTATTTTTATCAAAATATATAGCTACAAATTAGATTGTTCATCCATCCCCAGTTATTTTCACTATTTTCATAATCAATACAAGAAGCCATTAGCAATTCCACAAACATTTATGGAATGTGTACTATGTACTGAATCCCAGGTTTAAGATAACATTTAAGACACAGTCTTTAATTTAAGATTAGTGATGAATGCAGATACCTGAAGGGAATACTTAAGTACATATGGCAGGGAAATGTTAGAGGTTTTTTGCGTACTAGAGGAAGTTGAAGAAAGCTGAAGTAGAGCCCAGGCTAAGAATTTCCAGGAAAGCTCTGTGGAGGCAGTGACAAATCTTAAAACATAAGCGTTCTATACATGTAGAAGAGAGAAAACATTTCGGCAGACATGAATAGCAGGAGCAAAGGCATAGAAGTGCCAGGAATTAGAAGCAGTTTGATAGTACTTGAGTGTAAATTTTGGGTCTAAGATGGTGGTTGATTCAATTGGGAAGGTTGCAAGGATCAGGTCATAAAAGTTGTATTGGAGTTGGGGCATTATCATGCAGGCAGTGTGAAATAATTGCAGAATTATATGCATAGGCATAGTCCGATTAGATGTTTTTATTGGGAGAGAGATGAGTTAGAGGAAACCAGAGGCATGGGAAACAAGAAGACGTTGTGATAATTCAGGAGATAAGAATCAGTTCTAGAAATATGGTTGTAGGAAAGGAAGGAGCAATAGGTTGAAATATAACTATAGGATGTAAGAAGTAGAGTCTTAGTAGTGTTTCTTGATGGAGTGGTACATGGATGCAGCAAGAAAAGAAAAATCTTAAACCTCTAGCTTGGAAATATAGGTGGATGACAGCACTAATCAAACAACTTAGAAATGCAAAAGAAGAAACAAATTTGAAATATCTAGTATGGACACGTAGGACTTTTTGCCCAGGGTGAACAAAAGTGGAATTGCCAGGAACACAGCTGTGCCATAGCTGAAGAAGGGGAACAGGATGGGGAGACCTAATGTGAGCCCAGTGTCTGCAGAGTACCCAGCACACAGTAGGTGTGGAGAAGGGATTCTCAGGCCAAGCCCTTCCTGCCCACTGAAGAGTCCCAGCCCTGGTCCAGGATGTGGGCCATAACCAGAAGAGAAGGGCAGTTAGAGGGGAAAGCAAAAAGAAAAATAATGACATACAGAGCTGGACAATACGGCAGTGAAGATGGCTGCCTGAGATCGTGTGAATAAGCCTGGACATGAGGGGGCTGGGCATGAGGGAAGGACTCCAGACTGGACTCCCAGTGTCCTTGTGCTCAGGCCCAGCTTTCTGTCTCCAGAACTCTAACCTCAATAAAATTATCTGAGGGGCACTTGACTGGCTCAGTTGGTAAAGCATGAGACTCCTAATCTCAAGGTTGTGAGTTCAAGCCCAGCACTGGGGATAGAGCCTACTTAAAAAAAAAAAAAAAAAAAAAAAAAAAAAAATCATCTGAAAGGAGGGTGAAGAGGGCCACCACTGTTTACAAAGTCCACAAATTGGAAACAGCCTAACTGTCCAAGGATAGGGGACTTGCTACACAATAAATCATGATCCATGTGGCAAAAAAAGAAAAGAAACAAATTTGAGTTGAGGTTTGGATATGCCAGATACTCTGTGTTTAATGATGCATCTGTAGACCATCAGGTAGAGATAGCTAGTGAGCATTTGGGCATATGGCTTGGAATTTTAAAAATGGATACGGTCAACATGGAAGAATGTAACAGAGCAAAAATCAGAGATGACTAGGCAAGGAAATTAGAGATGACTAGGCAAGGAATTATAAGACAAAGTTGAAGAAGACACACTTGCCAATAAAACTGAGATCTGTACAAAGACACTAGGAGAAAATTAGAAGTAGAATTCCAGCAACAAGGAGAGTGAATTTAAGGTGAAAGTCAACCTTGAAGAATGGCTATAGATACGATGAGAAGAATAAAGTGAATAAGTATAAAAGTCATTCTAGGGTAGGCTAAGAAGCATTTGTGTTGGGGACATGGAGGCTGAAGGAAGTAGCAATGTTTGGAGAAAAATGGGAGGTGGAAAGAAACTAATAAAGCTATCTAGAGTCCATACTCAACAAAAGGGTTATTGTGTCTCTGTCAATATAATTTAAAAGAAAAACAATGTAAGACCAAAGAGAATACTTTGGGATGAATACTTTGGTGCTTTTCTATGAGATTTTTTTTTCCTGGTGGTGACCTGCTTTGCTAATCATGTTAGTCTGCCTATAAGTAAATACAGCAGACAGGTGAAGAAAGAGCCAATGACATTAGACGTCCTCTTCAAAAGACTTAGTTAGAAAAGACAAATCATAAATAAATAAGGAGAGACTTATATTTATAAAGAACTATTGCAGTGTGAGTGTTGTGGGGATAACCATTGTGATAGGGAGAGCAATGTGACCATAAGATCTACAAGCATCTCAAGAGTTAGAAAAAAGGAATTCTCCTTGTATGGAGTGGAGTATATAAGGCTAAAAAGAACTCAGTGTAGGGAAATGGGATGAAATAGTGGACCAATCAATTAGTAGAGCAGAGAATGATGTCTTTCAAGTCCATCCTGTCTTTAGGAGATGTTGTGTGATGACTCAAGGCTGAGGGTGGACCAAAGTTCAGGGGCTCAGAGGAAGGATGAAAGCTTAATTAAAGTTTAGTTACAAGCATTTTATTCCAATTAATGAGTAAATTTAGCTAATCAATTGAGTCAAAGAATTGGAATCTACAGGGTCTTATCACAGGAAAGTAAGGGAGCTTCTTTAAGGGGTCCTATCTAATACATGATAAGTGAGTTTTATCTGAGTCATATGGAGAAGGGTGGTTCCTCACAGTAAGCCCATTTAACCAAACACAAAAAAGGTGAGGGCATTTTTAATCATCAGGTAAAATTCAACAATTTCAGTTGACAAAACAGTGAAAAGCAATAGATTCTAAGGAACTTTGTTTTATTTTTTGGATAAAAGACCTCTGAACATGTCTGTGAACACAGGGGATAAAGCCGGAGAGACTGAAGGTGATAAATGAACCAAGATTCCAGAGAAGGAAGAGCAATTATGTGACCAGGTTGAGGGTGTTATTCTGATTAATAGGAGGGGATTTTTATCCTCTAATTGTAGAGAGAAATATTCAGGAGACATTGAAATTTGAAGAGGGAGGACTATAGAAAACTGATATATTTATGTCTAATCATTTGATAAGATCCACAAAGATGTACAGGTGATAGATAAGCAGTAGTGAATAAATTAAGTCTGATCAAATAAGTATTCTCAGTGGAGTAGGGCTGAGGTTATCTACAGTCACTGAGACACTGAGGCAAGGGTAGTGGAGGGGAGTAGAGAAATATCCTAGCAGACATCCATTATTTAGATGGCAAACGTTACCAAATCAGAGTGATGATTTTGTTTATCTAGACTCAGGCAAAGAACAGAGATCTGAAATGTTGCTAGAACCAAAATGTTCCTTCTTCCAAAACTAATTTGATGCTGTTAAAAGAATCCAAAATGCCTTATAACTGAATGCTGAAATTTACGTGAGAAAACTACAATTTTAAAATTCAGATAAGAGAAGAAGTTTGGCATGTTGATTACATGTATGAGACATCATGAAATCATGATCTCAGTCTCTCTCTTGGGCGTGTGTGTGTATATCCCCACTGTCCCACTCCACCACTGGGGCCTCCCTATCTTCATGGCTCTGTTTTTTCTGAAGCTGACAATTCTATATACTATTTCCTGATCATAAACTGTTAAACACAGACTTCAACAATAATCCCCTAAAGAATGTATTCTTTGAATTTCACTGACAAGTTTTAAAGCTTTTCCAATGAAGTGTCACAGAAACCTTTGTTTGTGTCTGCAATAACTGTAGTCTTTGTCTATTTTCATCAACAAGTCAGACAACTAGAATTTAGGGAGATGGTAACATTCAGTATAAGGGTGTTTTATTGTAAAGAGCTGTAGGTTCACAAATAATTATCCATTCTCACTCATTCACTATTGTCAAAAACTCTTCCTCCATAAATACATTAAAAAAGGTACTGGGGAAGATGTGAAAATGAGCCAAGTATCTCATATCCCGTTATTCCACTTATTAGAGATTTCATTTTGCTTTGTTTTGTTTCTGACTTTTCCTGTAAGCTTTAGATTTGGTCTTAGCAACCGTGGGAAAACCATCTGTACTCTTCTTCTCAATACTTATCTTTTACATGAAACAAAATAGTAATAGAAGGTGAGGAGGGTACATATATAATTTCTTCTTGTCTTTTGAAGCCAGTAAAGAAGCTAAATTCAATGTAACTACACACTTAATGTCTTTAATATTCTAATGGCCTTTCTTGAAATACAATGCAGTATTCTCAACCGTCCAATACTAGAAAAAGTCAGATGTGTACAGAATCTTCTAAATTCTTCAGAGAAGTGTTTATACAAATATTGATAACTAATCTTATTAATCACTTAAGCATTTGTTTGTTTGTTTGTTTAAATTAAAGCACCCTGTGGAGGCAATTTAACAGGATCGTCAGGCTTTATTCTTTCACCAAACTTCCCTCATCCGTATCCCCACAGCAGGGACTGTGACTGGACTATCATGGTCAACACAGACTACGTTATCTCCTTGGCATTTATCAGGTGAGTTCCTGTACATTTCCACATTAAAAATTTTTTTTCTTGTTATTTTATCCTAGCATTTGCACTAGGCAAAGTTTTATTTCTGTATATGACGTTTTAATTAATTTTCATTAATTCCAGCACTAGTACTCTGCAATCAGCAGTTCTCAGAGCCTTGTGTAATAATATAGATGCCACCGTAGTTCTGAAGTCTAGCAGGTGACCATCTTCACCAGATTTCAGTGTAGAGGAAGTGTGCTAAAGGTCGAGTAGTTTATTGTCTCTAATGAAATGTGATCTCTTTATAACCTTTCCTCTCTCCCTGTATTTACCATTGCTGCCTCAAAAAATTAATTTTTTTTCCCCAAACTTCAAGATTAAAAGGTCAATATTTCCAGGGTTTTTTTTCTCCTATTTGTGTACCACCCAACATCTTTTTGTAGCCTTTAAATACCCATCTGTGCATGCACATTACCATTGAGCTGGTGAAAACATGCATTCTACCTGTTATTTTTATGGTGATCTCATGAAGTCAAGCTGACAAAGAAGAATCCGATGAATCATTCCCACATGATTTCTCAGCATAACTTGTCTCATGATAGAGCTTTACCTGGGAGTGTTCCAGAATTTACATTTGTTGCTTAGTAATGTCAATTGCAGGGTAGGCTTAGCACTGAAGTAGCAGAGGATTCAGCTTCCTGTGTGGGAAAGAAGGTGGCTGGCTTCGAGCTCAAACTCTGCCTCCACCATCTAGGTTAGTTTTTGGAATGAACCTATTTCTTCACATGGAAATTATACCTATTGTCACAGAACCTGGTCCTATTCCTTTCCCTTAATATTTCAATAGGAAGGGTTAGGTATTGGCAACTCAAATGATTCTTTAAGTAGAGATGTTCCTGACCTTCAGTGTCCCAGATTGACATACAGTGCCTCTGACGGTGTGTTAAAGCTGCTTGGTATTTATGTAAAATATTAAGGTTAAATATGTACTTTTTTCTAGTATATTGAAACCAGGTTTTAAAAACAATTTGAACTCATAAAAATGTGATAAGGTGTACATATTTAGACTTTGGATTTCTATAATTTGTAGAGATACATTGATAATTGGTAATAATAAAGCAATATTGATGGTAATGTTAGCTATGCTAGGGCCAAGTTATAAGACAATTTGCTGAGGTTATTATATACTCATTTTTACAGTTGAGGAAATGGCAGTACAGACATTAGAAATGTCAATTTAAATGATACAGGCCTTAGTAGACTTACAAAATTATTGTAGTTAATAAATGAGCGATAGAAGGCTGTATTAGATGAAATGCATGACCTAAATTTAATTTCCAGCTGTGTCGTTTATATTGTGACCCTAGGGAGATCACTGGCATTCAGGGCCTTGGTGTACTCATTGGGAAAATGGAAATGATAATCCCTTCCTTATACCACAGGATTATTGACAAGACCAAGTTAATATTTATGAAACTGCCTTGTAAAGTAGAACTTTCTATTAGAATGTACTCTCCTTTTTTTTTTTTTTTTTCAGGTAAAATAGTCATTACAGCTAAGATTCTAAAATTTCCTAAAAAACGACTTCTTTGTCTTATTGTCCCTCTTTAAAAAGTTACAAAGCAATATTTAGAAGCATTTATTTAGGTCCAAACTAGAAATTAAAAAGAAATGTGCTGCAGTCCTTTGTTAAATAGGCTTTGGGTTTCTGAGGATAATACATAGAGGTATATATTTATAAAGCACTCGCTTCCAGTGACTCTGCCAACAGTGACATAGGTAAGGAAGTTATAACACTCATCAAATCCTAATGCTGAAAAAAATGAAGTTCAGAAAGGTTGTGTTTTACCCCAGAAGAAGTGTAGTAAGTAACAAAATAAGGCCTTGTCCTCTGATTCCTGCTACCTTACAGCAAAAATTACCAAAATTTAGGCCTATATCCACCAAAAAGTTTTCAAGAGTAATTAATTGATTTAGACTTATGAAGATTACACTGAATAAATTAAATGGAATGGAACATTGTGGTGGTCTCCTAACTTTCTTATATTAAAGGGCCCTTATTTATTGAGGTTGAAAACCCTGCATTATACCAGTTTTTCTTCACTGCTATGTATGCACAAGTAAGCTAGCTGGATTCCTATTCTTTCTATATGCATATGTAAGGGCTTATAAGTGTCATATAAATGTATCCTCTATAAATCCAGTAGATTTGGAAAGAATATATCTTACCTAACAAGCTTCTTATTTATCTACAAAGATGATAAAATTTGACAGGATAGTTTTTCCACTGATGGATGTTTAACAATTGCAAGTTTTTCTGGTTTTATTTTATATTGTGAACTTGTTGACTTTTCTTAATGACACAACTGAGTCTATCTATCCTTTTCTCTGCCACAGTGTGAGCTAGGTCATAGACAAATGATTGTACATCTTTGCCTTCTAAATATGCAAGTTCTATAATCTTTAGGGGACAACTCTCATACTTTTGAAGGTTGTTAAGGCAAATTTATTATGCAAAGTTTGCAATATCAAAATATTGATTTGAATAATTTACATGCTAAAATGTCCTTATTTACACATTATTTAATTTTGACGAACAGGGAGTTGGTTTGATTTCTCTTACATCAAGTTCTAAAAGAAGAAAATACATTTACTTTCAGGAAAAAGAATACCTAATGCAATGTGAAGGACTTCATTTGAGTAATTTAAATGTAAATTTTGAATTTCAAACTTTTGCTTGAATCAGACAAGTAGAGTTGAATTTTAAACAGCAAATATGCTTGAAGTTCAAGCAAATAGTGTCACTGACAAAGAAAAAAGAGGTTGCACTTCCATGATGGAAAATATCTGCATGAAAAATTTTAAAAATAGATGTTATCCTCCATGTTTTACTGATATAAAGTAACTTACATAACGATATGTAGCTAACAGGGGCAG
Source organism: Canis aureus (assembly GCF_053574225.1). NCBI lineage: Eukaryota > Metazoa > Chordata > Mammalia > Carnivora > Canidae > Canis > Canis aureus. The sequence goes on along the minus strand of NC_135624.1, from coordinate 15,729,068 downwards.
AAGCAAGACTTGAACTTATATATCTGACTCAAAACCCTCTACCCATTCATTAGATAAATTACCTTACTATCATTTATATTCCCTGTAGACACAGTGCCAACTTAGAAATATTTGAAAATACCAATATATCTTTTCCACTGCTTTGATATTCATATTCAGCTGAATATGAATATCATATATTCAATATATGAATATTGCCAGGTAAATTTTCAAATTAGCTTATGTTAACAAGGTCTGTTATTTTTAAAGGTATTGACTAAATTAATATATGATTATTGACTATCACACTTAATACCTTAGCAGTAACCATTCCAACTCCTTTTCTCTCTTTCTCTCTCTCTCTCCTTTTAGTTTTAGCATAGAACCTAACTACGATTTCCTCTATATATATGATGGACCAGACAGTAATAGCCCGCTGATTGGAAGTTTTCAAGACAGCAAGTTACCAGAGAGAATAGAAAGCAGCTCAAATACTATGCATTTGGCTTTTCGGAGTGATGGATCTGTTAGTTACACTGGATTTCATTTAGAATACAAAGGTAAATGTGAACATTTTATTTTAGCTGCATGATTTAGAGATTGTATTTTATCCAGAAGACTAATTCTACATTGGCTATTGTCAGTGGTTAGTTATATGAGTATTTCTTAGTGCAGATTACTTATGATTTATTTCATAAAAGGGCTCTCACTGTAGACTTTTCCTATCAGTGAGAAGGAAATTAGCATTTCCCTAATTACTACCAAAGGAAATGTATCAGACAAACAAATTAGCAATTAGTACACTGTGGTAGTTGGCTAAGACCACAAAATATTAAAAAACAACAATAACAAATTTTTTGGAAGCTGAAGATTCACTCATCTTTATTCAGAGACTAATCTCAGTGATAAGGAGAATAAAGTATACTGATAATTACATTTCAGAAAATGTCTAAAGATATTTAAATGTGTCAATATTCAGACTAGGGAAAATAAAATATAGTGATAATTATAATATTTTAAAATATTTCTGCAAGTATTTAAATGAATTACAATGCCTATGGATGTTTATAAATATATTTTTCTTAACTTTTATTCAATGACTATAAGACAAAAGATCTTAGTTGTTTAAAGTTAAATTTTTTTTCCAACAATTGGGTTCATAAAGGATACACTAATAACTTATTTCAAGTTATGAATCGAGTACTAAAAATACATATTTTGGATTTGTTACTACCACTTAGCTCTTCTTTCATTATGAAATATTTTCAATAACTGAAGATTATATAGAATAACAAAACAAACTTCATAGTATCTGTTATCCAACCTGACAAACCTTAATATTTTGTCATATTTGCTTCAGATCTCTTTATTATTGTGTTAAGAAATATAATATGAAATATAAGGGGTATTCTCTTCAGGTCTATCAAAAGAAGTACAGATTAATTCCACAAGTTTACATGGCAAGGATTAAGGAAGTCTTTGGTAGAGAAAGAGAAAACTGACAAATAAGCAATATACAGATACTTGGAATCCTCCAATAGCTCCAACAAAATTTGGAAATGCATGCCAGGACCATGTTATTTACTGGATATAGACTTGATATATGTGGATTTCATTATAGTGGAAAGGTTGAGCCCTCTATGAGTCTTTCATCTTACAGAAGAAAGAAAGAAAATGGCCTCGTCAGTGGAAAAATTTACAAGGTGCCTGACACCAGACAGTGAAGATCTGGGTGGCCAGCTATTTATTGGGATTCTCTGCAAATGCTCTTTGCAAATGCTAGATGCTCCAAACCAGAGGACTCGGGAAAAGTCTAGGCCTTGCAACTATGAGTTAAAAAGTATTGGTCTTATGCAGGATTGAACTTCAGCACCATACCAATCTCTCCATGTGGAAGGGCCTCCCCACACTGTGCACAAGGCACGACCCAGCTGGCTGACTATTCAGGCAAATCATAATGAGCACTCAAGACCATTTTTAGTCCTACTTTTTTATAATTGCTCTCTCCTAATTCTGAATTTGGTGCTTATTTTTTCCATGTATGTATGTTTCTAGGTATTTTCATGTTTTCTATCACATACACATCTTTTATCCTATTTTCATAAAAATTATCTATTTCCATCATGTACATATACTTATGAAATTCTTTCCCTTTACACTGTTTTTAATGATAGAGACATGTAGACCTAGATTATTAATTTCTTTATTATATTCCATCTCATGACTGTATCACAGTTAATTTATAAATTTTTGGATAGACAGTTTGTTTCAGTTTTACACTACCAAATATGTTTCATAATGAAATGAAAATTCTTTTGGATACTTTCCTGAACATAATTGTGAAAGTCCTTCTAAGATACCTATTCTATACCTAGGAATGGAATTATTGGTTCAAAAGGTATGAACCAAAAAAAAAAAAAAAAAAGGTATGAACCTCTTGAACCTAACATATTGCTAAGTTCTTCTCAGAAGAGGTTGCACCAATTTATATTCTCAACAGCAAAGAAAGTTTCAGAAACTTCACATTTTTTTAAAAAAATTGAGATATAATTGATGTATAATCATCAATTGTATTAATTTTAGGTGTACAACATAATGATTTGATATATGTATATATTGTAAAATGATTACCGCAGCATCCACGGCTACACATAGTTACACATTTTGTGGTCTATGTGATGAGAACTTTTAAGATCTATTCTCTTAGCAATTGCAAATATACAATATACTATTGTTAACTATAGTCACCATGCTATACATTACATCCCCAGAACTTATCTTATAAATGGAAGTGTGTGCCTTTTGATCATCTTCACCTATTTCACCCAACTGCCATCCTGGCCTCTGAAAACACCAATATGTCTCTGTATCTATGAGTTTGGTTTGTCTATTTAGGTTACACATATAAGTAAAACCACACAGCATATATATTTGTTTGACTTACTTTACTTAGCATAAAGTCCTTGAGATCCATATGTCACAAATGGCAGGATTTCCTTCCTTTATGGCCGTATATGCCATTGTATATGTACCACATTTTCTTTACTCATTTATCCGTTGACAGACACTTAGGCTACTTCCATGTTTTGGCTCTTGTAAACAATGCTGCAATCTGCATGGTGTGCAGATACCTTTTCAATTTATGATTTCAAGAAATCCCCCATTTTTGAGAAACCAGAAAGTTTCTTATCACCCTTGAAAGTTGTGAGTCTCATGAGTATTAAATGTTATCACATGTCATTATTCTTTTCTCCAGTTACTAGTAAGTTGAACATCTCTATTTTCATACCGAGGTTTCCTTTTGTTAATTGCATATTTCTACTGTTGCACATTTTTCTAGTAGGTTGCCTGTTTCTTTTTTTATTTATAGAAAACCCTTTTATATTATGGATAATAATCCTTTATTTTTTTTCCATATTGTAGTAAAAATCTTACCACCAACTTTGGCAAACAGTTTCACTCTATTTCTGGTTTATTTTCCTATACAAAAATTTTAAATATCAATATTTATCCTTTCCTCTTCTTCATGGTCTGTGCTTTTTATGCCTTGATTTAAAAATCTTTCCTTATTATTAAATCATAAAGGCATTTTCCTTAATTTTTTCTAAAGTTTTAAAGTTTTGCTTTTGATTTTTAATCTCTTTTATATATATGGAGTTTATTTTTGTGAAGGCTAGTAATCTATTTTTTTTTGAGTGAATAATCAATGCTAGCACCATTTATTGACAAGACAATGCTACTGCTGTCAAATATGAAATCTCTTTATCACTGTTTCTGACTTCTCCAGTCTGTTCTATTGGCCAGTTTTTCTATCCCCAGGCCAAGACTTCTCTGAATTTTACTACTATAGCTTTAAAATAAGTACTGATATGAGGTAGGCAGAGTACCCCACCTTATCCTTCACAACTGTCCTGGTGTCAGGCAGCCCGGGTGGCTCAGTGGCTTAGTGCTACCTTCAGTCCAGGGTGTGATTCTGAAGATCTGGGATTGAGTCCCACATTGGGCTCCCTGCATGGAGCCTGCTTCTTCCTCTGCCTGTGTCTCTGTCTCTCTCTCTGTGTGTCTCTCATGAGTAAATAAATAAAATTTAAAAAACAAAAACAAAAACTGTCCTGGTGTCTATTCACCTTTATAACTTCTATTTTGATTTTAGAATTAAGTTATTTCTGCCTGTTGAATTTGATTGGGATTGCATTATATTTATGAATTATTTGGAATAAATTGAAGTATGTATGTTATTCAATCTTTTCATCTACTATTGTGGCATATCTCTCAATTTAGTCATGCTTTCCTCATTGTCTTTCAGTAATAGCTTATCATTTCTTTATAAATTTTTCTCATCTAAATCTTAAATATCTTGTAGTTTCCATTGTAATTAGTCATATTGACAGTTGTATCTAATAAATGGATTTTTGTAACTATTTAATCCCTAGCAAACCTGCTTAATTATTTCATTTGTTATCATACTTTTTCTATGGATTTTTTGGGATTTTCTATGCAAACAGTAACAGTTCTGGTTTTATTTTTTAGTTTGTTGTTTCTTGTGATTTTTTTTTTTTTTCTAGTCTTTATGCTCACCCACCCCTCATCCTCTTGCTTACTGAATAGGGTAAGAAATTCAGTACTATCAAATTAAGACAGTGGTAGCCATTGTTCTTCGGTCATTACTGATTTTAAAGAGAATGCATCTAATGTTTTACTGTTAGGTATGATACTTACTATTGGTTGAGGTAATGTTAATAAGACCTAACATTTTTTAACTCCTTGTTTTCAGGGGCTTTTTAAGACTATATACATACAAAAATCATTTACTTCTAAAGAAGTTTTAGCACAGTAACGTTAAGTAAATTGCCCAATCCTATGGCAGAACTAAGATTTCGTTCAGAGTGTGCAGAATGGACACTCTTAATCAAAAGTTACACTATCTATATGTAATTTTATCAATTATAGGAAGTTCCCTTCCATTCCTGATTTACTAAAAATTGCTTAACCATATGGGCTTCAATTTTTTCAACTGCCTTTTCATCAGCTATTGAAAATATTACATGGTTTTCCTTTGTAAAGCTCTTCATTTGGTAAATTATATTATACTTTTCTAACATTAAAATGTTTTCACATTCATAGGATAAAAGCAATTTGCTATGGGTTTTTTTTTTTTTTTTGCTTCTAGTATATTTTGCTGATTTCAGTGCATCAAAATATTAAATTTTTGTAATTATGGTATATATTGCCATGGGCTTATTAACATCAATTAAAATTTATTGTCTTTGATCTCTTAACATGGGATTAATCTATAATTTTCATTCCTTATAACTGTCTTTGTCTAGTTTCGATCAAGATTATACAACCCCCTAACTTTGGGAGAATTCTTACTTTTCTAGTATTTAGAATAGTTTGTATAAGAGAGAATAGTTTGTATAATAGTTTGTTCTGTTTCTTAAATATTTGCTAGAAATTCCTATAACAATAGGAACTTAGTGATTTGAGGGAGTAGAATTTAATTGGTTTATATCTATCCAAGTTTTCTACATTCAGAGATTTTTGAAAATCTGCTAAGAATTATTTTCATCCAAATTTTCAAGGTTACTGACATTAAAATATTTGCAGTATTTTCTTACTTTGTCGCTGTATGTTTTTTATTAACATTGTTTAACATGTGTTAATATTGCTTTTATTGACAATATTTATTCCCTTCTATTTTCTCTGGATTTGCTTTTGCTTTTTTTAAAGTTTGTTGAAATAAATACTTACTAATATTCAGATTTTTTTTCTCTTTTATTATGAACTTTTGTGGCTATATATTTTTCCTAAGTACCACTTTACTTGCTTTGCAAAAGTTTTAAAATGTAGAGCTTCATTATCAATAATTCTAAACTTGTCCTAGTACCACTGCATTATTATTTTTTCTGCTTAAGAGCTACTCAGAAATAATATCAATTAATTTCAATATATAAGTAATCATACATTTTTAATTTATTTGCACTGTAGCAAGATATGTATGATCCCAATTCCTGGTCATGACTGCTGTATGGCCTGTGGTATGGTCAATTTTTATGACTCTCCCTGTATGCGAAGCAAAAAGAGCACATTTAATTGATAGGTGAAGGTATTTATATATATCCATTAAATTAAGCTAATTAATTTCTTAAATATTTATATCCTCACTAATTTTTTAAAAAACCTCCTTGGTCAAGCAATTATTGAGACACTTGGAAATATCTATTACAATTCTTAATTTTTAATTTTTTTTCTTAAATTTTTGGCCATTTTTGTTTTATATGTTATGGGAACTTATTTTCAGGTACATATGAGTTGTATGTTTCTTTTATTGGTGCATTGAATTTACTCCATTTATATTTATATGCCTTCAGATCTTATTTTGTGCTTTCTACTCCTTTTTCTGTAATTTCATTACCTGATACTTTCTTGTTTATTTGCATGTGTATTTACTATTTGCATCCCCATTTACTCCACTAACTCCCTACAAATACACTGAAATACAAGCTTCTTCAGAGCAAGAACTCTGTTATACATGGCTATACAATTAGTTTCTTACAATAGTGCCTACATATCATAATTAGATGGTAATTATTTAATTGGTTTTGAGCAAATTCAAGAGGTGTTTTCTCATTTTAAATCAAGTCATAATTAGAAACCTAGAATAATAGCATTAATGAAATGTAAGAAATCTTAGAGATACATTTTTATTCTGCATTTTATAAAGAGAACTTTGCTCTTTAAGAATAGCTACTTGTATCTACAAGCTAACAGGCTTGTAAATAAGACCTAGTTTAAAGGAAAAAAAAAAAAAAAAAACAACAACAAAGGAAAGGAAAGAAGAGGAGAGAAGAGAAGAGGAAAGAAAGGAAAGAAAACTGTAAGCAAGTCAGTAAAGCTAGGTCCTATTGTAAAACATTTCCAGAGATCACTAGGAGAAAAGATACAAGGAAAATCCCACCAATTCTACCATTCTCAGGGCAAATAGTACTAATGGATTCCAGCATTACGTCTTGTGGAAACTAGAATTGACTTCACAATCTTTTCTCTACCTAACATTCCAGGTAGCCATTCCTAAATCCATGTAGTTAAGCACTTGAGATAAAAGCTACTCTCCATCTTTCTTAGCTCACGGTAGGTGCATTCCTATTTCTCAGGTTGATCCATCTCCATGTCCCATTATTTCCAAAAATCTAAGATTTATGCTGCCATAGGAAAAAAGCCAGAAACACAAGTTTTTAAAAGAGAAAATTATTCATTATGTATCTACTCTATTCTAGGTACACTGATCAGCTCCTTTTTTTTTTTTTTTTAAGATTTTATTTATTTATTCATGAGAGACACAGAGAGAGGCAGAGACACAGACAGAAGGAGAAGCAGGCTCCTCATAGGGAGCCCAATGTGGGACCATGTACGACTCGATCCTGGAGCTCCAGGATCATGCCCTGAGCTGAAGGCAGACGCTCAACCGCTGACCCACCCAGGCATCCCTATCAGCTCTTTTTAATGAATCATCTCTAACCTTCCTGTGAGCAGACTTATAAATGCAACAAAAATACCGAACGAACAGAATTAGGTGATAAGTATTATTACCCTTGTTTTACAGATGATAAAACTAAGGATCAGATGATTAAATTAATAAAATTATTATGGCTACTAAGAATAAAGGCAAATAAAAGTAGAAAAAAAGTACAAACACAGAGAAATATATAATCATGCCATAAACTTCAGTCTTTCTCCCTGAATCCAGCAATAAGTCCCCACCATACTCAGGTATTAAACCAATACCCACTTACACACAATTTCACAAAGTCTTATTTTTATACTCTGGATAACATTTCTTTCTGATGTTTATACCAACTTCAAGTTCCTGACACTCCCTAAATCCAACCTAATTAATTCTCTGGACTAGTCCTCATAACTCTCATCCATAGGGAAGTTCCGTTCCCCACTTCAAAGTTGCCTGGGTATATCTTTTTCATCAGCCTCTTTATTTCCTATTCTTATTTTGAAAGCTGTTACCTCTTTCATTCTCTGGTTTCTTAAATTAATAAAGTTCCTTATGTCTATTATTGCCATAGAGAGTCACATCAGAATTTTCATGAAATATGCACTGCCCAAAAAAACCCCTGAGATATGCATTGAAGGCCCTGGATAGTAAAAAGTTTTTCCTTTATTATTTGTAATATATGTCCTATACCTTCACTTGAGCATGTTCTGTTGGCACTAAAAAGTAAAGCTTTTAAGTCTTGACGCACTCTAAATACATAATGTTTTTAGTAGGCTTTTTATTTAAAAGCAGCACCTACCTCTATTAGAGCTCACACCAGAGTATAGTTACGATTACTTGTATTCCTACATATCTTTCCATTTCCCCCTTGAAGATAGACATTGAATCTTATTTTCGTTTGTGTGCAAATATACACAGTAGTTGTGCAATGAACGAATGCTGTATTTGAACATTGCAAAAATACAACCCTGCCGACCCTGCCAACGTAGGTTCTGGAAAGAATAGCACTTTATGCTATGTAAAGCAATCTGCGGATATGCTTTTATGTTGTAGACAATAGGAAACTAGAGAAGAGAAGTAGTCATTCAGGGCTGAAGGAGATGTTTGGATAATTTTAAAACAGTGTCTCCATGAAGAGTTTTTTTTTGTTGTTTTTTTTTTTTTTTTGTAAATTTTTAAATTGGAGTTCGATTTGCCAACATATAGTATAACACCCAGTGCTCGTCCTGTCAAGTGCCCCCCTCAGTGCCCGTCACCCAGTCACCCCATCCCCCCGCCCACCTCCCCTTCCACTACCCCTTGTTCGTTTCCCAGAGTTAGGAGTCTCTCATGTTTTGTCACCCTCACTGATATTTTCACTCATTTTCTCTCCTTTCCCCTATGATCCCTTTCACAATTTTTTTATATTCCCCTTACGAGTGAAACCATTCGATGTTTGTCCTTCTCCAATTGACTTACTTCATTCAGCATAATACCCTCCAGTTCCACCCACATCGAAGCAAATGGTGGGTATTTATAATTTCTAATGGCTGAGTAATATTCCACTGTATACTTAGACCACAGCTCCTTTATCCATTTATCTGTCTATGGACACAGATGCAGTGAAAGACCGAGACACCTGCACCCCAATGTTTATAGCAGCAATGTCCACAATAGCCAAACTGTGGAAGGAACCTCGGTGTCATGAAGAGTTTAAATCAGGCTTAGTCTTCCTTGTAATTTCAATGAGATACTGTATTAACACATTTACAGTTGAATAAATATTTAGAGTTTAACAGTGCTCTCATTTACATTATTTCAATATTAAGACCATTTTAGATTATAATGTTAATAAGTATGTCTTAAATATTCATAATTATAACATTTATACAAATGTGACTCATATAGTAGTAATATTTGTATTCTTTTAACAAAATAAATTGATTTTGATGGAGAGAAAATAAATACAGCTTTGTGCTACTGAAGGAGACCTCCTGGCAGCTGTGCTTTAGCTGGCAGGGGATGTGAATTTATGCACATCAATATATATAGTGGAAGACTTATTACTAGCTGTTTATATACAGTATAAGTTAGACACCTGCTCTAAGAACCTTAAAAGTATCATAAATTACTTTCTAAATTAATATACCAATTTAAATTAAGATATATATTTTTACACAGAGCAACTTATTACATTTCAATGTTACCCTGAAGTATTCTGAGGGCAATCATTTAATTTCCATTGCAAAAATACTTTCCAAAATAAAAGAGATACATGCATGGCTTATACTTATTCTCTAAAAGTCCCCTCGGACATCTGGCCTATGTGAACTCTTGCGCTTCCAATAGGAAGGCCTCTTGGGAATGATTATGATCACTTGAAGGAAATATAATGCATATACATCTTGAAGAGAGTTTAGTTCCTAGTTGCTGACCTCATGCTAGCTGGTATATGCCCAACCACAGATGTCCACTATCCTGGAAATAACAAGCAGTTGGATATTATATACTCTGGTCACCCTTCAAAACCAAAAGTAGGGATCCCTGGGTGGCGCAGCGGTTTGGCGCCTGCCTTTGGCCCAGGGCTCGATCCTGGAGACTCGGGATCGAATCCCACATCGGGCTCCCGGTGCATGGAGCCTGCTTCTCCCTCTGCCTATGTCTCTGCCTCTCTCTCTTTCTCTCTCTGTGACTATCATAAATAAATAAAAATTTAAAAAAAAATTAAAAAAAAAAACAAAACCAAAAGTAACATTTAACTACTTTTCATTATGCATAGACTGACATTATTCATAATAATGGTCTCTTCATGAGCTTATAGCTCTATGTAGTAATAAATTTTGAAGTAAAATTCCTTTAACAATAAAAATATTTATAGTTCTTTTTCTCCCAGAAAAAAAAATTATTAGTAAATCAATCATTACATGAATTCAATAAGCATAATTATCACTATGTCTTGTGCAACATATGACAAAAACTTCATAGTTATAGATATACTTATTTTATATGTATATATAATATATAAAATCTCAACATCTGTTTTCAGGAATAAAATGGAAACAAGAACATGATACAGCTTTACTCTTTCCAATTGAATCTTCTTCCAAGGCACAGTTTTTGGCTTTCTAATTCTTTTTTTTTTTTTTTTTCATTAAAATAAGAATTTAGGATACTTAAGTTGCTGGTGGAAAAATTCTAAATAGTAATGTTCTGTAAATTTTTTTTAAAAAACCGTAGATAAGATATAAGCTTTATTGCTTGTACTTACATCTTACATGCTTTATTTGGAGGATATAAGACAAGGGAGTCTTTTGCCTAGGATATCTTCAGTAGACACACTACTGTGAAGGCAATAAAATTAATTATTCATAAATGGAATACTATCAACCTGTCTGCCTCACAATTTTTTTCAAAACTCAAATCACCTTTCCATCTACTGCCTAGACCTTTGCATAAGGATTCTCCAGGTATTTTCAAAATCTCCGGATAATTGCTGTGGCAGATCTGGAAATAAACAAGGACAATATTATTCATAGAAAGCTACTCACTGAGGATTTGACATAGTATGTGAACACAGTAATGAGATAAATGAATCCTCTCAAAATGAGACTAGCAATATAAAATTGTTGCAGAAGCATGTTTCCCTTTCCTCAAAAAGTAGGACATTTGTCTATAGATTCACTGATATGTCACTGAAACTACTGGGAAAACATTAAAGAAGGAAAAAGCAAACTTTTCAAAGATAATATTAGGTGGTTACACTTGCCAAAGAGGTGAATCCTTTTAAACAGTAATTTTAATTCTTCCTTTGCCTTTAAGAGACTGTTCTCAGTTTCACAAGGGCCAGCTATAAATGCTAGGTTTCTGATCTGCCTAAAAGTTATGTTTGTTTCCCTGCTTGCTTAAGGAAAGGCTCAAAGTGCAGTTTTCCTTTTAAAAATAAACAAACCAACTCTTGTAACACTAAAGTCCCATTCTTCCTTTTTTTTTTTTTTTTTTTTAATATAAAGTCCCATTCTTAATAGCCAAATTTAGTATTCACACTGCTGGTTCTTTTTGGAAAATGGTGTCTTGTGAATATTTTACTACTAAGGAAGATATATGGTTTGTTGGATTGATAAATGAATTTTGTTGTGAATTCTGAATGCAGTATGTACGGTGCACATTTCATGTGTGTGCACATGTGTAGGTGCACTTGGGAGAAGATCAAGTCATTTAGCTTTGTATTGAAATTCAGGTATCAGGTTTATTCGACTTGCACACTTGTCCTCTTCACAGTACTCATCTCTCTTTTCCTAGTCTGCTCCTTTCTCTCAGTGCCGAGCTTAGATGTCAATTCTTCAGGAAGGTTCCAGAATGCTTCTCCTTGTTCCATAATCATTACAGTTACAAGCATTTATTTAATATGATTAGTAAACTGTAAATGCCATGTAGGCCAGAATATTTTCTGTTTATCCACTGCTGTATTTCCAGAGTTTGTTGGGTAGTGTGGGCTCTTACGTACTTATTGGAAAAAAAGAAGGAAGGAAAGAAAGCAGAACTTCATTCCTCTGATAGTTTATTGAAATCACTTAAATGTTTGATTCTGTCATTTCCTCTTTAGTTGATTTGGGAGAAATCTGTGTTCTTTCTAAAGCATGAATTTCTCCTCATTTCCTGGGAATCTTGAAGTACTTTGAACTTTGTAAAGTTTTATGCATGGAAGAAATATATTTCCACTGTGGTAATTAATCAGAGTTGGATATATTACAATAAAATAATTTCTATGATAGCCAAACAGTAAGATATTGTTTACTTAAATTTCAGTGATCCCATGAGTCATACTCAGAGATACACCCACCTCCTGGCTTCCCATTAACATAAAATAAATTCTGATGTAGAAAATCACATTTGTTATACTGAACCTGTGATGGCCCTTACATTTTTGTACTATATCTTAAGGAATCTCTAATAATAATGATAAAATGGAAATATTAAGGCATTGCCCAGATCTTTTAACAACAATTTGTTTTAGAGCTTATTCCCCAAAATGGATGAACTGATCTTTCTGTTTCTCTACGCATTTTTAAAATGTTCTGGCACTCTCTTTAGTTCACTATCTGGATGCACAGAAAACTTACAGTTCCTTTGTTGTGAATGGACTTAATTTTCAACGTGTCTGTTAGTGTTAGCTTTAAAAGTACCTGACTTTAACCTAGACTCTCAGCCCAAATGATCATTGTTTGGATGTCATAAAGATTTTGCTGCTATTTTATAATGGGCAGACCTCTGATAGAAAGAGGGGGATGTCTAGAGGAGAGAGATGACACAAAATGATTTCAGGGTAGAGAAAAGTGTCTTTTGCCTTCCTCCCAGTGGTGAAATGAACTGAGCTCAACATGGGCAGTAGTATCATCTCTCGGTTCAGTCACATGGAATGAGTCTACATTATTTGGGTGAAGAGCTTTTAAATAAAGCAATATTAAATTAAGAAAGAAGTCCTGCTTCTTTTCACAATAATTCATTTGAAATATTTATGCATGGATGATAATACATAATAATTGATAATAAACTCTAAAACCCTATGTTTGACTATATATTAGATACTAATCTTGAAGAAACCGATGAAGTTTTTATTCTCTTACTTTTCAATATGAATTAGCAAAATGTCAGATATTTATGGGCTACTTTGTATTTTGAGCCCTCCAGCAGAGCAGAAAGGGTGCTGGTACTTTTCCATCTGTTTAGAAATAGAACTGAAGAAATATTAAAGGTTTCAAAGAAAATAGTATCTTAAAACAATCCGTTTTATATCAACATTATTTTTCAGCAAAACTTCGAGAATCCTGCTTTGACCCAGGCAATATAATGAATGGTACCAGACTTGGAATGGATTATAAATTAGGGTCAACGGTCACCTATTACTGTGATGCTGGATATGTTCTTCAAGGTTATTCGACACTCACTTGTATCATGGGAGATGATGGAAGACCTGGATGGAATAGAGCCTTACCAAGTTGTCACGGTAAGACACATTGTTTTTTTGTTTTTTGTTTTTGTTTTGTTTTGTTTGTTTTGCTGAGTTTATACTATTATATAGAATCAGGAAATATTTAAAGCCATTTCTATATTTTTAAAAACCAATCACTTAACATACAAGCCATGCAGAGATTTTTATCAAGGATTTTTAAATTGGATTCATTAAAGAAATGGTTTGGCAAAGAGCTGATATTCCTGGGTGTCTCTAACACACTGCACGCATTATTGTAGGCAAGCTTTCTGAGCATAAGGGTATTGCCTGTTCTATTCTGTGTTCAAGACTTAGAGGTATGCCTGAAAAGATTAGGTGCTCAGAAGATATTGGCTGAGTAAATGAAGAATGAACACACTGAAAGTGACATTTCAACAAAATACAGAAATGCAGTGACTTAAATATTATCAAGAACTGGTGATAAATCTTTATCCAAACTACACATTTCTCCTCAAAATTAAGGTTGCCTAAAAGTGACAGACATGTTAGAGCTTCTGAGGCAGCTCTAGCAGCAGGGGGAAGGCTCAAGGACACAGTAAAATGGAGGAAGACCCAAAGTTAATTTCAAAACAAAATATCAGATATGCAAGTTGCCATACTTACCACAGCTAGAGTTGGTATGGACCAGTGCATTAGATTCAGTTTGATGCAGGAATTGACAGTGATCATAACCAAGAAAAGAATGTTGATCTTAGAAAATGTTTTAGGAAAAATATATTCAAGGGGAAGAGACTTAATGTTTTTGAGATTAAGGAAGTTCCTAAGGAGCACCAGAAACAAAGACATCATCCTCACATAGAGAGTGGAATTTGCTAAACGTTTAGCCACAGTAAATGAATAGCCCATTCAGAATTTTGAAAAGTTGATCCAGTGAACACTGTGGGAGTCCTCAGTTAACAGTGGAGCAGGTTGTGATGATGGTGGTTCATGAATATATATTTCTGGATAAATATCAGGAGGATTTTCCAAAACAAGGACCAGTTTGCCACTTCATGGAACTCGTGACCTGTGGCCTTTCCAAAATCCGTATCTGAGTGTTAAAAAGAAAGTCCAACACAGAGGTTTAAAAATTACTTAATGAAAAACAGAGCATTCTAAAATAAAGCAATGTATATAGATCAATTGCAGACCATGGAAAATTTTATTTCAAGCTTTTGAAAATGGATTTTATAATTAAATAAAATTATATTGCATGTTAAAAATCATATGCTTGCATACAACTCTATGAGGATATACAGTGGAAAAAAAAAAGGTTCAGTAAGGAGAGAGAAACAATGATATCACTATGGAAAGTTACCACAGACTCCCTAGTCAGCTGAATGATCCTAAAGCATTGTACAAAATTGACATGCGATGATATCATCTAGGGCAAATTTTCCAAACTATGGGTCACCACCAGTGAGTCATAAAATCAATTCACTGGGTCGTGACCAGCATCTTAATAATTGCAATAATGTTGAATAAAATAAAATAAAAGATAAATACATAAAAAGAAGAGAAAAATATTATAATTCAAAGAACACAGTAAAGATAAACATCATTTTGTGGAACATTCTCAGCTTTATATAGAAAGAGATAAGTAAAATACAATGAATATACCCATGTGGTGTGTGTGTGGGTGTACATATACATGTAGATGTGTATGTGTATATTTGCAATGAAATAATGTATGTTTCTTACTATGAATTTCAGTGAAAAAAAGTAACAATTTTGATATGATGATTAAAATTATGGATTTTTGGTGTCTGTTACACACAGTAATTTTTCCACAGTAAAATTTCCTAATAATGTTTTCGCATATTAGAATATATGTGTATGCTATCTGACTTACACAGGCCATTTAACTTCTCTAGAGTCTCTCATCTCTAAAATGGGATAATTGAAATTCTTTACTTCAAAATGTTGTAATAAGAAATAAAGAAAAGGTACATATCTATTAAATGATCATTCTGTTAATAACAGAACAGCCAGTTAATTCTTGAAGTGATGGTTTCATCTGTCAAAGGATAAAGGGAATAAAAGGAGAAATATACTTTGGGCTTAATTATGCCAGAGAGAAATAAAAAATAATTGATGGCAGGAAAGTTTATAGAAAGCCTAAGATAAAGAGGGATGATATTGTCTTAAAATTCAGAGCAATGCAAAAGAGAAATCTGTATATAGCCAGAAAATTCATTAAAATAACATGGAAAATTTCCCGGAGCCAAACAAGAAATAACCAAAATCCTGACAGAGAAAAACCAAAGGACATAGAAAACCATAGATCAAAAGGATAGGTGTTAATCACTGGGGTAAAGTATTAAATACATGCTTTTCAATGACTTACTGAAAGAGACAGCAGGACCAGAGTATAGTATGCATTCACTAAGAATATGCCTTGCCTAAAGTAATCCTGTTTCTTTCCAATAGGTTTCTATATTGATAGGTCATAGAAATATTAATTCAGCATGGAATATGTCATAATATATACAAATAGTCCTTCTGAGCCAAAATATTTCATGGAATCAATTATAGCCTAATTAAGTATATTTCAGGTTGGTTGAATGATCATATCTACAGGCAAAGCAGAGGGAAGAGTAGACCTGGGTTCACTTCCTCTTACTACATCATCTGCAAGCCAAACCTTGATTTTTAGATCACTAAAATTGGATAATTGTTTTTAACTCAATAAGTTATTGTGAAGATTCAATTAATCACAATACATACAGAGGGTCTAGTAAATGTGCCAGTAAATACTGGCATATTAATACACGTGATTTTTTAAAATTTTATTTATTTATTCATGAGAGACACAGAGAGAGAAAGAGAGGTGAAGACATAGGCAGAGGGAGAAGCAGGCTCCATGCAGGAAGCCCGATGTGGGACTTGTTCCCAGGACTCCAGGATCATGACCTGAGCCAAAGGCAGATGCTCAACCGCTGAGCCACCCAGGTGTCCCATTTTCAAAGTGTTCTAAAAAGAATCTCAGCACTGGAAACATGCATTGCACTTTGCATTACATGTTATCTTTTAGTGGAACTAGTATTTTTCTGTCATTTTAACATTAAATCTAAGTTATTAATGTTAATAAATGGATATACATTCACTCCTAAAAATAACACAAATATTTAGTATTTTTAAAATTTCTTAAGAAAGAAAATCTTCACTATCAATTGAGTTGGATACAACTAGACTTTTACCCATAATACCAAGATATTATGGAAAACAAAGTTATTCCATAAGAATCTATGATATACAAAAAATCAAGATACATCCATGTTAAAAATATGACCACAACTGATAATTTCTAGTATAGGAGACAGGAAAAAAAGGCACATGTTTTATTTATTTTATTTTATTTTATTTTATTTTATTTTATTTTATTATTTATTTTATTATTATTTTTTTAATAAATTAATTTTTTTATTGGTGTTCAATTTAAGGCCCATGTTTTAGAACCAAATATATTTAACTATAACCAATGATTTAAAAACAAAAGAAAAAAACTAAAATCAGCTACGTGACCTTACACAATTTGTTTTGTGTATCTAAGCATGAGATAATATTGTATAATTTGTAAGGTTGTTAGGAGAAATATATCAAATAACTTATTTAAAACATTTGGTTCTGGGGGCTCTTGACTGACTTAGTTGGTAGAGCGTGCAACTCATAATCTTGGGGTCATGAGTTCAAGTCCCATATTGTGTCTTGAGCTTACTATAAAAATATAAATAAATAAAATATAAAAAATAAATAAATAATGCAAACATTTGGTTCTGAAGCTGTTACTGTCTCATACTAAGGAGAGCTTAATATATTTTAGTTTCTTGATCAGGTTCACATGTATCTGTTTTCCCTCACAGTAATTATACAGAAATCCAAAATATACAGAATTGGCTGACTTTCAGATTTAATAATTTAGTACGTTGAAAGCCAAAATTCGTGGGTAAAGCATGTGCAATCGAGCCAGAGGATTTGTTGCTCATAAGGATAAATTTTTAATTAAGTTAAATTTTGCATTTTTTATCGAAGTAAAGTATACATGTGATAACTAAGAAAATAATATAATATAATTTGCCATTTAAAGATTTAAAGCAATGATCACCTGCTCTATACCCCCCACCCTATTCTGCTATTCCTTAGCTGAGTCTTCTAGTAATATCTATTTCTCTTCAGTATTCCAGATTATTTTTGTGTGCCTCTATTTTAAATTTCATTAATTTTGAAAATTAGATTGTCAGGATCTGCTACTGTTTATTTTGTCTTACCATGCAGTAAAATGATAAAAAATTTAGTTCTTAAAACAACTGTCTCTGAGAACATAGGCAGGAAATTTAGACTGATGGATAGCCTTTGCTTTAGAGTGTGTAAATATGGAGTTGGCAATTAGACCATGATCTCTGAGTGCCAAAATACAGAAAGCTTTTTATTTTATTTTTTACATAAAAGTAAACAGCAACATGACCATACTTTGTAAACTCTTGAAATGTGGTATTTTGCTTTTTATTATAATATTTCACTCTGGAAGCTCATAAAATCTTTGGGTGCATATAACTTTTTAGCATTCAACGTATAAATTTATACAAGCAGGCTCTTCGTAAATATTTTTAACCTGAACTGAACCATAACAATTTACAAAGTTTGTCTGTTTTAGAAGATAGTTTTTTTTTTTTTAAATCTTGGTTTTAGATTTGTACATTTTAAATCTGAAGAAAATAGTTTCAAGAGCTTATGTTGAACCCTGGGAAATTGTATTTGTCAGAAGTAGATCCAAAATGATAATATCCTGTGGTAAGTCCTGCTCAGTGATGAGAAACCCAGCAGTTTATCTCATGAGAATGTCACATGTATTAAATGATAGCAGAACAGGATATCCGTACCTGCAATTCAGTTTGTGATCAAAAAATAAAAGTGTGTTTGGAAAATAATTTCTTCTCTTCCTCTTTTTCACACTTTGAAAAGTATCTATTGGGGGGATCCCTGGGTGGCGCAGCGGTTTGGCGCCTGCCTTTGGCCCAGGGCGCGATCCTGGAGACCCGGGATAGAATCCCACATCGGGCTCCCGGTGCATGGAGCCTGCTTCTCCCTCTGCCTATGCCTCTGCCTCTCTCTCTCTGTGACTATCATAAATAAATAAAAATAAAAGAAAAGAAAAGTATCTATTGGAACTTTGTGTTACTTTAATGATCTAGGGACACATTGGATTAAAGTGAAAGTCCTATTGTTCTTATCCATAAAAAGACTCAATATTATGTATAGGTAATGAAACACAAATAGTGATAGGTTCTCTATTTTTCCCTTAACATTCATTATTTGATTTGTTTTATCTAATGCCATTGTAGTTGTTTAGGTAAACACACCACTGCCCTGATCTAGGGCACCAGCTATCTCTTAGCCTCTTTCCTGGCTAGATTTCTCTTTCCCATGTTTCCTGATAAAATCTCTCAGGAACACAACAAAGTAATCTGTCAAACATATGTCTGTTTGGGGCTTGAGGGTGGCTCAGTAGGCTGAGCATCTGATTCTTGATTTTGGCTCAGGTCATGCTCTCTAGGTCATGGCATTGAGCCCTGTGTCAGACTCTGCACTCAGCCCAAGACTGGAGTTCTCTCTCTTTCTCTCCTTCTGACCTTTTCCCTGCTCACACACATACTCTCTCTAAATAAATATACAAGTAAATAAAATCTTCTTAAAAAGTAAAAAAATATATATATAAACATATATCAAATTATATCAAAATCCACCATTGGCTTTCTAAATCCAAAGAAACTCCACAGATCTTATAATATGAAGTTCTACTTAATCTGCCTATATATACTCTGACCTCTTTACTATTCTCCTTCTCTACTAAACTCTTTGGGCAACACTGGCCTAGGTGTTTCTTGAAAGTCCCGTGCACATTTCTGCCTCGGGGCTTTTGCACTTAATATCCTTTCTGTCCGAATACTTTTTCCCCAGCATTCTGATGAAGCTCTCAGATTTCCTTTAGGCATATGATCACTTGTCTAATTAACAGAAAAACATTCCAGTTTACCTTCCCCTTGCTCCCTAAAGCTTCTAGGATGGAATCCTATATCTAAAGTTGAAGCAATAGACCCTCTGTAAAGATATTTCTGGTGTGTGTGGAGCCCCAGTTATTTTAAAACCTTAGAACTTTGAAAAGTAAATCATTAAATTTTAGAATACTAGCCATAGTACTAATACAATATTTTTAATTGAGGTATAATTGACATATATAATTGACATATAACATTATATTTGTTTTAGGTATATAACATAATGATTTTATATTTGTATATATTGTGAAGTGACCACCACAATAAGTATAGTTAACATCCATACAGTTTATAATTTTTTTCTTATGATAAGTAATTTTAAGATCTACTCTCTTAGCAACTTTCAAATATGCAAGACAGTATTATTAACTATATCATTGTACTCTACATTACATTCCCATGACTTATTTCTTTTATAACTGGATCGTTGCAGTTTTCTTGATCTTTTCCATGCTACGGCATACAGTGAGCATTCAATTGATAGTTAATTATAATAATAAAACCCTAAGAATAAAGATATTTGTACTGTTAAAGAATCAGTTATTTTCAAGAACAGATGATATCACGCATTCCTTTTTTTCAGGCATTCAAAAGTACCAATTATATGCCTGGTCCTGCACTAACTACAAATTCAATATGGTTCTTGTCCTTAGAGAATTTATAATCAGATGAGATAAAAACAGGTAAGGTTCACTACTAGAAATAAAAACAGAGTGTTGTGAGCACAGCATGGAGGTACACCTGACCTAATTACAAAAGAGAGATCGGGGAAGTCTTCCTTATGAAAGTGACATATGAACTGAGTCTTAAAAATATAAGAAGGAACCAGGTGAGGTACAAGACATAAGGAGCTGGTGTGTTTCACACTTAGGGTTGAATATTTATAAACATGTAGAAGCTAGAGCAAACCAGGGAAAGTAGACAGAATTTCAAGCAGCACAACAGGACAAGCCCATAGAGAGGACTGATAAAAGATAATAATTTATCTGTGTTTAGAACAGTTTGAAGTTTTGTACACATTTATTTTATGCCTTACTACAACACCATGAATTAAGGACTACTGATATTCTCACTTTACAGATAAGGAAACTAAGACACAAAGACAGGTTCAGTTACTTGCTCAAAGTCATAGTTGCCTACCAGTCATGTTTTGGAGTCCAGGATTACTCACTGCCCTATAGGTAGGTTGATTAATTCTACAAATGACCTTGCATTGATCTTTTTGTGTCTCTAGAGCTTAACAATTATGGCATATCACAAATGGTTAAATGTTTCATGAATGGATGCATGGCATCAAAAATAAGTGGTAATATTTTGGGTTTTCCACTTAATTCTGAACTCTTCCTCCAAGCTACATGTGAGAATTAAGAGAAGGTAAATTCCTACCAATGATTAATGAACATATTCATCTGAAATACATTTTTGGATTTCCTTTGAAACAGAACTTTACAAAGAATGCAAATACCCTAACAGATATAGTCAGTGTTAGTTCTTTGGAACATCTGCACCATTATTTTCAATCCCTTTGTTTTTCTCATGCTAATGTAAGTCCTAGATTTTAGGGAGAAAAAAAGATTAAGTAACTCAGGCACTGATAACTCTAAGTCTGTCCAAAGTACATACACGTGAGTGCTAAGATTAGACATCTAGTTTTCATCTGGCACCATTCATTTTTCAACTTCCAACTCTGTGTGGAATGATAAAACCTCTTAAAAGGAGAACCCTTTTGCATTATCAACTGATGAGAAAGTTCAAAACTAACTAAAAAATAAAAAAGTTTATTTTATAATTATAGCTTTCCAACTTTACAGTTATCTCTCATTAGTAACCTCATATGACCTATTTTTAATTAAATCATATTGCTTTAGTGCATGAAGAAGTAGATAACTCAGCTTTTATTCCAGATCTTCTGCTTAAATGATATGGCTTGCCTTGGGCTAATCTCTTATTCCAAATGTCCTTGAGGTTTATAAATTTTTTTTTGAGATTTGAAACAAGTCTAGAGTCCCATTGCATTATAAATGCATATAGACATTATGTAATCTAATATGCTGAGCCATTTAGCATTTGATGCCATTTAAATATGTGATATAATTAAAGGATGTAGATGAAAGATTCATAAAACAAAGGCCTAGTGGTAAATTATTTCTGAGTATCATCAAATATCTGCCTTTCATTAGCTACACAGGAGTTTTGTTCACAGACATCGTATAGAGATTATGTATCAGAGCCATGTTCTACAAAGAAGTATGATGTATTTTCTATTTTTTTTTTTTTAAGTAAGCCCTAAGGCCCATTCAGGGTCTTTAACTTATGATCCCAAGATCAAGAGTTACATATTCTACCAACTGAGCCAGCCAGGTGCCCCAAATCTATTTTCTATTTTAAAAACTTAAAGTAGTTTGAGGAGCACCTGGGTTGCTCAGTGGTTGAGCATCTGACTGGTTCAGGTCATGGTCCCGAGGTCCTGAGATGGAGTTGTGCATTAGGCTCCCCCCGGGGGGAGCCCACTTCTTCTTCTGCCTATGTCTCTACCTCTCTTTGTGTCTCTCATGAATAAATAAATAAAATCTTTTAAAAAATAAAAATAAATAAAAATAAAAACTTAAAATAGTATTTAGATAAAACCAAGGCATGTTTCCTTTACATATGGGGGTAGGGGGTAGGTAGTAGTATTTAAAATGAAATGGGAAGGGAAGCTAATGTGATTGAGCACCTGCTATTTCCAGGCACTCTTACTTACATTATCACTCCAGTTGGCCTCCTGCATGCTAGTCTAGAGAATCATTAACATTGTTATAAATAAATCCCTGCTGCTATGAATTCTGGAGCTACTATGTAGAGTCCCCTATGTAAGAAGCAATTTGTTTGCAAATCAATGCCTATAATTCAGAGCATATTTTCTTGTGACCACTGACTTGGAGCTCATATTTAAACCATTTTTATTTTTTCTGCCTTTGGCACCTTAGCCACTATGCCATGTCTCCAGATGAGAAGTTGCTTGGCCTCTCATTGTGCTAAAAACCCCTGCTCTCTACCACCATATAGTTTATATTTAAGTCAAACTTCAAACAGGCCTCCCTAATGTGTCACCAGTTTTTACAGAAAAATAATTTACTTATGCATGAAATTGAGTCAACTCTGAAATTCCCTCCCTACAGATAGAGTATATAAGAGTAACTATTCATAAGCATGTTGAAACTCAAATTGTATTAAGGAATGGTATTAAGAGAATAAGACAACATATCGAAGGATAGTTAAATCTTTACTTCTACTGGAGAAACAAATATCCTACTAAAAAAATAAATCCACAAAACCTAGAAAGTAAGAAAGTGGATTTATTATTGAATAAGCATATTTGGAATATAATGAACATTGCAGACTGTCTATGAAAAATGCTACAAAGACCAGACCGAATCTTATACAAATTTATAAAGAACAAATAACTCTTCTTTTATCTCTTTGAGAGACACGCTGATGTATCTTGTCTCTGTATACCTTATGACTCTACTTTGTAAGAACCCCTAGTCAACTTCTAAAGTAGGTTTCCAGAAGGCCAGCAGTCTTGTATTATAAAATCAAAAGATTAGTCCTATTATGTTTTAAAAGAGGCACCCTAAAGGAGGTTACCACTTCCCTTCCCTTTATTAAACAGAAAATTTCATTCTACACTACATTTAGCCAGTGAGCCATTCACTTCAAGATATACACATAAAAGGAGACAATACAGAGATCTCTGTGCAATAGGGAATTTGGTTCTTAATCCCAAATCCCCAAAACAGTCAGTTAGACTGAACTATCTGGGAGAGTTAGTGAGTAAATCTGAACCATACTGAAGTTCTAAATAGCTTCAAGCCTAAGCCAACCCCCAAGATAAGGGTTTTCTCCCCACATTCTTAATCTGAGTTTTAGGACTTTTCTGATTCAGGGAAGAATTGATATGTTAGGAAGAGAGACAAAAGAGTAAGAAGGAAAGGATCCTTCAATGCATCTAATATTCTCCAGATCTACATAGGCCAAAGCAATAATCTCTGAGCCAAGCCCCTTAAGAAAAGGAGAAGACAAAAAATTACAAGGGTAAAAAAAGGTCATTTGGGAGGAATCTAATTAGGATAGGATTTATCATCACACAAAAAAGAAACCCATCCTAAAAATATCTTTTTAGGTGTACAAAATATAATATATAATATAAATATATAAAATACAATAAAGTACATAGACTATGAAAGATACACTGATTATATTGAAACACAGTTATCCAAGTACTTAAAATTTATAATTGAAAAAACAAATTTTGATGTAATAATACACTGCTTCCTAATTATTGCCTTAAATTGTAAGTTCTATCAAATCTGATAACTACTCTGTGATAAGCACAAATAATATTTTGAGGTATCTGCAACAGTTATAATGTGATATAAAACATCTGGGGACACCTGGGTGGCTCAGTCCCTTAAGCAGCTGCCTTTAGCTCAGATCATGATCTTAGGCTCCTGGGATAGAGCCCAAGTTGAGCTCCCTGCTCAGCGGGGAGCCTGCTTCTCCTCCCTCTGCCTGTCCCACTGCTACTTGTTCTCTTGAGCGCGCATGCAAATAGATAAATAAAATCTTTAAAAAAAAAAAAAAAAAAAAAGATCTGTAATTTCTGTTCGTGACAAAGTCCCAGTGGTTTGCTGCCTACATTCGAAATTAAATGAAATGGCAAAATTCAGTCAGAAAAAAAAAAATCCATAAGGATTGAAAAATATAAACATTTTTCCCCCATCCAAATTCATGAAACAAGAAAAAAGAACTCCTGCGTTGTAAGGAAAAGGAGAGGGAGAGGATGAGCCAATTTCTCCTCCTTTTCACTGTTAGCGTTGGCTCTTGTCCCCCCACCAACCCTCTCCCCACCCCCACCCCCAGATTTCTAAAGGATAAAGAGTCCCAGGAAGTAGAGGACCACATCCACAGATTGTTAACAGCTGAGCACAGTGATCCCAAGGCCCTACCACCACCCCTTGAGGAAAGAGCTGAATTGAATATGTAGGTCCCTCTGCCTTTGAGATGGAATACTCTGCCCTTCATCCTTAGGAAAATGAAGAGAGAAAAATCAGAGTCACGAACTCCTCCTAGAGAGAACAATACCCTGGGGAGAATCACTAAATGACATCTCTCTCTCCCACTCTCTCTCTCTCTGTCTCTCCCTGGGGAGAATCACTAAATTACATCTCTCTCTCTCTCTCTCTCTCTCTGTTAAGGGAAGAGATTGGCAGAAACACCAAGGAGGTTTCCTCCTGCCCTTTCTCTAAACTTTGTATTCCTTCCCAGGATTAATGACATTAGTTCATCCTCCTAAGGCATCATTTTATCACCTCCAGAAGATTCTGTGGGGTCAGAAAGTTTCTTAATTCATTTTGTCTAGACCCACACCATATACCAAATCTATCAGACATTTTCTGTTCCAGTTCATTTGAAAATTTCTTCTCTTCCAAGGCCACTCAGTCAGTAAATAGTGAAACTGGAATTCAAAACTAGATCTTGTAGATTCCAAAGCTTTGGATTTTATAGAGCATTTGTTGTGCTACCCTAAATAAACAATTTGAAAAATCTGAGCTTTACATTCCATGCATTCGGTCAGTAGTAAGATAGTAATACATGGCATGTTTTAGTTTTCATAATATTTATGACATGTATTTATTAAAAGCTAGGCTCCAGAGGTATAAATAAGTAATGCATAAATAAAGACGTGGAAACTTTGACTTAATAGATTTTTGACTTAAGAGATAAAGACAGACCTTAATCAAAAGTCCATATAAATAAGTGGCTTTACATAAATATAAAATGAGTGGCAATCAGTGTCCTAAAAGTAATGGAATGCTATATGATTGGATCCTCTGAATGAGTCTGGAAGATAGGGAAGAAGTTCCTGAGAAATCAATGTTTGTGATGCAATCAGGTAGAAGTAATAAATTGTCACAGAGGATTTTTTTTTGTCTCTAACCTCATTTTGTACTAATATATTAGCTGTATTAAAATAATTTTTTAAGCAATAAAAGATTGCCATCACTTAAAGTCAATTACTTAGAAATAAGAAACTAAGCAATGAAAAGGAATTTTAGTTTTTAAAAAACCACCAATAATTTGGGATGCCTGGGTGGCTCAGTCAGTTAAGGTCTGCCTTTGGCTTGGGTCATGATCACAAGGTCCTAGAATCCAGCCCCATGTCGAGCTCCCTGCTCAGTGGGGAGCCTGCTTCTCCTGCTCTTGTTGCCCCTACACCTGCTTGTGCTCTGTCTCTCTATCTCAAATAAATAAATAAAATACTTTTTAAAAATAAAAATGAATTCAAAACACCAATAAATCAATGAAAATCATTTAAGAACTTATCTTCCTGTATACAGTTTCCTACAAAATCATAGGTTTGTGATTGCTAGGGACTTGTGAGTATAGGAAATAGGCAATAACTGGTAATGAATACAGGAATTCCTTTGGGGATGACAAAAATATTCTAAAATTAGATAGAAGGTTAGTTACACAACTTTGTGAATATGGTAAAAAAAAGTTATATACTTTAAAAGGGTGAATTTTATGGTATGTGAATTATACCTCAATCATGAAAATGAGTTTAAAAACGTGTGACATAGGTACCACAGATGAACATTTATATATGAACATTTATATATAGTAGCATTTATATATGGTAGCATGGCAAATCTATCCAAGGAATATAGCTATTCACAGGTCTTTATCATAGGATGACTTTTCTTTTCCTAAGAACACACTCTGATGGAGAACATAACTCATCGAGCACTGGGGCATAAAAGGAAGGCCTTCCTAGCCAGCAAAATTAAATGAGTGAGTCCAGGCAATCAGTGAGGTGACAGATGTAGAAGCTCATATCCTACTACGTTTACTTAGTGAGTGATTAAAATGGTTTACAAGCCACTGATTACAATATTGAGATGCATTTTTTTTTTAGTATTAAACAGGACTGTGGGACTATAATACAAAATTAATTCGCAAATAGTGAAGACTGATTTTGCTTTTGTTTTTTGTTTTTTGTTTTTTTTAGGTGAACAGATGAGGCAATAGAAAGCTCACAGCAATATTACCTTTAATTTTCCAGATAAATAAGTGTGAATGCATCAGAACTAATGGAGAAGAAAATGAAAATCAAAATAAATAACTTACTTAGAGTAAAAGTTTATAATTTAAAGAATATTTATTACCATTATGATACAATAGCCTTATTGAAAGCTTATCATCTAACAGAAAAACAAAATGAAATGCTTATATAGGAGACATGAAGAGAAGTATGAAATGAGTGACTGAATGATTAGATTTCTTTTACTAGGAACAAGGTTTTAAACAAAGGAGGGAAGAAGCAATAGTAATTTTAATCTCAAAGTCAGTAGTGGGAATATTAGCTGTCTGCATTATAAATTCAATTCCAGAGTTTAGGGGTTATGAAAGGACATCTCTTAAAAAAAAAAAAAAAAAAAAAAAAAAAGGCTCAATGAGAGAGAGAGCTTTCAAACACCTTCTATACCTGCATTTTTGATTTGTGACATTCAATCAGGCTATATCAGGGCATAAGTAATTTACTAGAAGTGGACCAGCACCTTTGTCAGGTACAGCAGTTCTTTCAAACTGAAGGAGTCACAGGTCACATCTAGTAAATTATTGATTTAATATACCATATTGCTCTTTTGTGACTTACAAGAATTCATCACTTTTAAAAGCACCTAACTTGCTTCTGAGAAAAATTTATATATTATATAATAATTTTAATTATAGAATATATTTGATAATAAATTATACATTACACAAGTGAAAAAGACAGATTTGAAATTGCAAGTAGCTTAAAGCTATATTGCATGTGTTATAAAGTCTCTAAGATATGTGGACATTCAAATAGTACCTCTTCCATAAAAATGGTTCAGGATTCTTCTATTTCACTTACTAGGAAACTATTTCTTGTTCTCCTTCTTCTTCAGTCCTCCTGCTCCCCCGCCCCATGCATGATCAAACCACACACATGATCAAAAGGTGGGAAGCCCTTTTCAACTAAATGATTAGAAACCTTGAAACCCAGTTGCAGACACTCCTCTGATTTCCCTGGAAATAACCACATCTGTCTACTGCATCACTCTTTCATATTGCAGGATTAAAATAAGCATATATAATTAGTTACAGTACAGGCACATTTTACTTATACAATTCAAGCCATATAAATTCAGCCAAAGAAATTTTTGAAAAACAAACAGAAAAAGAACAAGAAAACTCATATCAAATTAAACTGCAAGAGTGATTTCAAGCACTCAATGCTCTAGAATGATAAAATGTTAGCATGGATTTGTTGGTGTAAAATGGCAGACATGGGTTTGCTATAGCCTCAGAGGAACTCAATATTCATGTGACTCTCATACTGTAAGAGTCCTACCATTGAACGTTTCCAATGTTTAAAGATACATATTTTTCACATAATACTGCCTCTAAATGTAAAGCAACAGTGATTCCTAGTAATCAGAAGATTTCAGTCACAGAAAAAAAAAGTAGGCTTACATGGATTTCTTAAGAGAGGATATGTCTCAATTCTGTCTTGGATTAAGTGAATTTCTGGGGTAATTTCAACAAAATGAAATGTTTGTGTTATGTGCTGTGAAACACCATTTTATGGTAGCTGCCTGGTTTTGCAAACATAGTTTATTCAATCATCCCACAAACATTTATGGAAAACATAATGTTTATCAGAACTGTTCTAGGAAAAGAGAAATAGGATGAGACTTGTCTGTTAGAAAAATTGTTACCGGTGATGAGAACTTTCGAGGATGAGTGGAGCTAGCTTTATGAAACTCTGGATTGTGGCAGTTGGTGGCAGAAAGAGAGACTAATAAGCTATGTAAGTGCACAAGCAACAAATCAATGATGTATTGGATTTTGAAAGTCAGGGAGAGCATGTCAAGAATAATAGTATTTTATAATAGGCTAATTTTTGACATTTTAAATCTTTAAAAGACTTTGGCTCTATGTGCATACATAAAACAGTCCTTTAGTACTGCAAAGTTATAATCAATTACAGGCAATAATATAAATGTTAGAATTATTGCCAAAGTGATAGCACATTCTGGAATCATCAATCTGGCATTCTGCAAAGTGTGTTCTAGGGAACATTGCTCCTGTGAGATGTTACAATGAAACACTCTCCATGATCAAATAACGCTGTAAGTAAGAACATGACATTCCCCAGACCTTACTAAAGTATCAATGAAGTCATATAGTAAAGAACTCGTTTTTCTTTTATCCATGTATTTTCCAAACTTACTCAATCATAGAACCATTTTATCTCATAATTAATGTGTTCGTCAACAATGTCTTTAAATATCCATTTAAGAGGTAGTCATATGTATCAAATAAATTATAATCAGAATCAGGTATAGATGAGTTCTGACATTTAATGCATTCCAAGGGATGTGGGCTATTTAGAGAAAAACAACCAGTGTGACAAATGGCCCACAGGTATAAGTCAAATGGGAAAAATAAGCATAGCATTCAAAGTCTTGGCTGGCTCTAACTTCTTCTGATTGTTAACAGAACCAGAAAAATAAAGGTTGCCCTTTTCTGTACTAACCAATAAGATGAAATTGAAACAGGAAGAAAGAATATGAAAAGCTTCTAGGAACCAGTATTAGGAGAATTAGTGAAGTTGCTTTGGCTTAGTCATTATTGCATTTAGCTTTTTATGAACATAGAACAGATTATAATAAACCTGTATCTCAAAGCACAGTTAATTTTCCTTCATTTATATTACTTGCATACTGCATAAAATATTGTCTGTCACTACAGTATTCAACATAATTGATTATAAACTAGGACAGGCTATAAGCACTGACCAAAAGAAAGGCAAAATTGTTGCTACTAGTACAAATAACAGAATCTCACATAGTATTAATTGCCCTGAGAACATGTGATTATACTGCAACCTCATATACATTCATAGTGGTTAAAAAAAAATCATATGTGTGGAATTTAAGAAACAAAACAGACATGCATAGGGGAAGAGAGGAAAAAATAAAACAAGATGAAATCAGAGTGGGAGACAAACCATAAAAGACTCTTAATCATAGGAAACAAACTGAGGGTTGCTGGAGGGGAGATTAGTGGGGGGTTTGGGGTAACTGGGTGATTGACATTAAGGAGGGCACGTGACGTGATGAGCACTGGGTTATAGAAGACTGATGAATCACTGACCTCTACCTCTGAAACCAATAATACATTATATGTTAACTAATTGAATTTAAATAAAATTAAAAAAAAAAACAACTTCACCCATTTTATATTTATAAATATTTTTTAGGGGGCCCTTGGTTGGCTCATCGGTTTAGCACCTGCCTTCAGCCTAGGACATGATCCTGGAGTCCCAGAATTGAGTCCCACATCAGGCTTCCTGCATGGAGCCTGCTTCTCCCTCTGCTTGTGTCTCTGCCTCTCTCTCTCTGTCTCTCATGAATAAATAAATACAATCTTAAAAAAAAAATCTGTCCTGAATGTCATTTAAGCAAAATAAAATATAAAAACAAATTGAGGCTGTCAGATGCATATTAATTTAGAATGGCGGAAGAATGTTCATTACTAAGTCACAAAGCTGAACTTGAGTTAGAAGTTCTCATTTCTATTCATACTTTCCCAATATAAAAATAAGAACTACTGTCACATATACTCAAAGTGTTGTAATTTTGGAGCACATTAAAATCAGAAAGAAAGTTAATATAAAACATACTACTCCTTCTTGAATGATTCTCTCATCAGCAGTATTATCAGCTGAATAAAGTTATCAGTGCTGAACTAAGAATACACCTTACTCCCCTAATCCCAAACAATAATGAGTGATGAGAGCAATGTATCTTTGGTTATCATCATCACTGTCAATTTGTTGTTGTTGTGTGAAGTTCTAATTTTAGTGTGTTTAATTCTAACTATTTATTACCATTTTAGAGAATATAAAAAGGCAGAACATTCATTAGCCACCCACTGCAGTACCACAGTTTGTGGTGTATATAGGTGTTTTAAATATATTGCTCTATTTTAAACTCTGGCCAGGAGTCCATCAAAAGTATTTACTTTTTCAAACTGCCGGGACTCCTCTCCGAGTCACCTAACACATCACTGGCAGAATCCACCTCTCTTTATTTATTTTTTCCCCACCTCTCTTTAAAAGGAAAATCTGGCATTAACTCCAATAAATTTCCAAATATTAACTTAAGTCTATGCATATCTAGTCTCCTTCAACCCTCTTCTCAGGTCGCAGAGGCACGTTACTGAAGTTTTCAAAAGCTTATCACTCGACTTTTGTTCTTAATTTTATCTTCTCCTAGATTCTAGGTTGGCTCCTGATTTTCCTTTTGTAATGACTCCTTCCTCCCTATTAAAACAACAATAACAAAAACTCATTCAGCATTGTACCTTCTTCTAACTACTCCCTACATTCTCCTTTAGTTTATGATTAAGGTTCTGATAACTTCTGTATTTCCTTATATACCACTTACTCTTCACCAACTACAACCTAGCTACCACCTCTCTACTGTACTTCAAGAGTTAGAAAACTTTTTTCTGTAAAGGTCCAGATGGTATTGTGGGATTTGTTGGCCACATATATCTCTGTTACATACTCTTAGTTTTGTTTTGTGACTCTAAGAATGTAAAATATCTCTCTCTCATTCCGGCCTGGATTTGGTTTGCTAGCTATAATTTGAAGAAAGCTGCTCTAGTTGGAACTGCTGTATTAATAATACCAAAAATTATCGTTTTGCTTGAGGAGAGTCCTCTCTGCACAAGTTCAAAGCCAATTAAGGGATAGGCTGAAGTATATCAAACTGTTAGCTTTAATATGAATAAAAGCAGAAGAGCCAAAATAGGCTTCCTACACAGCTGTAGTTGTCCCTCAACAACCATGGCCATTCTCTCAACAGACTGGCCCAGTAATACTTACACTCTAGAGGAGCGAACAGCCAGTGTGCTCTTTAAGCAAAAGGGCCCCAACCTGCAATAAAGTAGAAATTCCCATCCTGGGCTCACCAATCTGGGAAGTTCCTTCTACTTTGAGGAGTAGGGGCAGAGCTAGCAGGCAAGCAGTTAGGTTCAATCCCTCCTCAAGAAAACCATGGCCCTACAGAAGCCTCTACTCTGTGATGCTCCACGTTGCCAAATCCAGACTCCTTTTTCATTTATTACCACTTTGCAACACTTAACCCTGTTGAACACTTTCTTTTCATTGAAATTCGCTTCTCCCTTAGCTTCCAAGACACACTGTTTTATCCGTTGCCTGCCCCCCCTCCCCATCTGATCCTAAATCTGGGCATTCCCCCAGACCTCCTCTTTGGTCATCTTCTTTGATTTGATACAGTTTTCTGGATGACCTCATAAACATAGAGAATATCAACCATCATCTTTATGTCTTTAGCACCTAAATCTCCATCAGTAGCCCGGGTCTGTCTCACAGCGAAGAACAATAAAACCTCATGTATTCCTCTATCTTATGAACAGCAGACCCATCATCTACAGATTTGCCAGGAACATTGGTTTCACCCTCACTTTTTGTAGAGAAATAGCACATTTGGGGCTGAGGTACCAAACAAAATCTGCCTCTGTGCACCACCAGTAATTCTACTGATTCAAATGTAAATCATATAGATGGATAAAGGTTGGCAGGAGAGTATTTTACTTAGATGAGTGTGTGAATGAATTTGTACAGCCATATCTGTCCCATGTATAAAAATACTTAATTTGGTGGCAGCATAATCAAGGTTGATTTCAAATACAGTGTCAAAGCCCAGCACTGAGTAAAACAATTTCCCACCTGCATATGTAATTTCTCATCATTATAAAGGAGATGATTATCTTTACACTTTTACCATAAATGAAAGCAGGGCCATCATTATTACCTCTAGAGATAACACTATTATAGCACTATTATACTATTTTATTTCTGAGAAGAGTGAATCTGAATATTTAAAGTTTTACATGACCACAATTTATTTTTAAAATATTTGACAATGGTGCATCTTGTTAAAAGATGGAAAGAAATCATATACATTAAAATTCAATAGCCGTAAATTTACGTCAAGGAAATATTCATAATAGGGTGTTTTTAAGATTTCCTAAAAATATTTTTTTGTCATTTGTATTTCCTAGCGCCCTGTGGAAGTCGTTCAACAGGCTCAGAAGGCACTGTTCTATCACCAAATTATCCAAAAAATTACAGTGTGGGACATAATTGTGTTTACTCTATAGCAGTTCCCAAGGAGTTTGGTAAGTAATATTCATCTCATCATATAGTATTTCATTCAAGACATGCTTTATTTTCCACTACATGCTATTCAAAAATGTTAGTCCTTTTTAATGAAAATATTCACTATTCACGAAGTGCTTTACTGTGTAATTCTTTTTAGATAGTAGCTTTGTAATAATAAAATTTTGAGGTCATTTTACTCAATCTGAATTTACAGTCAAGTACACAGGTGAACAACAATATAAAAATGAAAACAGGATTGTTTTTAATTTTTAAAAATAAGTACATCCAGTAACCTTGCAAGTGCCTTCTTGTCGGAATTACATAAAATGGGAAATTAACAGAGCATAAAGCAAAATGTGCCCTGCAAAATATACATAAAGTCAAATATAGAACTATTATAACAATGACAAAAGTGTGTACAAAACAATCATATTGGTTTATACTTTTTTTAAACACATTTCCAGGAAGAAAAAATTTTGGTTTTAAGTACCTAGTATCTGGGACAGCAATGAATGTAAAAAGACAGCAAAGGACATTTCAGCTCATCTTGTCAACCTGACAATCTGTTCTGCATTGGCACTGAGAAGACAATGTGTCCTTTGCTGCCTTCACGTCTCCCTGATCACAAGTCTTAGAAGTCACTTACCTGGCTTCTAAAGGTTTTGCATCTAAGATCCAGCTGGATCTCACCCAGGTTAAGCTCTGTTTATGGATGGATAGGCAAAGGAAATTTAGTGAGCAGTAAAGTATGGGAGAGAGGCTGAAAGTTCAGACTTCTACAATTTAGATTTACAGCATTGTGTTAGGTGGCAAAGGATTTGCTAGAGCTGTAATGAGTGTCTGGGTCTGAATGACAAAGTGTTTCAGCAGAAGGACATGGATTGTGTCATATCAAGATTTTTGGATCACATCTTGACTTAACGTTCTGCTGATGTATAAAATAAGCTGATGCTTCCAGTCCAATTTCTTATGACCTAATATTACCTGTATATCCTCCTTCTCTCTCTTCTGAAACAAGTCCAAGATCTTCAAGTTATTGGAGAGAACATTGTCATCAGAAATGAAGTACTAAACCTTGTATTTAGCCTTGATATAGAGTGGTGATGCCTGCATTAGCAGGGTGTCTATTTCTTTTCAAAATATTTCTCTTTCCTAGCATGTTGGTTGGTTAGAGTTGAGCCCTTTGAGAATGACAGTTTAGAAAGAAAAACATTGTCCACTTAATTGTTTATTTATTTTTTGCCATTTGTTTCTCAAAATAGTTCTTTCCTTGTTAGAGGTGTCTATAGTCCCCAGATTTCAACAATGTTACGTGGTTGCTGACAGAACACTAGCAATGATGACCAGAAGGTGGTGTGGTTACCTCAGTCCTCTTTATAAAACTGTTAATTTGTTCTATTAAATCTATTCTTGGAATGTCATGTAGCCAGAAAAGATGAGAAAGAAGAATCAGGCATTTCCTTTCCTGACACATAGAAATGGTGGTCACATACAAATATTTTACAGTAGCCTATGTATGTTCAAAAAGGGAAGGAAAGGGTACTCATTAAAAGTAAATTAACAGATTTCTAAAGAATGGAATCTACTCTACCTGACTTAATATAAATTAAATGTAATCGTCTTAATGTAAAAAAAAAAATGCAACTAATGATCAGTGTTTTTAATAGTAATTTTTTAACCAGGTCTTAGATTATTTGTGGATGACATCAAATGTACTTTGACTTATTAGTAGGGAAATGTATGATTTTTTTTTTTATAAATGTATCATTCTGAATTTCAAACTACATATGAAGTCAGACAAACCAGGATTCTAATTTTAGCTTATCATGTCTTACAGCTATCTGCCTTTGGATGAGTTACATACACTCTTTGAGACTCAGTTTCTTTTTTTGTAAAATGGAGATCATTAGGTCTACTGAGCAGAGTTGATGGGAATAGGGAGTGAGATTGTATGTATAAAGTATATCTCACATAGTTCATGCTCATTACAAGTTAAAAAATGCCAACTCTGAAGTCAGATTTCTAGATTCAGAGCACAGTTCATTGCTCTTTCTCATTAGATAAGTCACATCACTGACCTGAATTATACTTTTCTCATCTCTGAAATAGAGGCGATAAATGTCTACCTCATAGTGTTAGTTTATAATTAAATGATATAATATATGTAAGCGATCGACATACTAACACAGTTAAATCCTATACACACAGATATACATGCACATACACTTTTATGTTCACATTTGTGAATACCTCACTGCCACTTATGAAAAATTATGTAATAAAATGACCTGAATTGCTGGTTTCATTAGGGTCTTAAGATTAGTATGGCTAAAAATGAAATATTTATGTTATGTAATTCAAGCATGAAAACACATATTTTGTGTTTTACATCGCCAGTCGATATCTTATCACCTAATAATGATACCTTAAAATTTTCCGGTAGCAGAGTAGATGAATTAAATAAATAGTAATCATGGACTTCTTGCTATTTGTACTTCTGCCTCTTGAATATGAGATGATCAAGAATTAGTCATCGGGTATCTACAAATCAAATTTCTATTTTGCTTCTTCTTCCTCTCGCTCTCATAGTTTCCTTGTGTTGCCACTTTGAGCTGTTTTATGACTTTTTGGTATCACTTCCTAACATATCATTTCTCACTTTTTCTCTTCTTGTCACTTATCTCAGATTATAACCATTCCTTCTTCTGTATCTTTTATATGTGATGCTCCTAGAATTTTACTTTTTAATCATTTAGCATAATATCTATCAAATACACTCAATTCATTCATTGGAATTGCATTTTTTACAAAGGGTAAGGTTTTACAGTTGTTATGTAAGGAGAAAATCACATATCATCAACAGCACACATGAAATCCCTTAACTCACCCATAAAATCATTTACATAATTTTGCATAAGCCAAATAGTCTCTGCATAGTTCTAACAGGACATTTTTCCTTTAATGTCAGAGCAGGTAACAGTTTCTTTAAATAATACCAGATGAACTGGCTTGATTTTGTATAGGTCATGTACTACCAAATTACTTTCATTTATTTACATCTGCCCAGTGTAGAACTGAATTCATATCAGTTGAATGTGAACATAATACGATCTTACTTTACTGGTTAATTGAATGACTATTATTCTGTCAGTCAATTCCTGTCTTTCAGTTTTTATAGATAAGAAAATTGTCAATTCCTAAAGCTTTCATGAGCATCATTGGATTTCATTTGCACTTCAGATATTAGGGTCACTTTGGTGATATTCGTTGTAGGATTACAGTTGTTTTATATATGTAGAAATATAATAATTCTGGATCATTGAGTAACATTTTTTGACTTTAATAGTTAGACTATTTCAGTTGGATTTGGGGATTAAAAAATACCCTACTTTTCTATTAATAAAATATGTCTTATTTTACCTTCATTTTTCAGTTTTTAATTATCAGTTATTTCCCCTTTATTATTTCATTGTTTAAGTCTTCATGTAATGCATTATTTTTAAGTGCCAAAACATGCAATGCATATTTTTAATTTTGAATTTGATATAGATAAGATGCCTTAGAATGTGGGAGAACTGTTGACTTTGTAAGAGGAAAAATATTTTTATTAATATGTTTTTATACCTAGAGTGCAGCAGCCAAAATCAAGTTGTAGAGAGGAAAGAATTAGAAATATTCAAGAATAAACGTTATGGACTTCTATTTTAGCAATTCTAGCTGAGAAAAACCAAAAGGTACTAGGACAGCAGCAGGGTAGAGTACAAGTCAGAGGCTAACGTTTGTGTTTGTTTTCTCTTAGGATAGAAAATAATGGAGCTTTTATTTTAAAGCCCAAGAGAAAGGCATACTCTATGGGGCAAAATTAAATATCTTAGATGGACCAGTTGGCAAAACAAGATGTTTGAAGCAATTTAAGGAGATAGGATTAAAAAAATATATTGATGGGCCTCTTTAAACTATAATTTGGGGATACCTGGGTGGCTCAGCAGTTGAGCACAGGCTCCCTGCATGGAATCTGCTTCTCTCTCTGCCTGTGTCTCTTCCTCTCTCTCTGTGTGTCTCTCATGAATAAATAAATAAAATCTTTAAACAAAATAAATAAACTATAATTTGGAAGAAATTATTCATAACTAGTAATATAATACCTAAATTAGTTTCACATGGAATATTACTTTTTTGAAATGATTATTCCTTTCCATCCTCCCTCCCTCATTTCCCTTCAGTCACCTATTCCTTACATTCCAGGGATTATCTATAAAAGAGAATGTACTAGTATCTGAGGGTGCCCTAACAAATCACAAACTCAGTGGCTAAACAACAAAAATTTATTCTTTCAGTTCTGGAAACAAGATCTCTGAAAGAGATCATTAGTTATCATTAGTGCCACACTCCCTCTGCAGGATCTAGGAAAGAATCTTTCCTTGCTTCTTCCTGGCTCCTAGTAGCTTTCAGCAACCCTTGACCTTCTGTGGTTTGTAGCCACATACTGATTTCTGCCTGTTTTCACAAGACCTTTGCCCCATTTTATGCATCTCCTCTGTTGCTGTGTGTATTTCTATCTTCTTTTCTTATAAAGACATCCTAATCTAGTATGATTTCATATTAATATTTAATTAGTTATGCCTTCAAAGACCCTTCTAAATACAATGACATTCTGGGCTCCTGGGTAGATACAAATTTTTGGACAGGGACACTATTCAACCCACTAGAGAAGGTTGAACTATATTAACACAGTTTTATTTTGAAAATCTTGACAAAAATTACTCTATTAAGCATGTAGCAAATATTAGCTGTGTAGAATACATGCTGACATTTAGATTTCTTGGAGAATTCCAACATGCAAATCGCTGTGAGGATTTCCAGAACAGCCTATGGTGACTTAATTTTATGTTTGGCCTCCCACAGAGTTCCACCTCTTGAAAGGCTTCAATGCGTATTTATTAAGGTACAAAGCTTACTCTTCCCCAAGATCAGCTTACAGATGTAGAATCTTGGAAGTATTCATGAAAAAATTTCCAGGTTTTTCTACCTCCTTTTCCCAGTTAATCTGCCCTCTCTTTATTTCCATTGTTGATGTAGTCTCTTTCTTGTATAGGTTTCAAATTCATGAGTTCCTGAGTCACACAAAGTTGTCAGACTGGTCTACTCTGTACAATGGTCACAGAGAGTTACTAAAACCTTTTTGTATTGTTGGGAGGAAGGTTTTTGGTTTGTTTTGCTTTAAGTAGTTGACATTGAAATGGGAGAGCTAGGTTCTTGTCTCACGGAAATGAAGAATGAATATTCCTGACAAAGGAGAGTGAGTACAGTGATAAAAGTTTATTAAATGAAGAAACAGAGAAAGCTCTCAGAAGTGAGAGGGGTCCAGACAGGGTTGCCACTAAGGGCTTGTAGGGTTAGTCTTTTATTGAAAACTAACCAGGAAACCTAAATCCTTTTCACATTATCTATTGATATCACCATTGAATAAGGAGCAATGATAACACCTTCAATGACTTACTTCCTTTTTAGGGTCCAGTAATTCTCTGTTGGTCAAGTAGCTGTTATAACAAGACCCCACTTCTTGCACCTGGGACTGGATGGTCTGGTTTATTTATCTCTGGTTTCCTTTCATATCCACATTTTTGGGATTTTTGTGAACCTGATTTCCTGCCTCCCTACCTAACCCTGCCTGTCCCTTACTCAATATCCCTTTAATTTCTCTCTTACTTTCACATATTTTATATTTGTTTCTTGCTCACAATCATTATATTTCCTATTTTTCATGGTAGTATTTTTCATCAAGATCAATTTAGAAACATTTTTCCCTTGATTGTTGACTACAATAATGGGGTTACAGCTGTGGGGTTTTTTGTTTTTGTTTTTTTTTCTTTTCTCAAACTTTACCATAATATTATATTATAAACACTGATAATGATTAGATAATGAATATTTCATTAATTCTTATTATATCCATTAAATTCAGTATTTCTTTTCCATCTCATAGACTTAGGTAATTACATAATGATTGTTAAATGCAATTTACTTCTGCAATCGTATCTTTCACATTTCTGTATTGTTAGTCTATAAAAAGTAGTATTTAAAAATTTAGGTCTTAGAATTTAGAAGGAAAAAAGCAAAAACAATGGATTGAAACTAAGATGTATACACACACACACACACACACTTTCTATATATGCATACATGTGTTTATTTTTTTGTGAGTTTCTGTACTTTTTAATATGTACTGCTGTAGTTTTAACCTGTAGATGGAAAGTTAACTATTCTCATCTTTTGTATTAAAACTAGCAGCCATTCTTTTATTCTCTGTACGTTCTTCTAGAAAATCAGACACTTTTCTAATCATTTATCTTTTGATCTTATATCTGGGTGGTTTTCAATGATCTATTTTATTCAGCATCCCTTACATAATTTATGTTGTCATCACCTAACTTTATACTTAATTCAATAATTTATTGTCACTAATTTTCCAATTAGTGACAATTAAATTTAAATTTAATTTAAATTGTGACTAATTTATTGTCACTACAAATTGTTTTGAGATTATTTTTGTATGCTCATTAGGTCAGTAAATCATTTCATTGGCATTCTGTTTTTTCCTGGTGTAATTTTCAGTAAATAAACTCTTTTCGGTCAATAAAGGCTTTGTATATTTTATATTTAAAATAAATGACATTTCATTTTTTTAATAGTGCATCAAAATCAATGATTAGTGTTTTGTAAATATTGAATGTACTTGTCTAGCAATGACAAATGTTCACAAAATGTGTTTTTATTCACAATGTATATTTACTCTTTATCATCATTTGTTAGATATAGAACAGTTGGAAAGGGTACTCTCTTCCTTTTTAAAAATGAAAGGTTCTATTAATGTCAATATGCAGAAATGTGTATGTTAATTTTGTACCTATAAGAGAGGAAACCCTTATTTTTGAGCCCAACATTTTAGAGTAAGGAAAGTATCGTTATTATATGTATCTATATTTATATTATTTAATTATTTGAGTACTATTTATATAATTAGATGAAACTGTATTTGGTCACCAGCTAGACCAGGATCTCCCATCTGAATTTGATTTGGATGTCAAGACTTATGACACCACACATGCACTAATAGGTATGAAAAGATTTATTACTCAAATAATAAGATTTTCTGGGAAGAGCAAGGCACTATCCAAAACTGGATTCAGTCAGATCCAAAATTGCTTAAGGAAACAAAGAAAGCTGACTGGCTTTGGGCTTTATTATGGTGCTGGAGTGAAAGCACCTACATATTGGTCAAGGCTTATGAGGTCTGAAACTCCCAATTGTTCTAAAGGAGAGTGTACCCTGGGTTTCTTATTAGCTTGCCCCAAATAGGGGGCAAAAAGAGTAGTGGAAGGGGTATGGCTTGAAACTTGCCAATAATTAAATAAAAAATGTATCAGAATTTATCACAATTCACTCTTGGTGTTTGACTGGTAAGTGAAATGTATCATATTTTAACTTGTGTAAGCCACAATATCACTTGCACCCAGACATTGGTAAGGGACACAAAATTTCCATTGAATGTGTTGTTGCAGAGCTCAGCGTTTTGTATTGTGAAAAGTGAAATGATTGCATTGATCACTGTCAATAACTAGAACTCTGAAAAGGATATGAAGTGTCTTCATGAAGCCTTAGTATTGTGGCTTTAGTATGTGGTGGAGATATGTGTAGCATTCATTTGTATTTGGAGTATGTCTGAGATAAGAAACCCAGAAATTTTTATCTCATAAGGTACAGACTTGAACCACATGGTCAGACAGTCGGCAGTGGCCCGAGTTTAAAACACATTCAGCTGGGGCTGTTTGCTGACCAGGGCATCCAGTATAAGGATGACTGTCCAGAATTTGGGCAGTTGTACTGATCATTGAGTCTTTTATCAGGAATGTCTTGGTTAAAGTGTTAAAAACAGCAACTTTCCAGGGTGTTCAATTATGTCGATGATCTTGGTTATACTGGTCTGTAAGATACACAGATTCCCTTTGCTAGTCACTCAGTCGATCCCAAAAAGCTACTCTGGTAACTAAGGGGTTCAGAAAAGGAACACCTGGTTGGATCAGTGGTTGAGTGTCTGCCTTTGGCTCAGGGTGTAATCCTGGGTCCAGGGTTTGAGTCCCGCATCAGGCTCCCTGTGAGGAGCCTGCTTCTCCCTCTGCATATGTCTCTGCCTCTGTCTCTGTGTCTCTCATAAATAAATAAATAAAATATTTTAAACAAAACAAAACAAAATGAAGAGAAACGTCTGCAAAAACATGGCATCTGGCAAGGAATTAAGGACCAGAAAAGCTATACCTTCATGCAGGTGGGGTAGCCCATAGGACCTATGTTTAGCTCTAATATGTAGTATTACTTCCCTTCTTAGCAAAGAGGGCTTAGTGGCCATACTGAGCTTGCAGGGTATACTTCCATGACCCAAGGCACAATGGGCAGATGAATATATCCAGAGAGCTATGGATTCAGAGGCTTTGAGAACCTCTGTTTCCCAGAGATCCCAGTATGTAGCATTGCCACTATAATGGCATATGACATGGAGCTTAGAGGGAAATGGCATATGACATGGAGCTTAGAGTAAGTTCAAGGGCAACTTCTGGCTATTATAGGTGGTTCAGAGACTCCAAGAGCCATGAGAGGAAGTTGCTAAAGTCTCTAGAGTAACAGAGTCTCTGAGGGACAATACCTGTTGTATTATAATTTGGAAAGAGTCTAAAGACATTTTTGTAGATGACCCCATTCAAGGTAGGCCAGTTTACTAGTCACAGCATAAATGGGCTTAAGTAAAATTATAAAATAGGAATATGTTGCCTTAAAATGAAGATTTCCTAAAAGACTGTTTAGCAGGTTTTAACAGTATGGCAACATAAGGGGTCAATATTTCTTTCCTAGGGTACCTCGCTGGGTCAGTTGGTAGAGCATATGACTCTCGATCTCAGAGTTGTGGGCTAAAGCTCCACATTGGGTGTAAAGATTACTTAAAAATAAAATTTAAAAAAAAATGTTTTCCAATGATGTCAGGAACAGAGTGGCTTTTGGCTGACCAAGTAATCCATAGGGATTTAAACAAGGTGACAGGGCCTTTAATTATGTGTGGGGAAATGAAATCTCCCCCTTTTGTGAGATCCTCATATGTCTTAAATTATTGTGGCAAATGAATCTCCATGAAGGAAGATGTCATCAGTGTAATATCATCACCTGTGCTCCTCAAGAAAATTGGACACACTTCTAATTTTGCCCACAAAGATCTGTGCAATGATCAAGCTATTAAAGACCCTATGGGTATCCAGGTAGAGGTATCCCTTCAAAGCTGAAGTCAAAAAGTGTTATATTCCTTCATAGCTGAAGGCAAATTGTGGCTGAGAGTCTTTGGAAATTGGTATTAAACAACTAAGAAGTAATAGCAAAATAGCAAAATATTTACCAGCTGACGATTGGACGAAGCAGTAATTTCAATAATATTGATTATGAGACCCTTAATGGGTAGAAACACAGAACCACAGTAATCCACTATGAAATACCATTCACTTTTCCAAGGTTTAAGAACAGCCAAGTTGAGCTATTGAAGGGAGAAATATTGGGGATTAATGCCCCTTCTCTAAATAAGTATTTTATAATGTGTTTCAATCTTTGAAAGCTCTGTTTTAACTTATATTGGGCTATATTAACTATTTTAATTATGGAAAAAGGTCCATGGTGTCTCAATTTGTCAAGCCTTTGGCAAATGCCAAACACATAATTTAACTTAGTACGTTTTTGATTAGAGCTTCCATGACCACTATGGGAAAATTAGGGCAATAATTCTGATGATTAAGATAAGGCATACTTCCTTGTTCGCTATTTTATATATTTCTTAACTCCTTTATATTGTAGGGTATGCCTAAATTTACAAGCTCTAAATTTACTGAAATCCCCAGGACTAACTATAATTTGAGCTCTAAAATAATATAAGGCCAAGAAAGTGTGCCAGTTGGTTCATCTCAATAGATAGTAAAGTTAATTCAAAATCCATGTTGTAGAGGTGCAACAGACAATTAGGGACATTTTATATTTTCACTTTATAAAGTCTTGCAGTAAATTTTGAATTTCTAATTGGGTCTAATTGTGGATCTCTTTTTCAGCTTTTTGTTTCCTATTCACCTTGTATCTGCTTTGTTTGTTTAATGGTTAACTAGAGGGGGAACCTCTTTACCCTGCTCAAATTTATAATATTTTTTGTCTAGAGAGTGTGAAATCTAGAATATGAGGGGTAGGGGCTTCCCTTGTAATGATTGTTTCTTTATAGGGTTTAAGGATTCATAGTTTAAGTAGAGTTTTAATTACCTCTTTAATTTTTGCACATAGATGCCTAAGTGTGTTTTGTTGTTGCTGTTGTTGTTGTTGTTGTTGTTGTTGTTGTTGTTTTTCTATATAAGCCTAAGGATGAACATCTTTGTTACAAAGAAGTCTGGGGAGCGGTGATAGCAAAAAGCATTTTCATGGAGTCTTAGTGAGTCATCTGCTTCTAGGAGTGTAGACTTCAGCATGGTCCATCATAACCGCTCTTCCACACAACTGG
This sequence comes from Canis aureus, assembly GCF_053574225.1. Lineage (NCBI taxonomy): Eukaryota > Metazoa > Chordata > Mammalia > Carnivora > Canidae > Canis > Canis aureus. The sequence continues at coordinate 15,685,712 of NC_135624.1, read as the reverse complement.
CTACCCACCAGCCCCATAAATTGCACAAGATATCAGTACTTTTACTGAAAATTCTATGGAAGAAAGACCAATGCTTGTTTGAGACTCACAGCCAACAGTCACAACATTAAATTATTCCTCTGAACTTTGCCTTAGTCACAGTTTATGCTGGAATAAAGACATACAATTCTACATGAAGCATACCAGATTGGATCAGGCTTGACACATCCCAGAGATGGTACCATGGTATTCTGATAGCCTTAAGGAAGGCCTTAACTCTTGTTTCTAAATGCCAGTTGTCAAAATTTCTGGTGTAGGTTGATTAAATCTCTGATAAAAATTGTGTAGAACTTAGCAAATACAGCGCAAAGCAGCATAGCTTAAAGTGCAAGATTGCTAGCAGGTAAAAGAGCCAGTTACTAAACTAAAGCAAGAGAAGAAAGCCCCTCAGTCATGTTATTCATCACCTGGACACCTCCTCACTGCACCAGTTGTTGAGGTTACCCTAGTTGGTTTGGATTTTGAGACAGATGGTACCACACAAACAATATGGGAATATGAAATTTTTTGTTGTCACATAAGGAGGCTTTCTGGGAAGAGAAGGACAAGCTTCCAAACAGGTCCAAAATGGCATGAGACAGCAGAGAAAGGAGAGAGGCTTTGGAGTTCTATTGTAGTAATAGGTTGGTAGTGGTGTGAGGATTCCTGTGTTCATGCCAGTGCTTAAATAGTTTCAACTTTCCACTAGTGCCAAAGGAAGAAGAACTCAGGCTTTGCTAATTAGCTTGCTCAGATGTGTGGCTGAAGAGGAAGGGGAGCAGTGGGACTTGAAATCTGTCAGCAGTCAAACATCAAAACATGGCTTCGGCCCCTTTAATACAAGATGCAATTTATAAAGCTGCAATTTATAAATTGTGTAATATCATATCTTAAATATACTGATATATATATAACTTCCTATTGCCATCATGTTCTCTTTCCACTTAAAAAAAAATATTTCTTTTCAACATCCAAAAAAGGAGTATAGTATGCTCTAGAATTTTATTAGCTGAATTCTTAAAATAACTGTCAAATGATCTATTAGGTCATTATGATAAATGTATATTTGCATTCATTGTGTAATGGATGTCAACTTTGATGTTTCACATTTCTCATTTTTTAAAAATCAGTTATAGGAAATAAATTATGCTTAATAATTCAGAAGAAAACTTTGGGAAATATAGTACAATAACATCAGTCTAGACATTTTCTAATCGTTTGTTTAAATGGCAATTACAATGTTTTACCATTAGTGTTTCTCCCATTCATATTCATTTTTATTTTTTGCTATATTTTACCAAGATGATAAATTCAGTGGCTTCCCCATCTGGCTGTTTAATACCAGTAAGCATCAGATTGCTGAAGATTATTTTGAATTAAAGTTCAAAGTCATAAAGTCAATGATAGTAACAATAATAAACTGAAGAAAAGATTAAACACTGGAAGAAAAACTGAACTGGGAGTCCACAGGTCTGGATCATGGTCCTTTATTTGCCTCTAATTAGCTGTGTGACCTTGAATACGTTATTTAAGCTTTCTGGACCTCACTTTTTTTTTTAATCTATATGATGAAAAACTTTGATTCAATGGTCTGGGACCTGCCCATTTAAAAATATATATGTGCAATTTACTTTTATTTTATTTTTTAAAGATTTTATTTATTTATTCATGAGAGGCACACACACACACACACACACACACACACACAGAGAGAGGCAGAGACACAGTCAGAGGGAGAAGCAGGCTCCATCTAGGGAGCCCAACCTGGGACTCAATTCTGGGTCTCCAGGATCACACCCAGGGCTGAAGGCAATGCTAAACCACTCAGCTACTGGGGCTGCCTTGCAATTTACTTTTAAATTCAAAGAGTATGATATTAGCAGTTAGAGAAGTAAAATATAGTGAAGTACTACCAAACTTTCTGATAATTCAAGAATCTGATCATAGAATTACATGGATTTGTGTAATTTTAGTTAATTATGAAACTGACTACAAATTTAGTTCAAATTCTGAATCTTTAATGTTCCTGAAAAAGTAAAACAAGTTATGTAATGGCATTTTATATTCTCCTTTTTAAATTTTATTTCTTTTTCTTTTCTGATTTTTAATGCATCAGAATAATCTTGGTCATCCTTACCGTTGTCACCTCTATCATTAAAGTTCCAGAAGGATTTTTAAGGGTACTTCTCATTTTAAAGTCACTACAAATGTTAGAATATTATGTTTTTATTTTTATTTATTTATTTGAGAGAGAGAAAGAGAAAGTGAGAGAGAGAATCTGAAGCAAACTCCATGCAGAGCCCTCTGGGGGGCTCAATCTCACAACTGCGAGATCATGACTTGAACCGAAGTCAAAAGTCAGATGCTAATTAAGCGACTGAGCCACCCAGGTGCCCCTAGAACATTTTCTCCTCTGCTTCCATACTTATATCTAGGTACAAAATAATTCCTTGGAAAGACTCAAATATTCAAATACAGAGAGAAAACTTTACCTACAAAATTTTACTGTAAAATTGATAGTCTCCCCTTAAGAATTTGTTATGGGAGAATTTTTGAAATAATGAAAAGAAAAAAAAAAAAAAACGAATAACCAACACAGCTCCGTATATGTATTCATAACTTTTTCTGGAAAAATTCTTATGCAGAAGTCATTAAACAAAGTCTTTCTTAGTGTTTCATTATTCTGTCATGCAGAATCACATTTGTAATATCTCACACTATGACAGATTAAAGCCAGAGATAAATGAATCACAAAAACACACAGCATGCCACAGGCAGAGCCTTCTGTAAACATGGAATACCCATCATTTTTGACACCCTCCCACTGATATTTCAGAATGGTATAATGGTGCTGATCACAATTAAAATACAATTTTTTCTTCTGTTTTGGTGACTTTTGATTTAATTTATCTGCTTTACCCAACAAAATAGTTAGAATTTTAAAAAAAGAAAACAGAAACAAAATAGAATTTTTAAGAAGTTCATTCATTTGAAAACTCAATAAATTATATTTCAAATAAGTTAAATGATTGATGGTATTTATTTGGTGGCTGGTATACAAATACAGGGTGCACATTGCACTCTACAGAAGTGTTATTCCAGGCCCTGAATTAAAAGGGATTTAATTAGTATTCTCTTACAGTTTATATAAACTCCTAATATATCAACCTAGCTGCTTTTGCTGAGAAGGTAAAACTCCAAAACAGATGTGTAACTAGAATATTTTCCAAATTCACAAAAGCCATTACCTACTGAAATACCAAACTACAGAGTTTCATCTGTCATATTGCTTCTTGTAGCAAAAGAAGCTTACGTATAATGTGTTTTTTTAACCTAGTATAATAGTTATCTTATTTCAATAGATGTTGCCAATTGACATTCAAATCAAAACTACTGAATTGGGGGTACCTGGGTAGCTCAGTCAATTAAGCGTCCGATTCTTGGTTTCAGCTCAGGTCATGATCTCAAGGTCACAAGACCAATTCCCATGTCAGCCTCCACACCCAGCGTGAAGTCTGCTTGGGATTCTATCTTGCCCTCTGCCCCTCTCCTCACCTGTCCTCAGCCCTCTCAATTAAATAAATACAATCTTTAAAAAATAATAAAATTAAAAAGCATTGATTTAATGGCAGGCAATATAAATGAGGTCAGGATGTGGACATAGTAAGGAATGGCATTACAGTGGTGAACTGAAAGTTTACCTTCTTGAATGCAGTACATTCTACAGTGTTTAAAACACAGGATGGTCAGAGCAAAATTTATTTGTGGAATAAATATGATTTTCAACCTAATATGTTTGCAGTATTTAGAGGTTTGGAAACTTAATATATTTCCTTTTCCTTTTCCTCATCCTTTTGCTTCTATCATCTCTAAATTCAGAGAAATGCACTACTATTAATTCTAACCACATTGTGGGTAGAGACCTATATTATATTGCTCATAAGTGGTAATTATTGAGTAATTATATCAACTATTTTTTAAACAGTATGTGTATACTCAGCCTTGAGCTAAAATCTGAGTATACAGGTTATATAAACAATGGTTCTTGCCCTTCAGGAGATCATAAGAAAGGCATTAGGTAAGGGAACAGTTTATTTAAAAAGATTGTAGAAACTGCTATAATAGATGATTGGGAGGATGCTAAGGAAAAACAGAGGAGGAACACCCAAGGCATATTGATGGCAGGTTTGGGAAATGGGGGGCACAGTGGCAGAAACATTTACCTGATGAAATAGTGTGTGGCCTTAGTCTTAGAGATGTGCAATTGTTAGTCTCTTAAAGAACAATTTTCCAGCCAGACAGAACAACACAGGCAAAGGCATAGGTATATGGTACATGGCTTCTGAAAGGAACTACATATTTTTCTCTCTGGTTGAAGAGCAGAGCACCACTCAGAAACTAATATGCTTGAAACCTGAGAAGCAAACAGAGACCAGATTATGGAAGGCTTTGTATGCCACATTGAAATCAATTCAAAAATGCTGATTGAGTTCCCACTGCTTCAGAGAGACATTTTCTAGGCCGAGGAAATCTGATGCCCGATGAAACAGAAATGCTTAATTGGTTTCATTAGCATATACTCTACTTTTGTAGTTGGGCAATCCAGGGATAATAATATTCATCTGGTACATCCTAGCACAGCCATTTTACTTGTTAGAATTTTGAAATATTTCCCTGCCGTTGCCAGTCTCCTGAACAATCCCACATTCCTCTGGCCTCCTAGCACTTTTCCTCAGCCCTTCCCCAATCTCACATCAATTCTGACTGGGCTGTGCCCATATCATATTGATTAAATACTTGTAAGAGTCACCCTGTAGATATAATTAAATACACTCACATACACATGTACACACACAATTCTGCCCCCAAATTATGCTAATGAGAGTGAGTAGTGAAAAATAAAAAAAGGAAAAATGGAAGGATCAGATTTAGATTAGGGAGGTTAGTGAAGACTGCAATATTTTGTAAAATGAAGGGTAAGTACGAGGTTAAAATGCATCATGTATGCTGTAGGAACTAATGAAGCTATTTAAGCAGGAAAATAATGGCCTGGTGGACATTTTCGGTATATCATTGGTGGCAGGAGAGACAGGCTAAGAGGCACAGGTGAGAAACAATGAGAAGGCTAATTTAGGCAGTGGGTGAAGGGAAGAAACTTGTTGGTAGGGAGAACTGGAGATGAATTAAAGATGTATCATTAATATTTTCGAGTAATTCATGGTCTGGAGAGGGAGTGATGGAAACAGGTAAGTAAGTAGAAAAGGCAAAGTGATCACACAGGCAATGAGACCTGGAGCCTAGGTACCTCCTGATGCCTGGACATGAGCCAAATCCAGAATCCAGTCATAGGCTTTGCAGGTTCAGAAATTCAATGTTGTCAAATTTTAGGAGATTGGTTCACACTGATTCCCACTCACCAAGCCCAGAGGAGACTGAATTATAAATAACAATGCCAATTACCAATTTATTGTGAAAGAATATCCAGCAAACTTATCAGTCCTGGCCATTTGCCTAGGACCCTCCATATTGGTGAATAAATTTACTCCTTAGACAAATGAACATAATTATCAAATTATAGATCAGAAGTTGATTGAATGTTAAGGACACTAGGAAAAGATATTGGTGTATTTATGGGAAATTTACACCACTAGAGCTAGAAGAAATATTCTTACCTACGCTAGAGAAAGAAATTTCTTTCTTTTTTTTTTTTTTTTTTTTTTTAAGAAATTTCTTTCTTTAGAATTTACTACATCTAACTTTCCAAAAGGATCAAGCGGGAACACTAACACGTGGCGGAGAGGGTGGGGCAGAAAATGTTTGTAATCACTGCGGTAAAGTTTGAAATCACTGGGTTAAAGAAGTTTGAAAACCTTTTTGATTTATTTCCTCTAAGCCTTTTCAGAACATTTAACATGCCAGTGTGTGAGTCATCTACATGTGCATATGTGTGAGTATGTATTTGTGTGCGTTCATTGGGCATCTTTTTTTTTAAGTTGCAGCCCCCCCAAAAAAAAATATTGAATTAATGTGTAAGCTCTGTCATCAGAAATTTTATTTTATATATTATTGAAATGTAAGAACTGATAATTTTTGGCACATTAAATATATATGGAGAGAGAGAGAGAGAAAGAGACTCTGTGAATGATAGGATTAAGAAATTAATCAAGTAACCCCTTATACTGGATGAGGATGACACATTCTTATATTCTTTCTAGACTTTTATCTACCGTATTTAATAACCCAAAGATTCGTATATTCAAGTTTCAATCAGATAAGGGCTTACTTAGTTGAGAACTCCATTTTAATATCCATAAAACTAGACTACATCTAATTTCTTGAAGAAACTCTTGCAATTGATTATTTTTACAGACAATAACTCACATTATGTCATTGGTTCTAACTTATGGACCTACCTTTAGACACCAATTAAAACTTTTTTTTTTTAATTTTTAAACAGATGTAAGTGAACCTCATGCACAAAAAATCCTGTTTACATTATAAAAATAACATTTGTTAAGTTTAAGATGAATCTTTGAAGTTACAAAAATTATTTATTGTCAGTGTCATTATCTATCTTTGTGTTGTTTGGAAATAGTGAGCCTATACAATTGTGTTGAGAATTTCAAGTTTAAACTGAAATTCTCAAGAAGCATAATGCTTAGAATCCCACAGCATGTTCTGTGACCTACATTTCCTGCTCAAATCCTTCCACGAATTCTGTAGTGAAATACTCTGTGAGGCTCTTAAAATATATGGAATAATATAAAATGTGACAATTCTCATGCCACAAATCCACATGTTCAAGATATATAACTTCCCCTCTTATCCAGAGTTTTATCTAAATGTCTGAAATTTAAATGATGTCAGCAGAGTAATGTTGGGGAACCTGGAGAAAGGTTAAGATGTGGCATCATAAGGTATCTCCTTCACCTGATTTCTCCCAAGATGCCTCTGAATGCCTAGGTGGGCAGGACTTTGTCAAGGATTGATGCTTACCTAAATTTCTCCCAAGAACTGAGGCCCAAGTACCTCCTTATCCCACTCAAAGATGACTCTCAGGATTTGGCCTGGAGAGGACTGTATGCACTCACCTTGGAGACTATCTCCATGCTTGTCTGTACAAGCAACTCTCTTCCTTCCCTGTAGAGGAAGACTCTGCCCAGGATGTTGGTGGCACACGAGAGATAGAACAGAGGAATAAGTTCATCTACCTAGCCAACCATATTTTCAAATATATATATATATATATATATATATATATATATTTTGATGACTAGACTTTACTTTTAAAAAGCTCAAAAGACGTGGATCTGACCATTATTTCTATTTATCATGTCATCCATTCCCCTAAGGCATAGTAGAAGGACTAGAATTAGAATTCTAGATGAGAAAAGATTGCAGGGTGTAAAGTTCTGTACGTGGAGGGAGAAAACATCAATAAATATCACAGAATATTTCCCGCATTTTATAAATCAATTTTGTAATAAGAGAGATTAATGTAGGATTTTACTTTTGCTTATAATTTCTCAGGAACACATATGTTTTATAATTTATAACTGACCTCTATAGGTCAGTTTAATTATAGATTAAACTGAATATAAAGATTATAGATTAATCTTTGCATTCTTTTTTTTTAATGATGTTATTTATTCATGTGAGAGAGAGAAAGAGAGAGAGCACTCAGGACCAGAGGAGAGAGGCAGAGGGAAAAGCAGACTCCCCGTTGAGCAGGGAACCTAACAAGGGACTCCGTCCTAGGACCTTGAGATAATGACCTGAGCCGAAGGCAGACATTTAACTGACTGAGCCACCCAGGAGCCTCGCTTTTTCTTTAAAATAATATTTTTGCATCATTTTCTGAGCTTGCTTTCATATTCAATGAGAGTTTGTTTCTAGCCATATCCTAAAACATATACTGTGTTGTAAGAGGAAAAACTTGATAGCAATATAAGCTGGATTCCAGGTTTTTTTCAGTTTTTGTTGTTGCTGTTGTTTTTGAAGTAATCTCTATGCCCAACGTGAGGCTCGAACTCATGACCCCAAGATTAAGAGCAACATGCAACATGCTTCACCAACTGAGCCAGCCAGGTGCCTGTGGGGTCGTTTTATCACCACTGTGACCTCAGGCAAATCATTTATCTTTTCTGAAACAATCTCATATAAAATAGAGATAATTATATTGGCCCTACCCTAATCCATAAGATTATTGTGAGCATAAAACATGAAACTTGTGTGTGTGCATATCCATGCTCATGTTGTAAGGTCTAGAACCCCTTGCAAAGATTAATAATAATCTTTTTGATGTTTTTGTTTTCTCGTTGATTCATTTTAAGAAATATAACAATTCCAGAACTCTTTAAATATGTTTTTGAGTATGAACAAGTATTTGGTTCCACTTATTTTCTTCAGATAATAGACTCTTCTCCACCCAAGGAAGTATATACATGTTTTATTAATACTATTTATTCCATAGAACCATTTGTCTCTATTCAGTGTTGACTGCACTTGAGAAGAAACTGTAACTGTACCAGAAAGAAACCTTTATTGAACAAAACCTTGAGTTCCATAGACTGTTGATCACTAGGTTTGCCTATCTGATAATGGGCCTCACAAATTTGACAAATTCTTCTAAGATTTAACAAGTTGTCTGCTTTCCACTTTTGCTGATTTCTGCTACAATTGTTCTGTGGATTTCCTGTTTAAAAATAAAGTCCACATTCACAATTCTTACCTACTTATAAAGCATATTGTGAGACATTCTCTTCCAGCTCTCTACCACCCATTTTTTTTTCATAAAATTTAAAACATAATCATCCTCCATATTTTTCTGCTATAAAAGTTTGTTGTATATTTACCTAGGAAATAATGTATCTAGAATATGTTTCCAAATAATCTCTGGAGCTGGGCTGACATGGTTTTTATAAATGAAACTAGGCTGTTCATGAGTATGTAATTTAAATTTTTCTGTCCAAAAATGTCTATAAAAATCAATTGATCTTTTACCAGTATTATTTTTAAAATAATAATGGGATAAAAATAAATTTTAAAATATATACCTTTTATTTTTTTAATCCCCAACTTGTATCACTACAAGTTGATTGAGGATTGTCTAGGATCATTTTCCCACTGAGGCAGCCTGCTGTGTGATGTTCTATCAGTTTCTTATTTTCTCACTGCTTATTGAGTGGATTTAAGTGGATATGATGTCTTCCTAGAGACTAAAAGACCAAATCCTCCTTTTATCAGTCAGTTAACAAAGCTATGTGAAAGCTGAATGAATCATTTATTATCTATGGGTCTCAGCAGTTTCCTCATCTCTAAGATAAGGGCACTGGAAAAAAAAAAATTTTTTTTTTTAAGTAGGCTCCACACCCAGCATGGAGCCCAATATGGGGCTTGAACTCACAACCCGGAAATCAAGACCTGAGCTGAGATCAAGAATCAGATGCTTAACTGACGGAGCCACCAGGCATCCCCTTAATTTCTATTTTTTACTATAAATTTCTTCATAGTTTGATTATTTCTTGACCTATTTATTATGCTCTAGTTCTCTGACTACTCTGCATTTTCATCCTAGTTCTGTCATTGACTTGCTGGTTACTTTGATCAAGTTACTCACTCTTATTTCTTTATTTGAAGAAATAGTTAATCCAGCCTAATGGTTTTCTAGTGAGAATCAAGAAATAATTTATGTAGAGCATTTAGCATAGTTCATGGCATGTACAAAATGCTCAATTAATTTTAACTAACATTTGCAATAACATCATCTCTTTTAGGTTTTTTTTTTTTTCTTGTCGGAATTTATTTATTTTTTCTATTCACTGTATCTCATAGATCAGAAGATAGGGAATAAAACGCTGCAAAATATTTTAGGAGGTAGATATTTTATTATTTATGTTTCAATTGTATAAGTAACCAAATAATAGTTATTGAAAAGTAAATCACAGTATACAAAAATCATTTATTTTGATTTTTCTATATAGTATATTACCTGAGCAGTATATATGTATATATATACTTTTTACAATGATGTCCTGGTAAGTAAAGTCTTATAGCTAATTTTAACTGTTTAATCTCCCTATTTACTCAAGTGAACGGACTCATTCATTTACATGATAATACAGAGCAGCCATGTCCTCACAGAACATGGAATGATGTTAGATGTGCATAGGTTAGTTGTTTGAGATCTCAAGCCAGTAATTAAAGAAAAAAATTATTTAAATAAGTAACGTGCACCATAGTTAGCAGATAATTTGTTATGTGAAAACACCATAAATAGCCTCTTAAAGAGTTAAAGCTGTCATTAAAATTGCCTCAAAATCTCAGTAAAACCTTGCCTTTCCACCTAGTATTGTACATCTTTGATAAATGAAAATTACATGTATCGGGTTATGTAGTCATTTCTCTGTTTAAGAAATTTTCAAGAAAATTTAATCACAATTTTGCTGGCTTAGAAAGCATGGTTTCATTTTTGCCTACTCTTAATTTCTTAAACTGCATCCATACATTTTTAGAAATGATATGTCATACTTTTAAAATAACTATGTTTTCACATCAGCTGTTTTATTCTTCAATTAAAGATCCTCATGTTTTCAAGAAGCTAAGAGTGTGATGGTATGATGTACATATTTTAAATTTGTCTCCCAACAACTTATTAAAAACTTGAATCTAGCACTGAAGAATAATGTTTCCAAAAACCCCAGATATGGGCTCATTTTATAACTTCTCATTCTTTTATATCCAAGGTCAATTTTGTAGTTTGCTAAGATCTAAACAGTATAATATAGGGAAGTCTAGGATAGGCCGTATTACCTCACTTTCCTCTGACCTGAGAATCTTGCAAGCTTTATGGCAGAGTGGTCTGGCAGATTGTATATAAACAGATCATAAATCACAGCTGGGGAGGATTTCAGTCACTGGTTCAGTGGCGGAAATGTAAGCCAAATGAGCAGATGCCTTGGGGAAAATTTGTATCTAACCAAGATAATAAATTATTCCACGCTTTGTTTAAAAAAAAAGAAAAGTTCTAAATAATGAATATCTTTACACCAATAAACAGAAACATCATTAAAATCTAAATTTAAGCTTTTAAATGATTGTATTAATAAATAATTATTAATTTGATTTGCAAGCAATATTAAAAGGCAATATAAGTAATTAAACAAAAAAGTACACTTAAAAAAGAGTATTTTTACTTTTAAATCACATTGAATACTTTCTAAAACCTTTAAGAATAATGCTTATATAATCCTTTAAAAAGATGTATCTTTGGCTTATTTTTAAATATTCTTATACTGATTGTAGAAAAAAGAAAAGAGAAAACCCAAAGAGTTTGTTTTAAACCATCCATGACTCCACTATTTAGAGATAATTAAACATTTAAGCTTTTTCTTTCTAGTAATTTATGTGAGTTTTGATGAAATAAAAACATAAAATATGTATTATTTTCTACCCCCATTGTTTTGCCAACTATATGTATAGTATCGTCTCATGCTACTAAATATTTTCAACATCATGATTTTTAATAAGTTGCCTAGTATTTATTCCATCATCTATTGACACCAAATTTTATTTAACCATTTCTATAAACCTGGACATTCAGATAGTTTCTTCTCCTCCCCTTATTTTCCCCTTTACAAATATCATTAGAATAAACACATTTCCAAGAAGATGAATTGCTAAGTCAGAGGGCATGAACTTTTGAAGCTCCTGATGATACACATTTCTAAATTGCTTCCCAGAAAGGTTAGTCAATTGACAATCCCACCAGAAAGTATAAGAAATTGCTTACAACATTGAACTCAACTGCTCTTTCGAAGCAAAGCTTATGCTAGCAGATAGAGGCTGCAGGCTGGTCAACTACAAATTCAAAAGCATTTCTTATAATTACAGGAAAAAGACATTTAGTAGGAGCCTCATGAGATGCTTATACCCGGATGAACTCATATAGTGCAGTCTTCAGCTTTGCTGTTTCCAAACCATAGTTGTTCTCTAGGGACTCAGGCTCTTCAACCACACTTACAAGATACTGACTTATAAGTCAGATGACATTTTGTTAGTTTACACAAAAGGATGTATGTGCCAAATAGTCCAGATGACTAATTTTAGCAAGCCAAGACAGTCTTTCTCTGAATGCAAATCTTTTTAGAAAACTAAAATCTGAAGATTATTTTTAGTACAGAATCATTTTATAAAATAACTCAATGATAGTAAGTTCCACTTTCAAACCATGACAACCTAAACCATGCTGTCTTGCTATAGATTATATCATCTCATTGCTTGACCAACAAGTAGTTGCTTTTTAACTTTCATTGGGTATCACCTTTCACTTATGACATTTTAGTTTAGGTGTCTTTCGGTTTGTAAGACTATACTATATCAATTTTCATTAGGTTGGTATTTTGAAATCATTGTGCTTTCATCAGCAAAATTATTGCAAGAGTTTATAGCTGGATGTTTACAACCATCCCACTTTCTTCAGGTTGTTGTTTTGTTTTCTTTTTTCTTATCACCTTTCCATTTCAGAAGTGAAATTTTTAAAGCCCCCACATTCAAACTATATGTGATATGCACCAATCAGTATATTAATTACAATGTAAGAAAATTCAATTGGTCTTACATTTTACTTTTCAGAGATATTAACTCTTGATAATGTGATTCTTAAATTTGTAGACAGCCTAATGTTTAATGTTTAGCTTCCAATTTTAACAGAAATAGGACACAGCACAATGGTTCTTAACCCCCCCAGGCTTCAGATTCCTCATCTATAATATGAAGATAATAATCTTACAGAGTTATTAGGAGAATTTTCCACATAAAGTAATTATACACTAGTGCCCAGAATGTAGAAAATGCTCAGTAAACATTAACAATGATTACTTTTATTACCACTAATAGAAATAATCAAGTCTATCTTTTCCCACACATTTGAGAAGACCATCTTCAACAATTTAAAAGGGTTTCCTGTATTTTTAGGAACAAATGGCATGTAACAAGCATTCTGAAACATAATGTTATTTCAAAATCTCTGCTGTATTGGGATTTCTAATGTACATACTTTCCTCTTTGGATTTCTTGAAGGTATCTTTTTTATTTAGAATAATTAGCATTTAATTATATATATATTTTTTCACTTCTCAACTTGCGAAATATTTTATTAGCCATGTAAGAGTATATTACTAATTGGGTAAATCTGGAGAACATTCCTGTTAAGACTTTACAACAAAACAAAGATGCCTACAAGCAGTACTATGTAATTTTATTTTAGAAATGTCATAAGATATGAGACAGATACATGGATATTGAATAGAAAGTAGCAGAATATCATTATTTGCAATTGATACAATGGCACATTAGAAAATTGAAAGAAATCAAATGAAGGTTTTAAAAGGTAATAAAACTGACTGAATAAAAGATAGATATGCATTGACTTTTCTATATAAGAGTAATAACTAGGAAGAAATATAGTTAAAATAGGTTAGTACTCACATGATTTCCTAAGAAGCTTCTGAGTAAAAGAGTTCCAAAATCTGAGTCATTAAGCTTTTTTTAAGCTTAATTCTAAAACTCAGATGCTTATGAATTAATTACAGTATGTAAAATGATTAGCTTTTCTTTTTCAACAAATATTGATTAAATGTCTTAAAGGAGAGTTCAATATAGATTAAGAGATAAAATATGCCATACATATAACTGATGGAAAGTGGTAAGCACCTATAAAACACCATAGGAGATGACTGAAAGCACAGGAGATGGACTGGGATTTGAATGGCTTATAATATCTTCTAGTCTTCAGATGAATCTAGAAATGTAGTCCAGAAGTTTTGTTTTGTTTTGTTTTTTTAAGTGTTTTAGGTCAGGAAATGTAATAAGTTTATCAAAAAATAAGATTTTTTTCCCCAAAAGAAAGTTGACAAGGATGGTGAACTTTCTGGGAGTCCTATTATGGAAGGAATAATTAAAAGGCAGCGGTGCCCCGGCCAGGGAGCTTCCTAAGAAATAATGTAAATGAATGGGAAGAAAATGCATGGAGACCAATTTTGTCACACTATAAGAAAGGATAGTCTAAAAACTAAGTTTTTCTATCAAAAAATGGGTTTCCTTATGACACTGTGAATTCTCCTTCACTCAAGACCTATAAGTAGAGATTGTAAATGGGTACCTATGTGAACTGGGAGATAGACTTTTTGCTCCTGAGGTCCATTTCAGTGTTATGGCTCTTCATCTAAACATTTAAGGGGAAGAAGATACTCTGATGCAGTGTTTTATAATTCAAAACACTCCTATCATTTTAATTATTTGTTTTTAAATAATGATTTTTTTTACAGATCCTCTTTCAAACACTGATTTTTTGGTGAAACACCTTTATATCAGCACATAATATGTTTATTTTCAGTTATCTATGACATGAAATTACTGTCTCATGAGTTAATGTCCAAAAAATACAAATCTTATATTTGGTTTATATTTTGTTGAAATTTTTCAGCTTAGTAAATTTTAAAACTATCCCTGATACAAAATAACTGAAGGAGATGCTGACTTCTATCTGCCTACTAACTCCTGCATTCCATCTTCTACTTACTTCTATCTGCCACTAACAATATACAATTATAAAACATCAGCCTGTATTCTTATTATAAATTTTTATGTCATATTTTATTCACCTCATATTACACTTTTCTAAGTTTTCTGATATATAAGAAAAATAATTATTTTCAGATGATAGACACAAATTGAACTTTATAGTGTTTTAAAGCCCTTTAGCTATAGTGTTTAAAATAGAAATATTAGACAATCTTTATTTCTTTTTCAAAATGTTTGAGTCTCAAGACAAATAGATCAGTCTATCAAAACCAATTCCAAATGATTAAGCTTGGAAAATTTAATGTATACATCATTGCTTGTTTAATAAACAATATACATTATTTACACAATTGGAACTTCCAGAGGGTACTGGCCTCAGGTGGTACTTGATCCAACAGATAAAATCATGGCACCCAGCTCCTTGGTTCTCTTCTGTTCTGTACTCAACTTTTCAGTATCAGTTTCATTATCAGACTCCTCTGTGCTTTTGTCTGTCCCTGTTCTTACCCTCCCACTCCACAGCTCACTGTGGTTCTGAACCACTGATTAAGGTTCCCCCTAGGCTGGGTGGTGACAGTCCCACCCTAATTATATGGGTTGAAAATGAGGTTTGCAATGAAGGACGGAAAAAAAAATCATGGTACACTTTAAGAAAAATAAATGTGAAGGGATTCAGAGTACAAACAAAACAATACATCCATCCACTTGGCTATAGATACCTGATCCCAGAGATCGGCTTCAATTCCAAACAAAGAACATCTTGCATATTCACCCCTCTCAACTTTACTCCAGCTTTAATTTTAAATTCTTTCAGGGTCCCTGGGTAGCACGGTCAGTTAAAAATTTGACTCTTGGTTTCAGCTCAGGTTGTGATCTTAGGGTCATGGGATCAGACTGGAGTCCAGGTCCTGCTTAGTGCTCAGTCATGGGATCAGACTGGAGTCCAGGTCCTGCTCAGTGCTCAGTGCAGAGTCTGCTTAAGACTCTCCCTCTCTTGCTGCCCCTCCCTCCTGCTCCTGTGCTCTTTCTCTAATAAGTAAATAAGTAACTAAATAAATCTTTAAATTCTTTCAAAGAAGAATTTAACACTTTGAAAAAATTTAACACCACTTTGAAAAAATTTACACCATATGAAGTAAATTAAAATGTAATGATTACAATTTTCCTAAGTATGTATTGATTGTGGAATTAACTGTTGAAGTTACATTCCTATTTCTACCTTTTGTGGATTCTCAGAAATATTTGTTGAATATTTTTAATGGAAGTTAAAAATGCTGTAAATAAATTTTAAAAACTTAAAAGGGAGAAATTTCACATATGTAATAAATGTGATCTGTTTCTAGATATAAATTTTTAAATGTCCTTAGCAGTATGTCTCAGAGTGTGAATTACCTGCATAAGAATTCTCTGGGGGGATGAATTAAAATGAATATTCTCTTATATACACTTAAGTTTGAGGGTCTGCTGATTTATAAATTCTATACCATGTGTTTGGTTCTTGGTATTTCCAGATATCAGTATTAAAGGGCCACTGTGGTAGAGTTATTGCCATATTTAATAATAGTTTTTCATTTTTTCTAAAAATATTTGTGCTTGTTTAAGTAAGACAATTTGTTAGTGAGTGTGTTTTTAGGGGACACGGGATAGTCAAGGGACATGGGATAACCTAATGAGTTGAGAATGCAAACTGTGTCTTTAGACTGACAAGTT
Source organism: Canis aureus (assembly GCF_053574225.1). NCBI lineage: Eukaryota > Metazoa > Chordata > Mammalia > Carnivora > Canidae > Canis > Canis aureus. The sequence continues at coordinate 15,669,401 of NC_135624.1, read as the reverse complement.
TTAAATTCTGGTCTTAACACTTCTAAGCTATATGCACTCTTAAAGTTCAAGGATCTCTCTGAGTCTAAGTTGACTCAAAAGTAAAATAGAAAATAAATAAATTATAAGTTTTATAAAATCTCCACACATTAAAAGAATATGTGTTTACCTCTTCTTACAACTACTTAAGTAAAGGTTTTGCTGTGGTAGTGGTAGTAAGAGCCCTTTCCATGAGATCTACTCCTTTAACAACATTTTAAGTGCATACAATACAGTATTGTTAACTATAGGCACAGTGGTGTTCTACAGATCTCTAGAACTTATTCATCTTACATAACTGAAACTTTATACCTGTTAAACATCCACTCTCCATTTGCCCCTCCCCCAGCACTGGGCCACCACCATTCTATTATCTGTTTCTATGAATTTGCCTATTTTATTTCTTATTTTAAAGATTTTATTTATTTGTTTGTTTTTAAATTTTATTTATTTTTTCATGAGAGACAGAGGTACAGAGACACAGGCAGAGAGCTAAACAGGCTCCATGCGGGGAGCCCGACGTGGGACTCCATCCCATGTCTCCAGGATCAGGCCCTGGGCCAAAGGCGGCACTAAACCACTGAGCCACCTAGGCTGCCCTTATTTATTTATTTGTGCACGAGAGAGCAGGAGCAAAGGGGAGAGGTAGAGAGAGAAAGAGACTCCTTGGGAACCCTATTCAAGACTCCATCCCAGGACCTTTGGATCATGACCTGAGCCAAACACGGACACTCAGGCACCCGAGTTTGCCTATTTTAGATAGCTCATATAAGCGATATCATGCAATAATAGTTCAGAAAAGCTTTCAATAATATATTTTCTGTTATAAAAGACCTAACCAATGCTGAAATTAAAGTTGTTACTTCTCCATGATCAAAATCTTTGACTCTTTAAGTGCAGTTTTGTAGTCTCCATTACATGAAAGAAGGAATTAAAATGATAAGCACTAGCTTATGAAATTTTCACTTGACTTTGGAACATGATTTTGTAAAAAATAGTATCATCTTAAGGTCAACTGCCTTTAGGCTGTACCATATATATCTCATCACAGGAAAATAGCTGTGTGTATTCCTCCAGAAAGGGTTACCTTTTTTCTCCTCTCTTCTTAGCAATGTCTAGTGTTGAACTGTCTTCTTTCTTAGAGCCAATCTTAATTAATATCATATGCTTATTTTTTTAATTAACCATATATTGTTAGGTATGACTCACATGTAATAATTCACATGAAACTAAGTGTACAGCTCAAAGACTTTTAACAATGGTTATCACTTGATAACCATTACTCAGATCAATATAAAAAGCATTTTCATCATCTAAGAGATTTCTTTCAACCTTAAAAATAAAGCAGCCAGTTATTTTACTGGCAAAACAAACTAATTTTTGGATAGCAAGGGATTCGCTACTCAAGACAAGCAAATTATAGGAAACCATAGGCAAGTTCTAAGAGACAAAGCAAAGTCTGCTTTTATTGGGTTTTAGGAGGAAGCTGAGGTGAGTTTATATATATATATAAACTCAGTGGAGATAGACAAGGGTTCTAGGCTGTGGCATTTCTCTCTCTCTCTTTTTTTTTTTTTCTCTTTGGCTACACGAGGTGGTCAGCGAGTTGTTGGTGGGGAAGGAAGGAATCCTTCTTTCCGGTTGTGCAGGGGGCAACCTGTGGAACAATATGTGCTTGAGAGCGCCCCCTTCAGGGCTTTCTGAGGGTTCCTTTACTTTTTTTCCCCCTTTACTTATTTTCATAGTTCCCTTATGCCCCTTTGTTATCAGTAACCCTAATTCTTCTCCCCTTCCCCTAGAAACCACTGTTGTGATGTTTATCATTATTAATTTGGTCTTTTGCTAATGGCATATAGATGAAGTTTTACTATACATACTCTTTTATGACTGGCTCTTTTTGTTCTATGTAAAGTTTTTAAGATTTATTCATGTTATTGTGTGCCTCAGTAGTTTCCTTTGTGATTTTGTTTAATTGCTGAGTAGTGTTCCATTGTCTGAACCACAAGATATTTATCTAAAATATTCTCTTGATGGACATTTGGGTTGCTTCCAGTTTGGGACTATGATAAATCATGTGGCTGTGAATATTCTTCATTAAATCATTTTGTGGCCATGTGTCTTCATTTCCCTTGGATTAATACCTATTAATGAAATGCCTGGATCCCAGGTTAGGCGTTTGTTAACCCTCATAAAAATTATGAAATAGCTTTCCAAAATAGTTTCATTTACATTCTTGCCAACCTTGGATGAGCATTAGATTTGTTCACATTCTCACCAATATTTTCAGTATTTTTAAATTTCAACCATTCTGTATGGTGTATAAACATTCATTTTAAAACTTTTTTCTCAAAAAAAAATAAAAATAAAAAAATAAAACTTTTTTCTCTAATTCTTTTAGAAGCAGGAAGCAATAATTCATGTTGAATGAATCACCAAAATTATGTGGAACTTAGGCATTTAAAAGTACTTAGTTCTACTACATGGTAATGCAGTATGATTTTGAGAGAGTTACTTAATCTCTTTGTCCTTTTTCTTCTTTTGGAAAGTGAGATAAGTGTTGTGCCTAGTGTCACAAGATGTTCAGAGGATTAAATGAGTCAATATATATAAAGTGCTTAGGATAGAGTCTGGCACATATTAAACATTCAATAGTACTATTAATATTATTAATAATAACAAATGTAACGAAAAAGTCCTATTGAAATTATTATTATTGTTATTGAGTTCCAGATATTTTACTAACCATTGGGAGAGGAATGGCTGTCAAAACCAGATGATATCTGTTCTTAAGAAGATTATTCTCACTGAAACTAATATAGCTGATTTTAATATAAAGATAGATGTAACTATAGAGCATTTCTCCTTCTCATCTTAGCCTTTTTCCTATTCATATGAAAACAGATCAGCCAAAAAAAAAAGAAAAAAATCTATTTGCTTACCATACTTAATTAATAAATTGTATTAGCAGCACTTGATGTAGAAATTAATATTTTTCAATTTTACCATGAATCTTTTCAAAACTATTGATAAGGTATATTTTGCCTAATTATACTCTTTTATCCACAAAAGATTCTATTTCTCAGACTCTAATGGTAACATTCATTCTTTTCCTTCATATTTGGACTTTGGCCAATCGCCATTAAATAATTGTGAGGTTAAGTTATTTCAAAATTATCACTTGCTACTGCATGTTCATAACTACATATAAGGGTCATGAATAAAGTTCTGACCTATTCATTTTACATCTCCTGTATGTCCTTATAGTTCTGGCATTTAGTGAGGGAAGAAGACCATTTACTTGGCATCAATGTCCTAAGCATTTTGCTAAGCACTTTACATAAGTTTTCTAAATAAATCCATACCTAAATCCTTGGCACCAAGTGGGCACTCAATAAGTAAGATTAGAGAGTGAATGGCAAAGAAAAAGGGGTAGGGAAATTCTATTATTGGGATAGAGAATAAAATAATGCATCAGGGAGACCCCCAAGTATACAGGGTTAAACAAAATTGAGGGTTTTTTTGTTTTTGTTTTTAATTGAGGCATAATTGATTGATAGCATTATATTAGTTTCAAGTGTACAATGTAATGATTTAGTATTTGTATACATTGCAAAATGATCACTGTGATAAGTCTAGTAATCATCCATCAACATAAATATAGTATTTTTTTCTTGTGATTTACTCTTAGAAGATTTCATGTATACACTATAATATTATTGATTATAGCCACCATGCTGTACATGACATCTTCATGACTTATTTATTTCATAACAAGAATTTTGTACATCTTGAGCCCTTTTACTGATTTACCTACCCTCAACTTCCCCCTCCCCACTGGCAACCACCATTCTGTTCTCTTTATCTATGACTCTTGTTTTGTGTGTTTGTTTTGTTTTGTTCTTTTATATACCACATAAGTGAGATCACACAGTATTTGTCTTTGTCATACTTATTTCACTTAGCATAATAATTTCTATCCATGTAGTCACAAATGGCACAATCTCATTCTTTTTCATGACTGAGTGATATTCCATTACACACACTTACACACACACATCTTTATCCATTCATTTATCAATAGGCACTTACACTGTTTCCATATCTTGATTATTGTAAATAATGCTGCAGTGAACATAGCAGTGCATATATCCTTTTGAATTAGTGTCTTCATTTTCTTTGGATAAATGCCCAGAAGTAGAATTGCTGGGTTGTATGGTAGTTAGTTTTATATTTAATTTTTTGAGAAACTTCCATACTGTTTTTCATAGTGGTGAAATAGACTACTGTCTTACATAGTACATAAAAATTAACTCAAATGGATTAAAGATTTGAAGGTAAGACCTGAAACCATAAAACTTCTAGAAGCAAATATAGGTTGTAAGCTCCTTGACATGGTTCTTGGTAAGGTTATTTTGGATCTGACCCCAAACACAAAGGCAACAAAAAAAAAAAAAAAAAGGAAGAAAGAAAAAAATAAAAACAGGTAGGAATACATCAAACAAAAAACGTCTGCACAGAAAAGGAAACTCAACAAAATGAAAAAGTACCCTACTGAATAGGAGAAAATATTTGCAAATAGTATATCTGATAAAAGGTTAATATCCAAGATATGTAAAGAACTCCTACAACTTGGGACACCTGGGTGGCTCAGTGGTGTGCCTGCATTTGGCCCAGGGCATGATCCTGGGGTCCCTGGATTGAGTCCCACATCAGGCTCCCTGCATGGAGCCTGCTTCTCCCTCTGCCTATGTCTCTGCCTCTCTCTCTCTCTCTCTCTCTCTCTCTCTCTCTCATGAATAAATAAATAAAATATTAAAAAAGGAACTCTCACAACTCAATAGCAGAAACAAACAAAATAATAATAATCCAATTTTTGAAAATGCACAGGAAATCTGATTAGACTTTTTAAAAAGAATATATGCAATAAAATCTTTAAAAAAAAAGAATATATGCAAATGATCAACGGGCATATGAAAAGATGTTCATCACTAATAATTGCAAATCATAACCACAGGAGATACCATCTCAACCCTGTTAGAGTGGCTATTATCAAAAAGACAAGAAATAACACGTTTTGATGAGGAGAAAAGAGAACCCTGTGCGCCTTTTGTGGGAATGTAAATTGGTACAAAATAGAAGTTTATTTCTCTGCTGTATAACAGTCCCGTAGTTGACAGGGCCTACGGGGCTACTTTGTTCTAGTATCCCTTAGGCCAGGTTGTTGGCTTTATCTCCATGGTCAAATATGAGTCTCCTGCATTACATTTGCATTCCCATTTGTGGGAAAGATGAAATGGATGAAAGGGGGACAAGTCCATTTCATTTTAAAGATGAGACATGAAGCTCAATGTCTGTTGACAGATGAATGGATAAAGAAGATGTGGAGTGTGTACACATACACACACACTGGAATATTGCTCAACCATAAAAAAGAATGAGATCTTGCTATTTGCAATGATATGGATGGAGGTAGAGTGTATTGTGCTAAGTGAAACAAATCAGTCAGAGAAAGACAAATACCATATAGTTTCACATATGATTTCATATATGGAATTTAAAAAATAAAACAGATAAATAAAGCAGAGAGAAAAAGAGAAAGAGACAAATCATAAAGTTACCTCCTAACCAGAGAAAACAAAGGATTGCTGGAGAGAAGGTGCATGGGGGAATGGGTTAAATGGGTGATGGGTATTACGGAGAGCACTTGTGATGAGCACTGGTATTGCATGTAAATGGTGAATCACTAAATTCTACTCCTGAAAATAACATTACACTATATGTTACTAACTAGATTTAAATAAGAACTTGAAACAAAACAGCAACAAAAATAAAAATGAGACAAGAAAGTTGTACCCATCGCTTCTTCTTATAGTTCTATGAGTTCTATGAGTTCTATGAGCTTCTTGGGTTGAAGAGATGCCCCAAAATGGAGTTTTTAGATGGATTGCCATATGCCCTATTAAAAATTAAACTGACAAAAAAAAAAAAAAATTAAACTGACAAAGGGAAGAAATGAAACTAGGGACATTAAATTGTCTCAACTACCTGGGAAAAGGGGGAAAAGCTGAAAGTGAAGGAAAGACATCTTTCTGAGATGTGTCAAAACTATAATATTTAGATAGAAATGTTGAGGCTCAGAAAGTTAAACAATTTGCATATCATCTTACACTTAGTAAGTAACAGAGCTGAAATGTAAATTAAAGTATTGTAATGCTGATAAAAATGATGCTTATGTCCCCAAGCCCTATACTCTTCCTACTACATCTCATGCCTCTATAAATGTTACTTGCATGTGTAAATAGTTTATTTAAAAAATATATAGATAGATAGATAGATAGATAGATAATATAAATTGATGCTATCATGGAGATAATTGGTCCAATCTCTAAAATGGATTTTTAAAATAATAATTCCATATGATATTCTGTATCATTTTATTATCACAGTGCCAGTGACAAATGCAGAGAAGCATGATTATTACAGTTTTATGCAAGAAAACTTAGGGAAATTCAGTCTCTTATAAAGTCAGCCAGCCAACTCAGTGACTAACAGCCTGGACTAGAATATATATATATATTTTTTTCTTTCTTCAAATTTCAGGTAACTTTGGAAGAGATTCATAAAATTCATTTACAAATTCACTATAAATATAATATAAAAGCCTACATTGTAAATATTATGAGTCAAGAAGTTACTATACTGAGTTATAATTTTAAAATTAATTTAACCGAATTCTGACTATCTAATTATGACTCTGTTGTTGGGCACTAGCTGTACCAAAATAAAAAAGACATAATCCATGACCCTCTTAGCCCATTTTACACTGCCTAGAGAAATTAGGGATTCCCTTTGATTTATTTAGAAAAAAATTGTAAAGGACTTCTTGGGTGGCTCGGTTGTTGAGCGTCTGCCTTCAGCTCAGGGCGTGATCCCAGGGTTCCAGGATTGAGTCCCACATAGGACTCCCTGCATGGAGCCTGCCTCTCTCTCTGCCTATGTCTCTGCCTCTCTCTCTGGGTCTCTCATGAATAATAAATAAAATCTTTTTTAAAAAAGAAAAGGAAAGAAATTTTAAGTCAGTTGAATTCTTGAATTTGTTTTCTTCTTTCCATTTTTTAAACTGTTAAGCTGCTATATTCATTACTTCATATTTCAATTTGAAAAACTAAGAACACTTAGATAAAGTTTTTAGACAATTTTTTAAGAGGAAATGTTGAAATTGATATTGGTGACAGCATTCTGGAGATTCCAGACAGTATGAAATATCAATGAGACTAATTTAGTCACTTAAATAGGAAAATTGATAGTGAACTCAACAAAATATCACTTTAATGACTGCAGCAGAAATCTTAATGGTGAGCATTCTGTCATAATGTTAGATTTTTTAATCAGAAATCAAAATCTATCTATAAGAAGTTCTACCTCGTGATAGCTCTTTTCACTGAGTCACCTTCTAATATGGCATTAGGAGCAGCCCGGGTGGCTCAGCGGTTTAGCGCCACCTTAAGTCCAGGGCCTGATCCTGGAGACCCAGGATCAAGTCCCATATCAGGCTCCCTGCATGGAGCCTGCTTCTCCCTCTGCCTGTGTCTCTGCGTCTCTGTGTGTGTGTGTGTGTGTGTGATAAATAAATAGATAAAATCTTTTAAAAAAAGGTCTTTAAAGGATGATTTTAAAAAAATAATATGGCAGTAGCTGGACTTGGGCTTTTAAACTTAAATGGGTCAGTTTTCACTTACATTTGAGTTTTTTCTTACTGTACATGCTATGGCAACTTTCAACTATGAATGGAAGAAAAAATGATGGAATCAAAAAGCATATCAGAGGGTCATGTGGGGGACTCCGGGGTTGAGCATCTGCCCTCAGCTCAAGTAGTGATCCCAGGGTCCTGGGATTGAGTCCCACACCAGGCTTCCCGCAGGGAGTCTGCTTTTCCCTCTGCCTATGTGTCTGCCTCTCTCTCTGTGGCTCTCATGAATAAATTAATAAAATCTTTAAAAAAAAAGCATATCAAAGATAACTCTTCTGGCCCCAGTGATTGTTTGGGTATGGTTGGAGACGTTAGGTTGAGATGGGGAAATCCAGGTTAACTTTAGACAGTCTCTGATCCAGGACATTATCAATATTGAAGTTGTTTTTGAGAGAAGTTCAAGTCTCTGCCCTTCAAGAGTCAGTAATAGTGTATGGGGGTAAATGAGACAAAGCAAATAGAAAGCTAAATTAAAATGTATTCTTAAATGTTAAGTGGTATATAAAATGGACATTGAATAATGTAGGAGGAAAAGGAGAGAGAAATCACTAAAGACAAAAAATCAAGGTATCTTTGTGGTAGCTAGAGAAGTCCTCTTGGGCTTTTAAGTAGTTATGTGAGCTTGGAAAAAAAATCACTATTTTTTTTGTACTGCATACTGCTGCTATGTTTACCATGCTTGTCACACTTTTGTAAGAATTAACATTAATAAAAATACTGGAAGGACACAGACTTGAACTATTATAAAAAAAAAACTAAAATCTAAAAAAAAAAAATAGAAGAGTATATTCTGTCCAAGGAAAGCATTTTATATCCAAATTATATTGTTTATGTAGTTCAGATCTGTACAAATACATAACCCAAAAAAAGCTCTAAAGAAAGGAAAAGAGGGTCTTAAGCTTGATTATATTTTATTGATGTATCTATTCCTGAATCCAGGGATTCTTTTGTTTATCTCTTCAGTGAACATACACTGGGACCCCATCATACCAAAGACTGTATGCAAAGATTACTCCTAATCTGAGGTGTTTGCAACCTGTTTTTATGAAAAAACATATTCAAATTATAGATAAACTCTTTATTTAAATAAGTATATGCTAAACTATGGTTTTATTTTCCCTTTTATGAGATACTTAAATAACAATTTGCTTTTTAGAAATCATAATTGACAGAAATACATGGAAGATGTTGGAAATAATTAAGTTTACTGATGTTTCAACTGATTTCAGCTGTTGATTTTACTCCAGAAGCTGTTCCTTTTCAACATTCTAATATTGATGTAACTCTTCATATCCCTTTTGTTTCAAGTGCTAAAGCTTATATAAATCTAGTGAATTATGTTACAGCATAGTCAGAAACTAACTTAATCTGTCTCTAGCTGTGCTCGAATAAGAGCTTGTCATTCAACCAAGTGTAAAGTCCACATTGGATAAAGACTAGACACAAAATCATGAGGATATCCCACTGAGCATCCACAGTTGACTACTCACAATGGCATTCACATTCATTCAAATGCCATATGTCTTTGCTTTGTGTGGATTTGTAGCACATTTCATTTTATTGACATACTCATTTCACTTCCAATAATATGTTTAAAATGTCAGAGTTTCAGTAGACTCCAATTACTAGCATAAAAGATCCAGGTAGAACTGAGAAAGAAACAAATAGTACTGAATAAAATGCAAGAAGGAGTAAAATATGCCTATGTATACACAATGTGACTAGTTTCTTCTAGTCAGCAGTATGGAATGTACTATATAGTAGTATAAATAATTCTTTTATGTGGATAGAAGAAGGGGGCCTTTTTCTAGATGTAACCAGGACACCAGAGCACAAAAGTACCCACCTGGTTCCAGGGGAGCCAAATAAACCAGCTTCAGCCACTGGCTGCTGACAAAATCCAAAGGCAGACAAGTGGCAAGTGCTGGTAAAACAAGAAAGGAGTTTATTTCAGTGACGCCAATACCAGAAAGGCAACGACTAACATCTCAAAGACTATCTCCAAAATGCTGAAAATACTTCTAGGTTTATATAAGGGAAATGTGGGACAAAGGTCAGTGAGTACATGCAGGTTAGCAGTAAAGATCAAGTCAGTCATTGTTTTGGGGTTAATTATGTGAGGTCTTGCTGACATCAGAGCAATCCCTATTGCTTGAGAGGGTAGTTTAAGTTCCCATCTCGGGCTGCTTTGCCCTCCAAGTCTTTTGCCTGAGTTAAGTAAGAGGCTGGAAAGGAAAACTTAATCAGTTAGAAAGTACAGACTGAGGTCAAAATGGAGGTAGTTGGAATCCTTTTTCACAAATGCTCATGACTTTGTCTTAATAGTTCTCTTCGTAAGTGGAGAATGACTGTAACAGTGATTTATTTTTAAACTCAAAAAAGACAAAGAAATAGACTTTCTTTACCTTTTATTTTCTTTATTAGACTTATTTTAATATATTTTATATTGTAATTAGTTATATACATGCCTGTCCTTTTTTTTCTTTAAGATTTTATTTATTCATGAGAGACAGAGAGAGAGAGAGAGAGAAAGGCAGAGGCACAGGCAGAGGGAGAAGCAGGCTCCATGCAGGGAGTCTCACGTGGGACTCGATCCCGGGTCCCCAGGATCACGCCCCGGGCCGGAAGCAGTGCTAAACCGCTGAGCCACCCGGGCTGTCCTGTCCTTTTTATTAGATCAGTTTCTCAAAGGGAGGACAAGGCATGTAATAATTAGTGGAGTGCTCCTTAAAAATGTAGATTCCTTAGGCCCTATTCAATATTATAACTAAGATTCTCTGGGGGCAGCTCCTCCACAAATTTCAAAAGCATCCAAGATGATTCCCATGATCACTCTATCGGACAACCATTGTGTTAGATTAGTAACCACTTGAGGGAATGTGTCATGTCTTATTTATCTTCATTCTCTGATCCTCAGGTCATTACCACAAATTATTTTTAAACTTAACTGGATTAAAAGGGTTTTTATTTCATATCATAGGAAATACATTGTGCTCATAAATACCCCCAAACAAAATTCCTTGCAGAGTGTTTGAGAGATGGCCAAGATAGTGTATCTACCAATTAACAGTGACAACACAATGGGAAAATGTACAGAGGAAAAATGCACATTGTTTTCAGTGCATAGTGTATCAGGCACAATTCTGAGATATAAGTCATAAATCACTTTTTAAAGCTATCTTGAAATGTACCCAAGTTAAAAAATGTGTCCCATCTATTGTTTTGCCTTAGTAAGCACTCTACTACCTGCTGTGAAAAATGATTACTTAACAAAAATATTTTAAGTTGTTGCATCATATATCCAAGGTTTATTAGTTCCCAAAGTCTGGATCTGACTTCATTGAAATGCTCCTAAGGAATTTGACCTTAGAAATGAGCTCATGATGAATAAAGTTTTCCAACCATTTTCCTACTTTTATAAGTCAAGATTTTCAGTTCTGATATGCACCATATGTGCAATAGGCACAATGATTAATGGTCAAACAAAACTGGTTTTATTTTTATTTATTTATTTTTAAAGATTTTATTTACTTATTCATGAGAGACACAGAGAGAGAGAAAGAGAGAGGCAGAGACACAGGTAGAGGGAGAAGCAGGCTCCATACAGGGAGCCCGACATGGAACTTGATCCCAGGTCTCCAGGATCACACCCTGGGCTGAAGGTGGCACTAAACCACTAAGCCACCAGGGCTGCCCCAAAACTGGTCTTAGTACCTGCGTGTCTTTCACTGGCTGCATGATCATGTGCCAGTATTTAATGCTAAATGTCAAGTACCTCATATATGAAACAAGGATATGAATACCTGCTTCACAGAATTGTTTAGGATTTAGAGATAATGTTTATAAAGTGGTTAGCACTGTGTTTTTTGCAGATATATTGTGCTGTTGTTGTTGCTATTATTATTGTGGTTGGTGTCGTTGAAGAGGAAGAATTTCCCATGCCCTTCAAGGTTCTTCTAGCTGAACTGAGAATCAAGTTGACATAAGATGGATTAACAGGAGAAAGTCAAATGTAATAGCATACACACATGGAGAATCCACACAGACATGGGAATTCCAAAGACAGTGAGGCAACAAATATTTACTTGAGCTAAGGAGAGGCATAGGGGTCTAAAGATAGGAAGGGCAGAAAGACCATTAGCAGGAAGGTGAAATGAGGTATTTGGAAAACAAAAGTAGCTCTATTGTGTAGATAAGTTTTTTAGGTAAAGAGGGATCTCTGTTAATAGCTCTCTTCCTGGTACAAGCAGTCATTTGAAGGGGAGATAAAGAACTTTCCCCGAATATGCTGTGTTTTGATTGCTTTTAACTTAAAATAATAATGGGGATCCCTGGGTGGCTTAGCGGTTTGGCACCTGCCTTTGGTCCAGGGTGTGATCCTGGAGTCCCGGGATCAAGTCCCACATCAGGCTCCAGGCATGGAGCCTGCTTCTCCCTCTGCCTGTGTCTCTGCCTCTCTCTCTCTCTCTCAGTCTGTGTCTCTCATGAATAAATAAATAAAATATTTTAAAAATAATATTAATATTTATGCCAAAGTGGTTTATCTTGGGGTGGCCTGTCCTTGGCCCCACAACATACTTGAGGATTCAACTCTCTCTCCCCCATCTCAAAAAGGAAAAAAAAATCTCTTTTTTTTTTTAAAGAAAACAACTATTTTTTCACCACTTTCCCATATGTTGTTGGTCCTGAATCAAATCTATACCAATTTAAAAAACACTGTCCCCAAACTGATACTCCCCAGTTGTATCTGAACTAACATGAGTTTGCTCCTTGGTGAGTTACAGATAGAGACTGCACCAGGTAGAGTTGTCACACAAATGAAACTTTATTTGCAGCAAATAAGGAGATCACAAGGAAAAACTTTCAAAGCCAGACTCCCCAAGGAAGGGTGGATGGTTTCCTTTTATTTAAGGTTAGGATAAATATTTGAAAAGGGAAGTTTAATCATCATTTGTAGAGGTAGATATAAGGTTGCACACATGCCTTAAGGAAATATGCATATACATACACTGTATATTATGTTAATATGAGGCTTAGGTGAAGATTTTAGCATAATAATGAATGACTGATGGACACCTCTTGGTCCATCTGTACATGTGTGAGTCAGTGGTTGACCTCAAATTGGTAAGTGGAAAAAAAAATGGTAAGTGGCCTGGGCTGGCCAGAGCTCTTCATAAGGGCTGGTGTTATTGCTTGAGGGGTAGTTTTGTTCCTATCATGAGTTGCTTTGCCCACCAGATGTTAAGCTGGAAAGAAGAACTTAAAGAGAATGTGGGACAAAGGTCAGTGGGTACATGCAGGTGGGCAGTAAAGATCAGGTCTTGTGGTCAGTCAAGCAGCATCTTGCTGGTGATTCAGTGTCACTGGTTGTGTTCACCCCTCTTAAATCTAAATGCTATTTTGATTGCCAACTTGAAGGGTAGCTGTTCTTCAGTACTAAGAGCAGCTGAAGCAATGTACATCTCCCTGTTTGCTGAACAAGTGCAGTCAGTCAAGGTAACTGATTACTGATTCTGGTGAACTGTTCATTGAATTTGTTTTAAAAAATGCAGTGGAAGCAACTCTACAAATAAATAAACTCTCTCTTTGAGTTCATCATGCACAGAAGTAGGAATGAGGACAGGTTTTGTGTGGCCTAAAGCTGAGCTAGTTTGGGGCACCCTCTCTAAGAAAAAGATGATGTTACTTTTGCGAATGTTGCTAAACCATATATTCTGTGAAAACATTCATGGTCCTCTTCCAGGGTCTTGGAAGGACACTGTGCAAAGCTTCATTAAGCCCACGGTAAATTTACATCTGCCAAGAGGAATTAAATGTTATTATTTTTCTCTCTTTTGAGAAGTTTATGACTTAATTCTGGGGGAAAATACTATGAAAACACACAGGGCAATAATAACAACACAACATTGTTACAGGTTACAAGTACTAAAACGTCCATAATAGGGAGAGAAGAATGCTTGTAGCTGTGGGGAGGAGAGTAAAAAGAACATGCTTACAAATGTACCTATGACAATGATGATAAGGATAATAAATTAGTAGAGTGAACTGCCAGTTGCATTTGTAAGGTAAGCAACAAACCTAATGATAAATCCCAACTCTGCCACATAAATTGTGTAAAAATAAATGTAATCGTGATGATCATGAACTAAGTATTATGCTAGGGTGTCGCATTATTATTTCATTTAATCTTTATAATGGTAGAGTGAAGTAGGCATATTTCATTAACTCGCCCAAAATCATTTTGTTAGTGACTGAGTGAGGGGATTGCAGTTGACGTCTATCAGATTTTACTACTTGTAAGTGCCACTTCACATTGCCTCAAAAAACTTCTCAACAATGCTTGGAACATGAGTGAGGATCTCTAAATTTATTCTGTCAGCACATGGGAGTGCTCTGGATTTATTATTTTGAAGACCTATCCAATTCCCTGGCAGCTTTATCCTCTATACCTTATTTAAGAAATAAGATAGCTACTAGACCATATGCACAGTAAAGGGACTTTCCAAGTAAATTCAGTAGAATTACCATAATAGACATTCAAACAATAGACACAAGAAATAATTGATCCTAACACAAAGAATTTGCCACCGAAATAAGTAATATACTACTTTCTTTTTAATTCATTAACTCATGAAATCCAGAAGGTAATTATTAATTTAAGTTTAAAAAGTACTCCTGCAGTTGTTTGTAAAGCAAAAAGTTATTATCGTTATTCAGGTTGATATTTTTAAGGTGAAAATTAAACATATCTATGTTTTTAGACTTCTCTGCCCACAAGAACTTATATTCTATTCCACACAGCTGGTAAAATACATACAGGGAACATTCTTCATTCTTTCCCTGCTGTAGATCATTTCTGCCCTTGGGAGGTAGCTGTCTACAATGGTGAGTTATTTCATCTTCTTGGAATATGAGCTTACTCTCTAAATTTATTTTAAAATAAACAATGATAGCACTGCTCCCATACAAACTTCTCTTTGAACCTACCAACCTGTACTTTTGGAATAAGAATTCATTGTAGTCACAGTTACTTTTTTGTCTCTGTAATTTATGCCAAAATGTGGTTGGCTCACAGGAAATAGTTCTAACAAAGCATTAAAGTAAATATTCTTCAGGATTGAGTTTTTGTCTTTATGTAGAAATTAATAGCTTAGCACCTAATATCATTACAAACTTCCAAACTTTTTGACTAAAAGCCACATGAAGGAATGTTTTGCCTCTCAACCCAGTTGATACTTATTTCCCTTTCTTCCTGAGATGTCTCTGATCTTTTTTCTCCTCTTATTTTGTTGCTTTCTATTCTAGTCCATACTGCTCTAATTCATCAAAAAATATATACTTGTTCTGATCTAATAAATCAATTTTACAAACTCTTAGAGTCTTGGCTTTCTGTTCTAAATCCTTGAGTACATAGAACAGGGGAATATAAAACACAAAGGCATGTTTTTCTAACTTTTGTGTGCTAAGAAAATATTAATATATGAGCATTGCTAGCCTTACTCCTTCCCTTACTTTAGATTATTGCTTTGTTCACTCATCTTATTTTTCCCTGCAGGAAGTATTTGCAAGTTTTCATATGATTCAGTAGGGTCATGTAATATAGAGTCAAGCAGAAAGGGTAGGTCAGATTGTGTAATGTAGAATCAAGAGAAGAGAGAGGGGGAGGCAGAACCAGAGAGGTGAAAGGAAAAAAAATTACAAAACAACCCCGAGGTGCAAAGTTTGGGACAGGGCCCTGAGAGGCGGATTCTCAAAGAGAGAGAACAGAAAAGTTTTGCAAACTGTTATAGGGAGGAGGAATAAATTTGGAAATGAAAAAGGATGAACAGAACATTACCTCCTCTCTACCCCATTTTTTTGAGGTGATTACTCAATATGTAGTACTTCATGCATGCTTGCCACGTAACCAGTCAATGCCCGAAAAGTAACTCATAGGTATAAAGCATAGCAAGTTTCACATTCAGGGTGACAAACCTGGGTCAGCTCAGGAAATGTTCACTTTGTAGAGAGAGTAGATTTCACAGCTCAAGGTGGCCTTCATATATTTATTGAGTAGCGCAGTCTACAGAAATCATCCATCATTTCTCTGTTGTTCAAGTTCTGCCTCTCTAAAGAAATTAAATAGGAGACACGTGCCATACCTCATCACCATTCATTTTTCTTACCGTCCTTTTCTCTAAGTCATTACTAACAATCTGAAACTTAACATATACTACTATATGTTTTATGCATAAAATAAATATACAATGAGAAACAATCTTTTCCTGAAATGATTCTTAAGGAAATCATCACCTCTGCTTATGTTGCCAGTCAGCTTTAAAGAAAAATCGTTTTTAAAAGTATTGATTTTTTTCATGATAAAGTTAAAATTAATTTTTCTATTTAATAGAATATACATTTAAGCATCAAAACTCAAGCAGCCACCATGTGTCTGATACCCAGGACAGACTTCTTTCTCTTTTACTTCTCTTTCCTTTGTAATTCAATGGCCTATATTCTAATGACATGAATCACTTTAATATCTGTGAGGGTAGGGAATGGCTTGATGACAGTAATATTTGAATTATCTTCAGAGTTTGATCTTGGGATGGGCAGAACTTAGGCAGCTGCGCAGACATCCATCCACAGAAATAAAAAAGTGATCTCATCCCCATCTAGAATCCTAGTCTAATTACCTCAAGTGGAAGTAAGCATATACACATGCTCCCATGCACACACACAGCCCTAACAACTAAATTAAATTCCCTTTTCTCTCTCTTGACAAGATTAGGGATAGGC
The DNA here is from genome assembly GCF_053574225.1 of Canis aureus. NCBI lineage: Eukaryota > Metazoa > Chordata > Mammalia > Carnivora > Canidae > Canis > Canis aureus. The sequence continues at coordinate 15,652,855 of NC_135624.1, read as the reverse complement.
TAGTGAAGGTTCCATATTACATTTGATAATTTCATTCTCTAGATTAGTAAATTGAGTATTATCTGAAATCAGCAGTTGCCATCAGTTGAAATTCTGGAAAGTATCAATGCATGGCATAGGCTGTTTACCAGGTGATTTATGTGAACAGTTTACTATGTCTCCTAAGACATGTATTGTCAGGTTCATAAGTACTCTTTTATAAATTCATATCATATAATAAATCCAATATTTTGAACATAAAAATGCACACATTTCTTTTACTTAAAAACCAGTTTCTCTCTAACCTTAGTGATTAAAGAATATTAGTTTGCAGGAGCAACAAATTATCAACGAGATGCTCATATGCTTCAAGTTGACCCTGAGTACCTGGCATAGACAGTAATTAATATAATTGATTACATAAATGAATTTAATCATGTTCATGTAACATTTTTTTTTTCATAGTGTAATGTATCTATTTGAAAAGGAATTATAGAGGAAAGCACTGGGGTTGGTGATAACTGCTTACTTTCTTCCCAGTTAGTCTGACCTCTGCCACTCTTCTATTGAATCATTTTATAGCTTGTAGCTCATTCTTGGATTTGTTTGAAGAAGAGAGTAATGAAGGGAGAAATAGAGAATTGGAGTTGGAAGAGTGATTTTAAAAGTTGAGAAATATGATATATATAATACACGTGCTCCTATTCAATAAGCTTATGTTTGCTCTCCTCCCTGCCTCAGACATGTGAGACAAAATTTAAAGATATTCTAAAAGATATTTATAAGAAGATTTTATGCAGGAATTATTAGGGATAAATAAAGACACTGGCCTTGTTTTCTAAAAACGAATCCTATTTCATTGGCATTAGAAGTGCATGACTAATGCCTAGAATTAGGTTGTTGATTGGTATTGTTTTAACCTACCTGGGGCATCAGACTTTTTTTTTTAATTGTACCTATTGCAGAAATTTTGATGTCTAATTTATTATTTCTCTATAAGGTCCACATGATAGTGATTTCTTGGTGAATTTTGTTTACTGAAAAGTCATGGATAATTTCTAAATTTAAATTCTTTATAAAATAGAGAAAAAGTCCCTGGTGACCTATTCCAGGTAGCCTATTCCAACAGAAGTTACATACTTTCATGTTTGTAAAATAATTTGTTGCTTTGGAGATTTGGGTCACAAAGGTGTTTAATTATAGATTGTCTATATTATTAAGTTCAATGTGATTTGAGGTTAGGTTTTGATGATTAACCACAATTTCTTTTGAAACTCTCTGCCTAAGATGAAATCCATGTAGGTGGTGCCATATAAAGACATTCTTATATCTTTTCATACTAGTAATACAAAAATATTGTACTTTTATTTTATTCTATCATACCTTGGGGTCATAGTACTCATTTTATATACCTCTAATTCAGCACTTAAGTACTGTCTTCTATGGTACACTGTCAGTCCCATGAGATCTGTAACTGTGCCCATCTTTTTTACACTTGTGTCCTCAATGCCTAGTGTAGCATGAGTGCCTGTCATCAAGGATTACCATTAAATAAGAACTAACAGCAATATATGCAGATCAGAATGGGTGGTGCAGATATTAAGACCCAGGAGTTCAAGTAGGTTAAAAATGTGTGGGGTTGCATGATGAGAATTCAGAAAGGATTCACGTAGGAGGTGAGCCTTGCTTCCTGTTGGCAAAGTGGTAGATGTCATGCAGTCAGAGGGGAAAAGGGAGGGCATTCTTAGCAAGGAGTAGCATGAAAAGAGCACTAAAGAAAAAAAGCTCCACCACTGGAATTTATCATTCAGGTTGATAAATATATGCTAATCTATTATCACCTTCATAGCCTATGAGATTGTTGAGGGCAGAGACCGTATATTGTGAGCTCCAAGGATATTTACTTATATGTTATAAGCACTCAATAAATATTTGTTGAATAAAATGGTATTGACTGGACTTCTAATCTGTTCATGAACTTGAGACCAAGTTTCCAAGCTTTTTCTTTTACCTTTTCTTAAGATCAAAACTCTGTTTGTTTGTTGGTATATCCAAGCTTTTACCTTCTAGGATGAAATTATTTCATACCTCTGTTTTAAGAATAAGTTTTGTGTGTGCTGAAATTCTTTTTTTTTTTTTTTTAATTCTTAATACTCTGATTTTAGCTTGGATTTTGGTACCTCCAAATTTCTTTTCCTAGGAGTGAACTACACAGGTCAAGACTCTAAAATTTGCAAAGCAGTTATTATTGCTAAATGAGCATTAATAAAACATTAATCTAAAAAAATAAAAATAAATAAAACATTAATCTTTTAAGATTTTATCTATTCATGAGGGAAACAGAGGGCAGAGACATAGGCAGAGGAAGAAGCAGGCTGCCTGCGAGGAGCCCTATGTGGGACTCAATCCCGGAACCCCAGGATCATGACCTGAGCCAAAGGCAGATGCTCAGCCACTGAACCACCCAGGTGCCCTTAAAATAGTTTATTGAACTAGTGTTCATATTAGAAACTGAAAAAGTCACAAGCATTTTTCTTAACAAAAGTGGTGGTGGTGGTGGGCTTGGAACTTTAAGAAGCTTTAGAAATTAAATGCCAGGGAAATAACTGGGGAGGGAAGGTATCTGATGAAAATATGAGTTATTCATGCAGCCCATCTGGTCAACCACAGCTAAACTGTCATATAGGGAAGTGACTAAATCAGATTTGTATTTTAGATTACTCACTTTCATAAAGCTATGGAGAAGGAAGTGGATTTGCTTCAGATTTGTACATAGGGACATCACAGAGAAGGTTAGAGATGATAGGAGTCTGAAGTGAGGAGGTGGTAATGCGAATAAAGAGAGAAAGTAGTTGACTAGAATCAAGACACATTTAGAAATAGAAAGTAGTAACTTGTGTGTTTCTATGTTTGAGTTTATACGAAGGAAGTACTTAAGGAAGCAGCTCCAGGAGGCAGAACCTGTACCTCAAGGCCTAGCATAGACACAGAATAGATCATCCTAAATTGTTAAATGGATTGGGTGACTAGGCAAATACCTTTCCTCAAGTTAGGAGAGATTTGGAAGAGGACAGGCAGCTTGTCTTTATTTGATTGGTGGCATCTGTACTGCCCTCTTAAGGACATGAAGCCATCAATCTCGAGTGAACTGGACTAAATACTCTCATTTTTGCTATCCTTTTTAAGCAACTTGTGACAACTCAATTTATATTTCAGAAGCTCTGTCAGATATGATTTATAATTGCTTAAATAATATTGATTGTTTGTGAGACAAAACAAAAAAAATGAAAACAGAGATCCATGCTGACACACCTTTTTTCACACCTGGTATTTGAAATGATTGCAAGGTGTTGTGTTGATTATCTGAAAAGAATGAAAACATTGTCTCAGCATTTCTGATTTGTGGGTGGGGGGAAATACATAATTGGAGTTTCTACATTCATTACACAAATATGGGGTGAGTGCCAGGAAAGTAGGTGCTGTAATACACAAAGAATCTCAAGTAGTGGAGGAAAAAAAGGTATTTAAACTGAAATTTCAAAATAATGTAAAAACTTATGGAACCACAATAAGCAGTAGATACCACCAAGCATATTTGAGCAACCCTTCATTCAGTAAATTCTGAGGTAATGGTAGTGAGTATTCAGCTTCTCTGAGCTGAGTCTTCAAAGAGACTAGACATTAGCTAAGAAAATGAGACAGTCTAGATACACAGTGTCAGAGAAGTTGGAGGAGCAGAACATAACTTTAGGAGCTATAAGTGATAGCATTAGTCTATGAAGCTTGGCTTCATAAGCATACAGGAAGAAAGGGTCACAGAGTGGCCAGAAACCAATCATAGAATGGAATAATTCATTTTTTCAGCTTTTTACCTAATTAAAACAAAACAAAACAGGATATGTGATTCTATTTAGCTCCTTTGATGCTAAAGATCATTTCTAAAAATGTTATAGAAAGTTTGCAATCAACAAACCATCTATTGAAATGTGAAATTAATTTTTATGTTTTACATACACACATGCCAATTCCCCAGTGTTTATTTTATTTTTATTTTTCTGGATATTTTTGCCCTTGATATGCTAGAACTAAGCAACCACAGTCATTTTTTTAGAGTAAATTGTCAATGATTTGGAATCATTCTATTTCACTTTACTTCATGTCTCCAACCCTATTGTACTATATATTCCTTCATTTAAATAGTATCAATATGATAGAGCACTGATTATAAGGGAAAGAAACAAAATTTGACTTAGTTCAGTTAGTCTATCCTATGTAAACTCCTGCGTTGTTTATTTCTGCTTAAAATTTAAAAAACTGAAAGAGTCCAAACTTTAGTAAAGGCTTGTTTTCTTATCTTTTTCAAAATTACTGTCATAAAATGAAAATATCCCTCCATTGCATCTTTCCTTTTTGTATCATAACATTTATTTTCTTATTTTGAACTTTTTACTACTATAATATATACATCATTATATAATTACACAGGTTATATATACTATTGTACATATTTTGTATGTATAAACATATACACACAGTTCAAAAAAGGGAAAATTTTCACTGTATTTTTTTCTGGTCATTATTATCTATTATTCACTTTCTGACTATTAATGAAAATAGTTTTATCATATGGAAGATGGAATGTGAAAAAATGATCCAGTCTGTGTCCAATAGACTTGATACACCATGTTTACTACAGTGATTAAAAATGAGTGTGAATTTAAGCTATACAAGTTACCCTTGGGCTGGTCTTGGGGCCTTAGTTTCCTCTTTCTTGAAATAGAGATAATAGCACCTACTGGTCAAGTCATCATAGGTAAAACCTGACACAATACACATAAATCTTCTAGCACCTTAAGTATGGATAGAAAATGAGGCCCAAAACAGTAACTACAGGCTTCCTTTAGATTTTTTTTCATGGCTCCTCTTTGCCTTCCACTGAATCTAAATGAATTATCTAATCCATCAAATAGTCCAAATTAACCTGAAAGAAAATTTGGTATTCACAAATTGAAGTCAGAATATTATTTAACACACTATATCCATCATCTCTAAGTATGAAAAAAATATAAAATAGAATTTGAGAATTAGAATTAAAATTTCTAATAGCTCTGATTCTCAAATCTTTACTTAAAAACCACATGCAACCCTCTTACAACATATAGTCCGAAGGTTTTCAGAGTCTCTTATTTACTTCGGAATATCATATGTTAAAATAAGTTCTAATGGTCCCATTTTACATGTGAATTATTTGCTTAATGGTTATTGCCAATTGGGGCCCAGCACCATTTAACTATAAAGATTCTCTAACAATTAACAAGAAATAAAATTTAGTTATTTATAGCAGAATAATTGTTATGCAAGAATCATGAAAACAACAAAATTCTTACTACATGAAAAAGAAATAGAAGAATTGAAACGTGAAAAGAAATAGAAAGGAGTCTTAAAATCTCCATTAAAAATAAGATTTTTCTCACTGGAATAAAAAGAATATTCCATTTGTATTTTGGTGCTAATTATAATGGCTTTGTATATTATTTAACCTATACCTAATATAAAGTGATTCACGTGCCCAAGTATTTTATGTCTTTATATGGTCTTAATTAATAATGATAATGTAATTATAAATTAATTTTTAAATATTCAGTTAAGCGTGTTACTAATTATTCTTTGTTATGGTAACTAGAAACAAATTAGTAAATAGTTACTATTTTTGAAGTCATATTTTTTAGCTGTCTTTGTGTGTACCACTAATCAGAGCTCTGAACAGTTAACTTTTCCTACAAGTAGATTGAGAAGAATGGAGGCGATGCTATTTTAGCTTGTTTTGCATTCAGATACAAAATGATTAATTTTCAACCATTTTTTCATTGAAGACAATCCAAAACACATTTTTCACACAACTTCTTTTAAAAGCTAAATGCTTTATACAGGTCTATGAATAGTTTTTGCACAGTAAGTAAAAAGCTTTTTTATATTGTAATGTGAGATATTTCCATTGGAATTATAGCTTATTAAGTAACTTAGAATATTTAAAAGGACTCTGACATATCTAGACAACCCAAGAAATTTGAATACAGTTGTCCCCCTTTATCCACTATTTTGCTTTCCATGATTTTAGTTACCTGCAGTGAATTGTGGTCAAGAAGCAGATGATCCTCTTCTGAGGTATTGTCAGAAAGTAATTAATAGTTTAATGGTACAACACACCTGCGTCATTCACCTCAGTTCATCTCATCATGTAGGCATTTCATCATCCCACATTATCACACAAGAAGGGTGAGCACAGCACAATAAGATATTTTGACAGAGAGAGACCACATTTATATGACTTATTACAGTATATTGTAATAATTCTATGTTATTTTTAGTTATTCTTGTTAATCTCTTACTGTGCCTAACTTAAACTTTATCATAGGTAACATTGTAGATAATATATGTATACTGACCTACATAGTCAATAATACTGTAACAACTTTGTATAGTGACAGATAGTAACTAGACTTATTGTGGTAACTGTTTCATAATGTATAAAATTTTGAATTACTATGTTGTGACACAGTACACCTGAAACTACACTTAATATTTTATGCCAGTTATTCTTTAAAAAAAAAAAAAAAGGAATCAAGCAGTGTTTTCCATGCAGGTGTAGTAATTATATTATTTATGTCTAGAGACTTTGACCTTTCTTCTCCCAGGGAAGTCCCAAATCCTGCTGGGTGTTTCTTGTTATTATAATTGGAGCTTAGAATGCATTTTCCTATAGGATAGTTGTTCTAAATCATTCAACCTTTTTGTACTGCAGTTACCTCATTTGTAAAACAAATATTATGAAATATCTTATACAGTTAAAATATTCTGTTATTTTCATGAACTACACTGATTTTAGGTTAAATTGATCTTGTAAGTTAATCTGAACACTTATCATTTTTACATTGTTGTCATGAGAACATGCATTTTAAAATCTTGACAGTCTACTAGTAATACCTTTGAACACAACTCATTCATAGGTTGTAGATTGGCCCAATGTGAGAGTAGAGAAATACATGTCTCCACTGACCCTTGTATCACTAATTTTCCATGAGATCTAATTCTTTGTTAACAAAAGTCCACATCCACAAAATGAGATTTTATTAATTCAATGGAGTGTTCCTTAACATATCTATAAACTTTCTTAAAAGGAACTAAATTGATATTTATGTACAAAGTTCTGGGTCAGGAAGCAGATATCAATGGATTTATACATCCACCACAAACATCGATTGGTTCATCATTTATCAATTAGTGATGTTAATCCAAAAAAATTTTATATGTGCACCAAGTGAAGGAAAAAAAATAGTCTCAAATTTCTTTCAGCCTTGTCTGTATAACTAAATGATTTTCTAGTCAAAAGTCTTTATATAATAAACTGAAATTTATCAATATTTATCAATATGTCTAGAATTTCCATTTGTAAGTTTGTCAGCAACAGTACAGAATTTTGCACACAGTAAATAATAACTAATTCAATAATAGTACGGGATTTGGAATGAAGTGTGGAAGAATATTAGATGCTTTAGATAATGATAGTGATGTTGCCTAAAATCAATGATAAGGTCAACTAGAGAGATGGCAAAGATCTTAAAAGAGCAATTGTGAGATAAGTTTCTTTATTTGTACTTAGAAGAAGAGTAGCTCTTTCCAGGCTAGCATAAAATATTTTCTTTCTTTTATTATGGACAATATAGTTTGAGACTATTTCTGAAAAGAAAAAAAAATAATTGTAGAAGTAAAGTCTTTTGGAGAACTGAAACAATAAATAAGACCAGTTTTCCCCTAGTTGAGGTCAGCATGTTCTTTGAATAATACATATTTTATAGATTTGTTTCAATAACTCATTTAGGCTCCATTATGCCTGTAGTTATTCTCTGAGGAAGGTTAAAGATTAAAAGAATATTTGTAGCACCTGATGATTTGGACTAAATGAATGATAAGGTGTTTCCAAAATTGATATGCTAGTATTTGATTGATATTCCTATTTGTTTCCATTGTTAAGATGACTACTATTGCTACTAATCATCACATTTGGTAGACTTAAAAAAATAATGGTTAATTTCACTTATTTATAAAATTGTATATTAATACTTTTTATAAGAGATTTAAAAAGTCACAAGATATGGTGTATGTTCTTTTATGCATATGTATGTGTGTGTGTATATATGCAGGTGATATTGTGTGTATCACACCTGTGGGCCAAGATGCTTTAGAGCTTCATCTTTACAACAATCCTATGGAGTGGGTGTTATTTTGTAGATTAGGAAAAAGATTCAAAAAGGCTTACTAGCTTGGTGAAGGTCACACAACACTAAGTAGCAAAGCTGGTCAAATCCAGGTGTGTAGAACTGTAAATCCCAGGTTCTTTATGACTAACATTTTATTTTGTAAATGTTTATGAGAACAAAAGTCACTTAGATCCTTCCTCTCCTTCTCCTCTTCTTCCTCCTCCTCCTTTTGTACGAAAAAGGTGGTTTTATTAAAGCGTAGGATAGGACACATGGGTAGAAAGAGCTGCCCCTACTACTCTTCTGAATTCTAAAATCTATCCCTAAAAAGGGCTAAGAGTCTACAGGACATATAATACCTTATTCATTAGAAGCACTTTTTCTTTTTTTTTTTTTGAAAAAATGTGAAACTCTTTAAAATTTTGCCCTATGATGAACCCCTCCATCTGTCATCCTAAAATAGATGTAAATTTTGCCAATTAAAGAACTCTTAGGCAGTAGAACTTTGAGAGTTGAGGGGTTCTGGGTGCTGAGCCTGCAGTAAAGGCACGGCATGCGTAGGAAGCAATATGCCAAGTGTAAAGAATTCACTGAAAGCAAGAATTTGAATCCAGACTTAATGCTGAATTGTATATGAAAATCCCATAAATAAAACAGAGAAACAAAATGCTCTGATTGAAATGGGATTTTAGAGGATTAGGAACTGAATCCACATAGTGGCACTCTTACCTCCAGAGGTGTTCTGCACAGAAAATCATTTGCTTGTAGTAGCTTCATCAAATTAACTCTCAACAAAAACTAGATGACAAGAAAATTTTGATCATTTGACTTTTATCCTACTTCTATCTTCCTGCTTTCAGAAGACCTATATTTTTCCATAAGTATATGATATCCAAAATAAGATGGTACTCAGGGATTTCATACATTGGAAGAGACTTTAGTGACATAAACCAAATGGAATATATGGATCCTGTATGGATCCTAAGTTAATCAAAACAACTATAAAAAGTACTTTTTTGGAGGGGAGAAATCATGAAATGGTTATTAAATGATAGAAATTATTATTAGTTTTATTAGATAGGGTAGTTATTCATGGTTATTTTTTAAAATCCTTATCTGTTAGAAGTAAATATTGAAGCCTTTATGGGAAAAGGGTAGGATATTGGGAGTTGCTTTAACGTATTTCCAGGTTGATGATATAGGAGAGTTGGAAGAGAATAAATGAAATAAAATTGGAAATGTTCATAAGTGTTGAAACCAGATGGATGGGTTCATGAGTGTTTATTTTTCTATTCTCTCTACTTTGTATATGTTTGGAAATTTCCATAATAAAAAAAAATCCACTAACTTATGTTATAGTCCACATGAGAATGTTTTCCTGACCTAAATCTGTCTGGCCTAGTTGGGATTTGGCAGACATACTCTGCCAAATGAGTAGAAAAAAGACTTAGGAATGGTTAAAGGAAAATACTTATCCAAGTTGAAAGTGAGTTAAAAATAAAAGTGCTAATAAAATATTGTAACACTTTAAACTTTTAATTTTGCGTTCCAGTTTTAATTCTTTTAAACATGCAATAGAATTGCTTATTGTGTTTTTCTTGATTTCATTGCTTTCTGAACACCAAATTAATTTTCAGCTATTGGGAAATGTTACAATTGCCAAATTGCAGATAAGCTGCTGGCTTCCCTTTGAATAGATATTTGTTCCTGAAACAATTAAAGAAAACTGAACTACATTTGCTATAAGAGGGTTTTTTATAATGCTCATAGGTTTAAAATAAGTTATAGAATAGGCAGTTTGAAATTTTGATGATGAGCAAATGGTCACAGTATATACAGCCAGCCAGAAGCCTGAAACTAAATATTATGGGTTTAGTCAGTAAACCTAGCTTATAGATCAGCACAGGATTCACAAAGGAAATTGCCAATAGGAAAATAAATCAGGATCCTGTTTACTGTTATGAATTCAAAGCAGGACAAGATTTCTGGAGCTACTTAGTTACTGGATAATTAGGTACCATGGTCAGAGCCATGATTTTGTTTTTTAAATAGCATCTTTTCCTGATTATTACAAAATTGCAGTAACAAGCTTTTGGTATATTTATTTTCAGAGCCATATGTTCTTCATGGTAGTCTGTGAGCTCCTGCTGAATGTAGCACTTCTAGGTTATTTGCTCTAGGGCAAGACTGGCCCCAGAATCTATGGTGGAGGCAAGCTTCTTTGTAATTTAAATAGTCCCTAGATAATTAGTATATGATTCACATGGCTTACCTTAACTAAAATGCTTCATTAGTATAAAGCACCTCATTTTGAGTTAATAGTTTACTAGTATTGTACTATAATAATAAACATAAGTATTTGGAATCTGATATGAAGAAAATATAAAAGCTCCCAAAATACTGATGAAATTCTCAATTATTATTCTATCAGTTAATACAACTTCTACTCAGACTTTTCCAGTGTTAAGATGACATTTTGAAAATAACTTGCACACTAATTTGATTTGGGACTGATTTTAAATGTTCTGCCCTTTGGTGCTTTTGAATAAATTGTTATATTTACCTTTATACATGTATATTTTTATTTCATAAAATCAAGGTTTTAGTTGGATACTTGTAATCACCTTAAAAGAGAATGCTTTTATATTTTTTATTTTTTTATTTTTTATTTTTTTTATTTATGATAGTCACAGAGAGAGAGAGAGAGAGAGAGAGAGAGAGAGGCAGAGACATAGGCAGAGGGAGAAGTAGGCTCCATGCACCAGGAGCCCGATGTGGGATTCGATGCCGGGTCTCCAGGATCGCGCCCTGGGCCAAAGGCAGGTGCCAAACCGCTGCGCCACCCAGGGATCCCAAGAGAATGCTTTTAAAATCATGAGGTATCCAAGTGGCATTATATCCCAAAAGCAAGTTTGGAGCTTTTTAAATGATAAGTAGTTTCACAGAGCATATAGAGAAGAGTATTGTATGTATATGTTACTAATTGAAAATGGAAGCATTCAGCATACATGGACATTTCTACAATATTGTCTTGAAGTATTCATATGTGATGAAAATATGAGGCAAAATTCATATACAGGTAGCCAAACCTTTTGTTATCTTATGTCACCAATGGTAATTTTTTTATGCTTCCACACACAATCAGGTACAGTTCTAAATACATCTTTGCTTTGAATCTTATTTCTATTTGGCTGGTAGTATGAGTGCATGTGTGTGTTTTCTCCTGTGCCATGTTGGTGAATAAAATGCAAGCTGAGCAAAACACAGGTGACTTCTTTACAATTTTTTAACAGAGCAACTAACCAACTATCTAATACAATTAAAATGAGCCCTAGAATACAAAAGAATGCATAGATTTTCAAAAAGGATAACAAGCATGTTGAGAATTATTCTGAGATCTAATAGGAATTTATGATATTTTTATTTTCCTTTTTCTGCCCAGCCTCCCCTCTGTGTAGAACTATTTCCTTTGTGATGGCATTTCAGTGATTTTGCAACAAAGGGGCTAGGACTTAAGATGAAGGGAAAAAACTAAAACTAAAGTAGAATGCTCTCACACCTTATTCCCTTTTTCTTAGCCTATATAGAAAGCTGCTGATTACATTTTCATATTCCAGTCAAAAGGATAGAATGTAAAATCAAGTAAACAGAGAAGTGCATAGCCATTTTGAAATCGTTAAGACATATGAACCTTGATTAAAATGGGTGGAATGCTCTTCTTAGCCAATTAGCTCTACCATTTGTTCTAAATAGGCATGTATGGAAAGGCGAGTATGAGAAAAATATGCTATCTAATCTCGAAGGTCAATTAACTTTTGCCGCTAACCAGTGAATTTTCATATTAAATTAGTAGCATAGATATTTACAAAGCTAAGATACTAATAGTCATAGCTAATACTTCTTGATATATTTCTGGCACTTGTTCGGAGTGTTTTACAAGTATCAATGTATATAATAATTCACATCAGTCCTACGAGGTTGGGTATTTTTATTACTCCCCATTTTACAGATGAAGAAGTTGAGGCATGGAAAGGTGAGGTAACTTCCTCCTGTGACTCATCCTAGAATCAGTCCTAGAGTCTGATTCCAGAACTCGACCTTAATTCTTCATTTGCCAGTTTTCATTTATCCTTTATTAGGGCATTTGAGACCTGTAGATTTGTGATTTCAAAGCATTAGTCCTCTCAAATCTGCTCAGTGGAAGTTGCTGGCAATCTGGAAGCTGCTTTATCCATTCTGTCATAAAACAAATAAATCTTGTCATTTAGTGCATTGGCACCATAGTGGATAAGATCCCACCCATCTGACTAATAGAACTACCACTGCCCTAAGAGACCTATCTCCCTGATTACATCAAAGCAAGTCAGAATGAGACCTCAATTTGCCACAAATTCTTAGACATTTTCATTTTACCATTCGCCACCTTAAACAGAAATGGTTAGATCGATTCCTTTAGTCATGATTCCATCTGAATCTGAGGGTTGTATTTTTTTTTTCTTTTTGAAACTAGTGTACCACTGAGATACTCTGTGAATTATTCCTTCCTGAGAGAAAAAAAGAAATTGACAAAAGCAAAATTAAAATCCTTCTATATTTGCATAAACTCAATATTTATCTTTGATTGAATAACTCCAATCCTAATCACTGAATAACATCAATCATGTCCATGTTTGTTTTATTATCCTCATTTAAAATTAGTTGCTAAATCGGTAAGCCTCTGTACAATGAATGCACTAATATTTTGATGGCACAAGAATTAAGTGCAACTCCTGCAAGTTTCTGACTTGCTTAGGCAATGGTGGAACATTGCAGCAACAGTTGAGAGTAGAGAACTATTTATTTATATTCTAAATAAATGTGCACTCCTCTGGGCTCTAACCCATGTAGTGCATGATGTCACACTTTGGGCATCCACTGCACTGTTTTCCACAAAGATCCTTCTTGAGGGACTGTTGGTCAGCAATGTGCATTCTAACCGTGCAGCCATTTTATTGCTCAGGAGTTTCTTTATGCCATCCTAGGCACCCTCTCATCATTTACTGACTTACATTTGAAATGGCTAAATTAAGCAGAATGAAAAAATCTCATGAGTTAAATGAATATGACTAAAGAAGAAATGAAAGAGTTGGTGCAAACTAAAGAAACAAATGTTCTTTGAGACTTAGTTAAATGAACATTTGTATCATGCAAACCATCTCAGTAAATGGAACCTCACCTCTCTCTGTCTTGGTTGAGTAGAATACCGTAAAAATTATATGTCAAATAAACCTTGCATTATCTACAAGAAAAATAGACAAACACAATGTCCTCTCTCATTATGAGTTTATTTGCTTATGGGTGAGCAAATGAACTAGGACAAAATTTTAAAGTTGGGACAAATATTCTATCAATCTGATCTAAATTAGGGTTTTTTTCTCTAAGTGATTTAAGCAGACTATTTAAGTGACTTCTAAATCTAACTTGTAGGAGTGCCTGGGTGACTCAGTCAGTTATGTACCTTTGGCTCAGGTCATGATCTTAGGGTCCTGGGACCCAGCCCTGAATTGGGCTCCCTGATCAAACAGAAAGTCTGCTTCTCCCCCTGTTTGTGCTCTTGTGCACTCTCTCAGGTAAATAAATAAATAAACAAACAAACAAAATCTTTTCAAAAAATCTAAATTGTAAATTAAAAAAAAAAATGACATCTGGAATACCTCCTACATGTTGTCCATTAGAGGTAGGTAGAGGTCTTGCTTTTAAGAGTGGATTAAATGATTAGCACACCAATGATCTGCATTGAAAGATGGCCTAACATACCCTGTTGCCCTGTTGTTGGTTTACAGTTAATTTGGTTTTGATTTGTATTTCCTGATGGCCAGTGATGCGGAGCATTTTCTCACGTGCTTGTTGGCCATGTCTGTGTCTTCCTTTGTGAGATTTCTGTTCATGTCTTTTGCCCATTTCATGATCGGATTGTTTGTTTCTTTGCTGTTGAGTTTCATAAGTTCTTTATAGATCTTGGATGCTAGCCCTTTATCAGATATGTCATTTGCAAATATCTTCTCCCATTCTGTAAGTTGTCTTGTAGTTTTGTTGATTGTTTCTTTTGCTGTGCAGAAGCTTCTTATCTTGATGAAGTCCCAATAATTCATTTTTGCTTTTGTTTCTTTTGCCTTCATGGATGTATCTTACAAGAAGTTGCTGTGGCCAAGTTCAAAAAGGGTGTTGCCTGTGTTCTCCTCTAGGATTTTGATGGAATCTTGTCTCACATTTAGATCTTTCATCCATTTTGAGTTTATCTTTGTGTATGATGTAAGAGAATGGTCTAGTTTCATTCTTCTACATGTGGATGTCCAATTTTCCCAGCACCATTTATTGAAGAAACTGTCTTTTTTCCAGTGGATAGTCTTTCCTGCTTTGTCAAATATTAGTTGCCCATAAAGTTGAGTGTCCACTTCTGGATTCTCTATTCTGTTCCATTGATCTATGTGTCTGTTTTTGTGCCAGTACCACCGTGTCTTGATGACCACAGCTTTGTAGTACAACCTGAAATCTGGCATTGTGATGCCCCCAGCTATGGTTTTCTTTTTTAATATTCCCCTGGCTATTCGGGGTCTTTTCTGATTGCACTGTTGGTGGGAATGTGAACTGGTGCAGCCACTCTGGAAAACTGTGTGGAGGTTCCCCAAAGAGTTAAAAATAGACCTGCCCTACGACCCAGCAATTGCACTGCTGGGGATTTACCCCAAAGATACAGATGCAGTGAAACACCAAGACACCTGCACCCCGATGTTTATAGAAGCAATGTCCACAATAACCAAACTGTGGAAGGAGCCTTTGTGTCCATCGAAAGATGAGTGGAGAAGATGTGGTTTATGTATACAATGGAGTATTCCTCAGCCATTAGAAATGACAAATACCCACCATTTGCCTCGATGTGGAGGGACCTGGAGGGTATTATGCTGAGTGAAATAAGTCAATCGGAAAAGGGCAAACATTATATGGTCTCATTCATTCCGGGAATATAAAAAATTAGTGAAGGGGAATAAAGGGAAAAGAGAGAAAATGAGTGAAAATATCAGAGAGGGTGACAAAACATGAGAGACACCTAACTCTGGGAAATGAACAAGGGGTAGTGAAAGGGGAAGTGGGCGGGGGTTGGGGTGACTGGGTGATGGGCACTGAGGGGGGCACTTGATGGGATGAGCACTGGGTGTTATACTATGTGTTGGCAAATTGAACTCCAATACAAAATATTTTTTAAAAAATTAAAAAAATTAATTGGATAACTTAACATCTTTCTATATAGGTAAAGGTAAGCTGCTACCTGAATGACTACAAATAGAGTTAATGGGGTGTAAAAGGAGGACTTTTTCTGGACCAGTTGGCTTTCTGACCCCAGCTCAGTTTCCAGGACATCACAGAAAGAATAAAAAATATTACTTAGATTAATAAACTGTATTCGAGAATAAAATATGTGGAAAATAAGAGGCTCAGAAGTAGTTCAGACATAACAGATTATTTGCATAGACTGATTTGTAGGAATATTTTACATGTTTATTTCCACCTTATTAGGTTTCTATTTTCTTCCTTTTCCTAGCTTGCAATAATACACACATAACACTATAAAATTGATTTTTTTTTATAAAATGGATTTTTGACAAGGAGTTAAAACATTATTTTTAAGATCTATCCTGCTTAAGAAAGGGGGAAAAAATCACTTAAGTTGGTGTTTTCCTTAAGAAATAACTTAGTGTTTATAACCTAGTCTCAGAGCCTGAGAACAGAGCGCTTTTGATATTCACATGCAGAACTCCAGAGAAAGGGAAAGAAGCCTTGGAGCTGAGATGCAGAAAATTCTGTCTCTGTTGGAAACTAAGAAAAAGAAGATAGAGGGCTCTCTAATCATTTCAGGAAGTATAAAACCCAGACTCTGAGGTTAATTGTAGTCCTAGAAATAAAAAGATGGTCCAGTCATTAGGTTGAGGTTCTAGATCAGTGTTAAATTTTGTTTTGTTTTGTTTTGTTTTTTAAAGAGGGTAACCACGACTCCCATGCAAATATAAGTAAACATGTATCAATTTTTTCACATATCAAAAATTTTATTTAACTCAGGAATTAACATACACCACAGACCTCCAAAACACTGGTGACCCAGAAGGGTATGCTAAAAAACATTTCACTTACCAAAAAAACAACATTCAGTTATCTTTTGATCCATCTTAAAGTTTTTCCGCAATTTTTTCCTACAATAGGCTCAAGCATGCAAAGGTTGCAGTTGGCCATTCAGAACATTTTAGAAGCAGAAGACCTACTACTGTGTGCATAAGAAAACTAAATAAAGCCATTTATGGACAGCATGGAGAAGCAAATACAAGGTTTACCATTGAATTCTTGAGATTTCTGGCTGAGAAAGATTTGGTTCGGGCTTGTAACATAATTTAGTGAGGCAATACTTAACCGTGGTAATGTGTAGGAAATCAGATCATGATGCAAGTGTTCTTGATGTTTCATACTACAAAAACGTATTCAAAATGTATTTAAAATTTTTATTTTTCATAAAATGGTTTAGAATACTCTCAGAATAACTTTTTTTTTTAGTAATAGAATAATAGAAGTTGTTTTAAATTTGAGATTTCCATTGGCTATGTTAATGCAAAGTTAAAAAGTAGTAGCTTACTAGTAGTTAATAGGTATTAATGAGGCTAGATTGAACACTACATTCCCTCCCCCTCTACCCTTCTCTGTTCTCTCCACTGTCACTGCAGAATTAGCACAACAAATTGCAGGCACAAGTTACCAAAAACCCTCCAAGGACACATTCTACAGTTTTCATTACTTAACGTGATGCAAATACTCAGTGTTAATGGCTTTGTTGTTAGAAGTTACGCTTTCAACATATCCAGTTCACAAGTGACACAAAGTTCTGGTCTACCTGTAGAGAAATAAGAATTGTAAACAAGAGGCCTAAAAACAAGGGAAAAATTGTTTTTCCTTTTTCCTTAGAAAAAGCTCTTGGAAAAAATTAAAAAAAAAAAAAAAGAAAAGAAAAAGCTCTTGGATGATTGTTTTTTGGTCTCTTGAGTTTTTTTTGTGGGGGAGGGTTGTTTTGTGTTGTTTTGTTTTTTTAGATATTGTTTATAATGTGGTAGTTTGCTTGGGAATTGGGCTTGTTTTTAATGATATGTGAAATATTTTGGCAGAAACAGTTAAAGGATGTTGAGTTTTAGTGTTGTTGTTGTTTTTCTAATGTGTTCCCAAAAATGATAGAGAAAGAATACTTTATCTACCAAGAGCCTGATTGTTCAGTGTTTTTAGCAAAGTGCTTATGATTAGGCTAACATGACTTTGGGGTGGGGGGTAAGGGGACCCTTGAAAAGGAAGTGGTAACATCTGCATTGTGTTAGAAACTTTTAAAGACAAAGTTGGAAACAGATCAAACGCCAATCTAAACAAATGCAAAAAAGAAAACAAAAACTTTCTTAATATTTTTTAGAATATTTTTGAGATGGTTTGGGATTTGGTGGACCAATATATGGATCTTTTAAAATGATCTGGACTGAAATTTCATATGGCTTGTAAATGATAGACTATATGTATCTGATTCGATAGAAACATAAATTTGTTTTCATGACTTTTAAGAAATGTTTTTGGGAGGATTATTTATGAAATATAGCACATCAATGTTCAGGAATTGTTCAAAGCAACAACTCTGTATCTGTATTCATTTTCCTTTACTTCACAAAGAACTGGACTGAGATCACCAGCTTATTTTAGCAAGCAAAAAAATGTAAATCTATCTATCTATATATATATATATATATACACATTTATACATATATATGTATATATATATATATTTGCTTATAGTATTATGTGTGTGTGTTCATATGCAAAACTCAGCATGTTTCATATGAATTAGTCTGTCTTCAAAGGATCACCAAAGGATGACCATAAACGTGATTTAAGTGTGAATGATGATGAACTTTTAAAATATATATATTCATGCAATGTATAGTTTAATTACAGTAATGTGATTTTGAGTTTATAAAAGTTACCTTGTTTTTACATTATTAAAGTTTAAAAAATCACCTTTTAAACCCCATATTTTTTCTATTCAATAAAATGTTTTAAGGATAATTCTTATTACATATTTCCTTTTTTAAAAAACACAAAGTATAAGCTTATCTCTGCTTTGGATTAGGTTCTTTCTTTTAAGTTATATTTTCTATCATTTCTACACATGTGAAGTTCACATATAATAGAAGGAAAAGCACAAAAAGAACAAACATAAGTATCTATTGATATGTACTTCAGATCTGTACTTACTATGAGAAACCAACCATTTTGTAAAATTTTACATCTCCGTTGCTGAGGAATTATGTATAATATTTATTTTGGCAGAATGTTAACAATGTTTAGGAATCATTTTTAAGTTACAATGTGAACTAAACACTATACTTAAAAAGTATCTTGCTGATACTTTTCCAGTGAAACTATTACTCATAATGGAACAGGATTTTAAAGGCAATCTAAAAAAGAAAAAAAAAAAAATCCCCTAAATTGAAACATTGTCTATCTTATAGAAAAGAGGAGAAAAAAATTAGAAAAAGAGAAGAGAGTCACAAAGTGAAAAGAATCAAACTACCAATGGAAAATCAGAGTTATTCTAATGTATTAATCACCAACCTTATGATGACTTCTTATCTAAAAATAAATGTTATACTCATTTAATTTATTTTTTTAAAAAATAGTATTTTAAAAATTTTATTGCTTTTAGGCTATGGTCATTACCTTTATGACCTGAAATACATGTGTTAGGCATACCAACCAATTGGCACCTACCCTCTTTTAAAGGTAGAAAAAAGATGAGTATTATATTGTAATACTTTGTTCTCTCTCTCCTCCTCTTTCTATTTTTTTTTTTTTTTTATTTTTTGTTTTCGTTTTTGGATGGTTGGTGATTTGTTTGCTTCTCCT
Organism: Canis aureus; assembly: GCF_053574225.1. NCBI lineage: Eukaryota > Metazoa > Chordata > Mammalia > Carnivora > Canidae > Canis > Canis aureus. Next base: position 15,633,659 of record NC_135624.1, on the reverse strand, counting down.
GGTTCCTGTTGATCAGTGGTGTTTGGCCAGTTTGTATTTTTCCAGACATCACTCCACGATGTTGTTGAGGTGTATGATGGGCCAACTCAGCAATCTTCTCTGTTATCTTCCCTCTCAGGATCCCATTCAGGTATCCTTTACTAGAACTGCCATGCATCAGTTATTGATTAAAGACTGACTTTGATTGGTATTATAGTGAAAGTTGAGATTTATGTCATCCATATGAGAAACTGAAAATAGAATCACTCTTTATTGAAAACAAAATAGAAACACGATAGTAACTCAAATGCTTGAGAAAAATATTACCAACTATTTTTGGGGATTGTAATCAAGTAAATATAATATTTAGACAGTCTGTGGTATTTAATGTAATATAAAATATTTAAGGATTATTTTTTAAATGAGACAATATGTATCAAACTGTAATTAAAGCCTTCTGGTAAAAAGGTTGAGATTGAAGCTGAACCCAAAGAAAATATATTGTCAGAGGTAGGATATATTAAAGTACTTTGATAGAACATAGATTAACATTTTCAAATAACAGTGTAAATTAATATAATTTGTTAGGTTTACTGAATGAAATTATTTATGATATCTTAGTGTTTGTTTTGTTGAGTAGGAGAATCACTTCCACTGAGTTCAGGTAATCAGATCACAATTCGATTTACTTCAGTTGGACCAATAACAGCTAAGGGATTTCACTTTGTTTATCAAGGTAAGTGACCCTGTAGCCTAGAAACACACTAAGGAATGATGTCAGTTTCTTCATGCTATGTTCAGAATTATTAATGATGAGATCCTCATAACCATATAGGAGAGATCAAGGTTGCGTTTTTTTTTTGTTTTGTTTTGTTTTGCCCTGTTCCCTCCCCCATCACTAGAGCACTGTTACTTTGACCAAAGTCATAAGTGACCTATTGCTTCCATCATCATTCTCAAGTATGATTTTCCTTCTTTCCAACATATTATTCTAAAACATTATTTTTTTTTCTGACAACTCTTCACTCTTTACATATTCTATTTTCCCCATAGTCTAGCATTCTAAATTAAAAATGTGTAAAATTTTGTGCTGATGTATTTAGACATGCAAGGAAATCATTATTCCATTCTAAAATTTTAGTTTCTTATTCTCTCAGGAGATTTCAAACTTTCTTCATGGCTATTAGATTTTGTGCACAATTGAAAGTTTGTTTACACAGATTCTTCTCACCTTTTATAGACAAGCTTCCACATTATCATTAAAATATTAAGGGCTATAATTTGAAACATTTTGTTTTAATTGTGTATGATCATGTGGTAGTTATTCTCAAATGTATCTGGAACTTTGTTCTTAAGACATTTATAAACATATGTGATTTGATACTTTTGTTAACTCTTTTTATCCCATTTATAATGTTGGCTATAATATTTTACTATTTCATTTTTAATAGTATTCCTTCATTAATCAGTATATGATATTATGAATTTAAAAAGGCACTATTACAAGTCACATAAGAGGAATGAATCTATTTGGAATTCATCATGTCATTTTTTGGGCTGTTGTCAAACTCTTTAATTCCATCTCTATGTGTTTTAAAAAGAAAAAACATCCTGTTATCATTCTATTTTACTAAACAAACAAACAAAAAGTCACAATCAAATGACATACCTATAAAGTCTAAAAACAATTTCAAATTTGATATTATGATTATTAAAAACTTCTATTGTTGTTAATCTGTCTGACTTCTATTCTACTTAGTCTTGAACATTGCCTTCATCAATAACAAATACATTTTGAACAACTAAGTTTGTGAACACGCTGTGAAATCAGTAAAGCGTTTTTTTTTAAATCTATGAAACTACTGAAAAATAAAAGGTGGCATAACCTTATGTAACCTGACAATGTTTCAACTTGGTATCCCAGTTTAAAAAGAAAAAAATATATCTTTCAATTATCATCCTATAAATTGAAATACCTAATTCAAACTACTTTGTTATAAGTTTGGTAAAACAAAAAAATAAGGAAAAAAAAACTTATGATGATGTTAATGTTGTTTAAAGGATCAAAAGTAAAGTGTTTTTTTAATAAGAAATCTTGATGACAATAGCAGTATTCATTTTAAATTGTATTCAATTCTGAATAAATATAAACTTTTAGAAATTTATTCAAGATGTTAATTTGAGTGCAGATAAAAGAGAAGACTTCTTTGAAATTTGCTTAAATAGTTACATTTTGAAATTTGTATTTCTCCACCAAATATGAAATTAAAATCAACAATTATTTGTATACAGCTGTTCCTAGAACAAGTTCCACACAATGCAGTTCTGTGCCTGAACCAAGATTTGGAAGAAGGATTGGCAATGAATTTGCGGTTGGTTCATTGGTTCTTTTTGAATGTAATCCAGGATATATCCTCCATGGATCCATAGCAATTAGGTGTGATACAGTGCCCAATTCTTTGGCCCAATGGAATGATTCCTTACCTACCTGTATTGGTGAGTATATAAATTTAAATGCTTTGTGATTGTGTATATTTATATAAAAATTAGTTATCTTGCATTTATCAATAATTTTATTTTAAATCTAATAGTTACGCATTAATTTTTAAATTATGTCTTTAATTAAGATGTACCTAAATATGCAAGCAAATGTGGATATTCTATGCAGCTCAGATGTAATGTGATCAATGAAAAATATTTTGTGTTGACTTAGCTGGATAGTTTCTTCATTTATTGATTTAGATGTATGAAGGTATAGGTACATGTTGACAATAAAACAAAAATTGAATGCTATTAGTATGGGATTATTGATATAAATATCTCTATAATTTTATGCAGAGATTCCTATGCCAATATGTAAAGAGTTTATGTATTGTTTAAAGATCTCAGAAGGGATTTTTTGAACATATTCTACTTTGGCATCAAAAGAATTACAAAATATGCATTAGAAAATAAATCTAATAAATCTAATCTGTTTTTTTTCTTTTTTCTATTAGTTATAGATACGTGTAAAAAATACAAAATAAGGGATATTTTTCAGTCTCTCACAAGTCTAAGTAGTAACACTTTGAATGAGTAGAGTATAAAGTGTTAGCCAGAAATCTAATTGTTTAAAAATTTATTTTTTCAAGACTGTATCCCATTTAAAGTGGTAAATAGAATATACACTTTCTTAAGTTATGGGCTCTTAACCCTGGTAAATTATATGAAACAGATTAAAACATTTACTAAGCCATAAAAAATTTGAATTTTATATATTTCAGGATCATTACAATGACTTTTGTTTCTTGTAGAATTCCATAGATTTGGAAAAGGTAGGTTAGGAAGTTTATCTCTTCTCTATCCCAAGGGCATACCTGGAAATTATTTTCTTTGATTACGTGGTATTATATTATTTTAAAAAAGATTTATGTATTCATTTGAGAGAGAGTATGTGTGGGGTGGGTGGGTGGAAGGCAGAGGGAGATGGAGGGAATCTCAAGCAGACTTCCACTGAGCAGGGAGCCTAAGGCAGAGTTCCATCTCAGGATACCGAGATTATGACTGGAGCCAAAATTAAGGGTCTGATGCTTAACCAACTGAGCCACCCGGATGCCCCTGATTATATAGTATTATATTAAAAGAAGAATGCTAAAACTTAATCTCAGGTTAAGAAATAGCTCTTATGAGTTGAATTCATTAAAAATTTTTTTGGTAGGTGATTTAGAAAATAAGAATTTTTTTGAAAAGAGATAAGCAAATTTTGTTTTTATTTTAATAATCTTAATTCCAATTTTTCATAGAATGGGACATGATTGTGTATATACATACATGAAATATATACACTTATAAATATATAAAATATATTTTATTTCTTAAAATGTATTTTAAATAACACATCTTGTCATATCTGAAAAGAAATTATGTGTATCAGTATGTTTTATTTTTAACTTTTAAAAACATATTTTACCATATTTTAACACAGATTTAGCATACTGTTAGTTCATAGTTCATTAAAATAAATTGTATTTTAAAATTGTGAATCAATATATTAATTACTACTGAGGAAGGAGTAAAGATAAAGTCTGTTTAATATGCATTTATAGAACATGTAATTTATATAGGATATATCTGCTCTAAGTTTAATACATTTTACCACCCAAATAAGGACATTATTGATAATTTTGCTGTGAAGATGGTATAAACTAAGGCTATTATAAACATAAAGAGAGGATGGATGGTCACTTGGTCCTTCTAGGAACTTGATATCACCAGCCCCAAAACAGATATACCCTACTGAAATACATTTTTGACAGTTAACAAGTATAGGAAAACAAATCATTTGGAGTTAATGTTCCTTGTATTTTTTTTACCTAGTGTAGAACTAGGGTTAATGGAACTAACAGATATTCCCCTTTCTGTGCTTTCATACTCTCATAAAGACAAAGCAGATAATGTTTCTTCTTTTGAGCACAATATATGTTGACTTCATACTCTTATAAAACAATAATAAATAAATTATCCTAAGCTAAAGGACCATGAGCTGAGAGAAATGTTCTTATATGTCTGTGCCAAAATTAGTCATGCAATATGCATAAATTGGAAATTACATTGCTTTAAATCAGCTTAATAATTGAAGACAGACACATGATAATAAATCTCTTCAGCCTCACAATGGATTTTTTTAATATTTCTCTCTAAATATCAGGAATCAGTCGTTATTTCTGTCTCACTTTTCCTGGTAATTATTTACATAATTTATGTCACTTTTAGTTTATTTATGTAGATATTGAGAGAAAATATCAGTACCATATGACAGAAGGTAACTAGGTAAGTAGCTATCTTAATTTAGTTTCATATACATGATGAAAATTCCTTGAAGATAATAATTTATTATAAAAATAGAATATAGTGACATCTGAAAGCTCATAAACTAGCTCATTAATCTTTAAATATCATTGAAAAAATTCATTTATTGCTCTAGTTTGCATGCTAAGAGAACCTATATATGCAAAGAAATTTAGTATAAATCTATAAATTACCCCTTAAAAGTTCTATTTGTATATTTATCATGTTAATATACTAAATAAAGGAGGAAAGTTGTAAGGAATCATATAAAACGGAGTAAAATCCCCATAGCTGGGAATCATAGGTTCTCAACATAAAGGTTAAGTCTTGTGCAATAGTCTTGTACTTTGACCTTAAACTGGGATGTAGTGAGTTACTACATGATCCTGGAAAATTTACACAATTTCTGATTCTTAATTGCCATATTGTTAAAGCAGGAAAATAAAAGAATTTCCCCCATTGGTTTATTGTGACTATTACATTATTTGGCATAGTTCTTGGAGCCCTGTAGGTAGTCAATAATTAAATTGTTTTTGTTGTTGCCAAATCTTCCATCAAAGAATCATGAGAGAAGACTTTAATTCTAAAAGTATTAGATCTAGAATATAGAATTATGCAGTGCCGACAGAAAGCTTGATATTATTGATTCTCAGTTGTTGATATGTTGTTTTAGTAATACTTTAAGTTAATAAACGTGAAAATTATCTTCCACAGAAGATTTTTTGCATTTTAAAAAGGCTAAAAATATGGACTCCTATCATGTTTTCCAATTCTAATAATTTAGAATTATTATAATGTATAGCCCTTTGAATATAATACTTTTTTGCACTTAAAACTTTTAAGAAAGACAGTGGAAGAAATAAAATGTTTTCTATTTTTTTTTAATTTATTTATTTATGATAGTCACAGAGAGAGGGAGAGAGGGAGAGAGAGAGAGACAGGCAGAGGGAGAAGCAGGCTCCATGCATCTGGAGCCAGATGTGGGATTCGATCCCGGGTCTCCAGGATCGTGCCCTGGGCCAAAGGCAGGCGCCAAACCACTGCGCCACCCAGGGATCCCTATAATGTTTTCTTGAGAATCATTTTCTTGAGAATAATAGTAATTATTTATTAAAATATGCTATTTTGGAGGACTGAAATTCCTTTTCATTAGTTGATACATGTAAGGACAAAAAGTTGAAAGGAGCTGTCTTAAAACAATAGGCATATGTTCATGATTTGGTTTGTTCTCATTGTTTGCAAAAGTATAAAATTAAAATAAAGTTAAAATTTAAACAGCGATGGGGCACCTGGGTGGCTCAGTTGGTTAAGCATCTGATTTGATTTTTGGCTCAGGTCGTGAGACCCAACGTCAGGTTCCATGCTGGCTGTGCAGCCTGCTTAAGATTTCCTCTCTCCCTCTGTTGTGTGCTCTCTCTCTCTCAAAAAAATACAATAAATAAATTTAAAAAACAGTAATTATAACAGCTGCAATTGTCTTTGAGAGCATATATATTTAACAAAGATTTGCATTAAGACTTTTTTTCTTCTCTTGAAACTAAAAAACTTCATTATCCAAAGAAATTTTTTTTTGTCCATGAAAGTATGAAAATGAGATAGGGTTAGAACAAAGAGATAAAAAGACATTAAAAAAGGACTAAAACAAGAAAAATGAAAGAACATTTTAGGAATAAGAAAGGGAAATGAAAGAAGGAGAAGAGTATATTGTAGGATAGGAAGAATAAGAATCCTAATTCCTAAACATAAATAATTTTTATTTAAAGCAGAAGAAAATCCCTACTCTCTATATTATTACAAATTTTTTTTGTATCTTAATTAAAGAAGTTGTTAGCTTATTTTTTGTTTCATTTTTTAATTTAAATTCCAGTTAGTTAACATATAGTATAATATTAGTTTCAGGAGTATTACAAAGTTTTTTCATATATGTCACATGTATCAAGCACTTGGTTAAACCCAGTGTTTTTGCCATCAGAAATAAAAATCCATGTAAATAGAGGACAGTGATGCTATTCAACTATGGTCATTTCAGCAAGGACAAGAGTTCCTATGAGGCACTAAAGCCAATTCAAGCCTTTCAAATCAGACCCTAGTTCATGGCTGACATTCAACTTCAAGAATAAATGTTAGTGTACTCTCCTTAACTCAGCTGGATTCAGCCTCCTTTCTGCTTTAAGGCAAAAGATGAAGGGGTCAGGAACCATTACAGTCTCTCTGTTACTGTATCTAGGTAAGTTGAACATAGAACAGACTATTGTCTGTTTTTGCACTGGTTTGAAAATGTATACCTAGATATGGAAAATTGAGTAAGACAATTTGATTTCTCCCAAGTTCACATGAAATGGACATATTTCTTTTATACCATTTCAGAAATAATGTACACCCTGTAGAATAGGTGTTATCCAGAAAATTGAGTGTACTACAGAAGAACCTATAGTATCTATATTATCTATGTGAGACCAAAAACAGAAAGGTGATGATTCTAAATGACACTCAGATGATGACTCAGTTTAGGTTCTACTGTTTGGTCCAACTGCTAATCTCTACATAAATAAAAATATATTTGTATTTCTATTTTTAATTTTTTTATTTCTATTATTAAATATTTCATAAAAATAATTGTGTCTTAAATATTCAAAAAAGGAAAAAGAAAAGGTTTGATATATATAGTTATCTTAATATCAAAGCATTATCTTTAATTTAATTTAATTTTTTAAAATGTTATTTATTTATTTGAGAGATAGTGGGGTGTGGTGAGGATGAAGAAGGAGCAGAGGGAGAGGGACATGAAGATTCTGGCTGAGCACAGAGCTCTACACAGGGCTTGATCTCAGGACCCTGAGATCATGACCTGAGCCAAAATGAAGAGTTAGACACTTAACATACTAAGCCTCCCGGGTGCCCCAAAGCATTATCTTTAATTTTTAGTTCATTTTCAACATTTGTTCATAGATAAAATATTAACTGCTTCAAGACCCTTGAACTTTCTATTTTTTCTGCTTGAAACAAACATTCCCAAAGATCTTTTAGGCTTACTATACCACTTTATTCAACCTGATAATAATATTCCTTGAACATCCTATGTAAAATAATTTTCTGCCACCCATCATTTGTTTTATACCTTTATCCTGCTTTTATTTAATGACAACCAGCCACTATATTACATATAGTTTGGGGTTTTGTTTTGTTTTTAGTTTCTTAATCGTTCTCATCCTCCTTTGCCAAGACACTATATTGTTTTTATATTCTACCAAAAGAAGACCTGGTGTATAATAGGTATTCAGTAAAGGTTTGCTCAATGAATGGATTTTAACAATTAGCTGTGATTATTTCTTGAGTTCTTGTAGAGGTCAAAAAACTGGGCAATTCCCAAATCCAGAGCCCGTGCATTTTCAATCTCAGGCTTTCACTAGGTGGTGATGTTGTTGCTCACTTTGCTTGCTTAGACCCTTGAAAGCCAGAAGTTTGGAACTCTTCTGAGACTATTTCTGTAGGAAAGAGACATAGGTAAAGCACAGTTTACATATAATGTGGGTAGTTTTATTCTGAGAGAGAATAGATTCTCTATTTATACTTTACAGTTTAGATATAATCTTTGACAATCTATTTCCTGGATTTTATGATTGTATTTTCTCTACCTTTACTGCTCAGTGAATGCTCAATTAAAAGTTTAAGCCAAGTTAGCATCATTTGAAACCAAAGAAGGCAGCTTTCCACATTCCTAATGATTTCCACATCCACTATATTATTTTAGTTTTATGGTTCTTACTACTGTTACCAACACTTTTCATTTTTTGTGTTCTAGTAGTACACAATAAAATGTTCCATAATTTTGCAGAACCTGACAGACTGAAAATAAACTGTTGGGTGGAAAGCAGCCCCCTTTGTCATGATATGTGAGTTGTATGTATAGTTAAAATGGTTAAATACTAAGGTAGGGGATCCACAGCTTTAAATGACCAGTATGTAAATAATATTTAGTAATCTTGCACAAATCTGTTTTATCAAGCCATTCTTAGGTAAATTATAGTACAGTGATAGTTTGATAAGAGCATTGGGTTTGAAATAAATACAAAACTGAAAAATATGCTGAAGACTGAGTTTTTATCTTCCAAATTTGACCTTGTTACACTTCATAGTTCTTAAAATTTCCAGTCTTATAAAACTCCAACCTCTCCTCCCTCTGAGACTATGTGATTCAAATAACCCCCTGCAGCCACTAATAGCTCCGACAATATATGGCCTTAGGCATAAGTACTTTTGTTAGTGGGAGGTCTCTTTTGAAAAGCTCCTGAACCTGCCATTTACTGCCCTTAGGCAAAAAGTCTTTAATTAGCTGCTTATCCCATCACCTTTATCTGGTTCTCCCCCCTCCTCCCAACAGGCAAGACCTTTAGAGACCCAGAAAGAACTACTTTTACTTGGATTAGCTCCATGGCAACCTGTTTATATCACCGTTTCTTAGAGCAGGAGAGAAATTGATGAAGAAATAAATACAAGAGCTGAAACCTCATTCATTGATTCATTTATTCATCCAACCATTCATCCATGAAGAGGTTATTCAAAATAATGATAAAGAGCAATTAACATTTGTAAGAACCAGTATTAAGCATTTTCTTTTTTAATGTTGATACTAACACCAGGAGGTAAAACCTCTGTGGTTTAGAGATAAAAACAGAATTAGAATTTGAACCCAGGTTGTCTGTCTAAAGCCTGTTCTCTTAATCCATTACATAGTGTAGTATTAATCAGTAGGGAAATATATCTTTTAAAATAAGAAACAAATGTTAGATCAAGTAATAAACATGGGAATTGAAACTTTATAAAATATCATTTATATAGTAATGCATATCTGGGGATACTTTTAAAGTATATTTTTATACTATAATATGAAAATTTATATTGTTATATATGGTTTCTTTAGGAAAATGCTAAGAGAAAGGAAAAATGCAGGAATGATAAAGAGGGACTTGTAACCACAATATACCTGTATACCACAGATATATAAGCAGGCTATCAACAGTTTATTCAACATTTAGTGAGTGCTTACTAAGTGTCAGTCTCTATTCCAGCTTTGAATAAGAAGATAAGATCCCTGCCCTTATTGAGTTTACATACTCTATATGAGTAGAGGGAGATTGAGCAACACATCAATAATGTGTTCTCTTACTTCAGATAGTGATTAAGTACTGTGGGGAAAAGTAAAGAAGGGACTGGAGGTCAGAAGAAGACATCCAGGGCATGCTGCTGTCTTATATCCAAATAAGACAAACGGAGGTGCGTTATAAATGTGTTGGAAGTAAATAAGCATATAGACTGTGAGGCAGAGACAGATCTTGACACATTCAAGCCACAGCAAGAATCTCAGGTGTCTGGAACAGAGTGAATGATGGCAAACATGATAGAAGAGTTTGGGAGGCAGAGCAGAGGCCAAGTCATATGGAGCCTCAAAGGCTGTGGGGAGTTTGACTTTTCTCTAAGGAATGAGGGAATTTATGGAGCCTCAAAGGCTGTGGGGAGTTTGACTTTTCTCTAAAGAATGAGGGAATTTATTGAGCTAGAGAATGATGTGGTTTTAGTTCTAAAAAATCACTGTGGCCGGGGTAAAGAAGAGTGGAATAGAATCAAAAAGACAGAATACAAGGGGATTGCAGTAGTGAAGAGGAACGGTAATAGTAATTTTGATAGAACTGATGAGAACTGATAAACTTTGGAATATATTTTTTAAATATTACTGAGAAAGTTTACTGATAGGTTGAATATAGATGTAAATGTGAATTTGAGGGACGCCTGGATGACTCAGTGGTTGAGTGTCTGCCTTGGGTTCAGGGCATAATCCCGGGGTCCTGGGATTGAGTCCCGCATCGGGCTCCCCATAGGGAGCCTGCTTTTCCCTCTGCCTCTGTCTCTGCCTCTGTCTCTCTCTGTGTCTCTAATGAGTAAATAAATAAAATCTTCAAATAAATAAATAAATGTGAATTTGAATATAAGAAAGAGAAATTAAGATGAATGAGTCCTGATTTTTGGCCTAGAGCTAGGTGAATGTGGTGACATTTCCTGAGATGAAGAATGGTATAGCTAGAGGAAAATTTCAAAAGTATTGTTTTAGACATACTAATTAGGCAGATTATTTCAGCATTCTGAGCAAAAGTCAGAATTTGAGATAAACATTTAGTAGTCATATAGATGACATGGAAATAGATGTCATTATTGAGGGGTGATATTTGGAAAGACAAGAAAAGGTGGCTTAGGTCAGAGGGTGTTACAACATTTAAAGGATCAGAGGAGGAGGGTGAGGAAAGAAAGAGAAAGAAGAAAGAAAGAAAAAGAAAGAAAGAAAGAAAGAAAGAAAGAAAGAAAGAAAGAAAGAAAGAAAGAGAAAAGAAAGAAAGGAAAGAAAGAAAGAAAGAAAGAAAGAAAGAAAGAAAGAAAGAAAAGATTGAAAAAAAAAAAAAGAAAAGAAAAGATTGAAAAGATTGATTGTTGAGTATAGCCAGTGGTATAGAAAAAAGCAGGATAGTGTGATACCCCAATGGCCAGGCAAAGAAAGACTCAAGTTAGATGAAGTGATCAATAGGAAGAAATAATTACTCATAGATTGAGTAAAATGCAAATTAAGAATTGAATATCACATTGCAACAAGAATATTCTGGTGACTTTGGCATAGTCACTTTGAAGGAGTGGAGACAAAAGCCTGATGAAATGAATGGAGGAAGAGGAGGTTTGCCACTGTAGCAGCAGGGAAGGAAACCTTAGGAAATAAAAAAAAAAGGTAAGTTAGAATCTTAGCACCACAGTGAGCAGAGTTCCAGACAAAAAGTAGATTGCTTCATCTCCTCAGTCTTCAGTGTCTTAGAAGAGAATAAGATATAGAAAGAATGTGAAAATATAATATGAGCTATACTATGATGGAGCTGTATAAGAAAGAACTTGGTGCTGTGGAAAACTATGGGACATCTAACAGATAAGGGAGTCAGCAAAAAACCAAAGAAGTAATATCAACATTGAATGACCATGGATGGCAGTGTTGGCTATGTGGGAGAAGGACATGACAAGTCACAGCACTAAGAGAGTATATTAGCTGAGTAGACTGAACAGGGATAAGGGATTGTGATGATGATGTATTGGGAAATCATGGGTACATATAAGCCTGGAAGTGTAGTTAGAAACCGATAAAGTCAACTGTACTTATCTGTAGAAGTGAGGCAATTTTTGAAGGATTTTCAGCATTGAAATAACATGATCAAATTTTAATTTTAAAAGGTCTTTTTAAAAATAATAAGGAGACATATTACATGGATAACACACCCACCATAATGAAGTCCACTGATATGATTAATGAAGTAACCTAGGGAAAAAAAAATGAGGCTGAGGTAGGATAGTGACAATGGAGTGGAAGAACATCTGTATTTTCTTTCAACTCAAAATTAACATTTCATCAATCACTTATTTTTCATCTGTTTTCTGGGTGAATCTCCATTATAGAATTCTTCTTCCATGCTTGGCATGTTAATTCTCAAGTCATCCAAAACTGTTGGTTTTCTTTTTAAAGGAGCTAAATTTTTTCCAACCAAGTTAGCATGGATTGATATTTAACCCAATAACACAAATTTATAGGAAATTACAACAAAACGATTTTCTTTAAAGATACATTTTCACACTGGTAAAAAAGTTTGTAGCACTCTTTTGAGCAATTGCCCTAGGTTTTTGCATTAGGCTGTGGAGGTAGGAGAAAACTATATTATTAACTTTTAAAAAATGATTATTATAAAGATATATCCTGCTATCTCACTATTATAACCAGACTACAACAAATGCCCAAGGATCAGAGTGCCAGTGGTATCTACAATAATAATAGTCATAAAAGGAAATAGCAAAATGAAATACAATTCATTGACCTCTCACTGTGTGCCAAGTAGTTGCTAGCTTCTTTATGTACGTTATCCTATCTACACATTTTTCACAAAAGCCCTTTTTAAACAACTACATCATCATTTCACATATGAGGTATCTGAGTTTCGCACTAAGAGAGTATATTAGTTGAGTAGACTGAACAAGAATATCCAATATATCCAATATTACACAGTATTTAAAATTTAAAGTTAGGTCATGCCCAGAACCAAGCTGAAGGTACCAGTGGTATGAGAATTTTACTTTAAAATTAGTACCTTTAAAAAGTGATAGAGGCCTTCATTGACTTCAGAGCAGGTTTACACACACTTACTGTTTGTTGTCATACTGTAACTTGCAATGACCAGACCAGCACCATATCAAGTCTTTTTCTTCCCCGGGAGGACATGGACTCTGGAGCCAAACTATCAGTATTTAAATTTCATTTTCATCTCTTACTAGCTCTGTGATCTTGGGCAAGTTAGTTAATTGCTCAGTGACTCTCTTTCCTATAAAAATGAGAATATTTATTTTTATCTCATTGGATTATTGAGAGGCTTTAATGAATTAGAAATCTGTAAATCACTTAGAAGAGTTCCAGGCAAATAATAGGCTCAGTATAAGTGTTATTATCATCTTTGTAACTCCTGAAAAGATGCATAAAGGATGCATAAAGAAAAAAGTAAGATGATTCTTCAAAATTTTCTATTTCTAGATAAGAGCGATTTTAATGCAAAATTGCCAATGCACTTTTTTAAGTAATATACTAGAGATGATAGGCTGTCATTGAGTTAATTGTAGTATGATTTTAGATATGCCATCGTAAGGTTATCCATTCGTGTTGTCTAATTATTTTTAAAAGTTTTTAGGAAGGAAGATGTAATTTTCATTGTTCTTAGGAGTTTTAAAAAATCGTAAGATTTGGTGGTGTTTGCAATTCTAGTATCTGTCTAAGATGTTATCTCTGACCTTTTCTCTTATTTTAATCCTTTGCATTAGAATTGACTTCCTCTCTTGAATTGTTTTACTTTTAGTGCCCTGTGGTGGAATTTTAACTAAGCGCAAAGGGACTATTTTGTCTCCTGGATACCCTGAGCCTTATGACAACAATCTGAATTGTGTATGGAAGATCACAGTGCCAGAGGGAGCTGGCATTCAAGTAAGGGAATTTAAATTTCTCTCCTTTTCATTGTATGTTTGAAGTTAATCCTTTCAGAGATGACTGGATGCAGGTTACTTCTAAAGGTTTAGCCAGTACACTTCCCTGACATGATTGAATGCAATAGAAAGATCCTTACTAATTTTTCTATCTGCAAAAAGCGGACAACCAATTCAAGAAAGCGTAAGCAATGAGAAACGTGTGGTGCTCTGCACTACATGGGTAAGGGTTGTTTATTTCAGAGATTTAGTTGTGTGATTCCAGATCCAGGTTATTCTCTATTTCTCTGCTCTGCCATTTTAGCACATTGACTTAGTCCTTGAGCTTCTTTTCTCATGGCTACAAGAGCTCTAGTCATAATAGCTTTACGAAGCAATGGTCAAAAGCCAAGATGGAATGTTTCTATCTTATGGACCTTTACAATGGTTAAAAAAACTTGAGAAATCCTTCCCCTAGATTTTCCCTCTCATACTATTGACCAAAATTGCAAGAATATCCATTCCTCAGCCATATACTGGCCAGTAGCAAAAGATTTATTATGATTTGGCTCAAACAAATTAACATTAAGTACTTGGATTAAGCAAGGGCTCAGCTTCCTCTGATGTCCACTGTCCTCATTTAATTAACAAAACCAGTTATCTCATAGCAAGCAACAGGGATGCTAGTCTACAGACATATTATTGCAGCTGTGACCACTTTGGGGGAGGAGAAATTTGATGAGTTACTCCGTTTTACAAGGAGATTTTTTTTTTTTTTTTCTGGATAAATTAATGGCATTTTACTACTGAGTCAGAATATACTCCCTGGAAGGTAATTATTCTTCACAAAATATTATATAATTTATATTTCATAAAAATCATTTGTTACTTCTTCAATTGAGTCATAAGGTTTTCCTTTGGAATTGAGATATATCTATCAGCTCTGGAAAAAGTAGCCAAGAAACCACTCATTAAAACTGAAATTAGAGGGGGGCCTGGGTGGCTCAGCCAGGTAGTGTCTGCCTTCAGCTGTGATCATGATCCAGTTCCTGGGATCAAGCCCCACATTGGGCTCCCCTGCATGAGGAGCCCACTTCTCCCTCTCCTTCTATTCTCCCTTGCTTGTGCTCTTTCACACACATTCTCTCTCTCAAATAAATAAATAAATAAATAAATCTAAAAAGAAAAGAAAGAAAACCCTGAATTTAGAAAGTATAATTTTTACTCAAAAAAAAATCAACTTTTTGAATTTATCTGTGTAATTTTTCAGAAAATTAAAAAAAAATCACTTGACAGGTATTAGGAATAACATAGGTCAGTAAACCAATGAGAAAATATGAAATATATGTTTACAATGTTTTAAGGACATTAAAAATGAAAAGACTATAGTTCTATGCTTATATTCTGGCTAGAATATCATTTTATGACTAACTTGTAAAATTCAGAGAAAACCAATCAATCCTATCTTAACACTGGTAGACAAGGATTTTAGAATTGTCCACGTTCCAGTTTGCATAGAAAATCTGCAACCAGATGATAACTTTAGGAACTTCATTAAACATTTGCTGTATCATATAGTTGTGAGTTTATGAAGGTTATCCTAGAGGCTCTATATGAATATTAGCTTTTCCATTTCTGTCTCAGTTTATAGTAAAAAACAGAAAACAACAACACAAAACGCCTAGCATTTCTCCTTTAATTCTCATTCTTTGTTTTTGAGCCCTGCAATATGGTTTTTGCATCCAGTGCTTTAAATGAGCCACCCGTAGCAATCGCTGAGGACCTCTAGGTCATTAACTGCATTGTGTTGCTAATACTGCTTATGGTGACAAAAACATGCTAATCCTGCCCATTCTCCTGTCATTCTTAAAATGTATTTTTCCTCCTTAGTTTTCACGGTACCAATACTCTCTTAGATTTTGTTTTATTTCTTTTTTACATCTTGCTTCTACATCTAGGAACATGGTCTCCTCTTCCTATTCAATACAACAGATACAGTGATTGAGAGATTCTGTGTTTTTTGTTCATTTTACCTTATACCATTCTCTCTGCCATCTTGCCTACTTCCATGTCTTTGGCTACCATTTATGCTGATGATGCCCAGGACCTGCATCATAACAGATCATCAGAAAACATTTTTTTTTCAAAGGAAGAACGAAATAAAATTATTGTTCTTAAACCTAAATATCTAACCCAGACCTTTCACTTAAGCTGCATGCCATATATCCAACTGCCCACTGGGCATTTTCAGCTAAGCTTCTTGCTGGAATTTCAATTCAGCCTGTTCCAAATTGACTTCATGATTTTTTTTCTCATTATTACGGATCTTCTCCAGTGTTGTTTCAGAATGAACCCTTCATCCATTCAGTTGCACAAGACAGAAATCTTGATGAATTTTTTTTTTCCCTTCCTTACTCTAAACAATGAAATATATCAGGTCTGTCTTTCATAAATCTTGCAAAGATGTCTATTTCTCTCCACCCAAATTTTTGCCACTTAAGATTGGGTGGTCATCCTCCCTGTCCCAGGTTCTTGTTCTCCTCTAATCTATTTGTCAGAGGGCAAAGAGAGTAACCTAAAATTAAAAGCCTAATACTATCACTTTCCTGCTTACAGTTCTTCAGCTGTCCCCTATATTCTTAACTCCTTGAGAGGTTGATTTCGCCTTTGTGCTTTGTCCTCAGTTCTTACCTCTTCTGTTTACACTATTTTAGTTCTATATAAAAACTCTCTTTTGCCTTTGGGCCTTTGTGCATGTTGTTCCCTTTGTAAGCGACACTCTCCTTGATCTCCTTTTTTTGGCTTATTCTTAGTCATCATTTCTGTCTCATCTTAAAACAGTTCCTGTGGAAGACTTTGCGTGAACTCGAGAAAAGGTTAAGTCCCATGCTGTATGTTCTCATAGGTCCCTGTAATTTCCTTATTATAACACCCATCACATTTTACTGTTACTACTTACTTAATTATCTGTAGGCTCATGAGGGCACTAAGTAAGTCTGCTCTGGCAGCTAACACAGTGCTGCCAGTATACGCTCAGTAAATATTTTTAGAATGAACCAATGAATACCTCCCTAAGCAGTGGAATTTGGACTATTTTAAGGAGTTAAGGCAGCATGATGAACTAAGAAGACATCTGCAGACAAAGTACATTGTATATCACTTGTTCTAGCCAAACACTATTCAAAACTGGACACTTAATAACAATGACACTATCAAATCTTTCACTGAGGAAGCCTTTTATTTAATGATCATACCTTAGAAAACAAAACTGGAGCTTCACAGGGCATTTATGCAGACTTATGGAATGTGAAAAATACTGGATTTTTCATTTTAAATATTCTAAAGGACTGCCAAACACTATTTTTTTCTCTTTTTTCTAATTAACCTCTTATATGTATGGTAATTTTAAACATATCACTAAATCACAAAATATTATATAACATACACAAAAACATAATATGTGATTTATATTTCATTAGGGAGTATGAAATTTCACCAGCTTTACCTAAAAGCTACCTGGCTAATACATCAGGTTTAATGTAATGCTTATTTCATTTTATTCAGTTAGGATGAATATATGTGTGAACAAAGAATTATATAAATATCTAATAAATACTATATGAGATGAAATGGAATAACCAGTGGTGGAAAGAAAAAAATATTTAGAATGCTGAAAAAATTACAAATAATATAGAATTACTGAGCAATTGTTAGAAATAGCTTCAACAAATAGAATAATTTATTATATTAATTTTACATGAGAAGTTTGTGGGGACTAGTGTATTCATTTGTTTGCTTATTTTAGCAAAGTATATTGATGGAGAATTCTAACAGGACCATAGTAACAGTTATCAAGCAAAAGAACAATCTTTATGTGAATAACTATGGGAAAACAATGTTCATTACTTAATTGTGTCAATTTGTAGAATGATCATCACGAGTGAATGTAATCTAACAAGCAAATTAAAATGAGATTTGAATGTCTATATGAGGAATATCTGGTTTTAGTGACTAGAGATTCATTACCTCATAAAGCTATCCTGTTCCATGATGGACAGCCGCATCTAATGCAAAATTCTAACGCTGAATCAATAGCTGCTTCTTTTTACATTTTGGACTCTCATTTGGCTTTTTGTCATTGTGGATCTTTGGTCATTTACTTGAGTCTCCTACACCCTCCATGGTTATTGTACCAAACTACATTCACAATGTGCCCAGTCTCTGAGTGGCAAACACTGTTAGTTTTCTGTGGCTGCTGCAAATCACCATGCATTTGATAGCTTAAAATAGCAGAAGTTTATTCTCTCACAATCCTGGAGGCCAGAAGTCACAGAGCAGTTTTACTGAGATGTAACTGAGCTGCTGACCAGGTTGACCCTCTACTCTCCCTTCTGCCCAGGCACTAGAGGAGGATCCTTCCTTGCTTCTTCTGACTTCTGGTGGCTGCCAGCACTCCTTGGTGTCTGACTAGAACTCCATTTTTTGCCCGCGTGGTCACACTGCCTTCTTGTCTTCTGTGTCAAATCTCCTTTGACATCTTTCTTATGATTGTATTTAGGGCCCATTTGAATAATCCAGGATAATCTCCCTATCACAGGATGCTCAGTTTAATTGCACATGAAATACCTTCTTTTTTCCCCCCATATAAGGCAATAGGTATAGGCTCCAGGGATGAAGATCTGATATTTTTGGAAGCCGGTACTCAGTCTGCTATACGTATATATCCAGAATTAAACAAAATTTCTTCTTCTCATTAAGATAATAGGTTTTCCAACAGATGTCTTCATTTATGTTCTTATCACCTCTCTGATCTCCATAACTCAAGAAAAAAAAGATAAATTACTCTTGAGTCATTCCTCTTACTTCCTTCCCTTATTCAGATAACATAAAATCCAGTAACTTCCCCTGTAGTAACACATGAGACATCATGGTCTCTTTTTCTATTACTTATTCCTGCCACCACCCTGCTTCAATCTTTTATTGCTTCTCACACAGACTACTGCAGTGGACACTGAAATTGTTGGGGTTTTTTTTGTTTGTTTTTTGTTTTTTTTACTTGCATTTTCTTCATCCAACACAGTTCTGTCCTTAAAGTATTTCTGATTATACTCCTTCCAAAACCTTTAGTGGACTACTCAATTACATAATTTTATTGTGGTGGTGTTCCATCTTTATAATCTCTTGGCCAATCTGTCTCAACTAAGACACATTACATCCTTTATATACACTGGGTACTACTCTAAACTAAAATTAATTTAATTTTTACAACAATTCTATGAATTAGATACCTTTATTACAATGATTCATATGAGTAATG
Organism: Canis aureus; assembly: GCF_053574225.1. NCBI lineage: Eukaryota > Metazoa > Chordata > Mammalia > Carnivora > Canidae > Canis > Canis aureus. The sequence continues at coordinate 15,614,512 of NC_135624.1, read as the reverse complement.
GGAGGCATAGAAAGATTAACAACTCATAGGATTATATGCCAGTGAGTGGAGGGAGCCAGGAACCTGTAAATTCAAACATCCTAACTCTGTAGTCTCTTGTAATCCACAAAACTCACTCTTTCTAACTTTTCCTAACTTTGCATGCATGTTTCCTCTTACTATGTAAATATCTTTTACTGTGGCTAAATTGGATTATCGATGGTTCACTAAATCCACCTCCTAGCTTGTCCCCTCTACATTTTTATAATTCAATAATTTTTCAGTGGAAAAACTCTCAATACTTTTAGCTTATCTCAAATGTCAATTCCTGCATGAATCCTTACAATTTTTTTCTTTTTCTTTCTTCTTCTTCTTTTTTTTTTTTTTTCTCAGCTGAATGTGATCTTTTCTTTCCCTGAATTGTAGGAAAGGAAAACTCAGATATGAAGACAGAATTGATCATTGTTTAAGGAGCTGGTGGTAAAATTCCAATCATACAGCTTTAATTCCATTCTTCTTCCTGTCCTGGAACATTGCCATTGGGCCTAATGCCTGTCACACAGGCAGGGTATCTGTTGCCATGTGGCACTCACCCCTGGAAAAGTGGCACCATCGTTCACTTGAAGGGAAGAATGATGATGGTCTATTTTGTGGAGAAGAAATTTTTAATGACTGTAATTGTTATAATTATTTAGTTAATGAGTGCAGTGCTTACATTTATAACAAACTTATCTAAATAACATAAATTCATTTTAATAAAGTTAGTCCTTTCCTTCCTCCAAAATAATAAAATATATTATTGAGAAAAATAACATCCACAGTTGTGGGGGTCCTGTAGGTTCTTGCAAAAGCTCAAGCTGTGCCAAGTGAAGTGCAACAAAGTAACACATGCCTCTTTCTTTAAATAAAATTTAATAGACATGAGAGAATTGTACTCCAGCATTTCCCTCATCAACTTTAGGGACCTTTATAGTAATTTAGTTATTATGACTCCATTCATAAAAATTATCTTTAGAAGATGATTCCAGATCAGTTATAAAGTATAATTTTGATCATCCATATTGAGACATATTAAAAATGTGCATAGGGAATAATAATGTTAATATTTTTTGAATGAAAGGGAATTGAGCAAAGCTTAGGCAAATAAAGGAAAATAAAAATGTATTCAGCATAAACCTAGTTAAAATGGCAAGAATCTAACACTCCAGAACATAAAAGTTAACAAATTATTTAGAACATGCATGGAAATTCCTGGCACTAATACATGAATTAACCCAAAGCCTTTATCTTCTTTTTTTTTTTTTTTTAGATTTTATTTCTTTCTTTATTTTAGATATATAGAAGAAAACAGGGGTTGGGAGCAGAGAGGCACAAGCAGATTTCCTGCTGAGTGGACACTGGGCTTCATGCGAGGCTCCATTTCATGACCCTGAGATCATGACCTGAGCCAAAATGAAGAGTTGGATGCTTAACCAACTGAGCCACCCAGGCACCCGTTACCCAAAGCCTTTAATAAAGAGAACACTCTGAGATGGTGACAGACATTATCAACGTTATACCCATAGTGAACACTGCTAGGTACCCCATGGATGTTTCTCAGCAAGGCCAGTCCCATAATGGCAAAAATCAGTTCTGTTAAAATCCTTTTATGAAAGGCCACAATGGCATGGCCCCAGCTTGGAATTCTCTCTTCTAATGTGGTGATGAGGACTATAATATTATTATATTGTTAGAAATATGTGTTCTCATGAGTAATTATTATTTCACAGGTGCAAGTTGTCAGCTTTGCTACAGAACATAATTGGGATTCTCTGGACTTCTATGATGGAGGAGACAACAATGCTCCACGACTTGGAAGTTATTCAGGTAAATAGAAAGTTGAGCTTAATTAAAACATAGAAATTATTAGGAATATAAAAATCTCTCATTCTTTTTAAAAGAGCTCCCAGAACTCTGACTTGGCAGTTTAGATTTATTTTTATAAACCATACACAGGGAACTAAATTACAAAGTTAGAAGTTTGAAAGACATCAAAGGTAATGACATTGAAATTGCTGTTTAAAACCTTACTCTATTCTTACTATATTTGTGTAATTATTTATTGATGCTTTTATAGTAATACTTTAAGCTAAGCTGTGGTTCAGGAATAATATGTATGCCCTTTTCCCTTAAATAGTTAAAAATTAGACAGTACTTGGTAATTATGATATGTCTACTCAAAGTGTGTTACCCAGACATTAAAATAATTTTAGAGACTGTCTAACGAATGGTAAAGGTTACAAAGTACTGTTGAGTGAGAATAAAGAGACTATAAAATTATTTCCAAGAAATGAATAAAATTACATAAAATTAATATATATCCAGGTACCAAGACCAGAAGGTTTTTAAATTTCTTAAGGTTTTTAAAGGTAATTTATGCAATAATCTAACAGCTTTTTCCAGCATACGAAAAGTGAGATCAAATTTTATATTAATTTTAACTATACTTTTTACTTTATTATACTTTTTGACTACAGACATAGGAACATAGCTACGCCATCAACTTCTACATTTCAGATATACTTAAATCAGTGTGAATGGTTTTAAGTTTTTAGTAGATTTTAAAATAGAGTATGATAACCAGTTTTTCAGCATCACCATTGAGTAAAGGAAAGAAGAAATATCTGGAGTAGGAGCGACTTGGTTTTGTCATAAAAAGTATTTTAGACATAGAAGAAGGTAGAAATCTTTCTTGGAAGAAATTCCGTAACATTTTAGGTATACATGTACTTAGAATAGATCAGATGTAATACTTCCTTAATAATAACTACAACAATGAAAATAATAAAAGTGACAAATAGCAGCTATTGATTTACCAAGTGCTAGGTCTATATGAGGCTAGTCATACATTTCCTCGTTTGCTCTTTCTAGCAGTTCTGGTATGTGACTGAAGTTTAGAGGGAATAACTTGCCTGAGGTAGTACAGCTAGGGTTAGAATGAGACTGGGGCCTAGCTAGTGGGACTCTTGAGCCAGAGCTCTTCATCACTAAGATTCTCTAAGAGACTAAGGGCAGTTCGAGTGAACTTTGATTTTCTGTTTACCCCTGTCTTCAGTGATGCTGTGAGGATACTATGGATGGATAACAGGTTGAAAGCAAGCAAAAAAGAAAAACAATGCAATTATATGTTTTATAATGAATTAGTCCTGATTTCTTTTATAGAAAGATCAGTGAGTGGTTAAAGGTCCACAGAGTTGTACAAAGAAAGTATAAAGTAACTAGTTACAGAAAAATTTTGCAATGCTATCAACTAATATGCTTGTTGAAGGTTATCTTAAAACATAGATTTGACATTTATTTTTATGCTTATCATTTGAAACTGCTTGAGTTGTAATCTTAAGGGTCTTGATCTATTACTCAATGTCAAATAGTCAGGAAGTAATTGGTTCAAGCAGCTATTTTATGTTTTCTAGTCCAGAATTGAATTAAGTCAAGTTGATTTCCTTTAGAACTTCAGAAGTACATCATTATAATGTACTGGCTGGGAGACAAGGCAAATAGTAGTTTATAATTCGGATTTTTCAAACACTACTTACCAGCTTTGCTGTCAGAGTCTAAGATATATCAAGGTACTTTACCTGGTATAGAAGAACATACATAAATACATACTTAAATGCAATGCATATATGTTTATATATAACATATATAATACAAAGGGTAATAAACATATCTTCTGAACTCATACATAATCTTTACTATACTATAAAAATCACATGTACACTTTAAAATTAAGTTTCTTATTTGCTCATGTTTTAGAATATTGAAAAACACGTGAAATTCAAAATGAATATTTTAGGTGATCTGCAAAATTTACTGCTTTGACCCACTCTTTGTTTCTGCCTATTTTTAGGGAACAATCTAGAGTGATCCCAAAGGCCTATCTCCTAGGAGATAGTCACAAACAATAAAATGAAATAGAAATGTAGGAAATATATTTTTATCAAAAAATTCCTGAAAAAATACTTGACCAATATATAGTTTCAGTGATAATCTGTTGGCTGATTAGTAGTTAGCTTACTTAGTTTTACTATAATATTTATTATGTGATCACTGACCTGCCTTTTCAATTATCATTTCAGGAACAACAATACCCCATCTGTTGAATAGTACATCTAATAATCTATATCTAAATTTTCAATCAGACATCAGTGTTTCTGCTGCAGGATTTCACCTTGAATACACAGGTAAATGTAATATGTACTATTCAAGAAATTTAAGAACAAGTTTATATTAATTTTTAAATATTACTTTTTTGAATATAGAAATTAAGTATACTTGGTCGAAGGAGAATATTATTATTTTTTTAAGATTTTGATGTGCTGCTTCAGTTCATTTGCAAAAATATAAAGCTTTAATTATTTTCATCAGAATTTACAGGTGTTTTCTTTTTTCTTTTATTGTAAGAATACATAAAATGAGATCTATCCTCCAACTTTTAATCCACAATACAGTAGTGTTATCTGTAGGCACAATGTTGAACAGTAGATCTCTAGACCTTATTCATCTTGCATAACTGAAAATTTTACCTGTTGAACAGAAACCTCCCATCTCCCTAAGCCCTGGCAACCACCCTTCTACTTTCTATTTCTATATACTTGACTTTTTTTATTTATATTATTATTTTTAAAATTTTGACTATTTTAGATACTTCATATAAGTGCTATCATATAGTATATGCCCCTCATTATCTGGCTTATTTCACTTAGCATAATGTTTACTAGGTTTATCCATATTATTACATTTGGCAGGATTTTTTTTTTTTTTTTTTTTAAGAGTGGGGCAGCCCTGGTGGCTCAGCGGTTTAGCACTGCCTTCTGCTGGGGCGTGATCGTGGAGACCCAGGATCGAGTTCCATGTCAGGCTCCCTGCATGGAGCCTGCTTCTCCCACTGCCTGTGTCTCTGCCTCTCTCTCTCTCTCTGTTTCTCTCATGAATAAATAAATAAAATCTGTAAAAAAAAAAAAAAAAAAAAAAGTGAGTGAAATTACATTGTATGTAGATGCCATCGTTTCTTTATTCATCTTTTTTTTTTTTAAGATTTTTATTTATTTATTCATGAGAGGCAGAGAGAGAGGCAGAGCCACAGGCAAAGGGAGAAGCAGGCTCCCTGCTACAAGCCTGATATGGGACTCAATCCCGGGACTCCAGGATCACACCCTGGGCTGAAGGCAGGCGCTCAATGGCTCAGCCACCCAGATGTCCCTATCCATTTATCTTTTGATGGGCATTTCAATTGTTTCCATATCTTGGCTATTGTGAGTGATGCTGCAATGAAAGCAGGAGCTTAGATGTCTCTTTGAGATCCTTATTTTGAATGTTTTATAAATATACTCAGTTGTGATTGCTAGATCTTATAATAGATCTACTTTTAATATTTTTGAGAAACTTCCAGAGTTTTCCATAGTGTAGTTGGTTCCATAAATGTAATTGGTTGCACCAATTTACATTCCCATCAACATTGTATAAGGGTTCCAGTTTTTCCACATCCTCATCAACAGGTACTTTTTTTTTTTTTTAAGGTTTATTTATGTATTTCAGAGAGGGAGAGAGAATGTATGCAATCAGGTGGAGATAGAAGGGGAGGGAGAGAATCTCAAGTTGACTCCATGCTGAGCATGCAGCCCAACATGGGGCTTGATCTCACAACCTAAGATCATGACCAGAGCCAAAATCAAGAGTTGGTCGTTTGACCAACTGAGCTACCCAGGTGCCCCAACATGTACTTTTTTTTTTAAACAAAGAATATAAAAGTTATCAAAAGGAGGCATATCCTAACAAAAACTCCAGTTTTGAGTATTTATTCACCACATAGCATAGCATCAACATTCTTAAAGCAGATAGTCAATAAATATGAGACATAAACAAAAATACATTATGAAATTGACCAACATTGATCCCAGTATAGAAAGTCTACATAGAGCAATAATCGTAAGAGTAATATAGAAAATAATTGTTTAAAGTATCCCCCCCAACACACACAAATACACAAAATACCAGGTCCAAATGGCTTCACATAGAAATATTGCCAACCTTTAAGGACCAGGTAATCCCAAACCTGTTTTAATTATTCTGTCTCCTGGGGTGTATCATAGATTCCCATAATATGCACAATAGAAAACTACAAATCAAACTCTTATATGAATATGATGAAAAAGTTTTATTGTTTCAGTTCATTGAAATTTAATTGACACATAAAATTGGGTTGTTCTTGAACTTATATAATGTATTGATTTGATATATGTATCTATTGCAAATGTTACACAATATGGATAATTAATACCTCTGTAGCTCACATAATTACCTTCTTTTTTTTCTTTGTTCTTTCTGTGTATGTGAGAGAGAATACTTAAAATCTACTCTTTTATCAACTTGCAAGTAATGACACAATATTAGAAACCATTGTCACCATGTTGTATACTGGATCCCCAGAATTTATTCATTTTATTACTAGAAGTTTATATCCTTTGACTCACATCTCCCCATTTTTTGCACCTCTTATCCTCTAGCAACCATCATTCTTCTCTTTGTTTCTAAGATGCAAGATGAATGAATCATTTTTAAGTTCCACATACAAATGAGATCATATTTGTTTTCTCTGTCTGACTTATGTCACTTAGCATAATACCTTTGAGGTCCATCCATGATGTTACAAAGGCAGGATTTCCTACTTTTTCATGACAGAATAATATTTAAAATTATATACACTATACTTCTTTATCTATTCATCCATATATGGATACTTAGGTTATTTCCATATCTTGGCTATTGTGAATAATGCTATAATGAACATGGGAATGCAGATATCTCTTTGAGATCCTCATTTTATTTCTTTTGGTTATATACCCAAAAATAGAATTCCTGAATCATATGAAATTTATATCATTCATTTCTTGAGGAACCTCCATATTCTTATTCATTCTGACTATACCAATTTATATTCCCATCAACAGTGAGCAGGGATTCCCTTTTACCACATCCTCAGCAATACTTGTGAACTATCACCTTTTTTATGACAGTCATTCTAACAGGTATAAGGTGACATCTCATTGTGCTTTTGATTTGTGTTTCCCTTGTGGTTAGTGATGTTAAACATTATTTCATGTACCTCTTAGCCATTTGTATTTCTTCTTTGGAAAAATAGTTATTTGGATTCTATGCCTATTTTCAAAGTAGATTTATTTTTGTGGGCTTTTAAAAATTTATTTTGTTGTTGTTTGTTTTGCTATTGAGTTATATGAGTTTCTAATATACTCTGAATACTAATGCCTTCCTTATTAGATATATTGTTCGCAAATATTTCCCCCATTCTTTAGGCTGCCTTTTCATTTTGTTGTTTCTTTTACTGTGTAGAAGTTTTCTTTTTAAAGATTTATTTATTTTATTTTAGAGAGAGAGCATGAACAAGGGTAGTGAGGGGCAGAGGGAGAGGAAGAGAGAATGTCCAGCAGATTCTGCACTGAGTGCAGAGCCCAACATAGGGCTCAACCTCATGACCCTGAGATCACAATCTGAGCTGAAACCAAGAGTCAGAAACTTAACTGACTGTGCCACTCAGTTGCCCCAGAAGATTGATTTTTAATTTGATGTAGTATTACTTATTTATTTTGCAGTTGTTGCTTATACTTTTGGTGTCGTATCCAAAAAATCAATGCCAAGACCAATGTCAAGGAAATTTTTTTCTATGTTTTCTCCCAGGATTTTTACAAAATTCGGTTTTATTCCAATTCTAATTATTGTGAGTAGTGTAAGATAGGGTGCAATTTCATTTTTCTGCATATGATTAAACAGTTTCCCCAACACCATTTATTGGGAAAAACTACGGTTTACCCCTTGAGTATTCTTGGTTCCTTTGTTAAATGTTAGTTGGCTGTAAATGTGAGGGTTTATTTCTGAGCTCTCAATTCTATTACATTGGTGTATGTGTCCATTTTTATTCCAGTATGGTATAAAAATGCTATACTATACAGTATGGTATAAAAATACTGACCAATTTTGTGCCAGTATGATACCATACTCTGACTACTGTAGCTTCATAATAGTTTGAAATAAGAAAGAATGATGCCACTAGCTTTGTTCTCTTTTCTCTGGATTGCTATAGGTATTCAGGGTCTTTTGTGATTCCATGAATTTCTGTCTCTGTGAAATCATGCCATTGGAATTTTGACATGAATTGCATTGAGTCTATAGATGGCTTAAATGTGGTTACATTTGTTCCCAAATTTTATTGTTGTTACTGGTTATGCTATTGTAAATGATATTGTTTTCTTTCTTTTTCAGATATTCTGTTTTTGGTTTATAATAACACAACTAATTTCTGAATGTTGATTTTTTTATCCTGCAACTTTATTAAATTTGTTAATTAGTTCTAGTAGCTTTTGGTGGAGTCTCCAAGATTTTATAGACATAAGATTGCATCATTTGCCGACAGAGACAATTTTACTTTCCTCTCTGGTTTGGATTTCTTTCATAATTACTTTGGATTGGATTTCTTTCATAATTACTCTGGATAGAACTTCCAGTACTGTGTTGAATGAGAGTCATGAGACTGAGCAACTTTAGTCTTGTTCCCTTAGAGGAAAAGCCTTCAACCTTTCATCATTGAATATGATGTTAGCTGTGGGCTTTTCATATATGGCCTTCATTAAGTTGAGGTTCATTCCTTTTATACCCATTTACTTGGGAGTTTTTATCATGAAAGAGTGTTTTGTCAGATGCTTTTTCTGTGTCTATTGAGATTATCACATGATTTTTATCTTTCATTCTATTAATGTGATTAATTGATCTGCATGTGTTGATTATTTTTGCATCTCTGGCATAATTCCCAATTGATGGTGGTGTATATTCCTTTTGAGGTGCTGTTGAGTTGCATTTGCTACTATTTTGTTAAAAAAATTACATCTATATTTACCATGGACTTTGTCCTGTCATTTTATTTTCTTTTAGTGTCCTAATCTGGCTTTGGAATCAGGATAATTCTGATCTCATAAAACGAGATTTCGAATGTTCTCTCCTCTTCAGTTTTTCAGAAGAGTTTGGGAAAGACTAGCATTAATTCCTTTTTAAATGTTTGGTAAAATTCACCCTTGAAGCCTTCTAGTCCTGGGCTTTTCTTAATTGGAAGGCTTTTGCTTAATAATTTAATCTCTTGTCATTGATCTGTTCAGATTTACTATTTCTTCATGTTTTAGTTGGTAGGTCATATGTGTCTAGGAATTTGTCCATTTCTTATAGATTATCCAATTTTTCAGTAGATTATTGTTCATAACAATCTCTTATGAACCTTTTTATTTCTGTGATATCAATGTAATGTCTCTCCTTTCTGGTTTTGTTTGTTTGAGTTATCTCTGTCTCTGTCCCTCTCTTTTTTAGTTAGTCCATCGAAACCTATGTCAAATTCGTGTATCTTTTAAAAAACCAGATCTTCATTTCTTTGATCTTTTTTAATGTTCTTCTGTTCTCTATTTCATTTATTTCTGCTCTAATATTTGTTACTTCCTTTATTCTGCTAACTTTTGGCTTAGTATATTATTTTCCTACTTCCTTGAGATATAAAGTTAACTCATTTATTTGAGATCTTCCTTTTTTTAAGATTTTATTTATTTATTCATGAGAGACACAGAGAGAGAGAGAGAGAGAGAGGCAGAGACACAGGCAGAGGGAGAAGCAGGCTCCTTGCATGGAGCCAGATGTGGGACTCCATCCTGGGTCTCCAGGATTAGGCTCTGGGCTGAAGGTGGGGCTAAACTGCTGAGCCACCCAGGCTGCCTGAGATCTCCCTGTTTTTTTAAATGTAGACATTTATTACTATAAACTTCTCTCAGAACTACTTTGGTGTATCTCACAAATTTCAGCATATTGTGTTTCTCTTCTTTTTGTTTGTTCATTTAGAGATATTTTTTGATTTCCCTTTTGATTTGTTCTTTCAATGATTGGCTGTTTGTGAGTGTAGGATTTGATTTCCACATATTTGTGAATTCTCTGGTTTTCCTCCTGTTATTGATATCTCTAGTTTCACACCACTGTGGTTGGAAAAGATTTTTGATATGATTTCACTTTTAACTTTGTTAAGACTTCTTTGGTGATATGATGTATACTGGAGAGTGTTCTGTGTGTACTTAAGAAAAAAAAAACAAAAAACAAAAAGCGTATTTTGCTGCTTTGTAAGGAATGTTCTGTATAGGTCCATTAGGTTTATTTGGTCTAAAGTATAGTTCAAGTCCAATATTTCTTTAATGCTTTTCTATCTAAATGATCTATGTATTGTTGAAAGTGGAGTACTGAAGTCCCCCACTATTATCGTTGTCTATTTTTCCCTTCAGATCAGTTAATGCTGAACTGACTGGGCCACCCAGGAGCCCCAATTTGCATATACATTTATGATTATTATATCTCTTTGATCAAAAAATCTAATTATCATATAGTGGCTTTATCTCTTGTTACAGTTTATATTGTCAGATGTAAGTAGAGCTACCACTGCCTCTTGTGGTTTCCAAAAATCTTTTATTATCCCTTCGCTGTGAGCATATGGGTGTCCTTGAAGTTGAAGTGTCTCCAGGAGGCAGCACATAGTTTTGTTTTTGTTTTGTTTTGTTTTAAATCTATTCAGCTACTCTATATTTTATGCTTGGAGAATACCATCCATTTACATTTACAGTAATTATTTATAGGTAAGGACTAGCTAATACCATCTTATCAATTATTTTCTGACTTTGTTATAGTTCTCATGTTCTCTTCTTTCTCTCTTGCTCTTTTCCTTTGTGAATAGATGATTTTCCATAGTAGTATGCTTTGACTCCCTTCTCTTTATGCTTTGAATATCTACTGTGAGCTTTGCTTTGTGGTTACCACGAGACTTACATAAAATATCTTCTAGATATAACTGTCTATTTTATACTAACAACTTGATTCACATAATAAATCTCTGTTCTTTTACTCCCCACTTCATGTTTTTGATGTTACAATTTATCTTATTTTTTGTATTCATTGACAAATTATAACTGTAATTATTTTTAAAACTTTTGTCCTTAACTTTTATTCTAGAGTTAAGTAGTTAATATACCATCATATTAGTACTTTGAAATTAAATATATATTTATCTTTACCAATGTGTTGTATATTTTCATGTTACTAATTAGTATCCTTTCATTTCAGCTTGAGATACTGCTTTCTGCATTTCTTGTAAGATGGGTCTAGTGGTGATAAGCTCCATCAACTTTTGTTTATGTAGGACCATCCTAATCTCATCTTTCTCTGAACTCTTCTAATGGACTACTTTATTGTATAGAGTATTCTTGCCTGAGAGTTTTATTCTTTCAGCACTTTGAGTATAACATTGCTCTCAGTTCTTGTCTGTAAGTTTGTCCTGACAAAGTCACTGATTGCCTTGTACAGGTCCCCTTATAAATTATGAGCCTCTTTTCTCTTGTTATTTCTAAGATTCTCTCTTTGTCTTTAATTTTTGCCAGTTTTATTATAATTCATCTTGGAGAATATATTTTTATGTTGAGTTTGTTTGGGGGCCCCTGACTTTTATAAACTTGGATGTCCAAATCTCTTCCCAGATTTTACAAGTTCTGTGCCATCATTTCTGTAATAAACGTTCTTTTTTAAAAAAGATTTATTTAGTTATTTGAGAGAGAGAAAAAGAGAGAGAATGGGAAGAAGGGCAGAGGGAGAGAGAGAATCCTGAAGCAAACTCCTTAATGAGTGTGGAGCCTGATATGGGGTCGATTCCAGGACCCTGAAGTCATTACCTGAGCCGAACTCAAGAGTCAGGTACTTAACTGAGCCACGCGAGCGCCTCACTGTAATAAACTTATTTCCTTTCTTCTTTATTCTCTTTAATAATTCATATTGTGAACAGATCTCTTTGTTAAACTTTTATTTTGATCATGTATTGTTTTCTTGATTTTAAAGAATTATTTTTCTGTGGGTTTCTTTGTAGCTTATTGGGCTTCCTTAAAACAGGTATCTTGGATCATTTTTCAGGTAAATTACAGATAACGGTCTATTTTTATTCTTTTGCTTGTAGACATCCAGTTTTCCCAACATCACTTGTTGAAGAGATTATTCGCTCCCCATTGTGTATTTTTTCACCTTTGACAAAGATAATTTGATGTGGGTTTATCAACTGGATTCTCTATTCTGTTTCATTTATCCTTATGTCTATCTTTATGCTAGTATCATAGTGTTTTAATTATTGTAGTTTTGTAATATATTTTGATGTTAGGCAGTGTGAGGTCTCCAGTTTTGATCTTCATTCTCAAAATTGCTTTGGCTACTTTGGGTCTATTGTGGTTCCATATAAATTTTAGGATTATTTATGTATCTCCTTCAGTAAAAAAATGCCATTGGGGTTTGGTAGTTATTGCATTGAATATGTAGATAGTTTAGGATATTATGGACACTTTAACAATAATGTCTTCCAATCCATAAACATGGAATATCTTTCAATTATTTGTATCTTTTTTCAATTTCCTCTATAAATGTCTTGTAGTTTTCCATATCCAAGTTTTCATTTCCTTGGTTAACTTTATTTCTTAGTATTTTATTCTTTTTGATGCTACTGTTAATAGGATTGTTTTCTAAATTTCCTTTTCAGACTTTGGTGTTAATGTATTGAATTTCAAGTGATTTCTGTTATTTTGTAGACCAACCTTACAGAATTTATTTATTAGTTCTAACAATGTCTTGTGGAGTTAGGGTTTTCTACATATAAGATGCTGTCACTTGCAAAAAGAGATACATGCATACATACTTCTTCCTTAATTTGAAGGCTTTTTTTTTTCCTTGCCCAATTTCTCTGGCTAGGCTTCCAGTACTTTGTTGAATAGAAGTGCTGAGAGTTGGGCATCCTTGCCTTGCTCCTGCTCTCAGAAAAAAGCTTTGAGTTTTTTGTTTGTTGGTTTGTTTTGTTTTGTTTTGTTTTTACTGTTGAGTATGATGATAGCTGTGAGTTTTTAATGTATGGCCTGTATTATTTCAAGGTACATCCATTACATCTAATTTGCTGGGAAATTTTATCATAAAAGGATATTTGAATTTTGTCATATGCTTTTTCTGCATTTATTAAGATAATCATATGATCTTTATCCTTTAATCTATTATTGTAGTGTATCATATTTAATCTGTCAGTTGAACCATCCTTGCATCCCAGGGATAAATTCCATTTGGTCAAAGTGTATAATCCTTTTGATGTGCTGTTTAATTTGGTTTGCTAGTGTTTTGCTATGGATTTTTGCATCTATTTCATCAGGTATGTTACCCTATAGTTTTCTTATAATATCTTTGGCTATGGCCATCAAGGAAATGCTGGTCTTAAAAAAAATGAATTTGGAATGGTTTCCTCTTCTTCAGTATTTTGAAAATTTGAGAGGGATCAATGGTAATTCCTTAAATATTTGGTAAAATTTACCCATACAGTCACCTGTTCCTGAGCTTTTCTTTGCTGGGAGGGTTTTGGTTACTTTTTAAATCTATATGCTAATTATTGATCTATTGAGATTTTCTGTGTCTTCATTATTCACTGGGTAGATTGTATATTTCTAGGATTTTTTTTCCATTTTTTTACGTTATTCCATTTTTTGGTGTGTAATTGTTTATTCCTTAAGATCTAAAGGATCTTATTTAAGATCCTTAAGGTTTATTCCTTAAGATCTAAAGGATCTTAATATCTTTTTATTCCTATGGTATTTTTTTTCCTATGGTATTCCTATTCCTACGGTATAGTACAATGTAAGAGAATTGTAAGAGAAAGAGTACTCTTTCATCATACTCTCTTCTCTTTCATTGTAAGTATTGTCTAATTGTGAGAAGAACTGCATTCTGTAGATATTTTATTTTATTTTAATTTTTATTTTAAAAATATTTTATTTAATTATTCATGAGAGACACAGAAATTGAGAAGCACAAACACAGGCAGAGGGAGAAGCAGGCTCCATGCAAGGAGCCTGATGCGGGACTCAATCCCAGTTGGACACCCTGGGCTGAAGGTGGCGCTAAACTGCTGAGCCACCCAGGCTGCCCATGATTCTGTAGATATTTTAAGCCTGTGATTGGACTAAGTGACTTTTCTGGTGGCAAAGAAAAATATATACTAATTGCCCAACTCTTTACAAAACTTTTAGAGACAAAAATGGCTTGTGAAAAAAATGGCACATGCACCCTTCTTATATATATGACATGATTTTTTTCTTTTTTTTTTTGCTACATAAAATTATCACAAGTATAATGGATGGTTGTTTGGTAATTTTGGGTTTATGTACTGTCTCCCTACAATGTAAGCTTCTGGAAGACAGAGTCTGCCATTAGCACAGGACCATGGCCATTTAGGATATCTTTTTGTCTGTTGCACTAAGTACAGTACTTGAATCTTATTAAGCATTCAAAATACATTTGTTTGCTGTGATATAACACCTAGAAGTAGAAGATAAATGTATAATGTTGGCATATATTATCAACATCTCTAAACTTATACTGATGCTAGTGTTCATTAAGGCATTTAGTACTTAGTCAGTATACTTTTGTAATTCTGTTGGCTTCTGCTGCCTGAAGGTATCACCACTAGGTATTATTTCCTCAACATCATTTTTCCAGACCACTCAATCTATCACCATAACATCATTACCTACACTGGAAATTTTGATAAAATAGAAACTCCCCATGGAAGGGAACAGAGGTTATAATGAAAGTTGTATACTAAATAAATACTGGCTAATTGATTTTGGACAAATGTTTTTGGTTTTATTTTGAAGTTCACTTTCCAGCTATTGCTCACCTCAGATACAAAAAGTGTATCATTGTAATGTTAATAGATGACAAATCAGTTAAAGAAGATTCATTCATGCATTCTTTATTCAACCATAAATATATGAAACAGCTACTATATATTAGACACTATGCTCAACATGGAAAATGCAAAGATAAATATGTCTGCTTTCTTTGGGTAGATCACAGTCTAGCAGAAGTTACAGAAAGGTAAAGTAATAACACGGTGCCATATAGAAACAGGGATATTTATGGTAGAGTGCACAAAAGTGGAAACTAATGAGCTCCTTTTGGGCAGTTCAGGAAGTACTTCACACAGGACATGACACTTTGGTGGAGTCTTAACAAATAAGTAGGGATTTTACAGTTAGACAAGAAGGGTTGGATTTTTTAGCATGAAAACTTCATGTTGAGACAGAGCTATGACATATGGCACATTCAGAAGTACATGTAGTTCAGTAGGACTAGGGTGTGAGTTCTGAGGCAGCACTAAGGAAGAAGGCAGCTTCTATTGGCAGGGCTACTCCTGAAAAGTGTAGGATGTCATAATCAGAAATTTGACTTCGGTATAGATAATACAGTTAAAAAGCTGTATGTTTTGATAGGCATTCATAATATAGATTACAAAATTATCATACAAAGAAATTAAAGGAAGTTTTTTTTTAATTCCTTGTATAGATTTGTATGTTTTGATAGGTGTGTTTTGATAGGTATTCATAATATAGATTATGAAATTATACAAAAAAATTAAAGGAAGTTTTTTTTTAATTCCTTGTATAGAAATTTTGCATTTATAAAATGATTTGTTGGATCCCCAAAAGTCCTTTATTTATACAAGATATATAAGATCATTAAAAATTAATGGAATAGTTTACCTAATTGTGTCTAGTTTTTCAGATGATTATTTTGGTTAGAAACTCTTTTTTTAAAGATTTTATTTATTTGAGAGAGAGTGAGTGAGCACAAGTGGTGTGTGTGGGGGGGAGGGATGGGGAGGGACTGAGGGAGAGGGAACAGCAGGCTCCCCACTAAGCAGGGAGCCCATCTCTGTCTCCAAACTCAATCCCCAAACTCCAACCCTCAATCCCAGGACCCCAAGATAATGACCTGAGCTGAGGGCAGCTGCTTAATGGACTGAACCACCTGGGCACCCCTTGGCCAGAAACTCTTAATTATGTTCAATAAATGAAGGAAATTGAACCATAACCAAATCAATAAATAATAGGTGTTAATAATACATATCAGCTTGCTTTTTAGAACAAGTAATTGAGAGTTTTATCTCACTGATCTCAGTGGAATTAAATTTCACAAATTTAGATCTTGAAAACTAACATCTTTGACAGAAAAGACATACTAGAGATATAATCTAAGCATCTTTAATCATGATCTCTAATTTAAAAAGTAGAATTGAATACCTTAGTCAAGGATAGTCTGATGACAGCAGTAGAATTAGAAGGTAAGGAGATCAATCTCTGGCCTAGTCAAGTGTAAACTTTGTTACATGACATTTTTTTTTTTTTTTTGCCCTATAAATTTGATTTACCCTACTGTGTTTGAGTTATTTCCATAAAATGATCCATCAAGGAATGCTAGGATTTTCTAAGTTAGTTATCTGGATCAAGTTCAAGAATGTGGCAAAGAATTCACCATTGGTAATGAATGAACATAAGAATAAATGATGTATTCATGTAAATATTAAATGTTCAGTTGCTTTAAAAAATAAGACTATTCACAGGGAATGGCATTTAGTTGTTAGCTTTGAGTACACATAATCTGAAGTAAATATTCACAAAATGAAGCTTTGACTTCAAACTGATCCCTAGATACTTCTTAACAATTAGTAGATATTTTGATTTTCCACTTGGGAGAAAAACAAAGAAAAAAGCTTGGCATTATATATAGGCAATCTAAGGACACTATTAACTGTACTTTTCAAAAGTCACAAAGTGGAATCTTATTAAAAGATGATAGGATGACAACCAAAATTTGTAAGCATTGTGTTGAGGGTCCTTAACGCATAAAACAATTTGTTGGGTGCCTCCTTTAACTGGAACAAAATTCTAAAAAAAACTTCCTGGATTAAAATAGATATAATAAAAAATACCCATACCACAAAAAGCATGCAAAGTTATATTAATTTTTATCAAATTATAACTTAATAGAAGAAGTTAACTATTCTTCAGGTAGAAGAAGACCTTTCTTTTTGGAGAAATTAAATACCTCACTAAATAGTTAGACTTGGTAATGTCACATCAAAATGCTTCAGTTTCATGCGTTGTTTTTAAACAAGTCAATGAATCTAAATTTAAATAGGAACTATAAAGAGAACGTTGAAGAAGTGTAGAGAATAGATGAGAGAAAGTTAGAGAAGATCAGAAAAGCAGGACACTTAGGATAGGGGGACAGATAAAGAGAGGAGAGAAAAGAGAAAATGATAGATTTAGTGGAGAGTAATGAAATCAGTGCCAGCGAATGCCTGATGGTCTTTTAGTTAATTGAGAAGGTTTTTTGGAATATATTCTATGTTTTTCAAGTTTCTTGTCTGATCAGTAAGGACATTTGCAAAATACTGAGTAAGTATAAGAGAATGGGGAGGGGAGGTCAAACTAGGAAATTTAAGTCCAGCTTTACAGGATTAGAATGACTAATAATGTACACTCTAGTCTTCGAGGACAAATTTATAGAACAAGCTATGGCAAAAAAAAATAAAAAAAATAAAAATAAATAAAATAAAACAAGCTATGGCAGTATTTTTGGCTGCTTTATTACTAACAGATTGAAAAGCAGTTACAATACATTTGGTGGATCAAATGCTGCCTGGTGCAGCATCCAGCAGGGTAATCTCAAAGCTGTCTGATCTCTAAGTGCACACTCGAATACATCCCTTCCACAAGTGCAGAGAATACATCCAAGCACAGTGGCCTTTTCTTTGTTACTATTATTTTTGCAAATAATCTGTCTTATTTATGGAAAGGGTATTTTAATTTTTGTCAAGTTTTAAATCTTCCCTTAGTGAAGCAACATTTATTTTGTAGTAATCCAAGAATCTTACCACTTGTGGAGGTAGGTTATAATAACTAGACATAAAAATTTTAAAGAACTTCTTTATGTTTTCAAAAGCCCCACCTCCCCCCCGCCACAATTAGTGATTGAGATGTAAGAACACAATGGCTTCTTCTTGAGGAAACTTGTTTTTTTGTTTGTTTGTTTGTTTGTTTTGTTTTGTTTTTTTTAATGAATATAAAGACTCTATAAAAAAATAAATCTAAGTTTTGATACTTAAAAAAGCAAAATGCTTAAGCAGTTGAATATTAGGAAAATAATGTGTGTGTTTGTCTGTCTGTTATAAACAAGATAGTTATATTAACTTTTCTCCGTTGAGAAGACACATATTTCACTGCAAATCTTTGGTATTTCATTTCTGGCAGCCTCTGAGATACAAATTCTGCCCACAGGGTAACATAAGGAGGGAATCACAATGGGGAAATAACGGTTTCATAATCACTCTACGAATACCACAACAGATGCAGAAGACATTAACGTTTGCTATAAAAAGGACAGATTTCACGTTTGTTTGTTTTGTTTTTAACCAAGGAAGTAGACTCTTCCTATATTCCTAAAGGAAGATTTTATATAGTAAAGGTTTCAGGACACATGGCAGGTGTTCCTCTGTCTTGGAAAATAGAAATTTGGCTGAGATTCCTTCCAGCGAGTGAGTATATTCTGTTTGATTTTCCTGCTCACTCATGAGGCTTTCAGGAAACAAATTCTAGATTATCCAGTGGTACAATTACTAGACAGATATACCTTGCTTTTTATGTACTTGAAAGGTAAATGCTAACAAATAAGCTGATTTTTATCATACAGTGCTCTTTTCCTCTTTAAATTGGAGATCATGACATTTTAAATTAGGAATGCCTGACCAATTACAATTATGATTATGATTAACATCAGAGTTTTCCGATGTTCCTTGAACCCATTCTATCCCTCCCATGCCTTGGTCTCATTATTTCTAGAAGTTCATTTTGATCATTTCATGTCACTGTTTTCCTATTATCTATTAAAGAAAGGCAACATTCTTTAGCCTTCTACTCCAACAGTAATTTCTTATGTCATTTTTTTTGCCACATGTATTTTGCAATATCTCCCCGCTTAATCAAATGAAATAATTGTTTTCTTTCCTAGATATATCATGCCTTTCCTCTTTCCTCCTCTCTCCATTCATTTCCTCCAGCTGAATGCCCCACATTTCTTCCTTTTCTAGCTGTAACACTCTTAACATATATTATCCTAAATCTTACCTGATCCAATCAGCTCATTCTATGAGTGTTTTTCTTCTTTTCCTGGATTATGATTTCACTCTCTTTCACTCCTTCAATGCTTATATATTTATTAATTCAACAGATATTTACTGAACACTGGTGTGTCAGGTGTAACAATATCTTCTTGTCTTCTTGGAGCTAGCTTATAGTACAGAAGGTAAGGGCAAAAAAGACAAATATATAATAAATTATTAAGCTGTAGAGTACTTTAGAAAGTAAAAAGTCATAGAAAAAGATAGATGGGGAGAAGGGGGCACTCGGGTGGCTCAGCTGGTTGAGCCAACAACTCTTGTTTTTGGCTGAGGTCTCATGATATCAAGGTCATGGGATTGCACCCCTTGACTGGCTCTGCATCAGTGGGGAGTCTGCTTGAGATTCTTTCCCCCTGCCCTTGCCCCCCTCTTTATCTCTCTCTCTAAAAATAAATAAATACAGTCTTAAAAAAAAGAAGAAAATAGATGAAGGGTTGAGGGATTTGGAATGCCAGGGCTGCAGAGAGGATGTTTTGATGGTCAGAATAGACCTTCAAGAGAAGGTGACATTTGAGCACAGGATGGAAGCTAGTGCAGGAATAAGTCTTGCTGATATGTGAGGATAGGATGTTTTAGGGGATAGCCAGAGCAAACACCATAAAGCATAAGTATGAAGAACAGCAAGGAGGTGAGAGCAGGAGGAAATGAAGTGATAGAGAGAGAAGGAAGATGTGGTCTTGTAGGCTACTGAAAGGATATCATATTTCCCTCTAATTGAAATGGGACTCATTAGAAAATTTTGAGCAGAGAAATGGTATGCTCTGACTTAAAGGTACTATGATATTTTGCAACTATGAATGCTTAGGTAATTTATTTTAATTAGCATTCTTGAATTATTTCTCAATGAATGTTAAGCTACTTGAAGGCAGTGTATTGTATATCATTTATTTCTGATATTGTGCAATATTGTATTATTGTTTTTACATCCCTAGTGAATATTTGGTAGAAAATTGAAAAAAAAAGACTACATTTATCCAAGGAAGATAACTATAAATGTGTGTAATTATACTACTTTTGTATAATTGTATATTATGACTTAGCTGTTATCACCCAGGTACCGAAAGTTCTGATAGCCAACAAGCTACTTTTACCAACTATGTCAATTTCTAATAGGTTCTTTGTCAGTTACTTATTAAACAAAGAGTACTTGTATAAAAAAAAAATCCTTATGTTTTAAAAGTTAAAAAGCAATTTGTTTTTGTACCACTTTGTTTTCTTCTGTATTTTTTTAAAGATTTTATTTATTTATTCATGAGAGACACAGAGAGAGAGAGAGAGAGAGAGAGAGGCAGAGACACAGGCAGAGAGAGAACCAGACTCCATGTAGGGAGCCTGATGTTGGACTCGATCCCGGGTCTCCAGGATCAGGCCCTGGGCTGAAGGCAGCGCTAAACCACTGGGCCACCCGGGCTGCCCTTCTGTATTTTTAAAGAAATTTTCTGTGTAGCTGGGTTAAACTCTTTCATAAGGTGTGCTCAATATATAAGAAGAGCCACTTGTATATTCATCAAATGTTTGTTGAGTACCTACTAATTACTAGATATAATTTCTAGGTGTATGAGACAAATTTGCATAATATCTAGCCCTAAAAACCTACAGACTAATTATAAGAACATGTAAACAAGAAATTGCAAAATCACAATATAAACACTGTAAGTATTGTTATATAAGTTGGTATTTCTCGGATAATTGTGCATTTTAGTTATTGAAGTCTTGTTAAAAATCTAGATAAGACCCTACCCCAGAGGATCAAGTCAGTTTTTCTGAGACTCAGCCAACCATTTGCACTTTCACCAGTCTCCCAAGATAACTCTCACAATGACCAAAGTATGAGGACATCTCGTATAATTTAGCTGATGATGCAAAGAAGGTAGTGATCACATCACTACATAGGTGTTGCTGATGGTGGCTTCAAGGACAACTTCAGTGAAGGATGAATAGAAGTCCTATTGGCAGGGAAGATTAAAGTGTAGGTTTGGAATTAGTTTGGTACTTTGAAGGGACCTCTCGAAATGTAGGTGGGTATAAGAGCATTTGTTCTGGAATCAGACTTCAGTTTCTGTCTTGATAATGCCATTTGACAGCCATGTGACATGGGGCAATTCCTAAAATTCCCTAACAGCTCAGTTTCCTCATCTGTAATATGGGATAAAAATAACACCCAACCTGAAATATTTTTTTAGAATTAAATGAGATCATCCGTGTAAAAGTGTTTATCATAATGCCAGGTCCATAGTAAGCTCTCAATAAATGTCATCCTCTATTGCTGATGAGATGAACCCAATGTGGCTAAAATTGTCAAATATTATTTGAATTGCTGAAAGATTACATTAAGGAGGTGGCAGACGTTTTCTTAGAGACTCACTCAAGAGTTTCAATTTGAGTAGTAACATGATTCGTTTTGAATTTTTGAAGGGACTTTTATTTTGGAAAATGGAAAATGCATTGCAGAAAGAGAATAGGCCTCAAGAAAGGGATTACAGCCCTGAGGGAGGGGCAATCGACGATGAGCACCGGGTGTTATATGTTGGCAAATCGATTAAAAAAAAAAAAAAAAAAAAAAAAAAGGGATTACTGTAGTTCCCATGAGAAACTCTGAAGGAGGTTATTATGGTTGTGAAAGATTTGTGGACAGTTAGATTTTGGAGATAAGAGAGAGGAAGGAGTACAGGCTAGTTCTTAGGTTTTGGACCTTTTGTTTTGGTTTTTACTTTCAATCATATCACTTTTTATATAATAACAACCTTGCTTCATTCCATTGGAGGCTGAACTTTCAATTCCTTAGGCTTTTTCTTCAATTTTAGATCTTAGCTATAAATTAAATAAACCAAGATCAACAGAACCACTTTCATTTATCTGTAATAATTAGACCTCACATCTTGTAGTGGGATCTAGGAATCAAAAGTATTTCCTAACTGAACTAGTGGTAATGCCAGTATAAATATATGATTTCAAGAGTGAAATTGGTACAGAAACTACATATGGTGCTACTTGCAAAGTAAGAAAAGATTATGCTGTCTTGGAGGTTATAGTTGGTCCATAAATAAATTGAATTAGGGTGTTTTTTCTAAATTACAGACACAAAAAGCAAAGTAGTAAATATAAATTTGGAAATTTATTCCAATTACATTTTTTCTGAAACTTTGATGTCTTATACTGATTTTATGCTAACAGATTCTAACAAATTACTTGATATAAAAACAGGTAGCCAATGTTAATGGAAAAAGTAAGAAAAAAACCCTCAATTTTCTTTCTGTTAATAACAAAAGGGATTGCATGTTGAAGAGAAAAGAGGGAGGCAGAAGGAAGACAAATTTCCCCAGCAACCTTGAAAGACATGAGGAAAACTAAGGCAAACATATTAGAATTCCAGAGTGAAGAGGATACATTTTTCGCTCTCAATAAAGAAAAGCTGAAACATTAACTAATTCTGATTAGTATTTTGCTGTTTTCTGACATGAGTTATCATAAGTTCACATAAAGCTACATCATTTTTTTGTGTTGGGAATGTGTGCTGGTTTGGTAGTCATGTGAATAGATATAATTGCTTTTTTCTAACATATAAAGTATCAAATTTATCTGTTTTCTGATCCCCAAGAGCACTGGGAAGTGGGAATTAATTTTTAAATTGACAATTTTTATTTTTTGTTGTTTATTTGGTTTTGAAAAATGTGACCCTGGGTGTAACTGTATGTTTTACATAAATATATTTTTTTGCTAGGAAAAAATGTTCCTAGTACATGGAATGCCATTAAGCATATCAATTGTTAGTAAGCTTCCCAAAGAGAATTTGTAATTTCTAGTTGCTCTGCCACTTGGATACTGTTACAGCTTCATCATTAATAGTTTTGGAATGACAAATTGGTTGTAACATGCATATATAATTTCCTTCAGATTTCCTTAAATTTATTGCCATACACGCTTGTATTTCACTAATGGAAAATTCTAGAGGGACATTGGAGCATCTATAAATCAAGGAGCAGCTTTTGATTTTAAAG
The DNA here is from genome assembly GCF_053574225.1 of Canis aureus. NCBI lineage: Eukaryota > Metazoa > Chordata > Mammalia > Carnivora > Canidae > Canis > Canis aureus. The sequence goes on along the minus strand of NC_135624.1, from coordinate 15,591,376 downwards.
TTGTATAATGCACATGTTTTAAAAGGGCAAACTGCATGTAGTTATAGTGTTTGCAAATGAAAGGGGGCTCAAAAATCTTGGGACATAGCACTTGGAGGAAGGCAAAGGTCCATGTTACCGTAATGAGTATATTTTTCTATCCTCCTAAACTTGAGAACACTCATGATATATGCCACTAATAATTTTGCTATAAATCCTGCAAAAATATAGGTAGTCCAAAAATATCTTTCCATCCTGTGTAATAGTGGAAGGGCTGGTCTGAATACCCCAAAGCATAAAAGTAGTCATAAAGTGGTAAATGCATAGACGTGTATTCGTTTAACTCTAGCTTATAAGTAACAAAGGATTCAATTCAGCACAATACTTATTTAACTGCTTTCCATCTTTGAGCAATATGCTTAAGAGATAATGCATTAGGTCTTAATGAGTTTATTTTTATAATCACTAAAAATGGTTTCCTCCCTTGGGTTAATTAAATAATTGATTATTTGAGAAAAATAGTGATTTTAAGATTAATTATGTTTTTACTTAAACTAATTTTCATGTTCTAACTAGTTTATGCACATCATCTCATAAAATGTTAATTGTAGAAACATCTCCTGCTCAAATTAAATTATTAATATTTGTCATTTCTAATTTCAATTGCCATTAACAGAATATATTAAATGCAAGTAAGTGTAATTGATTTTGCCAACACTTTTCACTCTTTAATCCTAATAGGCCATTAGTTTTATCAGAGTTTCCTCTTTTCTTTTAATCAAAATTTATTTCATGATCATCTCATTGACTCTTTACCTCTTTGTGGTGTTGACTTGGAGATGGTTTCTGCCTAAATTTCTGAATTCTGGAAACTTTGTAATTTTGTATTCCTAAATGTTCTCAAACTGTATCTTGAGCAAATATCATTGTTCCTGGTCTTTTGGTTTCTCTCCCAGTTAAACCAAAAACATTTTAGCTTATATAGAAGGTTTTGATTTGGGGTCAATCACAAACTTCAAGGTACTTAAGTTCTTGGCAATAATATGATTTTTTAAATATATTTTCTTTATATTTCCAGATTATGTATATAAAACCCATTGATCTTAAACATACTGAAATATACTGTCATGAAACAGAAAAAAATATCCTTTATCTGGAATGCTAAATGACAACCTCACTTCCATGTTTAAAATTACTAATGTGGGGTGGCTGGTTGGCTCACAGGTTGAGCATCTGCCTTTGGCTCTGGGCATGATCCCAGGGTCCTGGGATGGAGTCCCGCATAAGGCTCCCTGCAGGCAGCCTGTGTCTTCCTCTGTCTATGTCTCTGCCTCTGTGTGTGTGTGTCTCTCATGGATAAATAAATAAAATCTTAACAAAAAAAAAGATTATAAAACAGTTCACAATGTGTACCCTATTTCCCTTCCAATTTCATTTCTTGATGCCTTTCCTTAAACACTACAGTGTGTTTTAGGGAAAACTACTCCTCCTCTTTACCATAAAAGAAGGAAAAATTCACCCAGTGCTCCTCACAAGCCTCCTCCTTAATAGCCATCACCCATTTACCCATCCGCCTCCTCCTCTCCACTCCAGTAACTCTCTGTTTGTTTTCTATGGTTAAGAGTCTACTTTCTAGGGTGCCCGGATGCCTTAGTTGAACATCAGTCTCTTGGTGTCGCTTGGTGACCCATGTTGCTTGGGTCATGATCATCACAGCTCAGGTCATCATCATCTCAGGGTCCTGAGATTGAGCCCTGAGTTAGGCTTTGCACTCAGCACAATGCCTGATTGTCCCTCTCCCTCTGCTCCTTCCCCTGCTTGAGCTCTCTCTATCTCAAATAAAGAAATAAATAAAATCTTTTTTTAAAAAGAGTCTGTTTTCTGGTTTGCTTCTCTCTTTCTTTTTTTTTTTAAGTAGGGTTATTCTTTATGAAATAATTATTTTAACAAAGGATGACCTTCATTTACTATGATTATTTCACTACCTGTAGTCTTTTAAGCCAATCTGCTTTCTTGTTTCACAAAGAGTTTCTTTAGAGCATAGTTGCTTATGTCCTCCTCAATCTTTGCATTTCTGGTATGTAACATGATCCAGAGCACAAAATAGGTGCTTAGTAATTGCTTATGATATCAGATTATTTTTAACATTTTATCATTTAACTTAGCATTAAACTGTAGACTAAATTTTGAGAAATATTTTCCATTACTAAATATTCAATTAATTACTCAAAGTAATGCTAAGTTTAATGTTAATTGATGTAAGAACAGTAAAGGAAGTAAAAATTTAAGGATCAAGGTGAATGTGAGTTAAATCTGTACCTCATGTTCCTAAACCACTGTTGCCCATCAGTGACTATTAAGTCAGAACTGTTCCTTCTGAGAAAACTTGCCTACAAATATTCAAGTTACATGTTATGTAATAGGTATTTGACAAATATTTGGTTATTAGATTAATTAATTCCAAGGTACAGTATACCAGCAAAAAGTCTGTGTGCTTGCATTGGAGTTCTCTTTAAAGTAGTAGACCAGCTCATTGAATTCACCCTTTGATATTCACCAACTTCACTGTCCTTTTTTTCAAACTGTTCTTTTATAATGATAAAATGTGGAATGCCAAATGGTAATTCTAGCATATTTTAAAAACCCTCCTATGAGGGTGCCTGAGTGGCTCAGTCAGTTAAGCAGCTGGCCCTTGATTTTTGCTCAGGTTGTGATATCTGGGTCCTGCGATGGGCCTGCCTCAGGCTCTGTGCTCAGTGGGGAGTCTGCTCCGCGATTCTCTCTCTCTCTCTCTCTCTCTGCCTGTCCCTCCCCTCCTTACTCTCATTCTCTCTAAGAATAAATAGTAAGTAAATCTTAAAACAAAAAACCCTCATGTAACATAAAGATAGAAATAATACTTATCTTGGGGCACCTGAGTGATGCAGTTGGTTTAAGTGGCTGGCTCTTGGTTTTGGCTCAGGTCATGATCTCATGGTCTCATGGCATGATTGAGCCCCATAACAGCTCTGTGCTCAGCAGTAAGTCGGCTTCAGGATTCTCCTTTCCCTCTGCCCCTCCCCCAGCTCTCTTGCACACATGCTCTCTCTAAAATAAATAAATACAGCTTTTAAAAAAAAGAAATAATACACGTATACAGATCTAATATTTTGGTCTTTATTTTCAATAAATTTATATGTAGATTGTTATGTTGAATTTGTGAAGGGGGTTTCCTTTTACAAAACAATGTTACCAGGAGTCTAAGTGGGAATTAAGCTTTCTTCTCCCTGTCTGCCTCTCTCAAAGCATCAAAGATTCATTAAAATCATTATAGAATACTGGAAAGTAATATATGTATATATATATATATATATATATATATACACATATATATAATCAGAATGATCAGATATAAATGATATGATTAAGAACATTTTCTACTGCAGATTGATTGCCTTGTGAATGGAATTGGAAGGAACAGTTTTTGGTTATAAATAAATGGTTATAAATGAATGTTGGAAATGTGAAGAAATGAGGTTTCAGTATTTTCATTCAGGGTAACTGCCTGCAGTAATTTGACAGCAGACGTAACTCTATGCAATTTTTGATATGGATTTGTCTCTGGGTTCATTTCTGTTTGTTTTTGGCTACAACAGCAGATTAATTGATCCAATTCCTATTAAAAATTCACTCAGAGCATATCTTTGATTGCCAACACTAACATTGACACTCATAAAGCTGAAAATGACTCAATATTTTGATTGCCTTGGTTAATCAGGAGAGAATCTGTTGCAACATTTTTACAAAAATTCTTTTTGTTTGTTGATTCTTACAAATAACCTATTGATTTTGTTACTTATGAAGAAATGAAAATAATCCTTAAAAAGACTTTTAAATAAATTTTTAATTTGAAGTATTGTTGAGATACAAGATTATATTAGTTTCAGGTGTACAGCATAAGGATTCAATATTTATATGCATTATGAATAATCACCACAATAACGTTAGCTACTTTAAAATTACCATTTATTTACTCAAAGTTGTTTATTTATTTTAATTGTTTATTTTATTTTGAGAAAGAAAGAGAATGGGGGAAAGGGGCAGAGGGAGAGAGAGAATTTTAAGCAAGTTTAAATGCCCACTCCAACACAGGCCCTGTCTCACAACTCTGAGATCATGAGCTGAGCCAAAATCAAGAGTTGGATGCTTAACTGACTGATCCACCAAAGCACTCCAGAGTTTATGTGTTTAAATAAAAATTGTGAAATGTGAACTACAAGATTTTTAGGTATTTGTGTTTTATTTTCCCTAGTGTACAAAAGATAATTGCAAAAAAAAAATGAGAGGCCATCAGTGACCTTTCTTGCTTAGCTGATCCAACTCATTGTGTTCTTCGACAATAGAAGGGAGTATGTTCTTAAAGCCCAAATTCTTTGTTGGTACTAGTTCACCTAATAAATGAGTGATGTTATTATTTATAAAAATAATTCATGTTTATTTTAAAAACTTTGGAAATTCAGAAAAATACAAAGAAAGGCATACAAATTCACCAATAATCTCTTAATCAAGAACTATAACCTATGCTAATGTTTGGTATATTTCTTTTTGCTCATTTTTCTCTGTGATAGTATATATATATATATATATATATATATATATATATATAAATGTTTGACTTACAAAATTGTTATTACGTAGTTTATAGAGTTTTATATCATTTATAAACATTTATTTATCTGAGAGAGAGACAGAGCAGGGCGGGGGGCAGGAGGTAGAAGGAGAGGGAGAGAGAAACTCCAAGCAGACTCAGTGCTGAGCATGGAGCCAGAAGTGGGGCTCCATCTCAGGACCCTGTGGTCATGATGTGAGCCAAAACCAAGAGTCTGAAGCTCAACTGACTGTGCCACCCAGGCACTCCAAGAGTTTTATATCACACTTCAAAGTTAAAACTTTTAAAATATTTTACTATGTCAGTATATATTATGTGTAAACCTCACTTAAAAATGTGGCCCTCAATATTGAACCATAGTTTTATTTGTTCCCTTACCAGGAAAAGGAAATCACCACTTTTGAATATTAATAGTTTTCTGTATATATGACCCTGAATGGAGTACTTGATAGAAAGAAAAGAAAAATGAATGTGTACAAAATTTGGCCTTCTCAGTAAGAATGACTGCAAGAGTGACCTTAGTGGTAAAGAGTAATAAATGTAGTGTTCAGGACTCCAAAAAACTAAGATTGTACCAAAGGAAGGTGAAATCTTATTTACAAGGCATATATGTTTATATCATAACTCCCCTTTTTGGGATACTCATTAATTCCTGAAAAGAGCTCTATGAAATAAGATAAATTTAATTTATAAGGTCAATTAGTGGGTATTAAAAGAGATTAAAACAAATATAAGACAGTCTCTTTCACATCTCGGATCTCAAAATTTGTTTGGGGAAATGAGACATTAACCCTTAACATGTTAAAAGTAGGTCATAATGTAATGGTGACTTATCTTGCCTCAGTCCCTAAATTCAACATTACAAAATATCAAGAAGTATGGAGTATGATGTATGTTTAAGACCTAGCTTAATCGAAACATAAGCATTGGAACTCTAATCCGTAGACTTACTTAACTGCCCCTAGGACTTCCTCAAATGCATTCCCAAATGACCAATTTATTCTTCATTGCCTTCCTTTCTGATCTAATCATAAATTCTATCAAGTTATTCCTTTAACACATTTTCTATCCCTAAATGTGACCTAATTTGGAATGATTTTTGTCTTCTTTTACCACTGTGTTATTAAAGTATCTTCCCTTTACAGAGCTAAACATTAGTATTTATTAAGAAGTTATCAAAATAGGGGTTCACATTCTTTTTCATACTATTCACTCATCCAATCAACCAGTTTATTTAATGCTTCCTTAAGAAGCTGTGCTCTAAGCTGCTCTTAAGGAGTTTCTCTTCTCTGAGGGGAAATAAATATTGAACAACTAATTTCATAATTATTTATTCATTATTAGTTTATGTTAAACACCACAAAGGAATGTATAAAGTGGTACTATGAGAACATCCATTAAAGGAAAATATCAAGAAGTAAAGGAATGTCTGAAGTATTGTACTTCTTTAGGATTTATTTTTTTATTTTTTATTTTTATTTTTTAAAGATTTTATTTATTTATTTATTCATGAGAGACACACAGAGAGAGAGAGAGAGAGAGAGAGAGAGGAAGAGACACAGGCAGAGGGAGATGCAGGCTCCATGCAGGAGCCTGACGTGGGACTCCATCTGGGGTCTCCAGAATCACCCTGGGCTGAAGGCGGCGCTAAATCACTGAGCCACCAGGGCTGCCCAGGATTTATTTTTAATACTTTTTTCATGAAATGAACATATATAGTGACTTTGGAGTGGTAACTGCCTTTTCCTGTAATTTTAAACATGCATTAGATTAGCTTCAAATGTGAATTACAAGGAATTGGATAGTAAACATTGGTTTTTATTAAAGGTAAACAAAGTTCTTAATAGTACATTCACAGATTTGAAAAAAAAATTTTTGGCAAAAAAACACAATTTTTTCAGACTTCAAGTAACTCATTTTAGGAAAACAACATATTTAATGTGCTTTAATTCACCTATTTTGAAAATATATGGTTAGTGTAAAAATAACAGCAAGTGTTTGGATTTATCTCCTCTTTCAGAAATAACTGATTTCAAGTGTCACTTAAACTTTTCAGGTCTCAATGAACTACATGTGTTTCTCCTTTTTAATTATAGTATATTTGGAGAATAAATCTTACTTAAAAATACATTTTAAAGTATTTTATATGTAGTAAGTATCTCTCAGAATATGTCTCACACATTGAAAAGTCCATTTTGTGTGAAAGAAGAAGGAACTAGGTGATACAGACAAAATAGCAAATAATTTTTTGTCATTTTATTAAGAATATTTTACAAATATGATTTCATTTTACTCTCACAATAAGTTACTGTTTTGTTTTTATTTAGGGATTTTCCTTTTAGGAATTTTTAGTTTTTGTTTTATAGTAGGATACATATAGACTCTGAGTTGGAAGAGACTTTAAGTGTAATCACATCATTATTGAATGGTTGGTGCCATGAAAATTCCAAGAAATAATTTTATGTTTCAGTGTTTACCAACTATGGTTTAATCTTGTCCACACTTAAATAGTATTCACAGAACATTCTTAATGGCCCAATGTAAAACCTAGTTTTAATGATACCAGTATTTGATTCTAGTAATTTAATATGCATAATTTAAACATTCATTATTTGAAAGTTACTTATGCTATTATCTTTAAATATTCTCAGCAATTGGTTTAGACTCCTGTCCTGAACCACAAACTCCTAGCAGTGGAATGAAAATTGGAGACAGGTATATGGTTGGTGATGTGGTATCTTTTCAGTGTGATCAAGGATATTCTCTACAGGTAAGGCTATTTTTAAATTATTTTTTGACATGCAATGCTTTTTCAGAGTATTTTAACAGGGTAATGTTTGATAATCCCAAGAGTTTTAAAACAATATTGATTTCAGACTTCATAGTGTAGCCTTAAGTCAAAAGGCTATTCAATTTGTCCATAAAATATATCCATGAGATAAATTACTGGAATGGACTAAATATGGTTTATTCACAAGTAACCAAGAATTATATTTGAATTAAAATTAATCTTCACATGTTTCTTTCTATTCACATAGGATGTAATAATTCAAATCCTGGATCTTTAGAATTTGAAAATAAGAACGAGGTGCCACTTAAAGCATTAAGCGAAACTTTCTTGATAATAAATTTTCAAAATTAGTGAATATCAACTACAAATATATTTTAGAGGGTCTCAAATTTATGGCTGTTTACAAGTCCCCCTAAAGAGTAGATCTATTAAGTACCTACGGAAAAGAGTAGATCTATTAAATACCTACGGAAAAAAAATCAGGCAGAAACTATTTCATATGTTAAGTAAATAAATTCCTTAGAGAAAGCAAAATTAAAAATTAATGATTTATAGTCTTTAACATTAGATTTATAAATTATTAGTCTCAGAAGTACAATCAGATATTTCTGGACTTTATATTTCAATTTATTTTTTTAAAAATATTTTATTTATTTATTCATGAGAGACCCAGAGAGAGGTAGAGACATAGGCAAAGGGAGAAGCAGGCTCCCTGTTGGGGAGCCTGATGCAGGACTCAATCCCAGGACTTCAGGATCATGACCTGAGCCAAAGGCAGACACTCAACCACTTGGCCACCCAGGTGTCCCTTAAATTTCAATTTAGAATTTAATATATCTTAATTGACTCATTTTAATATTTTTATGAAGTATTTTTAGTTATGCTTTCATTTACATCACTTTGATTATTATAGCAATTTATTATAAACAGATATGCATATAGTCATTTCATTTGCATAATTACAATATTTCAGTAATACAGGTATCAATAGAAAATGTTAAGTTTAAAAACTACAATTCTAATGTGATTTGGAGACTTAATATTTTTACCAGGATCATGTCACTTTGTACATTTTATCATGTGTGTATAATTCCTTTTCTTATGTTAAGTCATACTGAGAATTCCAGCAAAAGTTTAAAAAATATAAAAAATAACAATATATATTTAAGCTGTTTTTGTAATGACCATTCACTATGCTTTATTTAATTTAATCTTTTTCAAATGTGTACTGAACTGCATCATCTTTTTTATATAGGGTCATTCTCACATTACATGTATGCCTGGACCTGTAAGAAGATGGAATTATCCAATTCCAATTTGTTTGGGTAAGTTGAAGAAATGTAAATCATTTATAAGCTTTATCAAATATATTTAAAATGGCTTCATGGCACATGACAAAGTCTACGTTGTGTAATTATTTTCTTTTCATTAGAGTTTAGTTTTTTGCATTTTTTCATAGTTCTCTAATTGTTTACTTAGGATTTTACCTAAATAGATTAATTATGTCATTGCATATAACTGTTTAAAACTTTGATAAATAATGCCTTCTGGAAGGTTGGATCAATTTAAATATCATCCCAGTATTATAGGACACTTTTTGTCTTACCGTATTGTTAGTAGCACCAATTATTACTCTTACAAAATTACTAATTTTTTAGGTGAAATATTACATTTTTAAATTAAATCTGCATTTCCATTGCACATTATTATCAAGGAAAGCATTAGATGGAAGTGATAATATAATAAAATTTAACTAGAAATATTAGATTTCACTATACAGAAAAAACATGATGTAAAACTATGTGGAATACTTACTAGATTTTGATATCCAGTATATTTATATACAAATTTCAGTTAAGGTACAATAGCTATGTGGGGCAAGTGTATTATTCTTTGAGCTTCTGTGTGCTCACCTTTTAAATGGGGATAATAATGTTGAATTCATGTGCCTAATGTGAGAAGTAAATGAGAGATTGTATTTAAAGTATTTAGCACTGAATCTGGAACACACAAGGCATTCAGAGTGGTAGTAGGTATTATAGTGAAAAATAGCCAATAACTAAAGGTTCCAGTAATGGGGGATAGACTTTAAAAAAAAAAAAAAAAAAAGAAGTGAACATTACAAGGGATATTCAGTGATATAACCAAAGTTTACAATACATAGTTAAGTATAAAAAGGCTTACAATGATTTACAGTATAAGCCTATTTTCGTTATATACATACATACCTGTATAAACACACACACAGATATGTATTTTTCTGCAGAAGAAAAAAAAATAAAGGTAAATGAGTAGTAAAATTAGAGAACATTTTTATTTATTTTTCACTCATTTCCCTGGTCTTTGTCTAAATTATTTTAGGAAGAAGGACCGCCATATCCCATGTCTAATATGTGAATCCATCACATATTACCAATAGAAAGTAATCTCCAATAGAAACTAATTTTTTTTCTTAAAATTCTTTAACTTTCTCACACAAAGAAGGAGGAGGGAAGGCTGGGGAAATGGTTCCCTCTTGAATACAGTATTTAAAATGGATGTTGTTGGCTTGATTTTTTTCTAAATTGTATCATCTTTGTAATGAATGAAAACATCCCTAGAAATACTTACAGATAAGAAATAAACTACTCTCTGTGGAAAAGGACATATGTTCCTTGTTTGATTGTATTCACTGCACATGAGCTGATTCTTACTGTGCAATAATTGATTTAACTTGCATTTATTGCTGAGGAAGGAAGTATGTTGTCTTTTTAAGCTATTTTAGAAAATGCATTGTCAATTGATTATATTTGATTCCTAGTGTGTGATGTGAATGAGAGTTGATAATATTAAAATTTATATCAAACAGTTTTAATTCAGATTTGATTAAGACATGAAATGATTTCAAGTAAATTATTCCACTACTCCTGCTTACATGGGACCTCTCATTTTGTAGCTCAGTGTGGTGGTGCTATGTCAGATTTCAGCGGTGTGATCCTCAGCCCTGGGTTTCCTGGAAACTACCCTAGCAGTTTAGATTGCACGTGGACAATAAAGCTGCCCGTAGGTTTTGGTATGTATAGTAAAAGCATGTGAAAGAGTTTTCAGTATCATTAATGCATCCTTATAAAGAAATATCATGATCTAGTAAAAACTCACAAATTATAGTTTACTTTGGGATTGCCTACAGTTTTATACATTGAGGAGTGAAATTTGGATTGCTTGAGCCAAATTAGGTTGCTTAAACCAAACACCTTTCACTTGAAATGCTAGGATAATTGAAAAGATATGGGCATTTCCTAATTTCATAGTTAGAGGATAAGAAAACAGGTAGATAAATTTATGATATTTTTCAGTTGATTTGTATGGACTTATCCTGATTTAGATGTATATGGCAGTAGTAAATTCAATGTAATTTTCATGTATAATATTTTTTATAACTCTCTTCTTGTTTCTGTAACCAAGTAGTACAAATATAAATTATTTTCTGGTAATTAATTAAATTTATCTAACATTCATTGCAAATAAATAAGATTTTACATTTGAAAAGTAGTACACAATTTCTAATGTTGGGTTTAAATACCCATGTAGATATAATAGTTCTCTAATTTTAATAATACAATTCCCAGTATTTTGGATATATTGCATAATATATATATAGCATCTCATAAATTCTTTCTCACTCTTCTATCACTCATATATTTTCCTGCAACTTCATGTTCTATGGATCTGTATATCCATAAGTAGAAATGCTAGACGGAAGATAAACTTATTTATTAAATCACAGAAGACAAGGATGAGTTGACTCACTGAAGTGCACATAAACCTGGTGGATTTAAAGCAATTAAGAAATTAAGTACTATCCCACTTACTGAGGACTGAATTTCATGCCTTACTACCCCAAAACATCTATGGTCTCAGAATAAAAATTCATATTTAAATATTTTATGTAATTTTGCATGGTTAACTATTTTGTATAAATTCACAGAAAACTAGTTTTGACAATTCCTTACTGAATACATGGTATACTTGAAGTATTATGTTAAGCTGGGAATAAAAAGCTTAGTGAAACAGACTTTGTACCTTTCCCCAAATAAGTTACAGTCATGATGAGGGGACAGTCAAATATGCTATTACAATAAACTATAATAAAGATTACAGAATTGTATTAGTACAGTGATCTAGCCTAATCCAGGAAATGTAGAAAAGTCTTGCTAGAGAAAGTGATTCCTAAATTAGGAGTATAGATAAGTAAGAGCCAGCCGAACAAAGAGGGCCAGTCTGGGAAACTGGAAAGAAATTCTAGATAAACAGAATGACACATGGAAAGATGCAGATGAAAAAGCTAAAGGAATTCAACAAGCCTGAATACAGTTTGACTAGCCTGTGATTTTGGGAAAACAGGAAGCTACAGAAAGATGTTGGAGGACTTCCCAATGAGGATTATTCTGTTACTACTTAGAAATATGCTTAGTTTGCAGTTACAGTCAAATTCTACGTCCATTCACTGAACAACGATACTGATATAAATGAATAAGAGATTTGAACCTGTATGGTTATTCTTATGTGTCTTTTACTAGCCAGTTAAGATGGGTCATTCCACGTTGCTTATGGAGCTGACCGAATTATTTTAAAATAATTTATTAAACATATTTTCAATAGTGTCATCAGATCATTTTCAAGTTACCTCTTGTTAATACTTGCTTGGTTTAAAAAAAAAATTCATCAAAATTATAAATAACACAGATCTCTATTTTAGAAATAAAAATAGGAGAGACTGAAGAGAGACTTTCTATTTGATTACATTTAAATACTGATTTTTTAGTTTCAGTTTTTTTTTTTAGTTTTTTAGTTTAGTTGAATCAAAAATTAGTTCTAATGTATTTTAAGAAAAGTAATTTATATTTTTTTAAAAAGATTGAATATATACAAAAAATTAAAGAAGTATTTTTTATGTTCATAAAACACTTATCGACAAGATAATTTGTGAAAAGGAGGCTCAGGGGAAATTTTTAGAAAGAAATATGCAATTCTTGGAGTTTCACATTTTAAGGTAGCATGTTAAAATTTCTAAGAAATTTGTATACTTGTACAGAAACATTTTAAGGCCATTTTTTAGTATTTCCCAAATGTATTTGCCCATAGAAATCTTTTCCCATGTAACAAAAACTTTTTGTGGAACTCTTTTTCCAGTAACAAAACATGCCTTTAGTTGAGAATTCCAGTGTAGGTATTAAGAGTGAAAATCCAAGAGAGTATCTGAGTTTGAATTTCAGCTCTTTTAGGTCATCATGTAATTTAGCATACTGTTTAGCTTTTTTGGGCTCCAGTTTCTTCATTCTCATGAGTAACAGTTAACATTAAATAAATAGCATACATAAACACTTAAGAGAGTGTCTAGCAAACCATAAATGCCATATTTTGCAATAACAATTTGGAGAATGATAGTTGTAAAAAACCCCTCTAATTCACTAAAATTGAGAATTAATCAAATTAGGCAAGCAGACCTCAATGAGGCTTTCGTTTTATTTTTTCCGTCACAGAAACATTTCACTATCTCATATTTTAGTTATGTTTATAAAAATTTTGGGGCCATGTTGCAATATGACATCATGTAAAAATTATCAGTAGACTTTATGGAGATGATTATATAAAAATTAGCATTATTTTCTGATGAACAAAGTAGTAAAAGCACATTTATAAATTGCATGCCTCTAAATGCTATGTTGGGGAAATTAACATATCCCCCAAAGATGAATGACTAATTCTAATTCAATTGTTTAACCTGATTATGTTAATAAGTAAAACCTTAGTGATCATATTTTGGCCTCAATTTGGACTTTTGCAAAACACAAATTTACCAAATTACTTTTTTACCTCTAAAAATTGCTGAATTCAATTTAAATGGTATCAAAGAGCAAGAAAGCCACTTTTTGAATTAGTTTTGCTATGGTGGCATTATAGTAAAATGAAAGAGATTCTCCTATTACAAGTAGTGGGCATTTGAGAACAGTATTCTGTTGCTTTAAACTATGGCAAAGCTAATTGCCCTGGCAAACAGCAAGCCCAAGGCCCAGGTATGCCTCTTCACCTAAATGGAAACATGTATAATTACTTTAATATGAATATGTATATGTGTGTATGTATGTGTGTGTGTGCATATTTAATCAGATAAAACAATAAAGTAGTGTTTGCTTTTCTTTCTTAGGTGTACATCTCCAGTTTGTCAATTTTTCTACAGAAACGATACATGATTATTTGGAAGTAAGAAGTGGATCCTCAGAAACTAGTACTGTTATTGGCCGACTTAGTGGTCCTCAAATACCATCTTCTCTATTTAGTACAACCCATGAAACCAGTTTGTATTTTCACAGTGACTATTCACAAAACAAACAAGGGTTCCACATTGTGTACCAAGGTGAGAGGAATAATGAGAAGTGGAAGCTTATTTAGCTCCAAATCAGCGCTTAGCAATCTAACTAACTCTAAGTATTTTTTGCATTGTGTTTGAGAAAGAGAAAGGAGCCCAAACCATGGCAAGCCTCAGTGGGGAAGATTTTATTTTTTTAATAATGCAATTTTAGGCAGCTATATTGGGGAAATGTTGTCTTTCGGAGGCCTTGGAAAATTCTAACCATGAAAGATGAATTGAATTAGTATTAATACACAATTAAATTAAGAAAGACAAGGCAAGGCAGGTAGGCAGAGCAAACGGATATCAAAGATTTATCTTTGTTCTTATATTAAAATAAGTATATTGAAAGATATTTGACAGTACTCATATATTCTGGGTAAAACTATTTTCTTTCACTGTACAATGATAGCATAATATGCCATTCCTTCATTCCATTCTATTCTCATGAGAATATAATATAAATACTTTGACAATCATATTATATTAGTTGTATTTCAGTATAAAACTACTGCATAGCACTGAGCAAGATTTTTATCCTTTTTTTTAAAGATTTTTATTTATCTATTCATAAGAGACACAGAGAGAGAGAGAGAGAGAGAGGCAGAGACAGAGGCAGAGGGAGAAGCAAGCTCCACGCAGGGAGCTTGATGTGGAACTTGATCCCAGGACTCCAGGATCATGCCCTGGGCCAAAGGCAGGCGCTAAACTGCTGAACCACCCAGGGATCCCCAATTTTTATCCCTTTTGAATAGAGTTTGGACTCAGCCTCAATGTTGACCCTCCACATTCAATCTAAAATAGACTAGAGCTCCACTCCATTTCTATATTTGCATGATGAAGTAGTAATAGCACCTCCCAGATTAATTGTTTTGAACTTTATAGGGTGCAATTAATGTAAAATATATGCCATGATGTATATCATTAGTAAATATTTAGTGCATTGTAAGTATTTTTATGATTATATTATTTCAGATTTTAAAAGTCTGACTTAAAATCAAACATTTAAAGTTATGATATTTCATACAATGTATAAACTGTATACAATGTAGGTCCAATGACTGCAATTTTTAATTGAAATAACAACATTTAATTACATTTCAGCCATAATCATTAAAGGATTTTATGAGTATGTGATACTTTTGATGTGAGCTCCACAAGAGCAGGCATCTTCGTCTTGTTTGTCGATATATCTCAAGTGCTAGAACAGTAAGAGCACATTAAATGTTTGCTGAATAAAAGCATATACCCAAAAAGAAATTTGAGAGTAGTTAAAATAGACATCATAACTTCCAACCACATATGTCTAAAATAATTATAATTTGCATTATGCTTGCATACATAACTTAAGAGCACAATATCACATATCATCCTTTGCATAAAATGGAAATAATTTCTGCCACCTCTCAGTACAGAATTAACCACATCCCCAAGGAATTTAATTATTTCAAAACAATTGGGCAACTGATTAAGTTTCTTATTTGCTGCTAGAAGACTTGGAGCTATATTTGTAGTCCTTCTCTAGCAGGTGTTCAGGGCCTCTGCCAAGCACCTTGCTATTTACCTTAAACCAGGCTTCATCTTTTTTTTTTTTCTTCTTCTTCCTTTTTTTTTCCTTCTGCCTCCTAAAATAATGCTCTTATTTGAATGATGTATAACTAGAATTTAAACTTTGCTAACTACATTGTTCAGTCAACGTGCCCTTAAAAAAGATGCATTGTTTATATAATAAAAGCATAAAGCTACAGAATTTTTACTCTTATTGATATGATATCTCTTTTTTATGCATTTATATCATTGAGCTAATGGCATTTTTGAAAATAGGTTAATTCATACAGATTCGAAGAAGCAGTGTTACTTTTGGATGATTCTGCGATTAGATTTTAAGAACTTTCTGAATTTGGAAAAAATGCATATTATACAATTAAGTGTGTTCTTTTACTGGAAAACTTGCTTCCAAAATTAATATTTTTACTGGTAATCAGTTAAGTCCTGTATTGTATTTGATATAGGGTGAAGACTTTTTCCTGAAGATTTTTTTAAAAATAAGAAACAGACTCTTTTTATTTTATTTTTTTTTAAAGATTGTATTTATTTATTCATGAGAGACACAGAAAGAAAGGCAGAGACATAGGCAGAGGGAAAAGCAGGCTCCCTGCAGGGAACCTGATGTGAGACTCAATTCTAGGACCCTGGGATCACGCCCTGAAACAAAAGTAGATGCTCAACCACTGAGCCACCCAGGTACTCCTTTCCTGAAAATTTAAAATCTACTTCCTATATTTCCTGACTAAACTAAAAAACAGGGGATCCCTGGGTGGCTCAGTGGTTTAGCGCCTGCCTTTGGCCCGGGTCGTGATCCTGGGGTCCCGAGATCGAGTCCCACATCGGGCTCCCTTCATGGAACCTGCTTCTCCCTCTGCCTGTTTCTCTGCCTTTCTCTCTCTCTCTGTGTGTCTTTCATGAATAAATAAGTAAATAAATAAATAAATAATAAAATCTTTAAAAAAGTAAAAATAAATTAAAGCATAGGAGGGTAAAATGTTATAAAAGTTATTGCAGGATCATACATTTGTCTGAGTCTATTCTATTCAATATTATCTAACCACAATATATAGAACTCAAATCATTGTGTTGTAGACTTTAAACTCATGCAGACTGTATGTCAATTATATCTCAATAAAACTGAAAAATATCTTTTAAGTGTGAATGAAAATTTGAAAAGCTTTGTTTAATAGAATAACATTCTAACTCCTGATTATCAAATGATATACATTTGTATTAAATTGGAATAACACCTTTGGTTTTGATATTTCTATATGTGTGGAATACTTACTCAAATGAAAAACACAGACTAAGAAAAAAGCCCTTAATATCTTTAAAGGATTGTTGATTAATACTGAAATATCTCGCTTAAAAATTAGTTATATTTTAAAAAACAATTTAGGGTTTCTGATTCAACTGCAAATGCAATTTTTTGATTTGGGGAATTTAGAATTTAATGGTCAGTAGCAAAATAGCCTCTTATTGCTGGTAATTAAAATTTTATTAATGATAATGCAATTTTGTAATTCTTGAAAACAAAGTCCCAAATATTAATAATATTGGTATGTGTATATGAATGTGTATATATACTGTTTATAGCTTCAAAATTTATTCAGCAATGTTCATTAAGCATCTACTATATGAAAGGCAATGGATAAAGGCTTTAGTACACAGTGAGAAACCAGGAGCTTTGATTTCACACAAAATGTAGAACAAGAGGAATATGAGAAACTAAACATGCAGTTATACTACTATGCCAAAAATATCATGATAACTGAAGTACAAAATTTATATTAGAAGGAAATTTGTTTCCCAATACTTTATATTTGTTAAATAACTTATTTGGAGAAAGATAACAGAGGGATATTATAGTTTCTTTTAGAGAAAAAATAGTAAAAAAAAATTTAAAAGGCTCAGAATTAGGGTTTCACATATGCTTATTTTATTCTGCATACATGCAATGTAACTTGGAAGCAACTGTATTCTATGTAAGGGAATCAGAATATGTTGGATTGAAATTGCGGCTGTAAAAGTAGTTTACAGTTTCATTAAAATGTATAATTTAGATAGATTGAATAAGAAACAATGTATTTTTATGAATTGTACTAACATTTTATATATGAAAATTATAGACATGAGAAGAAATTCATATCATATTGCCATTGACATCACTTATTATAAACCTGCATTACTATTTATAATCAACGACAAGCAGCACTTCTTCTATTTGGCAAGTTGCAAATAGTACCCATCTGTGGTCTTCTGATATTCAGAAAGAAAAAATGTCTTTCTTTTTCCCTTTCCAGCCTATCAATTGCAAAGCTGTCCTGATCCACGCCCGTTTCGAAATGGTTTTGTAATTGGCAATGATTTTACTGTGGGTCAAACCATTTCATTTGAATGTTTCCCTGGATACACACTAATTGGAAATTCAGCTCTCACTTGCCTTCATGGTGTGAGTCGTAATTGGAATCATCCACTTCCAAGGTGTGAAGGTATGCTCTTAACTCGAAGCTATGTTTTAGCTGATAATCTTCTGTGTTTAATAATTCTTGTCTTGGCACTCTTTTTTTGTCTTCCTCTTCAAATAGCATGCTAAATATACAATCTTTCTTTCAGTTGAGAATTATAGTTAGTACTCAGATCAAAATCCTTAAGGCTCCAAAATTAATAACTGATTTTAGCATTATTGGCAGCAGTTCTAACCTCCATTGGAAGTGAGACTGCAGTTGATTAACACTTTACTGCTTCTCCTTTGTGTGTGTCTGGGTGGGTGCATGGGGCTTGTGTTTAATAGTCATTCTTATATAAGTCACTTATGAAGTTATTGCTACTGAATTTGGACTTACTTTCTCTAAAACCCTTTTAATTAAAAAGCACTTGAACCTTTTGTAGGGTTTTATATGTATACATGATATAAGGTGAAAGTTAAACAGTGTTTGTATTGATAAATACTTGAAAAAACAGAAGAAAATCTAATTTATTAATCTGGGAGTAGTAAATAATAACTGTAGCATGCCTCATATTGAAAAACAAATTAAAGCAGACTATATATTGTTCATGATTGCCGACCTAATTTTATATACCTTAACTGATATAAGAGCATAACACAGATGTAATTTAGCCTGCTTAAGAGATATGAAATGTTTGCCTTTTTCTCTGTGATGAGTTTATTGTCATTTTAACATTTTTCTATATCATTTCTGTAGCTCTTTGTGGAGGAAATATAACTGCAATGAATGGCACCATTTATTCTCCTGGGTATCCCGATGAATATCCTAACTTCCAAGACTGTTTTTGGCTTGTGAGAGTACCCCCTGGGAATGGAATCTACATCAATTTTACTGTCCTTCAAACAGAGCCAATCTATGATTTCATTACTGTATGGTAAGCCAGGACCATTGTTATTGATTGATTCAACTGTATATAACAGTGAAACAAGGTAGGAATGAAAATATATCACAATCCTCTGTACAAATTACCATCTGATATTTGATATAATAAATATACTGAATAACTGAGGGTGACAGTTTGTATTTTGTAGAATGAGACAAACAAGAGAAATAGGTTTTGACTTATTTGCCCATGAAGTAGCTAAACAGAACAAAAGCTTTTGTGGGTGAAAAAGAGATTTTAAATGTATTATTAAATTAATGTGCAAAATCAGAAATTAGTGCCAGAGTAGCTTTAAGATAAGCAAGTTCTCTATAAAGCCAGTGAAATTTAAAAGCCTGTGTTTAAATCATAATTATTTAATATGATTGAATTTCTGTCATATGATTTGTTGTAAAATATTATATTTGCATTAAATTATCCTGTTAATGAAACACATTTACTTAAAAACATATTATAAAGAAAATCTCTAGGTTAATTATTGACACTTGGTTACCTGAACCACTGGATGAGTTCTAAGATTCCTTCTAAGTGTAACAGTCTATGATTCTCAAGATTGTTTTGAAGAAAATAAAAGGAAGCCAAAACTCAGGTATTTGGGACAATATGAGTTGTGGTCAAAACACCAGGGATGATGAATTAATTACAACTAATATAGGTGCCTCTCATTTAGGTAAATATGTGATGTATTAAAATACTTTACATTTTTAGATATATTATTACCTAAAGAGACATAAAATTTGCTAGTATAATTTGGCTCTAATCATTGGTTATTTCATCTATTGCCTCTTTATCATTGCATCTATAATACTTTCTTCAAAACTTGTGCAAAACTCTCTAAAACAAACAAACAAACAAACAAACAAACAAACAAACAAACTAAACAATCTCAATCTCTCTTTCTCCCCTCCCTGCTCTGTCTCTCTCTAATAGGGATGGACCAGACCAAAACTCACCTCAGATCGGGCAGTTCAGTGGCAATACAGCTTTGGAATCGGTCTATAGCACTTCAAATCAGATTCTAATCAAATTTCACAGTGATTTCACAACAAGTGGCTTTTTTGTGCTCAGTTACCACGGTTGGTATTATCTAAGAGTTTCTATTTTATTTGGCACTATTTCAATTTAAAATTGTCCTGGAATAATTGAGTGTAATATATATTTAACCAATGATTGAAAAGGTATTAAAATTTGACACTTTTTAAAAATCATTTCAAACACATTTACTTGCAAAGAATGACCTCTTTGAAGTGTTTAGGGACATTAAAATGTGAGCAAGTAGAAATAGGAAATAAATCAGTCAGTAATTATTCAGTGGAAAATAATCATTTTTGTGTGGAAACCAATAAAAGAGAACCAGCTGTTCATATTTTATTGCATGTAATTTTGAGACATCAATAGATTTTT
Organism: Canis aureus; assembly: GCF_053574225.1. Lineage (NCBI taxonomy): Eukaryota > Metazoa > Chordata > Mammalia > Carnivora > Canidae > Canis > Canis aureus. The sequence goes on along the minus strand of NC_135624.1, from coordinate 15,571,222 downwards.
CAATACAAAATGTTTAATCTATTCAACCTGCTGTGAGTCTTTCTAAAAATAGCATCCAATATCTTTAAACTTTGGATTATATTACTCATTCATTTCAAAACTGTATCTATTCTAGAATCTTACACTTTTAAGTGACTATTCCAGATCATTAGGTTCATAGCTTTTACCTGTGAAATAATTTATGAGGAGTTTCAATTTTAATTCTTTTTATAGAATTATTCTGGGTCCTCTCTTCATAACATTAACCTTTTGAAAGAACATTTAGATGGCTCACAGAGCTTTTTAAAAAAAATCTCCCTTTATCTCAAACTGATTGTATTCCATTATAAATAAGAAAATGTTTATTCCAAATGATAGATCCTTTCTCTGTTATAACCATCATAGTTCCATAAAACACATCCTGCCTTATATGACCTTGTGAGACCAATTCCATGTATATTTCACAGAATCAGTAAGCTGCTATATTAAATTCACAGAAGTTATATGAAAATTTGCAAGATGAACATGTGCTTTGTCCCATTACATTAATATACAACTTAGCCAAGAAAGACAGTTATCATGTTTTCACTCATATGTGGAATATAAATAATAGTGCAGAGGATCATAGGGGAAGGGAGGGAAAACTGAATGGAAAGAAATCAGAGAGAGACAAACCGTATAAGACTCTTAACTATAGGAAACAAACTGAGGGTTGCTGGAGGGGAAGTAAGTGGAGAAATGGGGTAACAGAGTGATGGATGTTAAGGAGGGCATGTGATGTGATGAGCACTGGGTGTTCTACGCAACTGATGAATAACTGAACTCTACATCTGAAACTAATGATGTACTGTATGTTGGCTAATTGAATTAAAAAAAGAAAGATTTTTATTTTTAAAGATTTTATTTATTTATTCATGAGAGACACACAGAGAGAGAGAGGCAGAGACATAGGCAGAGAGAAAAGCAGGCTCCATGCAGGGAGCCCGATGCAGACTCGATCCCAGAACTTTGGGACCATGCCCTGAGCTAAAGGCAGACACTCAACTGCTGAGCCACCCAGGTGTCCCAGAAAGATGCTTTTTAAATAAAAATATTTTTATCTTTTTTAATACAAAGTAAGAAAAACTTTAATACTCAAAACTCATATTCTGTGAAAAACATATTAAGCCAAGTATGGTTATACTTAAAGATGTTTAGAAATTTAAAGCACACTGGATCTAGAAATAGAGAATAGATAGAAAATATTTGTTTGCTTAATCTCAGCACTTATCAATTTGTGTTTCTTTAGTTTCCCACAGCTATCAGAGCTGCATGTACACTGTGGCAGAGCCAATTAGAAAGGGAGGCATTCATTGAGATAATTTTTATTCAGGTTGTTTATCTTAACTCATTTGTCTTTTTTTTTTTTTTTTTTTTTACTGACTTGGTTGTTTATGCTGACAGGATGTAGATACAATCTAAATCTACACTATAACTTTCTTATAATTATCTTAGATAATCATAACCCAGGAACCAATACATTAAATAATAGTGAAAATCAAAAGATGAATTTGTTGCTGAACTCTATTGTACATTTTTTCTCTTCATGATCCCTGAATAAATTGTTATTATTTTGTGTACTACCTGAACAAGTAATAAAGAAAGGACCATTCATTGATGAACTCTAAATATCCATAAAATAACCTTACAGAGAGTATAAAGTTCTTATAAAACTTTGGAGACATTTTAAAGGAGAAATATTGCCAAAGAAAAAGATGTGTGTGTGTGTGTGTGTGTGTGTGTGTGTCTTCATATAGAAAATATAAGGATAACAGCATGTCACCCACAAAATAGTGGATTTACATAGACATTATGTCAATGTGTATACATATATTTTCATTCCAAAATGTTTCACTTGATTTTTGTAATGATTTTTGAGTCATGTGTAATACAATAGAATTAAGGAAAGAAGATAAAATACTTACTTAGTATTTTGTTTTCCCATTGACCTTCGACAAGTTACTCTTTTGCTTCCACTTTCTTCAGTCGTAAAACAGCATGATGGAATTGCTGATAGGCTTGATGAGACTATAGAGAAATTACTCCAATTACAGTAATATATTAAGTTGAACCATATTAAATAATTGGTCAAAAAATGCTGAATATTGGCAGTTTTGTAGAGCTCAACCCAAGTAAGTGCTGTTGTTATTATTATTATCCATATTACATTGCAGAGAACTGTAGGCAGTGGATATTATACAGTTACCATAGTACCAGGCAGTGTAGATGTTTAGTAAATGTTCCTTTCCTTACCATGTCTCATCTCTCATTTTAGGTTTTCTAATAGAGGACTTTTCTTTATTTATGTTCATACTTTACATTCCATTAAAAGACGCAATTGCCAGAGCCTAGAAAAGCCTAACATTTGAATCGATATCCCTGGGAATTTTACCTAAACCTTAAAATAACCTTGAAATTTGAAGATATAGCTAGAGCTCAAGTTAAAAATTGACAGGTGCCTTACATTCTGCCAGCCTTAGTAGGATAATTTTCCTAAAGTACTGCTTTCATTCTGATTCTCCTTTTTAAGATCGGGATGCCTACATTAAATCAAATATAAAGCTACCCTATAATCCAGTTCAGTGAATCTTACTTCCCAGCCCTTACTCTGACTCTAGTCAGAATGGTTCTCTGCTTCCAGAACCTCTGTTCTTAAATGATACCTTACACATCTTCAGTTCTTTTTTCTCCCCTTAAGTCCCATTTCCTCCATTTCTTGACAATTCAGAGTCATAGAGATCACAACCATCTTCTCTATGATTGTACTTTCTCTTACCAAACTTTTGAGAACTTATCACAGTATGGTGTATTGTCTTATTATAAGTCTTGTGGGTTTAATAATAGGGAGCACTTTTTGAGGATATAGATCACATTTGTGCTTCTTAACTGTTTTATATTCTTCTTACTGTCTGATTGGTTACTTATATTTTAGTCTTACAGTGAGAGGTGTGAGTTCAAAATCATTTTTTAAAAATGTGTTTGAGTTGATTTGAGCTGTATTACTTACAACTTTTAAAGAGATTATTTTATGATCATGTGGATGCATGCCTATTTCCCTTCACAGAAACAGACAAAAAAGATGACTGCATTCAAATTAGTATTAATATAATTAATATTTATAATTTACATATTATATTTAACTAATTAAATACAATTAATATTTACCACCTGAATCCATATTCAGTAGCTATGGCTTAGTGTCAAAATGAGCTCTCATAATGGTAAAAATATTGATCAAGTTGTTTGGTATTTTCAGTAAGTAAACCAGGGCGGTAATGCACTATTTAACACTTATGTTAAGCTGATTAAGTATATCTAAGCTTAGAATGGTTTACTCTCCAGCTCAGTTTTCTTTAAATTCTGTTACTGATTTACTAGGTCCTTGTGTTATGCTCTACTGTAAGTCAGAAGTGGTTTTCTTAGGACTTGTGCATTTACTTTATAAATTTGACAGATCAGTCTTTTCACAAACTTTCTTAAAGGTCACACTGATCATTTAGGCTTTATTTATTAATGTATTTTTAATATATTTGAAAAGAGAAAAAAAATGTGTTTCTTTTCTCCTAACCTAACTTCCTTTATGAGATCCAGCCAGCCATCTGTCTTTTATAAAACATCACCTTCATAAAGCCTTTCATGATCAAAAATAACATTCATAAAAAGCTTTGAAAAATGAAAGTTCTGTGCAATGAAAAAATAGGACAGGTGTAAATGTTGAGGCACTTTTTCTCAGATATTATACTTCTTTTTTATCTGAGGAAATGTTTTGTCTCTCTCTGTATTGCTGGAATTGTAATTTCGTAAAGTAAGAACTAAATTTTCTTGATATCTGCCATAGAGTCTGGTTGGATTTGGCTTGTAATAAATAATACCAATATTCAGTCCTAATCAATGACTTCCTAAAAGTAAATTACACAAAACCTGTTTTAACTGCACTGTTTTGCAGACACTGACTTTCCATATTAGTCACTAGAACAGTGATTGAAAACTTAATATGCTGGGTACTCTGCTAGCTACTTTTCATGAATTATTGCTATTTTTTGTAATAGCTCTGCAAAATGAGTACTATTATCCCCATTTTAATGATGAAAGAACTGAAAGAAAAAAAATTAACCTACATAAAACTAGAGAACTAATAAATAGAAGAGTTGTCTGGAATTCAAAATAGGTCTATCTGACTCCATAGAATGAACTCTTTTTAAATAATGACAACAAGGCAATAATCATAGCTAAAATATAGAGAGTTGTTACTGAATGCCAGGCAATGTCCTAAGCTGGTATTGTCTAACATACAGATTATATTTAATGCCCTGTAAATCTAATTTTTCCTTAGAAACTTAACAAAAGTGATTTTAATTTTTAGTGAGATGATAAGTTACCTCATTTTCTAGAACATACCCCTTGTAATTAAAACTTAAAACCTTAAACTTTGTAGGGGTTCTCTTCTTTGTGACCTACAAGCTCACAATACATAGGTGTAATGCAACTTAGTATGTTCCTTCTGGTTTCTAAAATGTGCTAAGGTCACTGTGTGAAAAGAAGATAATTTTTATTTGGGGTCTGACTTATGGCAACTAAAAACAACTAGGAGACTATAATATAGACAGAATATATATTTACTCATTTAAGACAGAAGGTATCATTCTCACGTTGAAATCTATTATCCAGGGCAGTACTTTTTCTAATATTAGAATATTAGAGAACCTCATTTATATACAGAAGATTTTCTTAGTGAGCATAATATGATTTAATTTATATTACTCTTTGTTTTCCAATGTTTACCCAATGGCACATCTTCTGTGAAGAAATGAGTTGATTATATATTGACTTTCAGATTATTTTTAAGAAATATGTTTAAAAGGCTGATAATGTCTTTTAGGTCATCTTTTAAGTTTAAGGTTACCTTTACAATAAATGCTGTATTTAGGGAAAGTATATTTAACTCCACAAAGTCTCATCCTAAAAGAGACTGCTGCAGATACAAGGACACATTTTATATAAAACATAAATCACCATTGCTTTGAACTGTGTGACCCCTTTGCCTCACACAACCTAAAGACCTGACCTCCTTTCATATATCAGTAGATAGAGCATTGAACTCTATCTGTGTTTCATTGTTTGATACCTAGAAAGCATGGGGATAGGGACGTCCTACAATTATATATATATGAAATGTGATAAAGACACTAAAAAAAAAAAAACAAACTGGTGAAACTGTTATGTAGAAAAGATAAATGCCACTTACTATTACTTAAGCGACTATTTTTTTTTTTTTAAGATTTTATTTATGTAAGAGAAAGGCAGAGACACAGGCAGAGGGAGAAGCAGGCTCCATGCAGGGACCCCGATGCAGAACTCTATCCCAGGACTCCGGGATCATGCCCTGAGCCAAAGGCAGACACTCAACCCAGGTCCCAACTTAAGTGACTATTTAGTGATGACTAAAATCATGCCAAAATCGCTTACTCTATTTTGACATTTGGCACCATGTGTATATCCATTTATAAGTTATTGTATCTATTTTGGACAATGTATTATTGTCAGTCCCCTGAATCAAAGTCTGTCAGGAACACACCTTTCAGTTAAACAAAATTGGGTTTGTTTGCTCCCTGTAATGAGTGAGACAGCACACCATGAGGGACCCTGTGGCATCCCAGTACGAGGGCATTGGGTAAGGCTTGTTATAGGATTTTGCCTGTGCAAGACGGTTCTGGAAAGGTTCAAGGCAGTATGCTTTATTTCTAGACTAGGTGTTTTTAGAAAATTGGAGTAGTTGTTCCAATGAGGTCAAAGGATTATCAGATCAGATGCTAGTTGTTAATGAAATTGTTTATGGTCAATAATAGAAAATCTGGGATCCCTGGGTGGCTCAGCGGTTTGGCACCTGCCTTTGGCCCAGGGCGCGATCCTGGAGTCCCAGGATGGATTCCTGCGTCGGGCTCCTGGCATGGAGCCTGCTTCTCCTTCCTCCTGTGTCTCTGCCTCTCTCTTTCTCTATCATGAGTAAATAAATACATTCATACATACATACATAAATCTTTAAAAAAAATAGTAGAAAATCATGGTCTATCAGTTAGAGCCATGTTCTAAGCTGAGAGCACACCTGAATTATGTGTTATTTTGTCTTGTTTTTTTTTCTTTTCAATATATAGAGTAGTTTATGATAGAGCTAGCTATAGCATGTTCCTTTACAGCCAAAAGCAATTCAAACAATGGTGGTGAAGAGGGAGAGGAAAACAGAAACTGACAAAGGTCAAATGAGAACAGTGATGTGCTCTGTTATCTATTGATGTGTGAGATTATCCAACCTTGGCATATCACTTTTCAAATTACGATGAGCTCAGTACTTTTTTTAAAAATTTATTTTTTTTAGATTTTATTTATTTTTTCATGAGAGACCGAGAGAGAGGGAGAGGCAGAGACACAAGCAGAGGGAGAAGCAGGCTCCATGCAGGGAGGCCGATGTGGGACTCGATCCTGGATCTCCAGGATCACACCCTGGGCTGAAGGCGGCGCTAAACTGCTGAGCTACCCGGGCTGCCCTTTAATTTTTTTTTTTTAAGATTTTATTTATTTACTCATGAGAGACAAACAGAGAGAGGCAGAGACACAGGCAGAGGGAGAAGCAGGCTCCAAGCAGGGACCCCGATGTGGGACTCCATCCCAGGACCTCAGGATCACAACCCAAGCTAAAGGCAGACACTCAACCACTGAGCCACCCAGGTGCCCTGAGCTCAGTACTAAAGCAATATGCTTTCAAAGAGCTATCTGAATATCAGGAAGTGAATTCATGCGGCAGATATTGAAACTTTTTAATGGATAATTCAGGAGTTTTCCTCATCATTTCATTTACTATATTTCTGATATTACATCTCTAAGGAAATCAAGAGTGACTTCTTGTTGATCTTTTTCTCATCACGGGGACTACCTCAGTCTCAACTCTAAATCCAGGGATGAGTCATTTGCTCTTAATTTCTAAAATTCTCCCTTATATAGGCAGAGAAAGAAACTGTAAAATATTAATGGAGCAAAAGTGACATTTGTAAGTAATTTCAGCACTGCTGAAATTTACCTATATGGTTCATATCAACTCGCCAGCAGATTTTCTCCAAAATGGGAAAAAAAAAGTGTGTATTATTTTTCTCTCTTAATTGGAACTCAGGGAGCTTTTATTTTAAACACTCTTAACTTTTCTTTCAAGTGGACCTCCTTAAACTTACTTTACATAACTTTTGAAATAACATTGACAAAATTACATACTAGACAGGTAATCATCAATGCTCTTCCTCTTCCAAATCTTTCCCAAATCATGAAATTACAATGCTTGACTTAATCTGAGTCACCACCAGTGGTTGTAGAGAACTTAGAATTTATAGAGGAACATAAAAAATTATTTTTTTCCTGTGTCAGAGAAACTGCATTGGTACTTGGCAGAAAGGTTGTGCACTTGAGTTTTTTTGGTTTAGAGAAGGAATGGCAATTTGCCAGTGTTCTGTGTTGTCTTTTTTGAAGAAGCCTTTAATAGCCCAGTTGAACTGAAGTAGATAAATGCAGCATTCTTTTCTGGAATTGGATTGGATGTTTCATTGCAAAGAAAAGAAGAAATTAAAAATAACTGGAAAATATTGCCAGAATTAAACTCTAAAGCAATTTCAAGAAGAAAATTTATTGGACCAGGAACCAGACATCTGTACACATTTGAACTAAAACATGGCACTATTTAAGCAGTAGTCATCCTCAAAAGATACTGACATACAGGAGTGCCTGAGTGGCTCAGTTGGTTAACCATCTGACTCTTGATCTCAGAGTATAAGTTGAAGCTCTGCTTTGGGATCCATGCTGGGTGTGGAGCCTACATGAAAAAAAAAAAAAAAAAAGATACTGGATACTGACATAGAATATGATGCCTTCTTATAACTCTTAAATAGTAAATGGTGGTTATACACTGAATGGCACATCGATTAAAATGATTCTTCTAAAAAGAATGGGACCAAACCATGCAATATTGGGTATTTTACACATTATAGAGGATGTGTATCACTTTTATTCAATTAGTTATTAGTTAATATTTATTGAATATGATTTCCAGAGCACTATACTAGCAGTTTTAAGACCAAAACATGTACAACAATATACATGATTAAAGACTGAGTTGCTAAAGCTTAGAACTTTCTATTACAGTGTAATGTACATCAGTGTGAAACAAATAAAAAATCTTAGCATTTTCAAATATCCAGTAAATCACATTAGACATAAAGTGAATAATTTGATGTGTCCTGGGAAATCATGTGGGTACCAGCTCTTTGAATGACATCAGGGTTATGAATAAAGTCATGTTAGATTGAGATTATATGTGTTTAGGTCACAACCATATTCAAAGCAGCCATGCTCATGTTAACCTTTGCCAAATAGAGAATGCACTCTCCCTTTGAAATGATAAAACGTGTCTGGCACAATTTTAAGCACTTTATGATATATTAACTCAATCTTAGCTTTATGTTTATTTTGCAGTAGAGAAAACTGAAGCACAGAGTTTGAGCAGTTTACCTAAGGTCATAGAACTAACAAGTAGCAGGGCCAAGGTTAGAACAGAGGCAGTCTGCTTCCAGAACAAAAACTAGATCAGGCTGTCTTGTGGACACTATTTACTCACCAACACAAATTGAGAATTTTTTTTTTCCAGGGGTGTTGGTTGGTTTGATAGAAACATCTTCAGAAAAATCAGAGCTGCACTGTTAAATTCCCCAGTTACATCACACCTGATGCATCACACCTCAAACTATTGCCTTATTATCCTCTGCTCCTAGAGACCAAGATAATATGCCTAAACTGCTCATAATTATTTCAGTAATTGCCAAATCAAATTTTTTTTCAGAAACTAAAAGTGAAACTTGGAAAAAACAAAATATATTTTACCAAATGTTCTTATTCATCTGTGAACACCAAATAGGTGGAAGGAATTGAACTCCCAATTTAATACAAGAGCTTACCCTTATAGAATACTTCCTATGTGCTAGGCACTTGCTTCAAGTTCTTTGCATGTATAAATATTTGATCCTGGTAACCACCCTTTAAGTTAGCATAAAGTTATTCCTATTATCATTACTATTTACAAATGAGGAAATGTGAGGTCAAGGTTCAGTAACTTGCTCAAGATTTCAGCATTAGAAGCAGGATTTAAATTCAGAGAGTCTGGATTGAGTCCATACTCGGTACAGTAAGGATTTAATATATACATTTTTGCTCATTCATTATTCATTCTTTCATTGTTGTATCATTCAATCACTTAGTAAGTATTTATTGAATACTGCAATGTCAGATATTGCATTATGACCTGAGGAGGTAGCTATTAATAAGGTAATCAAGAGTTCCTGTTCTCACACAGTTTATATTCTAGTGTAAGACAATGAGCAATAAACAGTTCTTATACCTTGTGAAAATTGCCAGAGGGCAAACAGATGTGAAGCAGAGTAACTGCAAGAGGTTAAATCTAGCTAACATGACCAGTGATGATGTCTCTATTTTAGTCATCTGAGGACAAAGTTATTAAAGAGACAGGAAGATAGGTTTCAAGAAAGCAAGATAGATAAAAATAAAATTCTATAGAACACCATTTTAGACATGTCATCAAATATTACACTGTCAACCATTTGAGAACTATGTTGATCAGGGAATAGAAGAGACTACAGTAAAGGTTAGGTTGTAGACAGGTTTGATTTTTCAAAGTTTATTATGAGAAAGTGTAGAGATGTGGTTTAATGTTTTTTTTTTTTTTTTATGAGGTTAGAATGACATCATAGGTGATATAACAAATCATGGGTACTTGAGTTTTAGGTGAAGGGGAGGAAGTCTCTACATTTGCAGCTAAAATTGTAAACTGGTTAATAGATGGGGCTGAAGTTAATTAAACAAAGTTAGAGGCCCTTGGAGAACATAATCAAGACTTTTAATTTAATGTCAAGTCATTTGAGAACACTAGTGAGTTTTTTTAGATCCAATCAACAATTGTTTATTTAACACCCGCTGTAATATAGAGTCTTTAGGAGTCTCTGGATATCCACCTTTGTCCCCTTCCAGTTGCGTTTATTTTTCCTACTGTAGACACAGTTATTTTTTTAAAGGAAAAATTTGATCACATTCCTCCCAGATGTAAAACTCTTCATAGGCTTTTCATTTTCCTCAGGTTACAATAAACAAACTCTGAGCATGACCATTGCCTCTTGGGGGATTTAGTCAAAATTTACCAGTCTTTCTTATCCCTTCTCACTTTGTCCAGGGCTCTCTCACCAAACCCTCCCTCCTCCCCCATCCCCCAACCCCCTAAACCCGGGCTTCTTCCTTTTTGCTGGTTCACATTTGCTGAATCCTCTGCCTGGATTATTTTTCTATGTGTCATCCCTCTCCCCAACACACATACGTTTGCGTATATGCATGCACACACACCCACATGCCTTATTTCAACTAGCTAATTTCTACTCAATAAGGTAGAATGTTTAATATCTTTCTCACTGACAGTGTCTATAAGGGCAGGATTGTGTCTGCTTTGTTCACGATCACATTCCCAGCGCATATTATATGGTTTCTGATACACACTAGGTCCTTAATAATATGTGTTAAAAAAATAATAATATGTGTTAAATAAACAACAAAATAAAATATCTAACAGTTCTTTTGGAAATGTAAATACCAAATGGTCCCACAAAGCTAAACATGGAACCCGTCTATATTAATGAATAAAGGTGGAATAATTTGAGACAGTAGAACACTCAGTGCTAAGTATTATGGTGCCAATTTCTAGTCTGGCAAGGTTGTCAAAAATGACAGTGCATAATAAGGGAGTAAATAGTAAATATAAGGGACTTGACAAAGTTCAGCTAAGATTATAAATTTGGTCTGTAAAATCATGATAACTTATATATTGATACTAGGGAAATGGAAGTACCAAAATAATTCTCCAGTCCAGGTTGATTTGTCTGTAAATGTGGGAGAAAATACGGCTTAATTTTCAAGCATATGATTCAAATTCCGGCTCATGAACTGGGCAAATAATTCACCCATTCTGAAATTTAGATCCCTTGTAGCAACATGGTATTTACACATATTTGATGTAGTAATTTAGGGGTTAAATGAAGTAACTTATGTAAAGTAACTTGCAGAGTTCTTTGCACAGAGTGGATTCCAAAAAAGTATTGTGTTACCTCCCTTCCATCACCTCCTTTGTGTGTAGGAAGGATTGCACTAGAAAGACACAGAAGACAAGAAACATCCAGATTTAACAATACCGGTGTATTTGTTTCCTAGGGCTGCTAGAACAAGGTACCACAAACTGGATGTCTTAAGTAAATGGAATTTTTTTTCTCTTACAGTTCTAGAGAGTAGAAGGATGAAAACAGGGCAGGCCAGGTGGCTCAGCGGTTTAGCACTGCCTTCAGCCCAGGGCATGATCCTGGAGTCCTGGGATCGAGTCCTGCTCGGGCTCCCTGCATGGAGCCTGCTTCTCCCTCTGCCTGTGTCTCTGCCTCTCTCTCTCTCTCTCTCTCTGTGTGTGTGTGTCTATCATGAATAAATAAATAAAATATTAAAAAAAAAGAAGGATGAAATCAGTGTATTGATAGGGCCATCTGTCCCTGAAGGCTGTAGATGAGGATCCTCTCTTGCCTCATCCTAGCTAATGGTGGTAGCCAGAAATCTTTGGCATTCCAGTCTCTGTCCTTGTCGCATGTCTTTGCTGTGTGTCTATATCTGTCTTTTCTCTTTTTATAAGGACAGCAGTCATAGTGTTTAAGGGCCTACCTTAATTCAATATGATCTCAGATTAACTTGTTACATCTGTAACAATCTTATTTCCAAATAAAATTCTAAGGTTCTAAAAAAGACATAGATTTTAACTCATACAATGAGTATTAAATGACAGGGCTCTCCACTGAGATGTTGGCTGAAAGAATGGAAAGATACTGGGCAAATTTTAGATTTATTTTAGCTAACAAATCAGTAGAAATGGATGAAGATTGAAAACAGAATTGTTGATGGGGCACCTGGGTGGCTCAGTGGTTGAGTGTCTGTCTTTGTCTCAGGTCTTGATCCGAGGGTCCTGGGATCGAGTCCCACATCTGGCTTCCCAAAGGGAGCCTGCCTCTCCCTCTGCCTATGCTTCTGCTTCTCTCTCTGTATATCTCATGAATAAATAAATAAAAAATATATTTTTAAAGAAAACAATTGTTGAAAGCTGTTTATGATTTAATTTTCTGTAGTACTTTGTCTTTGAGAGTCGAAAGAAAAACAAATGCAAAGCAGTTTCTTTCAGTATTTTTTTTTCCTTCATATTATAGTCAGAATTACATAGTTCAACTGTGGAAAGCATCTTGGAGCCTGTTTAGATCTTATTTTCTAGCACTCTGACCCATGATTGCTTCTATTTTAATGCCTATTTGCAATTTTACAGTGGAGAGTTACCCTAGGGAAGACTGTTTGGAGACTTATTCCCTCCGAGAGGAAACCAGTTTTTTATATGTTATTTAGTAAATATTTATTTTTTATCCAGAAGAGGTGCTTATCCAGGGCATATAAAGTTGGGAATTATGACACAAATCAGACTTGAAGTCAAAAGAATCAAGGAAATTACTTAGGTGGAGATTGCAGAAAATTTATTCAAAGAGAAATTTATTCAGAATCCAAATCTATGGGGATCCCTGGGAGACTCAGCGGTTTAGTGCCTGCCTTTGGCCCGGGACGTGATCCTGGAGACCCAGGATCGAGTCCCACATCGGGCTCCCTGCATGGAGTCTGCTTCTCCCTCTGCCTGTGTCTCTGCCTCTCTCTCTCTGTGTCTACCATGAATAAACAACAACAAAAAATCTTAAAAAAAAAAAAAGAATCCAAATCTATAAAATTGATGAACAGAGAATTGCTCTTATGAGGTAGAGGTGAGAGACAGGGACCTTCCATGACCCCGAGGTGATCCCCCCAGTTCCACAGTTCCAAGGACACAGTTTACAAAACTGTAGGTGAAGGTAAAGAGCAGAGAATAGGACAGAATTTAGCTCACAGCACCCATGTGGTCTTGGGAAAATAGCATAATATTTCTGAATATCATATCCCTCATTACTAATAATTTGCAAGCCCTAGTCTTTTAAACTCTGCAACTGACTTATGTAGGTCATTCTGAGCATGTTCTACAGATGGTGATAGTCATGGGTTCCTTGTTGATATAAATATGTTATTTTTCTTTAAAATAATAAATTAGTCTGTTATAAGCATGATGATCAAAAATAAATTTACAAGCAAACAAAAGTGAAATGATACATATGTGGCATCTCTACATTTCACTAACTTTTGATCTCTGTTCTACATCAAGATTAATTAAGATGTTATCCTCTGAAGCATAAGTCTCCTAAGGATTTCCCAATGGCAGGTTCTCTGTATCTTCCTATTACCTTTCTCATACCTCTGCAATATTTATTACAATTACCTTTTACGTTGATAATAGTACCCCCTTCAAGGTCTAAGTTCAGGAAAATGCTTTTCAAAATTCCTATTGTTACTCTAAACTAACTAAACTTTTTCTCAAAAATTTGAGTTACACTTTTCCGTCCTAGGCTTCTTTTCTAGTGAGTCTTTTCTTTAGTGGTAACCATTCTGTGTAGAGCAGTGTTTTACTTGCAAATTATCATCAAGTGCTTTTATAAACAGGTTGAAGTACTGGAAGGAAGATGTTTGAAGAGGCAGGCAACAATTTATAGCAGGAAATCGAAACAAAAATTTTCCTTGCTTCATCTCTTTTCAGCTATATTTTGAAAAACTTTTTTTGTGTATTATCTGTTTTGAGTTCCCTGAAGGTGTATTAGCCAATCAACCTCTTGTAAATGGCTTTTTGTTACATGATGATGAACCAGGGCCTAACTTTTTGGTCATATTTTCTCCTCCATCTGAAATGCTCTTATGTCCATGATTACCCTTCAGAACTGGACAAATTTTACTCGCTCTTTAAAATATATTTTATCCATCTCCTTTTATAGGAGTCTTCTCTAAGTGGCCTAGTTGATGTTGCTCAGTACTCTCATATTTTTCTCATGATAGGGACGATACTGAAGGTATAGGTTTTGGGGTTAGAGGACAGAGGCTGGAATCCTGGCTCAACTCTGAACTAGTTTGTGTGAGCTCAGACAAGTTACTATGTCTTTTAAGCCTCAACTGCTTTATCTGCTCATTGAGATACATAATTTAACTCCTAAATTTAAGTAATAAAATTAGGCATATAAAACACATTTTTCTTCAAATGTTATAATAGAATTCAAGTGTGTTTCTTGACTGAACAGGACTATATTATGTTCTTAAAAAGTCTTAGTAAATATAAGACTTGAATCAAACAAATGATTGTGATATACATATCAGATGAGTCTAGTAGTCATGATGCTCACATTCATAAAGGGTTTTTTAAATTTTTGATGGCCTTTAAATTTTGCCAAATAGGAATATTTCTCATCTAATGGGGATGACCTATTCAAGTGATATGGATTATTAGAAGCATGAAATTTAACAAATAAGTATTTCATGAATATATTAATATAGTATGGTGTGAGAAAGCTCTGAAGTCAGACTCCTGGGTTCAAATCTCAGTTCTGTCACATTATAGCTGTGTTATTTAGACAAATTCTTTATTTCTCTTTAACAGTTTTCTCTTTTATAAAATGGGCATAATTATAGACCTAATCATAAATTAATAAAACAAATAACATTTTTGAGGACTAAGAGAGTTATAAGTATTTATAGTATTTCCTGGAATAGAGTAAGCATTGAGTACCTATTTGCAATTATAACTATATGCCAGGCACTTTGCTAGGTGCAGGGGATTCTGTGATGAACCTTGGGGAGATAGGCATTGAGCATATAACAAATAGAATATATAATTCCAAATTGTGATCATGCCAAAAGAATAATAATAGGTGTTATGAAGCAATGTAACAAAAAGGAATAGAATGAGGGAAGAAATAAGGATACAGGTAAGCATTCTTACCATGGGAAAATACTTTGGCATCTAAGGAATAACTTATTTTTCCTCAATATTATAATATATTTTAAAAATAAATAATTGAAACAATAAATTATACCACTTATTTTTATTCTCACAAATAACCCTTGCATAATTTTGATTTTTTCACATATGTGATTGTACATATACAGCTTCTCAGAAAAGGAATAAACATTGTCTATTTTTATAGCTTATCAACTAAGAGTATGCCAACCTCCACCACCTGTGCCCAATGCTGAAATTTTGACAGAAGATGATGAATTTGAAATAGGTAAAGTCTAATATATTCTTTTTTTTAAAAGTAAACTCAATAGAGATATTTGCTTAAAAAGGAATAAAAAGATAGTAGCAACCTACCTTAGACCCTCTTTCTCTGGATTGTTGGGAGTTGTTTGGAGTTTTTAAGAATGGACAGCAGTGAAAAGATCAAAAGGAAGTATAGGCAAAAGCAAGAATGCTGTATCTCTAAGATGATTCCAACTGGAAAACCAGTATGGGAATTTGAACCATATAACTGTATGGCAGTTTCTTCCAAATTCTTATTTTGTTGCCTCTGACAACACTAATGTTATTTGAATTCATGCTTCAGCCTACAACATACAATGTAGAATATATACAGTGTACTAGAAGATATGCTTTATTCGCACATCCTTGAAAACAAATGGTGGATTATGCTCAATTTGATAATAAAGTCCTTTTGAAACTAGGGTAGAAATTCAATAATGTCTCACATTTTGAAAAGTGGTGTAACAAAAGAATGTTGCCATCATAAACTCTTATCATTATGATATTAATTTTGGCTGAGAAACTTAGAAAATATTAATGCCTACTGTAAATTTAATTTTAATATAAAATCAATAACTTTGAATCCTTTTAACTGCTTGATATATTTTTAATGAATACCTTTATTATACCAACTAGATTGTTTCCTTATTACTATTGCTTATATATAACTGGTGCACACTAGATCTAACTTACTTTTGGCTTCAGTTCTGATTGGTCAGTGTCTATGAGGTGGCTATATTTCAGTATTTTGAATATTATTCCTGCTGACAACTAATAGAATTTTATACTGATTGAAAAATCACTGAAAGAAAAAAAATGTTCTACAATATTTACAGATTTTACAGTTGAAACATCTGTTCATTTTTACCATTACCTTGTTGGCTATCTGAAGCTCCTTTCTGTCTTTTTCTTTTCTTTTTTTTAATAGGTGACATTATTAGGTATCAGTGTCTTCCAGGATTTACTTTGGTCGGCAATGCAATTCTGACATGCAGATTAGGAGAACGACTCCAGATGGATGGAGCACCTCCAGTTTGTCAAGGTACCAATTCTTTTTTTTTTTTTTTAAGGTACCAATTCTTATGATTATTTACCTTTAAGTATTTGTTTTATGTTTGATTTAATACTGGCAAAATTGAGAAAAGTGTTTTACACAAATATTAAATATTTAACTGGCCATAATGTTAAAGGTCATACAACTCATGTGGTATCTTTTATTACATTATTTCTTGGATTCACCTTTAAAAATTATTTTTTCTTCCAATGTTTACTTTTTTTTTTTTAGTTTACCCCAAAGTCAGTTCAATGTATTTAAATTAATTTTGCTGTGAGGGTGGAAATGGAGATGGAAAATAAGAGAAATCACCTTTAAATAAAAGCTCCACTGTTGATTGCCTTTACTTGAAATAATTTTTGTTCTAATCCATAAATTCATTAAACTTTAATGGAGCACCTGTTAAGTATGAAGGTTTGAGTAAAAAACAAACAAACAAACAAAAAACAAGCTATAAATGACCCTACTATGAAGGTAATATGACTTACGGAATATGACAGCCATACAGGTGGTAGCAATAGAGTGTTTAGGAAACAGTCCAGGGGGCTATCAAATCATGTCATGTTTAGCTGTTTGTGGGGCAGGCAAAGCTTGACAGAAGCATTGCTCCCTGAGTCTTGGTTCCATATGGTAAGTGAGACTTTGATAGAACAAAGATAGACAAATGGTACAAATGACAGATGAATATACAAAGACAAAGAAGTGAAAAAGAAAGTATAGACTTCAAGGAATTCACCATGGGATTACAAAGCAAGACCCTCATGGACCAAAACTAGAGTTTTGATGTTCAGATCATGTGTTGTTAATTTGTATTATTCACTTGGGCCCAGAACAGTGTCTACCAGATCTTTACTAGTTATAAATACTGATTAGTTTGAATAAAATTGAATTGAAGTTGATATTCCCTCCCCAAATATTCTTGGGTAATGTCCTTCATTGGAATTTATATTCATGAGAAATGGGAATCTGTTTCCTGTGCTGTACCTTAGCTGTTAAACTAAACATAAAATAAAAATATTGTTTATTATTCCAAACATGATATAAGTAGGAATTAACATTTAATTTTCTACCTCATTGGAATCCTTACAATAAAATGGAAGGATTTTCACAAGGGGCTTTACAGAAAGACATGTTTGGAAGTAAAAAAAACAATACCAATATGAAAATTTTCCTTGCTCTAAAGTCAATAACTTTAGAACATCATGAGGTTGTTTGGATTTTCTGAAGTTTATCATCTGTAATCCTTATATTTAAATGTCATTCATTCAATTTCCTCTTTACCTTTTAGCCACTTAGGATTATGTAGGATATATATTCAGACATCTAGACATGTGAAAGTGGAGGATAGAATTTTAGCCTTTTGGGAAATTTTACGTGGAAAAATAACTTAGGCAGACACAGGGATGTGTGAACAACCTGTTACATGTTTGGACTTCTTTGATTCCAATATATAAATACATTGTGAGCTCTTGGAGGGCAACACTTAATTTTTTTGGTATCTGGATCCCAATTTAATAAATTTCTAATTTAAAACAATCCAGATAACTAAACCATTAAATAATCTCTCATCTCTCAGATTTTCAATATTTTGTTTCTAAAGTCAGATTTTCCTATAGATAAATAATAGCATCTCTTCCTATTTATGTAGTATGGAGAATACAAAAAAAAAAAAAACAAACTAATTTTATCTCATAATGGCACTTGTATACAAGCTAAAAAGTAATAAATCATCCCTAGAATTAGCTTACAGTGTTTCTATATAAATTAATTGACCAGGCACTCTAAGCCAAAACTCTGACTTGACATTTTTTTTCTTTAATTCACAAGCTTGATAAAATAGTCATTCTTTTTGGATCTGTCAGAATTAATTAGTCCATTTTAAATTATTTACTATTATTTCACTTTTCCTAAAAGGGGCTGCATCAATTTTTTTATTCTTCTCTTTATCCTTTTAGTTTTCTGTATCATGCTTAAAATATGAGAAGCAATTCTAAATGTGTTGTTCTTTAAAGAGTTTGATATAAATGGAGTAAAATGGGTGGTATATTTGATGGTTAAAATTGTGGGGCTCATCCAGCTGAACCTGTGATACTTTGTGCATTTTATACTTTCTGAGCATCAATTCCCTCATATGTATAATGGGGGTAAAAATTGTACACACTTTCTAAAGTTGTTGTGACAAGCGACATAATGCACAAAAGGTGCTTCACAGTGTCTTAACATGTAGTCACAATAAATATTTCTCTTATTCTTCATAGTTATTGGACTTCTTGATATGTATCGGATAGTAGGAAAATAGCTTGTGTATTTATAGTATATCATATTGAATCATATCAATTTTTCAAAAGTAATACAGAATATTTTGCTCAGTTTGGAATATCGGGTCCAAAAAAAAAAAAAAAAAGGAATATCAGGTCCAACACATTAAATAACACATGGCATTTGCTTTTCAATAACCAAAGCCTAGAAAGGGAGACCAAAAAAAAAAATATAAGGAAATATCCACAAAATTGCTAACTGCAATAATAGAAGCATCCATTACGGAGACACCAAGAAAGAAATCAACAATTCTGCTCAGGTTGATGAAGGAGAGGTTCAGGCAATATTTCACAAAAGACAAGACACTTCATCTAGCATTAAAATGCACTAACATTTCAAATGCAGCAGATGAAAGAAGAATGTTTGAAACAGAAGCACAAAGGAATGTACAGAGTTCATAAAGCTGTAAGTAGTTCCTCAATATGTTCAGAGCATTTCATTTCAGTGGACGGGCAGCAGGAAACAGAGTTGGGGAGGAGGCAAGGACTGAACTTGGAAGGCTGTGTCAAATTATGGAGTTGCTAAATGGTTTTAGTGATAAAGTAATGAGCTTAGTCACCCAAAAAGATACTTAGCTAAGCATTCCAGAAATATTAAATAGCTGGGCACACACTAAGTAAACTCTTCCTTAAAACTTAACTTCAATTTCTCATATGGTTATAGATGTCTATCATTTCACTATTCTAAAGCTATATAATCATGATTGTTCTTCTTATGTGACTCAAATTTTCCATTCTATTTCCAGCTGTCAAGGTAATTTTTTTATTTATTAGTTTGTCATTTTGTGAAAAACAATGGTTAAGTTTCTCTTTTTAGACTAAGAATGACCTGCTACCATTTACTTATTTATTTTTGAAAAATCATCAAATCATATCCAAGTAGCAAATATTTCATATTGAAGTTCAAGAAACAGAAGTAAAAGCCCAAAAATTTAAAAAGAAAACAACTCTAATATGTTTTAGCTTTACTATATTCTATATTTTGTGCTGCATTTTTACTATATTTAACTATGCTATATTCTATAGTCAATTTCCAAATATCAATATTGGTTATGGTGGCTATAATTTTTGAATTATTTCTTTTCAAATTGTTAACTTCATCAAAGAGCAATTATATGTTGCCATAATCTACTAGTTTACTTATTCTTTTCCATCCTTATACTACATGGAGACTTTATAACTCAAAATATTTCATTGTCCTTCCATCTAGGAAATGATGAATATATAAATCTTTCATCTAGTCATCTATATTCCAGCAACTATATTTGGTGTTTCCAAGCCTAGCTCATTTGCACAAAGAACTGAATGATAATCGGTAACCTAAAATTGTTTTAAATCTTCAATGGCTTGCCCACATTTCTGAGATGAGGAGTAGCCTTGCCTGGAATGAATACTCTTAAGAAGTACAGTTTCTTGTCTGGCCCTACATACCTGAGTGAGTTAAAGTTTGAGGAGAGAAAAGAGTGAGTAAAAAAAAAATAAATAAATAAGGAAGGAAAAGGACAGAAAAAGACATACACAGGAGAGGCAGGGAGAGAGGACATAACTAGAAAGGAAAAGTAGGGAAAGAGTATAAAGAAATTGAAGGAGATAAATGTCTTAGCTTTTAATTAGCTATGTATTTATTATACAGAAAAGTAATGCATCTACCATATAATTAAAAAAAAGGAAATCAGTACCATAATTTTTGGGTCATTCCTCCATTTTCTGAACTGCAAGCTTAATAGAAATTATCTCTTCTAACACATAATTCAAGGTATTGTCTCCCTTATACTTATTAAACCTGAAAGCAGAGTACCAGGTGTTTGAAATGCAGTTTTCACTTAGGTCTAAAACACTGGCATTATTTAATGATATCTTTCTTTGATAGTGCTCTGCCCTGCCAATGAATTACGGCTAGATTCTACAGGAGTCATATTAAGCCCTGGATATCCTGACAGTTACCCAAATCTTCAAATGTGTGCCTGGAGCATTTCAGTAGAAAAAGGATATAATATCAGCATGTTTGTAGAATTCTTCCAGACAGAAAAGGAATTTGATGTTCTTCAGGTGTATGATGGTAACCATGGTTTATTTTTATGCATATTCATAAATTCAGTTCAGATACTCTAGTTATACATGCAGACCTTCAGTGTAAACAACTGCTTATATGATTTTATTTTCTCTTATAGTTATTTTTAGAAGTATCCACATCCTGTTTCTCTACATACCATGTGAAAACTGTGGTTTGCACATTATTTTACAAATTGTAGATACCTCAGCTGTGGAATTAATTGTTTAAAACAAAGATACTGTGTTTTAAGTTACTGTTGATGAAATAAATTGGTTTTGGGGCAATGTCACTATGTATAATACTATTCTAAGTTTATAAAATATTAAAGATAAATTGGAACATAATTATTCAGTTATGCCTAATCTGTATAATTTTCTTTTCAAAGGACCAAATATTCAAAGTCCAGTGCTTATTTCCCTCAGCGGCGATTATTCATCTGCTTTTAATATAACAAGCAATGGTCATGAAGTATTTCTCCAGTGGTCAGCAGATCATGGTAATAACAAAAAAGGCTTCCGGATAAGATATATAGGTATGTGATACTTCCAACTTCAGTACACATCCTACCTACATCCTCACTGTGGTTGTGGCTACAGAACATAAACACAGATACTGTTCAATTAGACATGAATCTAAATCAGTTCCTCCACTGAAGTTTCTTGAGCAATTTATATAAACTCTGTCTCAGTGTCTCCACTGTCATGATAATTGTACATCTCTCTTGGGATTTTGGAAATGATTAAAATCACTTAGGTATTGATGACTTCTATATGTTGGTTATTAGTTAAACTGGTATCTTCAATGTTTTTTTCTTCAATAGATTTGTTTCCCTTGAATTCCAACAAATAATAACATTGTCACTCAATTGTGTGTATCTGACCTACTTAATAAGTTGTTTATAAGGTCAAACAAAAGATAAACATACAATGGTAAAAATCGTTGTTTTATTAGTGTCCATCTATTCATGATACTTGATAAATAAGTCTAATATCCAAAGGGAAATGACCGGACATCATTAAAAACCTTTAGTTTTGAAAAAGAATTGTTTTGTCATTACTTCTTTTCACTGAGTGAATATATATATAAATGTATATAAATAGTTCTTCAAGGTTCAAAGATTATATTCCTTTTTTTTTAAATTTTACTTTTCCTAAATCATGTCAGAGGCATGGGTATGTGCTTGTAAAAGAATATTTCAGAACTAATCAGGTGTCTCTTTCTATACAGTGCTCAGACCAAGTCTCCCCCAGCCATGGGTCATTGCTAATCAGTTCAGCTGAAAATTACTTTTATAAATATTTTATAAACAATTCTAGCCAAACAATTCTAGGCATAGGGTTCAATACATTTTGAATTTTAGTTCCTAAAATAAACTTCCATATTTACTAATTTATATAAATTTGCATTTATATCATATGCAAATAAAACACCTGTTGTCTATTTACTTTGATTTTAAAACTGCAAGATGATAGCTTGATTTTAATTTATTAAGAATTCCTCTTTTACATAGAATTGACTTGTCACTGACATCATGTTACTAATATGTATACAAGTTTTATCCTACAATAGATTTGTATGAAATTTTTAAAAAACTTTTATTAGTCATGCGAAGAAGAAATGTTTTTAAAAATTCAAATATATGCCCCAGTCATTAATTTTTTTTTCATATTTGGATCTATGTTTCTGTCATATGAGCTGTATAAAAGTCTTTTTTATTAAATTTGTGCCCAAAGAGGGAATTTAAAAGTCAGCACATTAAATTGTAGTTTTAATGATTATAATAACTTAAAGGGAAATTATTTAAACCAATTATAAGAATAAATTGTCTACATTATAGACATAACCTTTATTTATGTTGATATTCATGATAAATTTTGAAAACACCACTTTAACCCCAAGAATAACTTGACAGATTGTATATTTTCCCTTTAGAAATAACACGTTATGACATATACATTCCAAACCCAATCTTTTTCTTACTAGTTACCCCTAAAGTCTTATTTTTCTCAGATGAATACATTGAAGTTTCAAAGGGCAAATGGATCCTGCCAGGCTGAATAGTCTTAAAAGTACATATATATGAAAAGCCATTTGACATTATCTTTTGACATTTCAGACTTCAGAAGATGAAGAAAGTTTTATTTTATTGACATTTTTATCACCATATGTAAGCACTCTTGACAGCATGGAAACTCTTTAATAAACTGGGAAAGAGGATTATGGAATGTGTGTGTGGTGGTCTATCTATTTACACATTAGCCAAAATAAAATGTGTGACCTAACATGATCTAGGTGTCTGGAAATCACTTCAAAGTTACATGTAAACAACATGTTCTAAAATATTACTACCAAGATTGTGGCATTTGGGTCCTCTGATGATGAGGAGTACAGCCTCCAAAATTCACTGAAGTATTTGTAGAGCTTTTGAACCACCGGGATGTTAAGGAAAAAATATGTATATTTTAATACAGAAGACTTCTGTGATGATAAGAAGCTCAGAGTTAGTTTTGTTTTGTTTGTTTTTTTAAAGATTTTATTTATTTATTCATGAGAGACATGGAGAGAGCGAGAGGCACAGACATAGGCAGAGGGAGAAACAGGCTCCATTCAGGGAGCCGGGACTGGGACTCGAACCCCGGTCTCCAGGATCACACCCCGGGCTGCAGGGGGGCGCCAAACCTCTGTGCCATCGGGGCTGCCCTCAGAGTTAGTTTTGTCTCCCAAAAGTTTGTCAACAGATTGCCAAGAGAATAGAAAATTGTATGATGTTCATAGGACATAAAATTCACCTGAGTGGCAATTGGCCTATTTTACTTTTGCTTTATTTATTTATTTATTTATTTATTTATTTATTTATTTATTTATGATAAACAGAGAGGTGCAAAAACATAGGCAGAGGGAGATGAGGTTCCCTGTGGAAAGCCTGATGTGAGACTCGATTCCAGGACCCTGGAATGATGACCTGAGCCAAAGGCAGACGCTCAACCTCTGAGCCACCCACACGTCCCCACAATTAGCCTATTCTAAATACTAGTATTCACTTGTAGTTTTTTACAACGCTGGATTATAAAGAATTTCTGATTCATTAATTATACAGTGATTCTTCTGTCTTTTGAAAAGCTTTCTACTGTAGCACACCAGAATCTCCGCCTCATGGATACATTATCAGTCAGACAGGTGGACAGCTGAACAGTGTGGTCCGCTGGGCCTGTGACCGAGGGTTCCGACTTGTGGGGAAAAGCAGTGCCGTGTGCAGAAAGTCTCCCTACGGGTATCATGCATGGGATGCGCCGGTCCCTGCTTGTCAAGGTGAAGTATACTATCCCCCAAATGGATACACACATTAATAAAAGATAAACCCCGTTTAACTTTTTCATTTTGGTCATTGAAACTTCTAAAAATATGAATATTCAGAAGCATACCATAGATGCCCCTTTTGAAAATAAGACTTAAAAATGCAGAATGATAAATTTGAGAATAGTGAGACATGTTATTTTATTATTCTTCATTTGTTGTGATTAATGCCTTGACTCTAACCACTCATACACCTGTACATACTTTAAAATTTATTATTATTATTAATTATTTTTGAGAGAGAGAGATCATGCATGCATGAGCAAGTGGGGTGGGGAGGGGCAGAGGGAGAGAGAGAATCTTAAGGGGTGTTTAAGCCCAGCACAGAGCCCCACGTGGAGCTTAATATTACAACCCTAAAATCATGACCTGAGCCACAAGCAAGAGTCTGACACTTAACTGACTGAGCCACCCAGGAGCCCCCACCTGTACACCCTTAACTCACACATCTACCATTCCCATTACTTTGTTGTCAAAAAATAATTGATCCAGAGCTGGAGATTGCATTAGTGTGGAGTCTGCAGAGAGAAAGAGAGGATTAACGGGCAGGGTCACTGACCTCCTTCTGAGCATGCAAAAAATGTGTTCTCAGAGCAACAAATTTAAAAGAGGAGAATGTAGCCAGGCACCATGTTACATTTTTCTTCACTGTTTAGCTAACTTAACAGAGATATGTCTTTCCTTTTCATTTGTGTTTTGTTAACAGCTGAAGCACTTTCTGAGCCTTGTATCCTGTTACAGCAAATAGAATGACAAGCTTCTTATTCAACAAATGGCATATTTTAGATCTTTGAACTAGATCTTGTTTTTAAAAAGTAGTTTAATCTCTTAGCTTGGCAGTCATGAAGAGAAGAGCAACATAAGTTAACAAGGAAGTCTAATGTTATTGGACTGTAAATTTTTTTTAATATTTAGCA
The DNA here is from genome assembly GCF_053574225.1 of Canis aureus. NCBI lineage: Eukaryota > Metazoa > Chordata > Mammalia > Carnivora > Canidae > Canis > Canis aureus. The sequence goes on along the minus strand of NC_135624.1, from coordinate 15,546,195 downwards.
TATCACATTATTTTGTCCATATTAAATTAAATTTATATTTTATTTATTCTTGCCAGCATGTAGAGGTGTATTAAGCAGCAAAAAACCCTCATTTTAAAAAATACAGAATATTCTCAGTTATAAATAATGGGTCTTACCTATAATCTATTTATCAGAAGGAATTTATATAAAACAAATAAAATATAAAATAGATCAATTAAAATTTAAAATTGAACAACAGCAAGTTAAAATAAGCATAGATAATTACCAAACATCTGAAATGGGCTCTTTTACCTATTAAACTGTAATTTTAATTCATGAAAAGATAACTCTCACAGGCATGTATAAATAAATGAGAAATGAAAGAACTATTGTTTCCTCATTTTGTTGATGAAGGAAACATTCATTAATCACTTATTAGAATTCTGTGAAAATTCATAACCTTAGTGGGTTATCAACATTGAAAAAGCTGACTTCATGCTAAATAGATAGATTTTAGAAAACTATCAAAACATCTGCTTTTCTTCGAGTAATGAATAGTATTCACAAATTCTTAGTATTTTCCAGAAGTGGTTTGGAAAAGAATCTTTGATCTTATAATTTCAGAATCATGGGAATTAAAAAAACATATAAACAATAACCTCTAAACTATATATATTAAATAAATATTAAAATGATCTGACTTTGAACTAGTACATTTCAGTTGTGTAATGTGTACATAGATATATAAGATGATATATAAAATAATATTTAAGAAATCTTTAGTAAAAATAATAGCCTATTGGTCAAAATAAAAAAATATCCTTTTTTTAAAAAATGTTTATTTATTCATGAAAGACACACAGAGAGAGAGAAGCAGAGACACAAGCAAAGGGAGAAGCAGGCTCCATGCAGGGAGCCCGATGTGGGACTCCAACCTGGGACTCCAGGAACACACCCTGAATGGAAGGAAGGTAGACACTCAACCGCTGAGCCACCCAGGGATCCCCAAGATGAAAAATATCCTAAACTTCATGAAATTTTGAAACTGCTTTGTATAGTCAGTTGTATAATTTCATTGATTTTTGATGGATGATAAGATATTTACATATGGTGTCATTTTTTTCATTGTTCTCGATTTAAAATAGTTCTATAATTAGAATAGTTAAATCAAAATGCAGTTAAAAAATATTTTCGGCATAGTAAAATGATAATATATTTATGACCCAAGGAGCCGTTTCCAAAATTGATCTTTTATTATCATTGAAACAATTTTAAAAGATTAATTAGTTAATAAAAACCTTTATTGTATGTGACCTATCCGTATTTAAGCCTAGCTAATTACAATGAACTGGTTAAATGTAATTGGAAAGAGCTATTCACATAATGCAAATTTTTGTTGTGTTCCAGGTTTGTTTAAATTCTTCATTTTTAAGCTTTATTTCCTCAGTCTCCTTATACATCCTAACATATATTTACTTGAGCAACAGTTACACAATGTGAGCACAGTAAAAGAAAATTTAGTCTGCTATTTCTAGTTGAGTTTGGGTCGGTGTTTTATCTATTTAACTACACATCACTGATTACCTCTCCTTCAGGGATTGGACCAGTCTCATCCCACTATGCAGTTGGGTATTGTACAGTGTTATGTAGAAAGTTTCTTTGCATTCCCTGCCTCACTTTTAATCTGTGCTATTGAGAGCTCTGTAGAAAAGCCTCTATGACAATCACTCAGTGGTGATGGTTCTTTTAAACTTGATTTGTTTTCTTTCTATAGCTGAGAAGTTAAGATGTAATCTACTCACAGGTATAATTGTCCTATCATTTGAGCATGTTGCCATTTTCTTAGGTCTAAAATATAGCCATTTTATACTAACTACATATATGGAATCTTTTTAAATTTTATTTCTTTTATACTTTGATCTAAGTTCAACCTACACTACTCCAATAATATATAGTTGATTTTTTTGAATCAGTAAATACACAGTCTTTAGTGGGGTTCAGTAGGGAGATGATTTATTACAAATTGAAATTCCCAAAAGTCCTAAGTGGAAATATCAACATTGCTTGAACAGACATCAGGGAACCATTTACATTTGCAACATGATTTTGGAGGCTCTATAATTAAATAGCAGGGATAATAACATAATTATATGAGATTGCTTATATGATTTATTGAGTCAATGTTGCTGCTTTGCTGTTCATAATTTGCAGGTTATCAGATTACAAAAGATCAAAACGCTCACCAGTAAGGAGTCTGCCATTCAATTTTGTGAATTTCATATAGATTTCACTAAGATATTTCACTTCATAGTGAAATTCACATGGATTAATTAAAATCAAACATCTAAATGGTAGGTTTTCTAAAAAAAAAAAATAGAAACAATTTTAGATTTAAATAAAAGGTAACTAGAACACAGGTCTGTAAATACTAAAACCAAACTCACACCTTTCTGTTCTTTATTTCTTTTGATATAAGAAGAATGTAGTTATAAGTCTAGAATATTTTATAGGAAACCTAGAAGACTAGATATTTCAGAATTCAGACATTTTTTGATTTTATGGAATACAGTACATATATCAGATATTACATAATTCCAGCAGGTTCTGGAGCTATACCCACATTCAGATACACTAGTTTTTGTGCAGACATGTGTATAAGTATTTATATATATCTGAATATGATATAAAAGATACAAATAATCTAATTTTAATCAGGGTTTGGCTGCCAACTATATTCATTGAAAGCATGTTTGTTGTTTGTTTTTGGAGACACAAATTGTGTTACTTGTAGAGCAAAGATGGCAAAAAATCAATCTTAGAGTGTATCTGTATAGTCATTTGAATTTATAAGATGTGAAAATGCCTAATATATAATAAATAAAAATTTTTACTGTAATTATCACATTGTGGTAAAACTAATTACATGTAAATCAGATTTAGTATAGATGAAAACCAAGACTTCTAAGACATGTCAATGAATGATTCTTCTAAGACATGCAGAATGATTCAACCTAGGTTTTAAGACAATATGTGCAAGCCCTATACTTAATAAACATGTTGATACACATGATATTCTACGGCTGGTGCCCAACTACATAGAGTTTGGACCAAAGACAAAGCAGTATCCAGCTTCTAGTTAAAGTAAATCTGTGCATCTATGCATTGTATTCCTGGCCAAAGTTCTGATGAGTATAAGTTACCAACACCTTTACAGTCTTTAATAATCCTCCGCCAAATTAATTGACTAAACTTCCTATGTGGTGGCCCAGTTATAGATTAGCCATAGATACACTATATTTACCCAATTTTCATTCTCATATAACCTGTATGAATGCTAATAACAATACACACAACTGACAAGAAACCAAGTAAAAAACCCAGAAATAAAGCATTAATAATGTATGAATTCACCAATCTAAAAACACATTCAATAGGAGTTTGAAATAAATTATTCAAAAAGTTATGGTTTGGGAAGGCTTTTCTGGGAGATATTCTGAAATTGTTTCAGAGGAATTAATAAAATCCCAAACAGTTTTACATGCTTTACAATTTAAGAGACTTATCTACTAAATTAAGAATTTTTCTGTTTCTATGATTTTGTACATGTATTCATTCTAGCAATTTCCTGTGGGATTCCTAAAGCTCCAACAAATGGAGGAATACTCACAACAGACTACTTGGTAGGAACCCGAGTTACCTATTTTTGTAATGATGGATATAGATTATCATCTAAGGAACTTACCACTGCCATATGTCAATCAGATGGAACTTGGAGCAATCATAACAAGACCCCTCGCTGTGTTGGTATGTGTGTTAAGGAAACGGTGTCATCTGTGTATCTATTGGCATCTGTATGATTTAAAATTTTACGTATTGTTCACATTTTATAACTAATCCCTGAAATGAAGTGTGACATCTGAGAGAGAAATGAAGGTTAATTAAGCTGTCTTATACAATGAACAATTAGAAGACAGTATAAGGACTTTTCACTTGTTTTTGGAAACTCCAGAATATTTATTTAAAAATTAAAGTCCATTTATTTTACATAACAAAGTTTTGCTCATTTTGTAAAAAATCATCCATCAGTCAACATGTTGACTGAAAAAATTTAAAGATTTATTATTAATAAAACTATATCCTAGTACATTCAGCTCTGATTTTTATAATGATAAAAGATGTTGCTGAAATGATCCATAACCTTCAACTTTTGTCAGTATTCTTCAGGTTACTTGCATTTAGAACATTCTCATTGCTTTCATTACTACTTTAATAGATAAATGAATATTATGTAATGGTGATAGAAATACTTCTGTTAAAATATTTGGTAGCAAAAGAATTGGAAAATGTTGGTTTAAATAAGGTTTTTAATTTGTCTCTATATTACATTGACTTATTCTCACTTAATACTACCATTTCAACTTAGTTGCTATTTCATTTAAAATGAAAGTTGTTAAATTATGTACAATCTTAACATAGGTGTTTAATAATGCTTCTGTTTATATTATGGTGAACAAATTTTGAATTAGCCAAATTATAACACAGCTCTTGCACAAAAACACCATCTTCATAAAACAGATTTCCTCAAAACATGGTCCTTCCAAAATTTCTAAATTAATGAGAATAGGTTGTTTACATATCTTGCCTATTGTGACCAATGCTGCAATGAACACGAGCATGCAGATATCTCTTCAAGATCCTGATTTCCTTTGGATATATACCCAGATTGGGGTTCCTTAATCATATGATAGTTTTCTTTTTAATTTTTTGAGGATCCTCTATACTGATTCTACAAATATATTCCATAATGGTTGTTCCAGTTTACATTCCCACCAACTTGTACTAGAGTTCCCTTTTTTTACATCCTGTCATTTATTTCTCATAAAAGTTGGGAAGAAAAATTTCAAAAAGAATACTTTTAAGTCAACTTCAAAGAAAAGAGGCAATTTTAACAAATTAATATAATTGGAATGATGTCTTTCTGTATTAAGAAATAAATTTGGATATGATAATCCAAAAAAAAAAGGGGGTGGGGGGAAGAAAAGGAGAGTAGTAGAGGTAAGGCAGTATAAAGATTCTGGGTAAATAAAATAGGTACCCAGACTTTGAAGTGTGAAATAGCAGAACATATTCAAGGAATTACCAGAAATACCATAGAATTGGGGGAATGGAAAAGATTAAAATGGAAAATAAATTTTTAAAAATGCTAAAGCACTTTGTTTGGCACAGTAATGAATGAATTAAGGTAGTGGTGGTATAAAGAAAGGGATAGGTATACAGTTAAGAAGTAGAACAGATAAGAATGATTAATATTTATGTTCTTGGTTTTGTGTAGTTGTTACATGTCCAAGCATCAATTCTTTTACCTTGGAACATGGAAGATGGCGAATTGTGAATGGCTCCCATTATGAATACAAAACTAAGGTAGTTTTCAGCTGTGATCCTGGTTATCATGGACTAGGTCCTGCTTCTATTGAATGTCTTCCTAATGGTACCTGGAGTTGGAGAAATGAAAGACCATATTGCCAAAGTAAGTATCCACTCTGCTAAACTTATTTTATTAGCTATTCTTGATTGAATCGCTTGATCACTTCCTTTCCCAAATACTATTTTTTTTAAAGATTTTATTTATTTATTTGACATACATATACAGAGAGAAAACACAAGCAAGGGGAGTGGCAGGCAGAGGGAGAGGGAGAAGGAAACTCCCAGCAAAGCAGGGAGTGTGATGTGGGACTCAGTCCCAGGATTCTGGGATCATGACCTGAACTGAAGGCAGACGCTTAACTGACTGAGCCACTCAAGTGCCCAAGATAACATTATTAAAAAGGTCATTTTATCCTCATTAAATTTAAAAATTCTTTAACGTTTTTTGAGTAAATGGTCATGAAAAAAGCATAGGCTTTAAATACAGAAATCCTGTGTTAGAATTCAAAGTCTACCATTTACTACAACCTGATAATGCCTATTGTATACTTAACAACTTGCCAGGCACTGCTTTTAGCCCTTTACATGTTTCAGTTCATTTATTGCTCAGTTCTTATCCTATGAAGTAGTTGATATTATTACACTTATTTTATCAAAAGGAAACTGAGCCCCAGGTTTAATCATTTCACACAAGTCACAGAGCCTATAAATGGTGGAGAACTGAGATTCAGTCCAAGCTCTTAATCACTGTATTATGTCATGTTTATTTTCTCTGGTCCCAAATTTCTTAAACTAGAAAATTACAATAATACCTATCTTGTAGTTAATATAAATATTTAATGGTATATTATATTGAAAATATCAGCTAGAACCTGATTCACAGCATGATCTCAATAAATATTTATTGAATCAAATTGCACATATTATTCTATTTCCATGCATTCTTATAATTAAATGACTGATGTCTGATATAGATAAGCTAACTGAGCATAGGATATTCAGATGAAATATATTGAAGCCTCTTTGAACTTCCTTCTCTATATTTATTATTTACTTTGTGCCAAGAAATATGCTAGCCTGAAAATTCATTCTTTCATTTTGTATCCAATACAACTGTATAGCGTTTATGACATAAACACTCATAATCTATAAATAAACTAAAAAGGAATCAGAAGTCAAAATAGGATTATGATTATGATGACTAAGAAGTTCAACACAGCAGACAGTGGCGTAAATGTGATAAGTACACAAGTATCTACTATTATTTTACTTATGAATATTCTATTTTGCAATTTGTTTTTAATATCCATATAAGGGGTTACCATTTTTTATAAGATAATCATATTGATGAATTAAAATCTCAAAAATAGATGTCTAAGCTGTACTTGTGATATTCTAAAATATGGTATCTCTACTTATAAAATTTTTCCCTATTGTTTCACATTTTCTCCTAGAAACCTTCTTTTCCTCTAGCTTCATTGTTCTTCTATTATTTCATTTATACAAGCATGTAGGATAGGGGTATTTCAGGGAGCTAGGAAAAAATTGTCTGCAATAAAATTTTAATTTAATCAGGCTTTCAACAAATGTTTGGTTCTTTTGTGATGATATAGAAGGGTTTAAGGGATGATCTATGATATGAAAGGGTTTAAGGGATACATAAAATGAAGTCCCTGCCTACAGGTAAGAGTTGGGAAAGATAAGGAATCTAAGGATTGCAATTCATTGAGAAAATGGAAAGAATAGCAATTTTGCTGATTCTTCATTTATTCATCTTTTAAATTAAAATAATATAAATAGTGTTATTAATATTAATAATATAGCTATTGGTATCTCTCAAAGGGTTGTTAAGAAATTAGCTCAAAACAATCACTACATTTAAAATTGTAATGCAATGATTTAAAGTTTGCAAATTTTCTTTGTGTAATGACCGCCTAAAGCCTAGATTTGAAAGCCAGAGCTAGAGCCAGCATAAGGCACTGTGGGCTTGTGGCTAAGTATTTGATTCTGGAGCTTGACCACTAAGCTTGTTTAACCTTGTTAAAATTAGTTAACTACCATGTGTTCTTATCCTAGTACATGCAATTCAGATAATGACTGCATCTACCTCATAGTTGTTTTGAGAATACTTAAAGTACTAGTGATAGAATCTGATATAAAATAAGCACTAAATAAACATTATCCACTATTGTTTTTTATTTAAGAAAGACATTTCATTTGTAGCCTTTAAGTATGAAGGAGTCATAAGATCTGGGTTCTAAATGACCTAGTGGCTCAATGTCTTTTTTCAGTTTTTAAAACCTGCAAACAAAATGTTGAAATTAATTCTATCTAATGGTTTTTGTGAAAATCAAATGATATTTTACATGTAAATTTCTTTATAGACTGTGGAGAGCTCAACAAAAATTACTTATAATCACAAACCTACCTCAATATTGCAGGTTTAGTTCCAGATCACCACAGTAAAACTAATATAGCAATAAAGCAAGTCAAATAAATTATGACTTTCCAGTGCATATAGTTATATTTACACTATATTGTAGTTTATATGTGTGCAATAGCATTATGCTTAAAAAAAAAAAAAAACAAGGTCTATACTCTAATTAAAAAATACTTTATTGCTAAAAAGGCTACCCATCATCTGAGCTTTCAGCGAGTGGTAATCACTCATCACAGTGAAAAATATAATGATAATGAAAAAGTCTAAAATATTGTGAGAATTACCAGAATGTTACCGAGAGACACAAAGTGAGCAAATATCGTTGGAAAAATTGCACTCATGGGCTTACTCATCATAGCGTTGTCATAAGCCCTCCATTTGTAAAGGCGTTCTATCTGCCAAGGTGAGGTATTCCTATACTAAGCATTGTTTCAGATTGAAGAGGAAACTTTGTCTCAGGAATGTCAAAATGATTTTCCCATGTCACTTCATAAGGCAAAGAAATATTTGGGGCCAGTGAATTATTTTTTCTCTCATTTTGTGATTTTTTTTCTTTTCCAACAATCTGCTGAGTGACCAGATTGGCTAAGCAAAGATGCAAAAATAGCTTCGTTACATGTTGCTGTCACTCAGAAGGTTTTATGAGAACTCTAAGAGGATCAATTTTAGATTATGTCATCTATTTTCGCAGCATTTTCACATTCATTCAAACATGTTTTATAAGTGTTGATTTCAGTTGTGAATATGTCAGATCATAGAGAATTCAAAATGTTAAATGCATGGTTTTGTTACAAGTGCACATTGACTATGTCTTCAACTGTTTTTATTTTTCTCTTGTTTACAAGTTATTTCCTGTGGAGAACTACCTACACCTCCAAATGGAAATAAGATTGGAACTCAAACTTCGTATGGCTCTACAGCCATCTTTACCTGTGATTCAGGATTCATGCTTGTGGGCTCTGCCGTACGGGAATGTCTCTCTTCAGGTCTTTGGAGTGGATCTGAAACCAGGTGCCTAGGTACAGATTTTTAAATCATTTTAATCAACCATACCCCAACCTTCACCTCTGGAAAGGAGGCAGCCCTTTTTTCATAACAAGAGGTGATCATTTATATTGACTTAGTAAGGATGCTAACCAGAATAAGTTTAACTTTAAAAATGTCTCATGGTAGAAAAGCTATAAACAGATAACTCTTGAAGTTAATAAACTAGTATTTCAAATGAGAATCTTATGTCATTAAGGAGAGACGTTTTCTTCCAGGCATGTGAAAATATAAAAAGTTGAAAACTAATTGCTGAAAATTATATGTCTGCATACTCAGCTGGATTAATCACCATAGCAGTTAATTCATTCTAAACCATAGTCCATTCTCCTTTCACTTATTTGCTTAAGGTAATGATCAAGGAGAAAAACGATTCCCACATTTAAAATCTTTCTCTCTTTTAATTTCATAAGATTTTAACATGTGTAATATTACTTTCTATTAAACTTTTTAAAATATATTTTTTCAAACTTGATTTTAGGCAAAAAGAGTTTTTAATTCATTATATATATAAAAAAAACTATTCAGTTAAAGAAACTGAAGCAGCTAGTTCTTCTTGCCCCTCCTTCTTTATTATTAAAAGAATATTATGATTTATGCTTTATCTTTTTTCAAAGACTTCAGTAATTTTTAAATATTAAAAGAATGATATGATTTATGCTTTGTTTTTCTCCAAAATGACTTCAAGATAGGACAGGAAGTACTGAATTAGACATAATGAAAATTGTTCTAATAATTATTCACTTGTCTGTTGGGAACAAGAAATCATATTTGGTTTACCAATTTAAGAATTTCTGATTATTATGAACAGGGTATTGCTAAATGTGGACAAGTTTTGTCTCTAAATATTTACTATATTTAAGACTATGAGGCAGGGCAAAAGATGTCTATAGCAATTTAGATACATACTCTTTTACTTGTAAGCTTGAATATATTCATGGTAATGCAATCATTATTTGAAACTTAAAAAGTATAGCCAGAGATTTTGATTAAAATCCTTTTATCCTCCCTTAGGCATATTTAATAGATATACTTGGAAGCCTAGCAACAATGGTTTCTTTACAGAGCATGTATATTTGAATAAGCTGTAAGAATATCATATAAAAATGGTACAATATGGAGTCTTTATATTTTTATATAGGGTTAAATACTCAAAATATTTTTAATAGCTTCTAAACTGACTTTGATTATGCAGATTTCAATTACAGATTACTTAGTCTACATATAAACTTAAAAATGTATGTGTAAATTGAATTTGAAATACTATATTTTATGGCTTTATGCCTTGAGCTGTTATTGTATATTGTGTGTTATTTATTGAATATTGCATATAGAGGGTGGTTTTATTCACCTGTTAAGAATCCTGTTTCTGTTTTTTGAAGAGATAGGGCACAAAGGAAGATTTTAAGAAAATGTTACCTCTCAGTCTATGAAGACAACATCATCATCCATTGCAGAGGATGTGGTGTTGACATTCAATATGAAGTACAAAAGATGTGGATAGAGGGAAAGTGCAATTGCCAAATAAGCAAATCATAAAATCTTATGCTTGAACTTGACTTCAAGGATTAATGTAGCCCAGTCATTCTCATGTTTGAAAAAAAATCTTGTCCTTATAGCCATAGACACTTTCAGCTAAGAATGGCCACTAGTAGTGCTTATAATTATTTCTCTAAATAAAGTATATTTATTCCTAATCCCCCAGCATTTTATTATGAGTTTTTTCAGTTGAAATACTTGACAGTGACACTTGACATATGGATGTCTCTATGCCCACCACCTAGGTTCTACAATTAGCATTTTGTCATATTTCCTTATCACATGTCTATCTGTTCTTCCAGGCCTCTAACAATCCATTAATTCATTTTTGGGGATGCATTTAAAAGTAACATACAGAATACAGTGCACTTTTTTGCTAAACATTTCAGTGTGCATATCATTACCAAGAATTGAATATTTCCTTACTCTTCTTGATTCTTTTTTTATACCATGACAAAATGCATATACAATGGAATCTATATCTCATAAACACACAATTAGATGAGTTTTGTCAAATGTGTATAACTGTCTAACTTAAATCACTTTGTAGTTATAGAATATTACTATTACCTTGGAAAGGTTCCTCATGGCCCTGTATAGTCAACCTGCAGCTCCCCCCAACCCTGAGACAATAATTGTTTTTTCACCATATGTTAGTTTTCCCTTTCTAGAAATCCATACGAATGGAATTCTAAATTATATACTGTGTAAGACTTCTTTCATTATCTTTCCATGTTGCTGTGTGTATCACTATTTTTTTTAGTTGCTGAGTAAAATTCCATTATATGAATATGCCACATGTTGGTCAATCCCATATTGATAAACACCTGACCCTTGTCCAGTTTTTGGGCTATTATGAAAAAAGCTGCAATGAATATTCATGGAAAAGTCTTGTTGTGAGCATATGTATTCATTCCTCTTAGAGATTTAGGAGTAAAATTCCCGGAATAGTTCTTGTCTCACATTTTCTCCAGCATGTGGTATAGCCAGTCTTTTAATTTTATCCATTCCATTTGGTGCATAAAGGTATTTTATAGCATTTTAATATGCATTGTCTTGATGATTACTGATATAGTACAGTTTCTTGAGCTTTTTGGCCATTCGTAAATTTTTCTTTGTAAATTGGTGAAGTATCTTTTATACTGAATTGGCTTTTATTATGAACTGTAGGAGTCTGTGTATATCCTGGTTGTAAGACCTTCATTATTATGTGTTTTATAGATATTTTCTTGCAGCTTGTGACTTGCTTATTTATTTCTTCTTTTAATGAGCAGAAATTTAACAATTTTTAAAGTCTATCTTTCCTGGTTATTGCTTTCTTTCTGTGTCTTGTTTACAAAACTTTTACTCAGCCAAAAGTCACAAAGATTTTCTTTCATATTTTCTTCTATAAGCTTTATATTTTTGATGTTACTTTCATATCTATGATTTATCTTTGGTTTATTCTTGTATGTATAATGAACAAAGTAACGTTGAGGTTGTTTTTTTCTGGAAGAGTATCTGGCACCATTTGTTGACTAGGTTTTACAATAAGTCTTGAATTTTGTATGTTATCCCTCAAATTTGTTCTTAATTTTCAAGATGACTTTAGGTACTATATATCTTTTCCAATTTCATGTAAGTTTTAGACTTAGCTTATCAATTTTTATTTTATTTTTTTTTCAATTTTTATTTTTAAAAATATATAGTAAGATTATGACCAGGGTGACATTGAATCCATACATTATTTGAGGAGAATTGACATCTAAGAATGTTGTCTTCCAATTAATAAACATAATATGTATGTTCATTCATTTATTAAGTCCTTTTTTTTTTCTTTGTAATACAATATTTTGTATTTTTAGCATAGAGGTCATGTTTGTCTATTGCTAAAAATGTTTAGTGTGTTTCTAATATTATAAGTGAAATTGTTCATTTTAATTACATTTTCCATTTAATTTAAATTTTCACATCAATTATTTGTTGCTAGTATATAAAAATATAATTATTTGAAATATTTATCTAATATTCTGAAACTTGGCTAAATTATTAGTTTTAGGATTTTCTTAAAATAGGATTTTTCTACATATATATCATCTAAGTTTAGAATAGTTTTAATTTTCTGGTTTCCCAAATTTATGTTTTCTTTCTTCCTTTCTATTAATGTATTGCACTGCAATAGGGCCAACCAAACAATGTTAAATAGAACTGGTGAGAGTGGACCTCCTTGTCTTGTTCCCTATATAGGAAGAAATTAACTATTTCATTGGTAAATATGTTAGCTGGAGGTTTTTCTTAGATTTCTTTTGGCATTCAGGAACTCAGTTCTCAATGATAAGCAATGCTCTGGGCACCAACGGGGTATCCTATGATTCCATTCAGTCTGTCACTATCTACCTGGAGATAGCATCAGATTCCTTAGATTAAAGGTTTAGGTTTTGTTTTTGTTTTTAAGATTTTATTTATTTGAGGGGAACCTGGGTGGCTCATTCAATTAGGCATCTGCCTTCAGTTTGGGTTGTGTTCTTATGGTCCTGAATCAAGCCCCATGTGAGGCTCTCTGCTCAGTGGGAAGTCTGCTTCTCTTTTGCTCTCTCTTAAATGAATGAATTAATGAATGAATGAATGATCTTTTAAAAAATGATTTTATTTATTTGAGAGAGAGTGAGACAGACTATGAGTTGGTAGAGGGCCAGAGGGAGAGGGAGAAGCAGAAACCCCACTCAGAGGGGAGCCTGGGATCATGACTTGAGTCAAAGGCAGATGCTTAACCAATTGAGCCACCCACATGCCCCTAAACATTCAATCTTATAAGACTGCTTTCCATTCCATCTTTTGATGCCAGTCCTAAGCCTATTACCTGTGCTTCCTACTGACTCTAAATCACAGGTTCCTATGACCCAGTCCCTCCTTGGGTTTGATTAATATGCTAAAGTGGCTTGCAGAACTCAGAGAAACATTTTACTTAGATACTGGTATGTTACAAAGGGATATAACTCAGGAACTGCCAGGTGGAAGAGATGCATAGGGCAAGTTATGTGAGAAAGGTGCAGAACTTCCATGCTTTCTTAGGTCCCCACTCTCCTGAATCTTCTTGTATTCACCAACCCAGAAGCTCTCTGAACTACTTTTGGTTTTTATATAGAGGCATCATTGCTTGGGCACAATTGATTAAATCATTGGCCATTGGCAATTAATTCATCTTCTAGTCCTTCTCTTCTCCCCAGAGGTTAAAAGAGTGGGACTTAAAGTTCGAAACCTCTAATCATATGGTTGGCTGGCACTCAGCCTCCATACTTTGGTAAGATTCCTAAAGTCACCTCATTGTAACATAACAAAACACACACACACACACACACACGCACACACACACACTACCATCATTTAGGAAATTCCAAGGGTTTTAAGAACTCTGTGCCAGAAACAGGGACCAAGACCAAATATATATTTCTTCCTATAAATCATAATATTGCAGATGTCTTTATCAGGTTGAAAAGTTCCCTTACATTCTAAATGTATTGTTAGTTTTCATCATGAATCGTTACTGAATTTTGTCAAATGCATTTTCTTCATCTATTGAAATAATCCCATTTGTTTTTTCATTTACTCTGTTTATTTGTCACGATCTCTTTTACTCTGTCATATTATAGTGGTTAATTTATTGTATATTTCTAGATTGGTTTTCTAAAAATTTATGGAGTTCTGCATCTATTTTCATGAAGAACCTTGATTTTTCATGTCTTCCAGGTTTACTATTGGGGCTGTGATTACCTCATAAAACAAATTAGGAAGTAATCCTTTCTTTTTTATTTTCTAAGAGTATGTGTAATTTTTTTTTTAAACTTAAATGTTTGGTTAAAACAGTAAAAAATATTTGAGCCTCAGTGTTTTTTGTGGAAAGGATTTTAAGAATTCAAGTACTTTTGGGGGCGCCTGGGTGGTTCAGTTGTTTAATTGTCTGACTCTTGATCTCAGCGCAGATCTTGATCTCAGGATCATGAGTTCAGGCCCCATGCTGGGCTCCAAACTAGGTGTGGAGCCTACTTAAAAAAAATTTGGGCACACCTGGGTGCCTCAGTAGGTTGACATGGGACTCTTGGTTTTGGTTCAAGTCATAATCTCTGGGACATGGGATCCTTTGGGCTCCAGCTCAGCACGGAGTCGGCCTGACCCTCTCTTGCCCCCTCTGCCCCTCCCTTCCTGCACCCCACACCGCTGCTCATGAGCACATGTGCATGTTCTCCCTATCTCTAAAGTGAATGTATAAAATCTTTATAAAGAAAAGAATTCAAGTACTTTAATAAATAAAGGACTATTCATATTTTCTATTTTATCTTACTTTAGCTTTGGTATAAAATTTTCAAAGTATTTGCCCTTTTTTTCTGAACTGTTAAATATATTGGCATGAAACTGTCCTTCATATTACCTTATTTCTAATTTTTGTAAGCTTCTAGTGGTATTTCATTCCTTTCTGTTATTGGTAATTTTTTGCTCTCTTTTTTTGTGTGTGCTAAGTAGAATTAGCTAGGTAAGCAATTTTGTTGCTATCTTTAAATACTTTTTAGCTTAGGTAATGTCCTCTATTATTTTCTATTTTCTATTTCCTTGATTTCTGTAACTATCTTCAATATATCCTTTCATCTACTTTGGCTTTATTTTCTCTTCTTTATTTTGCTTCTCTTTTTCTTCTTCTTAAGATGGAATCTTAACTCATTGATTGCATAACTTTTTCCTTTCTAATAAAACCATTTAACACTATAAATTTTTTCACTAAACAGTTTTTAGTGCATTCCTTTGATATGTTACATTTTTATTTATACACAGATTGAAATGTTTTCTAACTTCTTTTAGACTCAAGTGTTACTCGAAGTAACACATTCTTTTAACTCCTAAGTATTTGGCATTTTGCTGAGTATCTTGTAGTTGTCTTTATGTCATATTATCATGTTTGCATTATTTGTAGCATGCATGTAAATAAACTTTAAAAGTTTGGTAATGTTATATATGTATATAAATACACAAATAAAACTTAGATCACAATATTAAAAATATTACTTTCTGACCCATTTCAGCGGGTCACTGTGGAATTCCAGAGCTCATTGTGAATGGTCAAGTTATTGGAGAAAATTATGGATACAGAGACACAGTTGTTTATCAATGTAATCCTGGTTTTCGATTGATTGGTTCTTCAGTGAGAATATGTCAACAGGATCACAATTGGTCTGGTCAGCTCCCATCCTGTGTGCGTAAGTAAGCATGGCAGAAGTAATTAGAAGCCTCTGGTCTCATATAATTACCGATATTTTTTTCTTAGGTAAGATATAAACACAAACACACACATAAAACCATCCATAAAACCATTAAAATAGAAGAAAATATTAGAATGTTTGTTATTATTTATGTTTTATCTTAAAGACAAGAAAATAAGTTTAGCTATTCTAGTATTTAATATAAATTTATAGCAGTATTAGGTGTATTTTCCTATATGGAAGGTATATTCTTGACAAATTTTAACTTATAAGGATTTAATTTCTTGAGACCATTGTGCAGCAGCATCAATATTGTCATCATGTAATATTATGAAACTTTTTTTTTATGAAACTTTTTATAGTGGAAAATACTTTGGATAATTTCTTTCTAATAATTATTATGCTATAGCTGTCACATCAAAATCGGATCCTGATGGAGTATAATTAGGGAAGAAAAAACTCATCAGACATGATATGAAGAACTATTGTTCTCATTTCAGTTCCATTACTAATTATATGAGCTAATACAGATCATTTAATCACTCTAGGCCTTA
Source organism: Canis aureus (assembly GCF_053574225.1). Lineage (NCBI taxonomy): Eukaryota > Metazoa > Chordata > Mammalia > Carnivora > Canidae > Canis > Canis aureus. The sequence goes on along the minus strand of NC_135624.1, from coordinate 15,530,005 downwards.
ATTCCCTTATATATAAAGTGAATGGTTAAAGGTATTAATAATTATCATCCCTTTTAGCTTCAAAATCCATCTTATTCTTAAATGCATCAAAAATACATGTACACATCTGATGTAATTATATTTTCTCATAACAGTTTATATGAAATATTTAAAATTTATTTAAAAGTTAGTTTTAAAGCACACTTTTCATTATTTTAAAATTCCTACAAAATTGTGCAATGTTATGTAATTTGGAAATTGTTTCAATAATATCTCTCATTGGTTTATCAAAAATCTATCTGATCTTTCAAGTTAAAAGATCAGATATGAGCTCACATATGAAGAGTAAAGTGGGCTGTAAAATAAAAACTTTATTATTTTTTAAATACAGATGCTCTGTGGTTTCTATGTGTATAGCATAGATTGCCCATTGTACATTTATTATGACTGTAATAATACAAAAGTAATAGAGTTGAATATTGATAATTCTTTTGCTTTGCTTACTCCCTTGATTCTCCACCAACACACTGTGTTTCACATCACAATCTCTCCTATATTGTACCAGAAAGGCATTTATCAATTTGTTTCTTCTTTTTTTCTTCCTCCTGATCATTTCCACCACAATTACTGAGATTTATATTAAAATTGGTGTTAGAAAAAGAGAATAAACACATATGTTGTAACTTTAACATCATATAATCATACTATAGAGCTTTTGGAGCCTTCAAATAAATAATGCATGGGACTTTTAGCATGGATTCAGAGGAAATATTTCATTTACTCTTGACTAATTACATCCATATTTATAGATTTCAATGTCAAATTCTAATTCAAGCAACACATATTTATTGAAGTTCTAGTTCCATGGAAAATACTTCAGGTGTTGAAATTTAATAGAATAATAGACATAGAGTTAACAATATTACTTTTCTAAGATGTGTGTGTGTGTGTGTGTGTGTGCATGCCTGTGTATGCACTCATGTACATGTGGGCATGCACACACACACACACACACACAGACTAATGATTTAAAGTCAGCATAATATGCTTCAGTCTGTTCTAGATTTTTTTCCCTTTCATTTAGATTTAGGCATAGCTAACTAATACCACTGTTTTTCTTGTTGAATAATTGAGACTATAAAAGAAAATTGGCCCTTGGGGTAAAACTGGTTTCTTTATTGATAATTTTAACAAGAATAAGATGCAGTTAAATTTCCAAATGAGTAGGTTGACATTAACAATACAGCTGAAAAATAATTGCTCTTAGGTCATTTCAAATGTACTAAAAGTGACTATGGTTTTTCACTGTGGCCAATTATGAAGCACTATTACTGGAATTGCTCTGATTAATAGAGTGAGATATGCAATAAAACAGAAATACAGAGTGTTTGGGAAAAGCCTAACACTACATAAAATCTAGAATAGAACTATAACCCTAAAAACATTTAAGTATAGATACATTATTTCCAAACAAAATTGTGCAAAATTATCAAGTATCAATTGTGAGAAAATAAACCAGTAAGATTGATGGGTTTAGTGAGTATTAATATTGGTATCTCAAAATAGTAAGGAGAATTCTACTACACCATGCATTATTTTTATTATTTACATTATATAGTCCCATTAACTCTTCACACTTTCCTTAGCAATCTAGTATTCATAAAAATTAACAGCATAAATAATATTAAACTATTTCAAAATTAAATATAAAAAACCTGCCTTTATGGGATTTCAATTCATAAACTCAACTAGAAAAGGAAAATAGGTTCAGTATCATTCCTTTCTGCTACCAACTAGTTAGTTGAACTTCAGTCATTCCCTGATATCTTTGAATTCTAAACTGTTCCCTTGCAATAGTAAAAGTACTTTAAATATATTTTCATGTAAAAGTGGTCTTCTTTTTATGTTGTTTGAAATGATTAGCTGTCAAATGATAGCTGATAACCAAATACTCTGCTTTATGCTTTTCCTCTCCCCACCCCTTGCTATTAGCTGTTAGCTGTGGTCACCCTGGTAGTCCAATTTATGGAAGAACAAGTGGCAATGGATTCAACTTTAATGATGTGGTGACATTCTCTTGCAATATTGGATATGTTATGCAAGGACCAACAAAGGCACAGTGCCAGGCCAACAGACAGTGGAGCCATCCTCCACCAGTGTGCAAAGGTAAACGTCTAATTATATTCCAGCACAGGGCACGGTGGTAATGTGTCTTTCTGTGAACACAGGGGACACCCTTTGAAACAACTCAGGCAGAATAATAGAAGTAGCTTTCAGCTAATAAAAGAAAAGGATTTAATATTGATGTCCTCTCATTAGCTATGCTTTCCTTTTTCCTTAATTTTTATCTTATGTTTTTAAAAGTTAAAATTAGCAGGTTTTATTTGGGGTGGGGGGGCTTTACAAAATCTTAGCATGCAGTGTAATATTGGTTTCTGGAGTAGAATTTAGTGATTCATTACTTATATTCAATACCCAGTCTCATCACAAGTACCTTCTTTGATACCCATCACCCATCTAGCCCATCCCCCACCCCCTTTCTCCATCAACCCTCAGTTTGTTCTCTGTTGTTAAGAGTCTCTTATGGCTTATTTCCCTCTATACTTTTTTCCCCTAGCCATATATTCATCTTTCTTAAATCCCACAATAGAATGAGATCATATGGTATTTGTCTTTCTCTGACTGATTAATTTCACTTAGCATAATATACTTTAGCTCCGTCCGCGTTATTTCAAATGACAAGAATTCATTTTCTCGATGGCTGAGTAATATTCCATTATATATATATATACACATCTTCTTTATCCATTCATCAGTCGATGGACATTTGGGCTCTCTTTATAGTTTGGCTCTTGTTTTCAATGCTACTATAGGGATGCCTGGGTGGTACAGCAGTTGAGTGCTTCTGCCTTTGGCCCAGGGCATGATCCCGGGATCTGGGATCGAGTTCAACATCAGGGTCTTTGCAGGGAGCCTGCTTATCCCTCAGCCTATGTCTCTGCCTCTCTGTCTCTGTGTCTGTCATGAATAAATAAATAAAAAATATTAAAAAAAAATAATGCTACTATGAGCATTGGGGTTTGAGCATCTTGTTTGTTGTTAAGCATCTTGTCATTGTCTGTTGGCCATCCGTGTATCTTCTTTGGAAAAGTGTCTATTCATGTCTTCTGACCATTTCCTAACTGGATTATTTGTTTTTTGGGTGTTGAGTTGGTAAATTCTTCATATATTTTGAATACTAACCCTTTATCAGATATGTCATTTGCAAATATCTTCTCCCATTGAATAGGTTGCCTTTTAGTTTTGTTGATTGTTTGCTTTGGTATGCACATTTTTATCTTGATAAAATCCCAAAAGTTCATTTATGCTTTTTTTTTCCCCTTGCCTCTGGCAATGTGTCCAGTAAGGAGTTAGCAAGTTTTATTTTAACTGCTTAGCTCTGTTATCTTGTACCTATTTTATTGCTGCATATAAAAAGTCATTAAGATAATTTTACTTGTGGTTTGCTTTGTAATCAATGTAACTTATCTTTGGCATCATATTTTTTAGAGATTGAGTCCTGAATTACTATGATGCCAACACTTGGAGTTTATTTATTGTTTTTTTTTTTTCTATAGAAACAGATTAAAGAAATTTTTATTGTTTTTCCATTTGCAAAGAGGTATGATATAGTTCACTGTCTGATAAAGTACAACCAAATTATAATTTTTCTAAATTTTTTATGGTTTATAGCTTAAAGTATCATTCTTTACATCTGTACTTAATAGAATACTTATGGAGTTGCTATCCAAAAAATTTTGCCAAATGGTTTTCCTTTTTTCTATGTTTCAACCACATGGATCTCACTTCATTATCTAGCCTGTGAATTAATTTTATTCCTGGAATCTTTGGTTTGTTTGATTAAATTAACCTTTGAAACTCCATTTCTAATGGAAATCTAAGTTCATCTATATTCATTACTCCAAACATAACTTGCAAAATTTGTCATTTGTTTAGTGGTGAACTGCTCTGATCCTGGAATTCCAGCCAATTCCAAAAGAGAAAGTAAAATAGAACATGGAAATTTCACCTACGGCACTGTGGTATTCTATGACTGCAATCCTGGATATTTCTTATTTGGATCTTCAGTTTTAATATGTCAACCAAATGGACAGTGGGACAAACCCTTACCAGAATGTATCAGTAAGTAGATAATGTGAATTCTTCCTTGAGAAAATGCTATGGAAGCAATATGGATATTTATTGTCTGATAAACTATCTAGAGCTATATATCAGAAAGCTCTTGTTTTTAAGTATTACTTTAGTTTAACTTTTGATTTTATTGTTTCATTTTTAAAAATATAGTTCCCTATATTCTTCCAATGCAATGCCCAAATGCCATTTTTATTACTATTCATGTGGTTCTTTGATTTTGAGTTTTGGTAAGGCAGATAGACTAGGAAAAGCAACATCTTTTATATTCTATGATATTACCATCCCATAAGAAGCAATTACATTTAGATTTTCTTTTGTATTAATATTTTAAATTTCATTGAAGACAATATTAGTCTTAATCTAAACGTCTACCAGGGCTTTAGAATACTTAAAGATTTAGACAAATGTGTTACTTAAAACTTACTGATTTAGACATTTATCATATTACAGACACATATACATACAAATGAGTAAATGTTGATACACATTATCTTTCGAGTCTGTGAACATTTATTTGAGTGTATTTTGTCATGTGTTGGTTGTAGAATATAATAAGGTAAATTATAGCAGATATGCATAAAATTAGAATGTGTAGTAAGGGAATAATTTAACAGAAATAATTATGTGAGAACATAGAGAAATGAACTTGACTTTGAAATATTCAGTTAGTTATTAAGTTTCAACTATAGCTATGTCTCAAAATTGATGAATCATGAAAAGAAAGAGAAGAACTTTATAGATTGAAGGAGTAGTGTGTCAAGAAATCGTTGTGCAAGTAATTTTTGGTTGTACTAAATTATAAAATTATTTTATGATAATGTTTTAATTAAAGGCACCTTATATTTACAGTGTGGGATTTTTAAAAAATATTGTGACATAGTTCATGCACTAATGAAGAAACAAAACTTCATGTAGTGTTCATTAAATTTCAGCTTTGGTAGCAAATAATTCAATTGATCTTTTACTTAAAATGTATTTCGCTTCTTTTTGTAAACAGTCTGGTCTAATAGTTGACTAATTCACTTGACTTGGTGTCGCTATAGCATTAAAGTTAAAAAAATATTTCATAAGATATGTAAACGTGAACTTCTTCAGATTATCCTAGCTCTCATACTTTTAGCCTTTCTCTGTTTCCTATAGTATCTCTGGCAGTTTGCAAAGCACTCAAGGGTTTTATTAAGTTTATATCCCCTTATGTAGTGTTTAAAACTCTGGAGTCATATTGCACTCAATATTTTTCCAAGTTATAACTAAAAGGCGGTACACAGTTAGTTGCCAAGGTACCTCTAGGTTATAAAGAAAATTCTACAATGCACTAGTATTTGATTCTGCTATGGTTAGTAGTGTTTTAGTTAACTAGCCACTGAGTATTTATTTTGTACAGCATGATTTATTCATTACTGGCTGGGAATGGAATTATTCTAGACTGCATTATTAGATTGTGTGTCACATATCTATCTTCATTGCCTCTCTTTTACCTTCAGAATTCTTTCCTTTTAATTTCTGTGTGGGCTTATTTTGAATCCTATACAGCATTGTAGGTCCTTACCTAGATGATTCACCTTACTCCTCTCTTTAACTTGCATATCCTTGTCCAGGCACATACACACTTTAAACCCATGCATATATGCATATAAACACACACTCACCACCCCCACATATAATAGACTTATACTCACTCATAGATGCTTACTTACCATGTTCCTGCTAAACATGGTGAGTGGGTTAACAGGATTGCTCATGTAGCTGTAACTTCCATTTTGTTTTTGAAAAGCCAGCTTTAACATCGACTTTTGACTTCTGGAGGCTAGGTATATTTGAAGAGATAATTTACTTCTGATTTATTTTATAAAGCATGGTGCAGGTTGTTCGATAGGAGATATAAAAAAATTTTATATTCAATAATTATGTATTGTAGTGATTGACTGTGGACACCCTGGCGTTCCTCCTAATGCAGTCCTGTCTGGTGAGAAGTACACCTTTGGGTCCACTGTTCACTATTCCTGCACAGGAAAGCGTACCCTTCTAGGCCAGTCATCAAGGACTTGCCAATTAAATGGCCATTGGAGTGGATCACAACCTCATTGTTCAGGTACCTCTTGGAAAATTGGACAATGTGGGTTGGAAGTTACATTATTAAGTAATATTATTAGGAATATATATACAAAACAATAAAAAGAGATAAAATAATACATTTTTGAAAATCTCATGAAAGAAGCTGGAACATAGTTTATACATGTATTTGAATACTACTTAAGGCAATATAAATTTAGAACATAAATTAATACTCCTCTAATAGATGTTAAATTACAGGTATATGTTTTGAACTGCATTGTAGCAAACATAAATAATTAACTGGTTTTAGGATGCTACTGTGTATATAGTGCTTTTGTTCATTAAAATGAACTGTTCCATTTTAGCAGATGCAAAATGTTGTTGCAAGAGTTTTGGTTACAGTTCAGTTCTACTAAACTTTCTACATAGTCCATTGCTTAATAGCATACTTTTAAAATAAAGCCCGAAATGTTTGAAAGTAAACTAAGCCAAGTTTTATGAAAGATACTTATCTATCTTAATTTTCTTTGTTAATAGGCAATATATAACTCCTGAGTTTCTGTAACCCCAATAGAATTATCTTATAATAAATGAATATTGAGGCTATTTAAAATTAAAAATTTGCTTGCAGAGTATTTAATAATTTTTCTTTTGAGCTGTTTAAGCCATTGCTCTTCTTAACAAATATCAATTAAGTTTTATATCTGTATTGTCTCCCTATTTGATACTATTTATTGTATTCATTTTTACCCATAGACTAGTTGTTGGTGTTAATGTTTCTGCCTGTTTTTAATTCATATATTGCCCATCATTTTTATATTATTTTATCTCTGTGGAGATCATGTGATGACTTACTAGATGTTGTTTTACATTGTTTTCCCTATAGAAGTAAAAGTTTTGAAATGGTTACTTATTTCAGAATCTCCTGGTAATTAGTGGTTAACCTTGTGAAGTGACTGCTTGGGACTTCAAATTTAATCTACAGGTTTTTTAAAAAAAAAAAAACTATTAGTTCTAATGTGACTATAAAACCGATTTTAATGAGAATTAAAACTTCTATCTTGGAGTAACTCCTAGTTAATTCAGATAACTATGCATTAAAACATAAACTTATATGCATACATCCCAGTGTATTAGGAAACTGCTACTGAATTACAAAAAAATATGCACAGAGATCTTTAAAAGCGAAATAGTGATCTTAAAGTTTTGTGTGATTAATATAACATCACATGAAAATGAGGAAGTATAAAGGATTCCAAATACACCAGGCATGTCAAAAAAGGCATCTAGACAAATAGTGTTTTCAGTGTATATGTCTTCAACTTTCTCTCTCTCTCTCAACATACAATAATACTGTGGCAACTGTGATTAGAATTATTTAAGACATGATAAAGGAACTGAATAAATCCTTAATACTAAAATTAAAAGATGAATACCTAGTCATGAACAAAATCCTTATTAGAACTTAAGCCAGAATTTTCATCTTTGTTTACAATTTATTTTTATGTTTTCATATTGGAAAAGATACAATTCATTTATCTTTGGTCAATGGCCATTGGTAGAGAAAATCAGGGGGTGACATTTTAGGCTACAGGAAATACTATATTGTAGCATTTACATTTTCCAGCACATTACAATTCTAATTTAACACACAAAGATTTTCAGCAATTAGGAAAGTCAGAGAAAGAAACATGCAAATTACCAAGTTCAGTTTTTAATGTTAGTTTCATAAATCCATTGTCATTTGAGCTCCTAGTACCATCATTTGTAAATTTTCCATTAACTTAGTTATTAGCCAGGCTTCGGAAATACTAATGAAATGTCCTTAACCTGTTTAATAGGCCCCATATCACCGATATGGAAAGAGACTGCAACTATACTCTGCAACTGTTTTCTTTTTCATTTAGGCTTTTTTAATAACTGGAGTCAGATGGAAATGTCAATTATGATTTTACCCATTCAACCTGTCATATTAAAACACAGCATGCACGAAAACAAAAACCTACAAGAATGTTGGACTAAATCATGAACATAGGAAATGTTTAATGAAATAAATTAACTTGAACTGTACTGAATTTCAGGTGATGCTACTGGTACATGTGGGGATCCAGGTACTCCTGGGCATGGTTCTAGACAGGAAAGTGATTTCAGAACCAAAAGTTCTGTACGTTTTGCTTGTGATATTGGTTATATCCTTCATGGCTCAGAAGAACGAACATGTTTAGCCAACGGCAGTTGGACTGGAAGGCAACCAGAATGCAAAGGTAATCTAAGCAGAAAATAAATATATTAAAAGCATTGGAATTTAATGTGTATCCAAATTCAGTTGGTTACTACAGATGAAATTACTGCTACTCATGCGTCCTGTTCGCAACCACGGAAAAAAGGCAGTGGTATTCCAGTTTTACTGAAATCATCCTATAAGAGAACTATGATAGGTAATAATTATTTAAAAAATATTTCAAGGGCTATTTATACACAAGCATTGTTCACATCATAACAAATATCTCAATTAGAGAAGTTAAAAATATTTGTTAGAAGGGTTTATTTTTTTCCTTTTATCACAGTTCTTCACATTAGAGACACTATCAGGGAAAGGAATAGATTGTTCTTAACATTACCTCAAGATCTGTTTCAGTTTTCAGGTTTGTAGAAATAGAAAAATATAGAAAATGCCTAAATATAAATGAGATTTTTATTTATTGAGTACAGTTGTTAGCAGCTAGAATCCTTAAAATTTTCAGTGTTTGAGTAAAATTGTTAATCATTCTGACTGGTTCAAAGGTAACATAATTAAATCTTTACCAATTGACTAGAAAATGAAATGTTGCTGAAAAACTATCCTTAAATTTAAATAGTTATTTTTGAGGTGATTTTAGTGCATAAACTAAACTTGCAAAGGTATTTATGAAATTTATTTGATGTTATACCAAATGTATTGGTTTTACAAATAGGAAATAATTCCAAATATAACTTTTTTGACAGTTTCTTGACTGATCATATTTCAGATACTTTTTATGATGTTTGAAATTAATGTCCATATTTTAGGAAAGATAGTTATCTTTTTTTTAACTTTGCCAAATTTAATCCTAATTAAAGGAAACTTGTAGCTTAGTTGCTATTATAGGGAAATGAGTTGAGAAACAATATTGCTAAGCAAAAAACAAGAAGAAGCATATTTCTCAAACTTACTTTCCAAAGGAAAAATCTGTATAATTATATTGTACATGACATGAGTCATACTAAGCCATTCCTTTGTTCAGCTGAGCTGCAAAAAATGTTTTAGATGAAATGTGTGATGCTGACCTTGTTTTGTTAGTATGGACATTATAGATAAAGAACCAGGAGTTATAGCAAATATAACAATTAACATTTTTCTAATTGATGGAACTCATACAAATCATTTAGAAAAACAGTTTCTAGTAGACGAATGGACAGAGGAAATGAACAGAAAATATAGAAGAGCCAAAAAAAATGCAATGTATAGAAAAAAATTCTACATAACTAGTAATCAGAAAATTATATTCAATGTCAAAGCATCTTTTTTCATGTGCTTTAAAATGAAATTCTGCTGTATGTGCAGCAAAACTAGAACTTTAAAACATTTCTAGAGGTTTTTTCATTGTTATAATATTTTAGGGTAATTTTTAATAATTTAGGTAATAAAAATACATATTTATTCATAATATATATAGCTTTGATTTAATTATTAACTTTTAAGGATTTTATCCCCTAAGGAAAATAAAAGTATTAAAGAAAATACATAATTGTAGATGATGCAATTTTATATTTTTAATTGATTATGACTAGCAACAACTGCAAAGATTTTGAAAATACAGGAAAAATATTACATAAGTAGCTGTATATTTACATGATATCAATAAAATATTGTCAATATAAAGTAATAGAATAAAGGCCATAAGAAAATGTAAATCATGCAAAACTTAGTTCAAAATTAGGATTCAGAATTATGCACTCTGGTAAAATCATGTAAAATTATATTTATTTGAGACAAAGTATAAAAGGTAGTACACAAAAGAAGAGAGTGGTGGAATTTGTAGTATTTTTATTCTCAATTCCAAAGTTTTTATAATATTATATTACTTTAGTAACAATAAAATGTAAAAGCTTTCATAGAATGTATGGGTGTGATGAATGAAACACATGTGAAAATAAAAATATCAAATAAATGTGTTAAAATAATTTAATATATAGAAAAATACAAATTTAAAGAATATAGCATTTTGGCAAACTGACAAGGATTTTTAAAATTATGGTGCATGATGTTGCAGAAGATGTGTGAAAACAAGCAAACTTTTTTACACTATAGATACAAGTGCATATTATACCTTGGGTAAGTCTATATATACTTCAAAAAATTAAAAATATTTTTCAAAAATAAAAATTATCCAAAAATTCTACTTCCAGAAATTTATCTTAAAAATACCATTGATATCACTTATATTTGGAACTTAAGAAACAAAACAAATGATCATGGTGGGGGAAGGGAGAGGAAAACCAAGAAACAGACTTAACTCTAGAGCACAAACTGATGATTACCAGAGGGGAGGTTGGGAGGTGGGTTGGGTTGATGGGGATTAAGGACAGCACCTGTTTTGATGAGCACTGGGTGTTGAATGGAAGTGGTGATCACTAAATTGCACACCCAAAACTAATGTTATACTGCATGCTAATTGGATTTATATAAAAACTTTTTAAAAATTAGACCAATGTACACACTTGTCTATATAAGCTATATTAACTATAACTATATATATATATATATATAACTATAACTATAATAACTATATTATTAATGCTTTTCAAACCGTTCTTGTGTTGTGTCAAGGGTCATGATACATAATAAATATGACCAGATTGTTATCTTAGGCAGGTACTAATAAATATAGAAGAGAGTAATTACTCTTGACAACAGACAAAAATGTTTATTATATCATATGGTTTCCTGAAAATATTACCTGGAGTTTGACTTTGCTGTATATGTATGAAATGTGTAAGCTTCCTACATGCACATACACACAAATATACAAAAGAATGACAAAGTATCAATGGGAAAATTGAATAAGATGCAGAAAGTGATATAGAGGGATCCCTGAGTGGCACAGCGGTTTGGTGCCTGCCTTTGGCCCAGGGTGCGATCCTGGAGACCCGGGATCGAGTCCCATGTCGGGCTCCCAGTGCATGGAGCCTGCTTCTCCCTCTGCCTTTGTCTCTGCCTCTCTCTCTCTCTGTGACTATCATAAATAAATAAAAGATTAAAGAAAAAAAGAAAGTGATATAGATAATACTTTTGAAACTGTAAGTACATTACATGTTCATAAAGATAACCTTAAATTCTATAAAATACTAAAATACCTTCTTATATTATACCAAATTTAGTGTTACATTTGATACAGACTTGCTCTTAAGTATCTTAAAAATTCACTTACAGAATTAATGGCAAATAGTTAAACATAATACAGGATAATTAATCATATAAGGCATTTGTGTTTGTGACTCATGTTTAGACTGTGTTGCAAACTTAGTGCAAAACATTCATAGAATTTGATTACTTTATTTTTATTCAGTTTATTTTTTGGACATCTTGGCCCAGAAATAGAGATAATAAAGTTTCAGTGCAAATCAGTTATATGCTTATGTAAATAAAAATATACATGGAATGTTTATAATACTTAAATTGCTTATTTTATATCTATCCTCTTAGAAGAATCTCTGTTGCATCTTGTTGTTACATCTGCTACAGTTTTGCATGAGTTGCTTTTTAGGCAGACCTTCTTAAGATCCTTCTTTGGAAGATTTCATAGTACCCAAAGACAATACTCAAGTAATGGCTTTGTGAAGTTTTGACTGTGGGACCCAGGAAATTTAACAAAAATCCCCTGGCCCTGGACAAGCAGAGCAGGACTAACTACATTTTGTGCTGCACCCACCACCTCCTGTATGACCCCCACATGACCTGCTTATTGCTTAAGGCGCTGCCCCACCCTAGTCAAGCCGCTGGGCACACCCTTACCAGAAATCGGCTCATAACAATGTAACCCCGCCTTGTGCCTGCCAAAACTGAGCGCCAATTCTGACCAAAGTAATAGGCCAGCCCAAATGGATACTATAGGGAAAAATGTAATTCAATTGGCCACCTGCGTGTGGATGTGTGGACCGACATGACTGTGCGACTTTCTGCATATGTTATAATCCCATTGGCCACTGGCCCCTATAAAGCTGCTACGCCTCTTAACCTCGGGGTCCAAGTCCCTGCTCCATTGTGTGGGGTATACTTGGACCCAAGCTCCAGCTTGCAAATAAACCCTCATGCGTTTGCATCAGTGTCAGCTCCTTGGTGGTTTCTCGGATTTGCAATCTTGGGCACAACATGACCAAAGTTACTACTAACAAAAGTCTTAAAAGAATAGCTGTTGGATGATTTGCATCCCACTAATTAATCTAATAGAATTAACACAAATTCATCTTGAATTTCAGCTACTTATAAAAGATAATCCAATGCTTATTTTAGATTTTATAGCTCCTTTGGATAATTTGAAGCCACCCTTTAGTCATTTGTTTTTGTGAAAGGAACTTTAATATATATATATATTTTATATACTTAAGAAACACTCTTATATATACACTCTTATACATATATATACACTCTTACCCATCTTGTTTTATTTATAGCTGTACAGTGTGGAAACCCAGGAACGACAGCCAATGGAAAAGTCTTTCGGATTGATGGCACAACGTTTTCCAGTTCAGTTATTTATTCCTGTATGGAAGGATATATCCTTTCTGGACCTTCAGTTAGACAGTGCACAGCCAATGGAACATGGTCTGGAACTTTGCCTAACTGTACAAGTAAGTTTCTTCTCATTGTTTTAAACTATCACCAGTTATGTGAGAAAATATTTGAATATATAAATTTGTATGTATGTTTTGCAAACTTAATCAAATCATGTGAGATTGTGAAGATTGATATCGTCTTTCAAATTAAAAGGTGTTAGTTGTATTATAGTTAGAAGGCACATGAGTGACTTTAAGAATCAGTTGACTTACCAAGGTACTCCATTGGCAGAGGAAAGAGGAGCCACAGAAAGTCAGTGCTGTTAAATGTAATTTAACAGTTTTTTTAAAGAATGGAGATGAATTATCAGCTGTAATCAAGATCAAATATCCAAGAAAACAATTTTATTTTGTCAATCTAACACATATCAATAACTGACTTGGTTTTTAAAATTTGTAAATGAGGAACACATTGCTCCAGGACTCAAAAAGGTATTGGCTTTTGTCGGGGTTTTTTTGTTTTTGTTTTTCTTTTAACATTATGAAGTTGCAAAGGTCAATAGTTGTTCTTCAGTGTCAGTGGTGGAGCAGCCCTTGGCTGATGTGATGTTGACCAGAAACCAACTGAAAAGACAATCCTTACGCTGTGTGTGGGCCAGTGACCCATTTCCCTACTTTTAATCATTTAACTCTTTTGTGAGTACTTGTATCTGAATGACTGGCTAAATGAATCACCCCAGAGGAGGATGCCATCAAAGTCATGTCACATCATATCTGCGTAGCTGGAGAAAGTCACTCGTAGTTACTATCTGGCCTGCAAAGATTGTGTGCAATGACCAGGCTATTGAGGTGCCTCATGTGTATTGTGTCTTTTAAAAGGTGAAGGCTGTAACTAGGAGACTATTGAAATAAGCACTGAATAGAACATATTAGGCACATCTATAATAGCAGAACACTTGCCAGTTGTTGATTGGAGTCAGTAAAAATATTCCTGGCCCTATGTCAGCCCCAGATATTGTTACATCAATCTTTTGGTAATTCTTTACCTGACTTTGGACAGGTCCTCACAAACTGATCAGTATTTTGATGAATACTCAAGGACCTCTCTCTAGATCTCTCTCTCTCTCTCTCTTTTTTTTTCTGTACATGTTCTCTCTGGTACTCTGTCTCAAACTCTATCCATTTTGTTGTCTTCTGACTTGTAGATCCATCTCTTCAACTCAGGGAGTCAGCCAGGCTCCACATGGGATTCTCCTCCCATGCCAAAGCCTGGAAATTCTCTTACCACAGTAAGATGGGGCAATAATAGGATTCACCTCATTTGTTTTGTCTCTCAAGGATCACTGTGCTTCTGTGCTTTAATGCCCGATGGAACCTGGTCTTTCTTTCTTTCTCTCTTGCTTGCTTGCTTGCTTGCTTTTTTCTGGTTGTTTCAAATGGAGAATAAATTCTCCTTGATTTCTCCATGTTGAAGGAAAGAAATTCTTTTGCTTACTTTGAAAATGTGCCAATTTTTTGTGATAGTGAAAAATCTAACAATTAACAAATATGCTTTACTGTTTCCATAAAACACTACTTCATTTGAGCCTTTATAACTGTATTCCAGGATCTTTTAATCATCAGTTCAAATGACACATTTGGTTAAGCCTTCCCAAGACATTTCTTCTTCATATCCCTTTTAACTGAAAGGGATATCTCCATTATGTTTAACTTTTTTTTTCCCCCAATGGCAATGACTTACACTGCTAAACAGTAAACTTCATAGGACAGTAGTAACCAGGTCTATTTATTTCTCTAACTTTGTAGAGTGGAACATAGAACCACAGAACCGAATATATGAGTGGCTAAGTAATTGCTTGTTGACTGATGAAATGTCTCATTTACATTTTAACTATTAGTATACATAACTTATAATTTCCCTACATCTTAAAATGTTTGCAGAGAGGGCTTATAATTTTGTAGATAACATGGCACAAGTTTCTGGAATATAGTATGCATTTAACATACAATTATCAAAAAGACTGAAATAATGAGTAACTCAGAGTAAAGAAAATCTGCTAAATAACATATTTTTTCACAAAATAACAATTTAATTTAGTCATGGATAAATACCTAAGTCTTTTATTTAAGATGTTTTCCAATTTTGCTAAAGATAAATAAACATATTTCAGTTTTTGAGACTGAAAATTGCATTTAATTGGATTGTCTTCATTTTTCCTTAGAAATTCTAAATCAAGTTAAATATCACCTAATTCAAGACAGATTGGTTGCAAATAACATATCAAAAATATAAAGAAAGTTTCTTTCCTTATGTCAGTTCTCCAAGGGGAAATATTGTGTTAAATAAGGTATTTTGAGCATTAGCTTTTATTTTTTATTTATTTATTTTTTAATTTTTATTTATTTATGATAGGCACACAGTGAGAGAGAGAGAGGCAGAGACACAAGCAGAGGGAGAAGCAGGCTCCATGCACCGGGAGCCCGACATGGGATTCAATCCCGGGTCTCCAGGATCGCGCCCTGGGCCAAAGGCAGGCGCCAAACCACTGCGCCACCCAGGGATCCCCGAGCATTAGCTTTTAAATGATGAATCACTATTAAATTAAAAGCTGAGAATTGGTAATAGTTGATTCACTTGATAGGCAAAAAGTGCCAACAGCCCAGTAGCAATCCGAACCAAAAACAAAGCCAAAAATATCCCTGAGAGAGGAGCACAGAGAGAGGTTTCAATGGAAATCAAAATAGGCTAAACTTCTACAATTAAAGACTCTAACATATTGATAATGCTTATATGTGGTGGTCAAACTGAATTACAACCACTGACTCAGATTTCTTCTCGTTAATTTGCAGTGGAAGTCAATTCAAACACATTATTGAAAGAACCATATAATTTTCGATCTGGAAGAGATTGTATTATAGACTTGAACCTGTAGATCAGGAAACTGAGGCATCAAAGTATTTAATTGACTTACTGACTACTAGCAGACCTCACTGCTGAACAGTTATTTCTACCACATATAGATGGAATTTTCCATTCAATTTAATAATTTCCTATATGTACCAGAGAAGTTAAATTCAAATAATAAATATTTTAAATATATTTAATAAATTTTGATTTAATTGATTGCCATTTGAAGACACTATTTTTTAGCATCTCTGTACAAGGACCTAAATAAGAATGTGAAATGAATTAAATTACATATGAAGAAAATGTAAAGTGCCTGAACTGAATTTCCAAACCAAAGCCTTAGCAACAGTTTTTGGCAAGCCCACCTAAACCAAACAAAACTTTCCATTCTTTTTCTTTCCAATCAAATTGTTATTATTTTTACTCATAAAGAATAATATCTATCATTGAGTATTTACCAGTCATTAGGATTTGTACTAAGTACTTTACACAAATTCTCTCACTTAAATACTGTTAGCCTTTCTGTATCATATTTGTTTGTTTGTTTGTTTGTTTTTTTCTGTATCATATTTGAAGAAATGGTATCTTACAGAGGAAATACAACTGTCTTCCTCATGGTAACACAGCTAGTATATGTAGGATCTAAGATTTAAACACAAGTCTCTTTGACTCAAGGGACAATTTTATCAAGTTCACCTCATTCCCTCCTTTTGTATTTTTCCTTCTCTTTGTTTTCTTGCTTTATTTTCGATCTTCACACATTTAACATAATGTGTTATGTTAAATATAACACATTACGTATAATGCATATGGAATTGTTTCGTTAACTTATAGCCTGTTCTTCTTTAGTTTTTACAATTTCTCTGCATTTACCATTCTGAGTTCTACAGAGTTATATCATTTCTTAATGAATTGACCACTTAAAAGATTTGTTTTTGTTCACCAGTTCTTTCTGCTTAAAATTACAATTTCTTCTATATTTCTTGTCAATAATTTTGTTGTTTGTCTCAAGAGGAATATCCAAACATACAGTGTAAATATATGTTAATAATAAATCTGCAAATCTTGCAAGAGATGAAATATTTTGATGTGATGAGTCAAAGGAAATGAATCGAGCTACTGTTGAATCATTGACATAATCAATGACAAAGTAGATCTGCTAGAATTGGAATAATACCAGCTGAAAGAGATAAAATCACCAAGACAGATGATATGATAAATGATTCAATATAAGATGATTTGAATATGAATTAACAGAGACCCTTGAGGAAATTAATAAAGCCCTTAAAATATAGGTGAATGAATTATCTCTTTACAATGTTGTGGTGAAAGTAAAGTAAAAAGAATTAAATTCTATTTGGATTTTTTCTACTTTTTTTAAAATAAAATTTTAGTTACTCTATGTGGTTGTTGTCCCCCCCGCCCCCCCCCACAGGCTTGTTATCTTTAGGAAACTAGTTCTTCCTGCATAGTGAAAATCGGAGTAGTGATCTAATTTTTAGAATATAATTTTATTTTTTAGCCTATAGCAGTATATTTTTTTATCTAAAAATACAGAACTGTGGCTATATAAGGTAATCGGACTACTTATGGATTTAGTTAATAAAAAATCATTTACATAAAATCTACTATCTTTGGGTACTTTCCTAGGAACTGAGAACAGAGTCCAGTCAGTAACATCTCTGGTCTCTAATTCATAGGCCAGTGAAATATCATCAATATTCCAAGCAGTTTTGCCTTTTGAGAATTTTCCACCAGGGTGATTTAGCAAATGTACCTTCATTTGCTTGATTGGCTACTAGACACACACACACACACACACACACACACTCCTTTTCTGTTCTTAAAAAAAGAACATAGTCCAATCACATGGGTGAATTTGCCTTGTTCATTTTACTGATTTTTGGAAACACTTTTGGAATAAACATAATTTAATAATAATGGTAATGCCCCCACCCTCCCCTTTTCACATCTAGCCAGAGTAGAGATATTGGTAAAAAGGTATAATTTCTCTCACATAAATTCTACCTGCAAATATTCAGCCAGTTTAAGATTATAAATGAATTGAGAAATTGCATATTTAATTAATCATTCTCTAAAAGATGCCTCACATAACTAGAACTCTTCTATCTGTTCCAGACAGGACCTCATCGAACCCACTGTCACTTCTGGAGTGAGAAGCTTCCCCCAAATAACTAGTTTTGTCTTGGGTAGCTAAAAGAGTATATCATGAGATCAAGGTCATGCATCCAAACATCATGCACACTTTGGCAGAGGAATTATGTTAAGAAACATCCATGGAACTAAACCAAGCTGGAAGGAAAAAAAAAATATTTGTCATAATACCAAGAAGCCCATAAAAGTACTCTGATTACAAAATTTGGTGAAATTCTTTTCTGTGATGTTCAGAATGAGAGAAAATATCTAGAAACTAAGTACAAGCAAATACTTAAAAATACAGTATAAGACCCTTACCTTTTGATGTCTTATCAAGCAGAGCCATCTCTGTTACCTAAAGCATATGGTGCATATAGTATTTTGGGAAGAAGATACATCTGCACTAGAACAGGGCTTGTCAAGTGGAGTAAGGATTGGCTTTCGGTGCTAAAAAGAAATACATTCATTTGTTTCTTGGAATTTTTTTTTTTTTTTTTTTTTAACCCACTAGGACTCCTTCCAAAATGATTAATGCCTGGTATCTGGCAGGTCTTGTTGCTTGGGCCAAGGACAGCATACTCAATCAGATCCAGCGATAAATGAATCTGAGGCTTTTGTTCCAAATAACCAGGACTGAAATGGTCCTTACTGGATCTTTGTTACCAAACTAAGAATTCTAAGATTTTTCCTTCTTCTTCTTTTTTTCTTCTTCTTTTCTTCTTCTTCTTCTTTTGATAGAAAATGGTTCAGGAAGATGAAGCTACTCTCACACAGGAGAAAGCTAGAGAAGATATCCCAGCATGAAACTGGGTAAAGTGAAGCTTTAAAAAGGCATCTAAATCTCCTCATGGAGAGAGAGCTATCTCTCAGTGCAGTGGGTCTCAGACAGGGGTGATTTGGCTTCCTGGGGGATATTTGGCAGTGTCTGGAGATATTTTTGGCTGTCACAGTGTGGGTGAATGAAGTGTGCTATCAGTATCTAGCAGATAGAGGTCAATCAATGCTAAACATTCTCAATGCATAAAGCACCCCCCCATCAAAAGTTAGTCAGTACCAAAAGTCAAAATAGTGTCAAGGTTGAGAGAATCTATCTCTGAGATCTAAAAAGGAAATCAAGGTTTGAATTGGAAGATTATATAAAACCAGAAGCACCATCAGAGAAATGACCACCTTTCAGGAATTTTGTTCTGCTACAGTAGAATTTTTTATGAGCCTGAAATCTACAAAAATACATGTATAATTATGCCTGAGTGAGAAGGTCCATTACTGCATTTTCTCTAATAAAAAACAAAACAATGAGATAACTCAAACCTCCAGGACTTGGTTACATAAACTATATTGCATGTATATCTATATAAGGGAATAAAAGTGTGAGCAATATGATCCTATTTTATTTACAAATGCATACTTATAATTCTCATTTAAGTTAAAAGAGAAAGTAGTTTTGAAGTGGCAGAGACTAGAATTACCACAATTATGTTTTATTTTTAGCATAGAGATTATCTATTTAGATGTATCATAAATGATGCCACATGGGCATAAATTACATGATAGACGCTAATGAGAAAAGACCTCCCACCAAAATAAATTCAAACTTTTAAAACAATGCTTTTTTTTTTTTTTAAAAATTGAGTTAATCATCCCTTCATATCATTCACATATTTATTCTTTAAACGTTTACTTAATCTTTTATAATGAGTGATGCACTAGACTAGGCCCTGAAAATACACCAGTGCAGAAAAGAGACAAAATAGTCATCTTCGTGGAGTTTATTGGTGTGTGTGTGTGTGCGCACATGAGTGTATGTGCTTAGGGGTTTGGGTGACCTTTGAAAATATTTTTCTTGCAATAAAGCATAGCACTCTGTTGTCATGTACTGATGTCTCTGAATTAGGGTAAAACCCTAAAGAGCCACTATTCTAAAGGGTTTGTCTGAATAGACTAACAGCCTCCTTTTTGTTGCTAAAAACAAACTGGTGGTAAATGAATTGACTTGGGGAGCAGGTGCTGTCTACAAAGACCGTTGCTATTGGAAACTGCTTCTTGGGCCTTTGCTTCACTAGGAAGCCACCAAAGAAATCCTTGTGAAGCTGTTGTTGTTGTCAGGCATTTCATTCATGAAGCTCCACAATATGCAAACTCTTTCTCGGTGCCTCTTTGTAAGATAACCTCTCTGTCTTCTCTCTCAGTGGCTGCCTCTCAGCTCATTGTACCTTAGGATCAGGTTAACTGTTCTTTCTTACCAGGGTTCTATTTCAATCTGCAAATTGTTACCTAGAAAACAACAACAATTTGTAGGTGTGCTCTTTAATTTCCCTCATCTTAATTGGATTGTAGGTTAAAAATATAAAAGGACAGAAGGTAAAATGAAAAAAAAATAAATAAATTGAAGGCTTAATACTTGTATATAATTGTAAATTTTGAAACAAAATTTCAAAACTGCAATTTTGAAGTGACATTCCTGGTAAATAAGCAGAATTTGATTTCCTATTTAACTCAGTTGTATAATTAAAAAAAAATGTTTCCTCTGCAATAATTAAAAGAATAAAAATTGTCCTATATGCAAAACTCTTATTAAGAGCCAGAAACAGTCAATGGTGATTTCAGCAAACTGTCTCCAGGGCTCTGAGGATTATCAGGTGAAGTGCTGTGAATATTGTTCTTTAATTTAAATGCCATTATTCATGGTCTTAAAACTTCTTAGGCTTAGTGGATTAGAATAATATGAAAGAAATCTTGACACTCATAATTTTTAATGGTAAATTAATAAATACAATGTAACCTAAGTGCTATTAAGGTCTTCCATGCCTTAATCTAGTTTTAGTCTTTGGCCCTAGATCTCCAAAATACTTCTCTAATCTGATCCCTCACTCTGGTGGCACCCATGAGATGATCAGAGAGTCTTTGCTGAAGAATTAATTAAAAGTAAAAATGTGAGAATATAGCCTAGATTTACTTGATGAAGTTATTTACCCTTTTATGAACAAAACGATTTAAAAGGCCAAAAAAAAAAAAAAAAAAAAGATACTGAAAGGTAAATAACCCATTTATTTTTAAATCTCCAGAAAAGAAATAGTGTAACCTTGTGTATTTTCCTTTCTCTCTTAGCTGCTGAAAAGCTTTTAGATAATTCCCTGTCCTTATCAGTCTTAAATCATGTCCCTTAAAACAGCAAATGCTTTTGTGGCTTTTATATAATCTTTGCTATATTATAAAATTTAAAATTATTTTTTTTTCTCTACTATCTCAAGTCTGTCTGAAACATTTGGTGTGGCATGATAAATGATAATGTTGTATATGTAACCAGAGCTAGCTTTGTGGGCCAATAAAATTGATAGAACCTCATGCTCAAAAGGGTCCTGTGCTGAGGTTTAATGCTCTGTAATTGCAGTCTTAAATGTCTTCATTTCAACTTTAAATTTGTATTTTGTAAGTAAAGTCTACTGGGACAATGGAGTATGTGCTGAGGGATCTGCCCATACATAGTCAGCCTCTCTGCTTCTCTGTCTTCCTAGAAAGGGTTAAGAGGCCATTTACTCCCTACCCTGTGGTACTCCTGGCCTTGCCTAATCTACCCATTCCCACCCCTAGTCTGGAACCACAGATACTCTCTGCCCAGCCAGTCCATAGTGTCATCAGCAGAGAGAGTCTCACATTGCAATTATCTTCCACCCCTTTGTGGGGGCCTGGGTGCAAGCATGAAACAGGTAGGAGTTAAGTATATTTATAGAGTCTTAGAGGAGAACAGGGCAGCAGCTCTCCCTGTCCTGGGATGTCAACAAGGCATATTTAGTAAGATTTATGTAGGCCTCTCACTTACCCCCAATATAGAAAGCAAATGCATCCCAGAGTGAAGACTGCAATTTCTTAGAGATCATTCTTTCACTTGAGTTGGCAATGAGTTGGTAAAAACGGTCAATTTATTTTTCTGTCCCTATCTATGGCATTTTCATTGCCAAAAATCATGTATCCTGTCCTACATGTATAGATTCACATTTTATAGCTTATTCTTTCATTTATTCAATAGAAAGCATTCTTTTTGCACGTAGCATTGTTTTAATTAAAACTATCATGGAGCTCCAGGGTAGCTCATTTGGTTACGTGTCTCACTTTTGATTTTGGCCCAGGGCATGATCTCACAGTCATGAGATCCAGCCCTGAGTCAGGCTCTGCACTGGGTATAGAGACTGCTTGAGACTCTCTTTCTCCCTCTCTCTCCCTTTGCACCCCCCTCCTCCCTCTCCACTCCCAACTTGTACTTAGTTCCACATACTTTCTCTCTCTCAAAAACAAAAAAAAGTTATAATATTCAGCTGAGTGACACTATGCAGAAAATATGCTGTCAGTCCAGCAAGCCTGAAAAATTAAATATTTCAGTTGCCATATACAGGAATACATGGATTTCGAATTATATTAGAAATCTTGATTCTATAGGATGACTTCTCCATGATCACCTAATGCAGATCAAAAGAGGCTACTGCATCAGAGTTCCTTACAGTGTAATAGTTTATTAAACTAGCTTCTTCAGAGTCTAAATGACAGTTTCTAAACATGTGCATAGAATCTGTAATAAGCATACCTGATCATAATCAGGAATTGCCAGTGTGTGGTTTAAATATGCTTATGTTTTATGATTAAAAAATGAACATGATAACTAATTTCCCCTACTTATATATTAAGTATGCCATATGCTTACTACTTCTCTCCATTAAATGCATGGCACATTAACCATCTGCTCTTCTAATCCAATCCTGATAGTAATCAGTTGTGGAGACCCGGGCATACCAGCAAATGGACTGAGATATGGAGATGATTATGTCGTTGGACAAAATGTCTCTTACATGTGCCAGCCAGGTTATACAATGGAAGTGAATGGCTCCAGAATTAGGACTTGTACAACTAATGGCACATGGAGTGGAATAATACCAACTTGTAGAGGTACGATAATTTCTTCAATATTTATAAGTGATAAACTGCCATATACTTACTTTTTAATATGAAAATTTAAAGTAAGTTTAAATCATGTTCTTCTATTATTTCATTTTTTCTGATACTGAAAATTGCTGCAGTTTTTATTTTAAAACCATATAGATAATAACATATGGAATTTTAAAAATGATATTTCAAGAATAATCATTATATCTTTTTGTGAGCCATGACAATGATTTTTAGTGCAATCAAAACAACAGAAATATCATGTGCTCTGATATGTACTCACTATCATCATTTATATTGATTAGTGAATATTTTGAAGGGAGTATCATCTTGATGAATTTGCATTTAATATGATGATCCACTTGGGTCAAACAATTCAAAGATGGGGAAAAAACTTTCTATAACTTGAGAACAATCATATTGAATTATAAAATTTACTCTTCATAAAGAAAAGAACATGTTTCTTAATGCAATCTAGCATTGACCTTTTAGTCTACATAGGCATAAATTTGCATAAATATAGGCATTATTTTTGCACTAGAGATACGTTTATAGTTTTTTGCCAATCTTTCTGATTATGGAATGTTATGGATGCAACATCAGGCTATTTATATTCTATAATAATACTGAGATTCTCATTCAGGTGTTTTTTTAAACATCTGTGAATTGATAGTTTAATCTAACAGAAAGTATAATTTCAATGTCTATGTTTTTCTTCTTGATTACACTGTTTCTGAATCAGGTCACTGTATATATACAGTTAGTATATGAAAATAAATGAACAGACATTTTGCATTTAGAAGTTATTTCATACATCATTAATTGATTCTGATAATGGTAATGTAACTCCAAAAATTATTCATATACATTGCTAGTCATAAAAATACAGTAATTCCTTTTTAGATTTTGCAGTGTGTACCCCTCTTTTTCCCTTCATCTCTGTCACTTTATCCTACCCATCTCTGTTTGAAGCCAACTTAAAACAAATATTAAAATAAATGTTTAAACATTTAATAATTTATTTAAAAACCATACAGTAAATTTTAACATATGAATTAAAGTGGTTGATAGAGCCATTTGAATATTTAATGAGTTACCTGATCTAATTTTTTCCCAAATGTCACAGAATTGCTTGCAAATTCTTTTCTATCATGTTAACACTGTATGTAGCCAAACAGCCCTAATCTTCAGCCTGTCTAAAGGTCATTGGAAAAGTAATTTTATATAAAACCAATAATTTACCAGTTACAGTATACTAGATGGAAGGTCATCTTCTATTTGCTTCCCTTAAATGTCAGGCAGCTTGTTATATATATATATATAAAAATATATATATATATATATATATATATATATATATATTTATTTATTTATTTTATATCCGGGATATTTCAACAGCTGTGTCTTAATCGTTTTGAATGTAATTGCAGCTGTTACCTGCCCAGCTCCTCCCCAGATCTCTAATGGAAGGTTGGAAGGAACAAATTTTGACTGGGGCTTTAGTATTAGCTACATCTGTTCTCCAGGCTATGAACTATCCTTTCCTGCTGTTCTGACCTGTGTAGGCAACGGTACCTGGAGTGGAGAAGTACCACAGTGCTTACGTAAGTATAATTTCCATACTTAAAGTTATGTTTTCCCATTTTCACTCTCTTGGAATTGCTTGACTGAGATTATTAGTTAATTAAAATTTTCAGGTTTTGCTAGAATATGAGATTGTTAAAGCTCCTTCCAAGTCATAATTACAATTCGATAGAACATCGCATTTACCAATGTAGCTACTTTTCCTGTAATCCACCTATTATGTTCTTTCTTCTCTGACTCCAAATATTAGGCTAAACTGCTTTGTTTGCAAGCTTTTCTTATTTAAAAAAATATTTTTCAAAAAAATTATTTTTCAAAATAAAGACCCTTATGGTTAATTCTAATGGAAAAGTATTCTTATTTTTGTACAGTTTGTCTCAACTGAACACTCTAATTTACTCCCAAATTTCTTTCCACAATAAATCCATGTTATTGTACATGTTCATTCAAATCAAGTTCTCATGATAGTGCCTATACCTTAAACGATTAGGGTAAGCATGGAGAGGAGGGATTAATATTTTCTTACCGAGGTTACTTTACAATGTATTCCAGCAAGTGTCACTTCAAAATTAATTGGGAAGATCGCAAACAAAACAAAAGTCAGCTTTGTGTTTTACACAAATTATTGTAGCACAGGATATGTACAGTGTTCATTCAGAGGTGTCTACTGCTATCCTGTTCCTAGTCTTCCCTTCCTTTGCTGCATCGGGTAGAGGAGCACCCCACCAATTCCCATGGCCTTGAAGTTAGACAGAGGTAATGGATGAAACTGTTTGGATTCTTCTAATCTTCTCATTCACAGTGGAAGCCAAATCGCCTATGGGCTTCTGTGCCCTTATTCTTCTTTTCTCCTGATCTCATCATATGCTACTATCTCCCAATACTACCTCAAGGTTGATGTCACACAAATTGTCCCTTAAAATTCTATTTTATAAAAAAAAAAAAAAAAAATTCTATTTTATGCTAAGGAGTATCTTAGAAAAAATCAATTCGTTCTAAATAAGACTAGATATTCCATGGGTGCTTCATAATAGATAGGGACAAGGACATTTACAGAGATGAATTCATGGTAAAGTTTGTTTGTTACCACTGGGAAAATCTCAGTCAAATAGTATCTTGATATGATATTTTATTTTTTGGTTCTATTAAAATGTAAGTAATAATAAAATACTTACTATTGACATTGAATTATGACTATCCAAATGTAATAGAGCTCACTTTGTCTGAATTGGTTTACATGTATGATTTCTACTACATATAACAGAACTCCTGGTAAGTGTGTTTACTCATGACATTTTAATTAATAATGACATGGGCTCAGAGAGAGGAATCAAATTGTAAGGACACTGTGTGACCCTGTCATCATTTAGGGCACCATTGTTATATGGCCTGCGGTTGCACTACCACTAAATTAAAGTATCAATTCCAGTTCAGAGAAGGTAGACTAAAGAGATAATGCTCTTATCCATCGAACAGCCAAATTCATTCATTTTAGGGACTTTATAGAAGGGAAAGTCTTTTTGCTTTCATTTTGTTCAAAGTATGTTCTTTCATCTTAAAGTGTATGTCATTGTGAACCGAAGCCTTTTGAAAATAAACCCCGTGTCTTCAGCCTCTAAACTAGACACCAATAGGTTGTTCAGTTTAGTTCATGAAAATCTACAGACAGAAAACAATGGAATTATAAAGAATTGAGGGGCAAGTAGGGAGCAGGTTTGAGGAGTTCATGTGGTTGCATTTCCCTCCTTTCTTTTCTTTGTTGAATAAAGATAAGATTCTGAGAGGAATGACTCAGCAGAAATATGCAAGAGACACACTTTAGAAGTAGGTTACTAAATAATTTGTCATTGAAATGATTGCTAAGCTGAAATGCCCATTGCTAATGTGCACTGAGAAAATAGCCACTGAATTCAAAATGTGCTAGAGATACAAAGGTTACTATGAGGAAGACCCCAGGTTCTAGGGTTTGATGTTATATTGCTAGAAGTGTTATATTGCTAGAAGGATGTTATATTGCTAGTAGCACAAAGATTTATAGTATCTAGGAAGTGCTAAAAATTGAAACAGAACACATTAAACAAATGTTTATGTTATTTGTGTTAAAGGTAACTGTGTTCAGGTAACATTTACTCTGAAATTTTCCCCTAAATTTATTTTGTTGAGCGTTATTTTATACTTACTTTTAACAGTTTTATAAAGAAAAAAAAAAAGTAGTTCCTAAAAAACGTTTGAAAATTTAGGTCTCTTCTAGAATCCTGAATTTTAGGAAATGTCTCTCTCTGTACCTTGAGTTTAAGGCTAAGGTATTCTGTTATTAAGGTATTTTATCCATTCCTGTTTGCCTGAGCATTCCTAGTTTATTCCTGTTGTCCTATCGAGTTAGAGGTATCCTTTCAGACTCAAAAATATCTTTGGTTTGGATAATGCACCATTCTGAGGGAGCATTGATACTTAAAGCTTTCAGATGCTGAATCTGCAAATTTAAAAACCAAGTATGATTAAAAATGGTTAAAATGGTAAATATGCATTACGTATTTTTTAGAACAATAAACAAATTGAAAATATATGATGTCTTTGTCTAGGTTATCTACTAGATTTGAAACCATCTGATCTCATCCCTTATTATATTTCTGCATGCTCACTGTGCTTCAGTGAGCTGGTCTTATTTTTCCTCCAATGTGCTAGACATGCTGCAACATAGGCCTTTGGTGGTGCTGTTTCCTCTATCCAGAATGCTCTCCCTTAAGATATCCTGACAGACACCCTTGTCATCTTGTTTGAAACCCACCCCCAGCTCCCACCATTTATCACATCCACACATACACAATCCAGAATCCCTTCTTCTACACTACTTATCCACACAGGACTCACTACCTTCCCACATACTACCTTTTCTACCTTTTTTATTTTTTTTGTTTGCTTCTCCTAAAAATACATAAATTCCACAAGGGCAGGAATCTTAGTTTGTTTACTGATAAGTCTAAGTATCTGAAACTTCTTAGGATAAGTTCTTTTAGTTGTTAGGAAATATATGTTGAATGTAATAATCTATTCAGTTTGTTTACAAGTTCTGTCAAGATGGTATTTTCAAAAGCTATGGAACATTGAGATTCCTTGGTTTGGTATAGATTTGGACTCTACTGGCTTCTTTACTCTTTAAAAAACACTCAAAAATCCTCCACAGAATTTCAAAGAGGAAGACAATAAAACACTAGGGTATGTGCTCTGAGTGTTCAAGAGAGTACAACAGAACAAGTAAATGTACTGTTACATACATATAAAAAGAATTTGTGCAGATATGTGGTTTGATTCTGGTCAATACAAAACAACAACAAAAATACAAAAAATTCTACAGTTATTAAGGTGGTTTACTATGTGGAAAATACCTCAATCAAACTTCTTTTGAATATTATCCTGAATTGTACATTCAGTTTTTATCACACAAACAAGTGCTAAAAAAATTTCTTTGGGATACATTAACGTGAATAACATGTCACTTCAGTTCAGTATTCCAGTTATTTTCATCACTTCTAAACTGTTACTCTGATGAATCCTAAGTCTTTGCTGTAATTATCTTTCTTTTCATTTTCAGCTAAGTTTTGTGGTGACCCTGGTATACCTGCCCAAGGAAAAAGAGAAGGCAAAAGCTTTATATACCAGTCAGAGGTTTCATTTAGCTGCAATTCTCCTTTCATATTAGTGGGATCAAGCACCAGAATATGTCAAGCAGATGGCACTTGGAGTGGTTCGTCACCTCACTGCATAGGTAATATTAATTAAAGGTTAATTATTCTCAGTAATCTTAGATTTACTAGATACTAGTAATGTATTACTAGTATATAGTGTATTAATTATTTTCTCTATCCTATAAAGTATAGTTGGCTAAATATGAAAAATAAATGTAAAATATAGAAGCAATTGGAAGGCACTGAAAACAAATACTGTTAAAATATATGATGTTGTATTTAGCATTTAAAACTTCTGGAAGAGGGGATCCCTGGGTGGCTCAGTGGTTTAGCGTCTGCTTTTATGCCCAGGGTGTGATCCTGGAGTCCCAGGATCAAGTCCCACATTGGGCTCTCTGCATGGAGCCTGCTTCTCCCTCTCTTTGTGTCTCTGCCCCTCTCTCTCTCTCTCTCTCTCTCTGTCTCTCATGAATAAATAAATAAAATATAAAAAAAAAAACTTCCCCAAAAACACTCAAAATAATTTTCTTGTTTATCAGTAAAATGAAAAAGGACAAAGGTCTCAGATTAATAGCCTCAAGTACTAACATTTGCATATATTTTTATAGTTAATGAATCCTAGTCAAATGTTAAACTTGCTCCAACTCACATTGATCTCGAGGTCCTGAGTGCAAGCCCCACATTAGGCTCAACACTGGGCATGGAGACTACTTAAAAAAAAAAAAATACATTGACTTCAAAATGGCTCTAAGCACATTTCTATTCTTTTAAATTAAATGTCACATTTGGTAAAATAACCAAATATTCTGTTTTATAAAGTAGCCAATTCAGAGACTACTAGTTCTACCATTTTTTTTTTAAAGATTTTATTTATTTATTCATGAGAGACAGAGAGAGGCAGAGACATAGGCAGAAGGAGAGGCAGGCTCCATGCAGGGAGCCCAATGTGGGACTCGATTCCAGGACCCCAGGATCATGCCCTGGGCCAAAGGCAGATGCATAACTGCTGGGTCACTTAGGCGTCCCAATTCTACCATTTTTATACCTAAATCTCCTACAGGTGTTCCTGAAAAATGCAAATAATTAAGTCTAGTTTCTGGAAAACCTCTTACTTCTTAAGGGGAATATTATCCTACAATCCTAAGATTATAATTTAGCAAAGTCCTTGGGCAAATATTTTATATACGTGTTCTTTTTTCATATCCCTCATTTTTCCTTTACTTTTTATCCACAGAGTTAGTTGAATGTGAAGTGCTTTTATATTAGAAAGGTTCAAATTTTGAGAACTGCATAATCCATGTAAATTATAGTATACCTGAATTCTTGCTTTAAGATTAGCAGGCTTCTGTCCATGGAGAGATACTGTTAGATTTATACTCTTTATTAACACCCATGGTCGTTTTCATTAAGCCCCAGATGACTCAAAATTGCTTTGTATGTGAGAAATATGCATTTAAATATATTATACATTTTAAAGGAATATTATGTTTAAAGATTACATTATGTTTATGATCTTCATTTTAGAACCCACCCGTACCTCATGTGAAAATCCAGGAGTCCCAAGGCATGGATCTCAGAACAATACCTTTGGATTTCAAGTAGGTACTTTAAAGAAGTATTTCTATTTAGTATAAAAGTAGACCAAAAGGCTTCTTTGATTGATGTACATAGAATCGTATTGATAGAAATAGAAAACCATCATGCTTACATCTGTATTCATAACTATATAAAAAAAGTAAAAGGCATCAAAAGCATGGAAGTAAAAGGACATTAGGAAAATAAATATGTGGTTTAAGAAAATAGCTTCCTAACTGATCTTGACAATAAAACAAAAGAAACATTGAAAATAGCTGTGAGCATAGGAAAATCCATATGTAGTCGTTAGTATGCAAGAGAGGGCTAAGTAAGAGGAGGCAAGGGGGTAAATGATTAAATTCTAAAGGAAGATGTGGAGCAGTGAGCAGAAGTAAAGATGAAAGAAGTTAAAGTGTTAGCAAACATAAAAATGTGGTTATTCAGTAAAGCAAGTAGACTAAAATATGTTTATCTTATAATATGTGTATAATGCTAAAGTATTTTTAAACATTTTCACTGACATGGGAAATTTCTGAGAAAATCATTTATCCTATTGTTAGACAATAGGTGGATTGTTACATTGGAATTCTTCAGCATGCCCAGTCATGTGTGGCTGACTTTCTTATTTTCGCATTTTCTAATTTAGATTTTATGTAGAGATTCAGCGAATTTTTCATTACAGGGACCTTAGGGGAGCCAAAGTGCATACTGACTCCACAAGGAAATAGCCAATATACACATTACCCAATTGCCTTGTGTTGCAGACTTTTCTAAATGGTACTATTTTGTGTGAAATTCAGTGGGAACCTAAAAAATCCATTTCTAAAGGAAGTACTCATCAAGAGTGCCATATTTCTGTTGCTAAAAATAGTTTCCATTTATCTTCAGTTCTGGCACAGTATGAACATTGATTTGATAGCATTTGCAGTTCTTCCGGTTTGCCTCAGGCCTGTCTACATAATACAAAAATGTGAAAAAGATGTCTCAGTCTCCATTATATCGGTGTTTTTAGAAAGCTTTATTTTATTATTTTTTTATACATTTATTTTGTATTGGTGTTCAATTTGCCAACATATAGAATAACACCAAGTGCTCATCCCATCAAGTGCCCCCCTCAGTGACCGTCACCCAATCACCCCCACCCCCTGCCAACCTCCCCTTCCACCATCCCTTGTTCGTTTCCCAGAGTTAGGAGTCTCTCATGTTTTGTCTCCCTTTCTGATATTTCCCACTCATTTTTTCTTCTTTCCCCTTTATTCCCTTTCACTACTTTTTATATTCCCCAAATGAATGAGACCATAAAATGTTCGTCCTTCTCTGATTGATTTATTTCACTCAGCATAATACCCTCCAGTTCCATCCATGTTGAAGCAAATGGTGGGTATTTGTCGTTTCTAATGGCTGAGGAATATTCCATTGTATACATAGACCACATCTTCTTTATCCATTCATCTTTTGATGGTCACCGAGGCTCCTTCCACAGTTTGGCTATTGTGGCCATTGCTGCTATGAACATCGGGGTGCAGGTGTCCCGGCGTTTCATTGCATCTGTATCTTTGGGGTAAATCCCCAGCAGTTCAATTGCTGCGTCATAGGGTAGATCTATTTTTAACTCTTTGAGGAACCTCCACACAGTTTTCCAGAGTGGCTGCCCCAGTTCACATTCCCACCAACAGTGCAAGAGGGTTCCCCTTTCTCCACATCCTCTCCAACATTTGTGGTTTCCTGCCTTGTTAATTTTCATATTTTTATAAAAGGTTTTATCAATTAATCTAAATCCTGAGAAATGGACAACTAGTTAAAGAGCATTAGTCCTCATCATGTAGATGAAGAAACTGAAGGAGAACATTGACTTGACTTTGGTCACTCACTTTTCTCAATATCCTGAGAAAATATATAGTTTTGATGGTAGTGTCTGTGCACTAAATCAGGTGATTTTCTGAAGAGTATGAGTCCTTTCTAATACATACTCTCTGAAATATCGGGAATGGAAACGGGCAAGAATGAATTTAGTATAGTCATCCGTGAAATGAATAGAATTATTAACTCTGCATTGTAAGAATTCAATTATAACCATTGAAAAATGTTATCCCAAGGTTAATATAACCCTGAAAGCATATTATTTGGCTAATAAGTATGCACTGGATCATCATATTCTACTTAGATAAATATGAATAGACTATATTTCAAATATGATAAACTCTATATAATTATATTAATCTTTATTAAAATTACAAATGATGTTCTCAGTATGTTAGATTAGGGACATCAACTTTCTTACATGCATATGACTGGTATGTGAGTATATATGTATATGTATAATAAATATATTTAATAAGTTTGTACAAAGCCCTTGGAAATTTTAAAGTTTATGTGATTCTAACTAATATTAATGTATTGTTAGATTCCAAATAGAATCCTGGATAAGCCATCTTTATTGGTTGAGAAAAACTCTCACTTGCAAGTTAAGAGAAACCATTTGGGCTAGCTTAAGCCTAAAAACATTATAAGCCATGTGCAGGTATGTCAAACACCCCAAGAAAAGGGATCTAGGTGAGACCCACCAAGCCTAGAATCTAGAAACTGTACAATAGGACTCAATCTTTTCCACTACTCTGCCTACTTTGTTTTTCTCTTTGCAAATTGGCCACATGATCAAGGGGGTATTTTTCTATTTATCTCTCAGCCACATACAGAAAGTTATTAATTGTCTCAAACTCAGTTCCAAATTTCTAGAGAGAGAATCAGAACATCTCAACTTTTTTATCTATTCCTGGTTTTATCAGGTAGCCAGCAGTGACTTAAGTAAAATTATAGCTGTTAGGATACTCACTTCTGGGAGGAACAAGAGAAAGGAGAAAGTTATGAATTACACAGGCACTCAAATCATTTATTTATTTTTTCTTTAATATTTTTATTCACTCTTTTTCTATATGGATTCATATCATAGATATTTGAACATAGATATATTTATTAACATATAAGGATATATTACCTATTGCTAGAGATGACAAAAACTCTAATATTGGAAAAAGTACTCAACATACTTTCTCTTATATCAAAAATACTGTAAGTTAGAATTATTTTTGGCTAAAATAGAACAGTAGTGAATGGAGTAGCTGTCAAAATGATTGATATAACATCTAGATTAATTATGGAGTTAATGCCAAACACACATATTTCACTAACTGCTGTCTCACTCTTTAAATTGAGATGTGGATTTGGAAGACACATCATTAGGAGTGAGGACTTGTTATATTCAAGTTATTATAGATATGAAATGTTTTTAATCTCACTCTTTGATGTGTAATGCCAAGGTATAGAATAGTAAGACTTTTAGCCCTACCAAAATAACCATGGTGATTATGTATGATTTCCAGTTTATAATCTAAATTAGTATATAAGTATACTGAATGGGACAAACATGTTACATAGTGTTTCATGACTTTTTTTTTTTAATTTTTATTTATTTATTTATTTATGATAGTCACACAGAGAGAGAGGGAGAGAGAGGCACAGGCCTCCAGGATCGCGCCCTGGGTCAAAGACGCGCCAAACCGCTGAGCCACCCAGGGATCCCTGTTTCATGACTTTAAATGATGAATAAGATGACATGAATTTTAAAACAAAAATCCCATAACATCCAATGTTTTTAATTAAAATCTGATAACTTTTTAATACAAACTATAGGATATCCTAGAATTTAAAGTTTTTTAAACCAAGAACCTCAAGTCCAAAATTGATGCTCATTGAAACTTCCTTGAATCTTATCTTAAGCATATATTTTGTCCCTTCATTTTTATGATCCTGCCTTTCTACAGCAATTTTATTAGTCAAAATCTATGTATGTCTTTTATTAGAAGCTACTTTATTTTTTCTTGGGTAGAATGTTTATTGTAAACACGTAGTAAAAAATACAAATATAAAGTGGTTATTACAATAAGCTACAGAGGAAGCATATAAATTATGAAGCCTTAGTTTGATGTATATATGTATGTTATATAAATGTATATTAAACATATTTTTAATATATGATGTTAAAAATCAGACACTAATAAATACAGTGATGAAAATTCTAGGAAAACAAAAGTTATTTGCTATGAAATATCATGAAAGACATGGATAGGTCTTACTTAGAATATTCTATATTTATACAAAGTTTCTATTATGCCTTGATTAGCTATCTAGACTTCATGGCTTAGGAACTGAGATATAACATTTAAAATAAAGAGATAGGGATCCCTGGGTGGCGCAGCGGTTTGGCGCCTGCCTTTGGCTCAGGGCGCGATCCTGGAGACCCGGGATCGATTCCCACGTCGGGCTCCCGGTGCATGGAGCCTGCTTCTCCCTCTGCCTGTGTCTCTGCCTCTCTGTCTCTCTCTCTCTCTCTGTGACTATCATAAAATCAATAAAAATTAAAAAAAAATAAATAAATAAAATAAAATAAAGAGATAAGAAAAAAATAAAATAAAGCAATAAGGAATTAGAGAAGATAAATTATATTTACTAAATTGACATGTCTTAAAATTTTATAATGCTTTTGCACAAAACATGCTAATTGGGTCCAACTTAAAGTGATTTTTATTTAAACATTGACTGCTATTAAAATGGATTATTTTAAATTTCTGATATGATATTCATATTTTTGCATTGTATATAATTGGTTATATAAGCAGGGCACTTTTTATTAGTAAATATGGATAGGAAAATTGTACATAAATTATTTTTTAAGAATTTTTTGAATTAGATAATGGAAAATTATTTTTCTACAAATGATCAAATGGTATTTTGCATGTTAGAAGTTAATTTAGAATCAGAAGAACCTATCATCACAAGTTGGAAGAGGTTGGAGAACTATATAAAGTATACTATCAACTGGTCTTATAACTGAAAAAAAAATTTATTAATGCACTGATATTTGGAGAAAATTTTGGTAAATGATTTAACTGTAATAAATTCTGAACAAAAAATTAATCAACTACTAAATTTGGTTCTAAGTATATTAGATATTTTGTATAAGTATTTGTGAATATGACAAAGATAGTTATTTCATGTGTTTGTGAGATATAGAAAAAATTAAATAAATTTTATTTCGTGGCATCTGATTAATATTTAAAGTAGTATTTATGATGACTTTGGAAAAGTTTGCAGAAATTAGGAAAGAAGTCTTGCTATGTAATCCAAAATATTTCTTATATCTTATTAAATCAAGTCTTAATGAAGTCACCCACATGTATCCTTCAAAGAATAAACAGTGATTTAGCTTCCTGCTATGTAAAGTATGGAAGGGATATCACTGTATTTTAAGAAACTATAGTCATGTTAAATCTTTTAAAGTTATTAAGTGATTTTGTATTAAATTATCAGTCCCCGTTCCTTCAGTTGATCTAACGTTTTCAAGAGATCTTGGTGCACAAGGGCGAGTAGTACAGTCCCTAGTCTAGAGAAACTAACCCCTGCTGTGTGGGTGATTTCATAGGATAGATGATAACATCGGTAACTTTGAAAGTTGCTAAGGGAGCACATAAAAGAAAGTTCTCCTAATCTATTGTTCTTGGGAAGCCTTTCTAGAATTTCTGAGCTAAATCTTTTAGGATAAGATCTAGGAAAAGCAAGATGGGAAAAGCATTCAATGCAGGGTAAACAGCATGAAAATAAGCATGCATTAAGGGAACTACAAAAATTCAATATTATATGAGCACAATTTGAGTAAAAGTAAATGGTTAGTGATGAAACCAGAGAGATGAGCTGTGGTCAGGTTATAGGGACTTTTATCTATTAATTTAGCACAATGTAACTTTATCCTATGGGTGATAAGACAGTAAAGATTTTAAGGAGAATGTTAAGGTCATACTTCCATTTTGATCACTCTGACCTTATGTGGAAAATAAATTTAATGTGATCAAGACTGGAGAAATGGAAACAAGTTAGATGATTATTGTAATTACAATTATTATAATTATAATTACGACAGTAGTTCTCAAAGTGCGGTCCCTGACCAAGCAGGAGCAGTACGACTTAAGAACTTGTTGGAAATACAGATTCTGGGCTTCCCCTAGATCTACCTAGTCAGAAACTTTCAAGGGAGGCTCATCTCTCTGTGTTCTGGTAAGTCCTCCTGATTGTGATATCTGCTAAAAAAATTTTTTTAAGATTTATTTATTTATTTATTTTTGATAGACAGAGAGAGAGAGAGAGAGAGAGAGAGAGGCAGAGACACAGGAGGAGGGAGAAGCAGGCTCCATGCTGGGAGCCCGATGCGGGACTTGATCCCGGGACTCCAGGATCCCGCCCTGGGCCAAAGGCAGGCGCTAAACCGCTGAGCCACCCAGGGATCCCCCTAAAATTTGAGAACCAAACCTGTAGAAAATATATTGAAGACTAAAACAGGATATATTAAGTAGAGAAATGGAGAATGAGACAGTTTAAGATTTAAGATGCAAAATTATCAGTATTTGGTGGAAGATTGAATGAGGGGAGATTTATGGGTAGAAGGTGGCAGCCATTAACTAAAATCTACTCTAAACTAGGATCGCTGGATTGATATAGGAGATGGGTTTTGTAAAACTGGTTTTACTGAAGAACAAAATTACAAAGTCTACATAATCAATCACATAATCTAGTCTATATGACAGAGTCAAAATATGTAGCCCTATATTGCATAACTTCAGGGTATGTGAACTGTGTGCTCTGGAGTACAATTTGAGGGACTTCATTTATATAGAATCCGGAATGAACATGCTAACTGGAGTTAGACAGTGGAGTTGGACAGTGAGTGGCCCTGAACAAAACAGGTTGTCAAGAGGGTAAGGGATCTACTCAAGGCTATCGTGAGGGTGTCTGGGAAGACACAATGTAAGATAACTGGAAGAATAAAGGTTGCTATCAGAGAGTGATGGTTGACATTGAATGTTTTTGGTAGAGCATAGTTCTGTCTAATAATGAGAATATAAGAAATTGTAGCATTCAGCTACTCTCAAGGTCCAAATGGAATCTTGGATCAAATTATGTCACCTTAAGCTTAGTGCCATGTTCCTTTAGCAGCAGAGAGTAGGAACTAACCAGGAAGGAAGGACATAGGGTATTTGTGAAACATACTAAGAGGATGATTGATCATTCTCAGACTCCCAATTTCGGGGAAGGCTGAAGTGGCAGGCACTAAATATTTCTCACCTTGTCCTCCAGCCATAATTATTTAATAAACCCTGATGATTTCTCCTTGTAATGTAGTTTGAGTAAACAACATCCTTCCCAAGTCTACTGACACAAGTTAATTCAGCCTTTATCCATTCAAATCTAATATAGTAGTGCTGGCTTCATGATTATAATTACTGCTGGTCATTTTTTTGTTTGTTTGTTTGGTAGTTTCTTTATGCAATGGGCTAATTTAATTTTCAACACAAATTTTACTTGTTCTAGCAAGAGCTTTAGCAACCTTATGATTTCATTAAAGATTTCAAGTGCCGTAGCTGGCTATTTGAGACCCTTCAGAAACTGATTCTTACATGTATCTTTGACTTAATAATTATAGTTGGAATTTATTTAAAACCTATGTGCCATCCCTGTATGGAGTATATTATATGTCCTGTGTCATTTAATGTTTAAAACAAATCTCAAGACAAATATTATCTTTATTTATAGATTCAGCCTCAAATAGGGGATACACCTTATTCAAGCAAGATCAGATCCAGAGTTAAAGCCATATACACATTACTCTGGGGTCTGTTTTCTTTTTTGGTGTATCTCACTGTCACTTTACCTCCCCCACTCCTGAAACTTCCCAGCTCACTGTGTGAACGTCAACCAATCAAATGTACTCTTTTTCCTAAACTATATGATGTATATTTGAACCTTCATACATCGTGTTCTTATCTTTTCTATGTTTTTTATCAGTTGTTCTTACACTTTATTGTTCCTTAAAATCACCTGGAGGGCTTGTTAAAACACAGATTGCTGGTCCCATTCAGTGTTTCTGATTCAGGGGAGCCTGGGAATAAGGTCTCAGAAAATGCATTTCTACATAGTTCCTAATGATGCTGAGGTTACCAGTCTGGGGACCACACTTTGAAAACTATGTTCTATGTATTTATCTAAAATCCACATCCTTAAAAGCTTAGTGTAAACTCCGTATCTTATAGCGTATATTTGCTACAATCACAATCTTTGCATCTAAACACCTTTGCATATAATCTCATATTGCATTTACGATCTTCTATATTCATTTGCCTCTTAAGTTGTTAGTTATCTTTATTTCTCTGTCTTCAACCATCTTGCTTTATCTTTATTTAACTATCTACCTGTCTGTCTTGTGTTCAGATGTAGCTTATTGGCCTTTTGGTATCTTGTATATTTTCTTCAGACTACCATGGCAAAAAGTTTGGCACCTATCCATGCACTGGGTATTCAAATATTTGATGATGATATGTATACAAACAGATGTAAGTTTTTTCATTTTATTTTAAATCAGTTTTATTTTTATTTATTTATTTATTTATTTATTTATTTATTTATTTATTTATTTATTTATGAGAAATACAGGGAGGAGAGAGAGAGAGGCAGAGACACGGACCAAGGGAGAACAGGCCCCATGCAGGGAGCCCGACGTGGGACTCGATCCCGGGTCTCCAGGATCATGCCCTGAGCTGGAGTCAGTGTTAAACTGCTGAGCCACCCGGGCTGCCCTTAAATCAGTTTTAAATATCTTTTCCTTCCAGTTTCTACCATGCAG
Source organism: Canis aureus (assembly GCF_053574225.1). NCBI lineage: Eukaryota > Metazoa > Chordata > Mammalia > Carnivora > Canidae > Canis > Canis aureus. The sequence continues at coordinate 15,491,409 of NC_135624.1, read as the reverse complement.
AATTTCTTTTGAAAGCATTTTCTTATCCAAAGTTTTTTTTTTTTTTTTTTCTATTTGTTGCCATATTAGAAGCTGCATTGGTACATTTGCATTTTTCTCTGTAATTTGCTACAGGTAGGAAGTGTTGTGCAGTTCCATTGCAAAAAGGGACACCTTCTCCAAGGGTCTACAACACGCACATGCCTTCCTGACCTCACATGGAGTGGAATTCAGCCTGAGTGCATACGTAAGTATTGTGGCTAAGAAATTATACTATACTTACCACAGATAGGAATTTATATGCATTTTTTCTTACAAGTGAGAAGTAAATCTAAATCTGTACAAAAGATGTATTACATGGATTTTTAAAGATTATGATAAAACATAATTTACGTCTATAAATTTATTACTATATCAAACCCCAATACCCATTAAGGAGCATTCTTTCTAAAGAAGCTATAAGAAAAAAAAAAAAAGAAGAAGAAGAAGAAGAAGCTATAAGATACGGAGCACTATTTTGGCTTTTTTGCAAACCTCTTGTAATTGTGTTTAGCTTGGTCATCTGGAAATTTTAGATAATTATTAGTTTATCAATTTAGAGATCTGCACCTATGAATCTGAAGTATGCTGAAATACAGAAGGCTCCAACTTAGTGCCTCTTAATTCTTTATCACTTGTGAAACCCTCTGAGAATCTGAGAAAGATAGAAACATCCATGGAAGGAAATACGCATGAATAGTTTGACCAAAAATTTGAATACTATTTCAGGATTTCCTGGAGCTTCTAAATGTGCACTGACCCTAAATTGAGAGCACTTGCCGTACAGATTAAAGAAGAACAAAGCCCAAGGTCATGAAGCTGTCTTTTCTGACTTACAGTTAGAAATAAATTTCAGCTGGTGAATTACTTATCTCTTACCCTCCCACCTTCTCTTTTTTTATCTTCTTTACTATCTTTTAAAATCCTGAGCCTTCTGGGGAAAAACAATAAAGAGTAAGCAAGAGTAGAAATACTCATCAGAATGGTGACCAACTTTTAGGATTTGCTGAAGTCTCAATAAATCCTGTGAAGTTAGGCTAGCCCTGTATAGAACCACCTGAATGAACACAGGAGGCCCCAATGGACCCGAGGCTCACTGAAAAGCAGCAGGATGATCCACTGAGAAGTCATTCACATGCCTGGTTGGTTGATACTTAAATATGGCAATATTCCTTAAAGAGAATTCAGTAGAGCATGTACTTTAGAACATGTGTGAGATGTAACTAGGTATTTCATAGTAAACCAGAGTTCTTTGATAACTTCTATATAGGATATGATCATTTAAATAGAGTGGTTACTTAAAGCATTTCAGAACTTCTACTACGTGCACAATGTGAGGACTAAGAATATAGTAATGCCCCTCTCTGCCAAAAAAGGATGTAGTAGAGGCTAACTTTTTGTGTTTATCCTTAGAGTATTTCCTCCATAAGGATTAAATGTTATTAATGGATTCATATTAAATATAAAACATATAACAATGTTTATCACACAATATTTTTTTAAATGTTTTTTAAAAACATTTTAAACATTTTAGCTCTTATTTATAGCTTTGTGAATCTCCATTGGGAAACAAATGGAAATTTTTTTCCAAGCAAATTTGTCCACAGAACATTTTTTTCAGAGGCAAGCTTTTAAGTATCCCTATCCATGAACAAACCATCAGAAAATGCTTCTTGTTTAGGAAGGAAATTCCTTGTAGCATCTATCTCTGAGAAAGGAATAGTATTTATAAGATATAAAATGGAAACTGGGGGCAGGGCCAAGAAGTGGCATACATATGGGTAAAATGGAAGAGAGGTGGAGAATCAAGAGTGAGAGGAACCTTGAAGAAAAGGAGACAGAAGTTAAAAAAAATGAAGATACTGCTACTTATGGACACAAAATATGGCCAGAAAATTCCACATGTAAAAAATTATTAAGTTATGATTTCTGCATTAAGAAGTATTAATGTCAGAGTAACATACTGAGCTGTGGTTGTATTTAACTTTAGAAAACATGTTTTTTAAAATTTATAATAAACATAAAATAAATAATAAAATAATATTTCATAAACTGGTATAGAAAAGCTGAGCTTGACCACCTTTGAAAGGTATCTTACTAAAGGACTTCTTAGATCCTTTAAAATGATAATTATTTTGACTTTCTAGAATAGTGATACAGAACATATTTATGAGCTTAATTATCCCCAGTAAGTCTTTTTCCTCCTTTAGCTTCCCTCTTAACACCTACCCATGTTCCACAGATGACTGCTTAGGACATGATAGCCTGTGAAATTAATATGTATATTGACATTGATACATTTCCTTGATTGATTAGAATAACTATGCAAAAGTATATTTATATAACATGCCTCTAATATGTATTGTGACTCTCATCTCAAAATTTTCTTAACATGTCTATAAAAAATGAATGCTATTCTTTTTTTTTTTTTCTTAATATAGCCCACAGCTGTAAACAACCAGAAACTCCTGCTCATGCAAATGTAGTAGGAATGGACCTTCCGTCTCATGGCTATACACTCATTTATACCTGCCAGCCTGGCTTCTTCTTAGCAGGTGGAACAGAACATAGAGTATGTAGATCTGATAACACCTGGACTGGAAAAGTTCCTGTTTGTGAAGGTAAGTTTTCATCGTGGAAGTTTCTCACAGAAGCTATTCTAGTATATCAGCCTTCCTAAAATAAAATGCAAGAGACAAAAACTTAACTCAGATTAGCTTAGGAATAAGGGAAATATATTAGCCAACTCCAAGGGCAGGCACTTCTGGATCCAGAGGCACACAGATATTATTGAGGTCTTTTTTATAAATTCTTTTACATGCTCTGTTTTTTCTTCTTTATTTCTTCTTCTAGTTACTTCTTCATGGTACATGTATTAGTTTTCTGGGCTGTTGTAACAAAGTACCACAAGCTGGATAGCTTAATAAAGCAGAAATTTATTCTCTCACAGTTCTGGAGGCCAGAAGCCCAAAATCAAGGTGCTGGTAGATCCATGTACCTTCTGAAATCTCTAGGGAAAAATCATGCTTTATCTCTTCCTACTGTTTAGCAGCTTCAGGCTATCCTTGGCATTCCTTGGCTCAGAGCTTCCCCATACCAAGTTCTGTCTTCTATCTTCTATCTTCATGTGGCTTCCTTTCCTATTTATCTCTACATGTCCTCTCCTCTTCTTATCAAGACACCAGGCACTAGATTTCAAGGTTATTTCATCTAAGGATCCCTATTTAACTACATCTTCAAAGAGCCTACTTCCAAAAAAAGGTCATATTTTGAGATTCGTGGTGAACATGAATTTTGAGGTCACATTATTCAACCTACCACAGTAGGAAAAACTTCTGCCAGCATACTTCTTGGTTTAGAAGAGTTTTTGTCAAAGCTTCTTCTTCTTGATAAGAGTCTGGTTGTCAGTTTTAAATGGAGCCCACCTCTAAATCTGTTAGTCAACCAGGGTGATACAGTATTTTGACTAGATCTAAGTGAAATTTCCACTTCTCTTGCTGTTTGATCAGAATAGTCCCCATCTGGATAAGATGTACCATTGAATTTACCAGAGGAAAAAAGGCTTGTGTGTTCAAAACAAGGAATAAAGGAAGTTTTTTCTAGAATTCTTGATAAGGTCATCAATACATTCCTTTTCCTTTTCCTTTTTTTTTTTTTTCCAGCCCTTCTAATTCCTGTTCTCTTGCAGCGTTCACAAATGTTAATGACCTTCTTTTTGAAATGTGTTCACTTTCTTCTCTTAGCAAGAACACTATTCAGTTTGTTTTAAATTTTTCATGAGATTGAAAGATTAAAAGTCCATTTAAATCCAACAGAATTTCAATAACTTTTTTATCTATCCACTTTGCTGTTTATCATCACTACTATTGTAGGCTAACAACATTATCTCTACTGGGACTACTGCTACAGACTCCTAACTTCTCTTTATCAATATCCCTTCCTTTCCAAATTGTTCTCTGTCTTGGAATCAGAGTGTTGTTCACCCAAATTATTTCCCCTAAAACCTTTTAAAGACATTATATAGTCCTTATAAAAAAGATCTGCCTGTACCACAGTCTATAAGCACTGAGTGTCATAGCTCTTATAACTTTGCAGGCATATCCAGTAACTCATATGATTTCCCTTGTTTTAAACTACCTGTGGTTTGGCTTAAAACCTTAGTATTGACTCTTTAGTTTTGAGTCTATCCAATTTCTTATAACACCATGAGCACCTTAATAAATTTTTATTTTTTTAAAAATATGTATTTATTTATTCATGAAAGATAGACAGAGAGGCAGACATAGGCAGAGGAAGATGCAGCCTCCCTGTGGTGAGCCTGATGTGGGATTTGAACCTGGGACCCCGGGATCATGCCCTGAGCCAAAGGCAGATGCTCAACCACTGAGTCACCCAAGTGTCTCACAAATTTTGATTTTTACACACATACCCTACCAAATTATTTCTTCCTTTGTGCAATAGGAACATACCCATAGCCGTCAGCTACCATGCTTTAATCAACTATTGACATGTTGATTTACATGGTTTACATGTTCTTTAAAATAAAAAAGAAAATTCTAAAATGATAAGGCAGCACTATTCTTTCCCTTTTCTTATTGGACTATAATGGGGGTAATTGCTGAAGTTGTTAGCTGTACAACAGAAGTGTTGAGTAGTGCTGAAATGTTAGGATGAATAGGACATTTTGGAGAAAACTATATGATATGTAAGAGAATAAAATTGACAATGCATTACTATGTGTGTGTGTGTTATTAATTATATTAACCTTTGTAAACTTTTTAATTTTTTTTTTCATAGCTGGTTCGAAAATATTGGTGAAAGATCCAAGACCTGCACTAGGAACACCCAGCCCAAAGCTAAGTGGTTAGTAATTTCAGTTGTTTTTTCTAGAAGTCATGATTTCTAAAAGTGATATACTGTTTTCTTGACAAAGTGAACATTATTTAGAAAAATATATATTCAGTATGGGAAAACCATGAATTTGACTATTTAGAATTTAAAAATTTATATTTTAAGATGTTGAATCTCAAGAAATGTAATTCTGAGATATGTTTATATTCCAAATAATGTTTATAGTTCTCTTCATAAAATATCTCTTTAGGAGTATCTGAAAGTTACTATACTATATTGGCATTGCTTTATTTAAAACATTAAAACAAAAAAGATGAGACATTTTCAATATAGATTTTTAAAGAAGGAACAAAATACACTTGATATGAGAGTAAAAGTTCAGCAATTTTGTTTTCTAGTTTATTGATTTTAAAAATGAGAATTTAAAATTTAGTCATTGAAAACATAGGCTTCTCAGTTTTATGATTTTAATGTAATTACCATGTTATTTGCCTCCTACACTATGACTTTCGAAAAGTTATGTTATATATCTGAGCCTACATTTATTTAGCTATTCAAAAGAAACAATGATTAGTTTATAAAATTTGAACTTCATGAAATGTGAAGTGCTGTGCCCATAGTAAGCCCTCAGTATATGAGAGCTGCTTTTTTAGTATTAGTCTGTATTTTATTTATGTGATATAAATTAAAAGCTACAGATAAAATTAAAGATTTAGCATTTGTTCTGTACCTTGGAGATAGATTTGGTCTAGTTATATGAAGCCAGAAACAGTGTTAGTTTCTAATTTTAGATGTGTTCAGAAGTTCTCAAGGTACATGCTATAAAACTAGAGTGCCCACAAAAAAAAAAAAAAAAAATCAGTCTGAAACACTGATTTATTTAACATGCACTGGAAATAGACTGAATGCCACTAGGGCAATCAAAGAATATGTCAACATAAGAGAGAAAGTTTAGCAATGGAATCAGAAAACTACAGTGGTCAATCAATGCAGAATTTTCCAAGGGAGATGGCTTATCTAGTAGCAGATAGGTGTTTTAAATAATAACTCCAGTATATCAAATGTAAAACCTGAATTTCCCAGGCAAAATATGACTTATGGTCACCAATCAATAAATCAAGCAGGCATAAAAATAAAAAATAATATGGAAGAACACAATTAATTAGTTTGACCCAATATACATATATAAAAATTTTTGCATCAAACAATTATAAATTATATATTTTATACAGAAGTGTATGAGACAAGTATGAGAGTGATCATATATTAAGCAATTAATAAAATGTATAAATTTCAAAGCAAAGTCAGTCTTCAGATCTGATATCTGACCATGATGCAAGAAAAGTTAAAAAGAAAATAGGTATATTTTAAAAACCTCTGATTATGTGGAAATTAAAAACAAAATCCATACTCATGAAGAATTCATAAGTTAAATAAGAAATAGAAAATATAACACTAGAACTTATGTTGAAAACTCTAAATATCAAAACTTGGAGACTATACCAAAAGCAAAATTGTGAGGGAAATTTGTAGCTTTAAATTCTTACATTAGAAAAGAAGAAAGCCACAGAATTAATGAATTAAGTAGCCCTATTTATAAGATCTATAAAGCATAACAGACTAAACAAAAGAAAGAAGAAAATTAGTGTAATAATAAAATGAACAAACAATCCCCCCACTCCCGCCTGCTAAAGGTGCAATAGAAGAATCTCAACAAACCCAGTAGTAGTTATTTGGGGGGGAAATGTAGAAAATTTCTGGTAAGATTGATAAAAAAAAAGCAACAGAAATTAAATAATAAAACAAAAGGAAATGTGAATATAACCACACAGATAGTAGATTAAATCAATTATAATTATATTAATGGAACACTGTCAAAAACAACTTTTAAAAAATGGACAACTTACTAGAAAAGTATATTTCACTAGAACTAACAAAAGAAATTCTGAGTGATCCTATAACAAATAAAGTAGGAGTTTAAAACTATTTCCATAGAGAAAAACCAGGTCCTTATGGATCTACTGATGAGTTCTGCCAAATGTTAAAGGAACAGAACAGGTCATCCCATTTTATAAAATCTCTTCTTGTCAAGAAATCTCATTCTATGAAGGGTGCCTGGGTAGTGCGGTCAGTTGACTCTTAGTTTGCAGCTTAGGTCATGATCTCAGAATTGTGATCTCAGAGTCATAATCTCAGGGTCATGATTTCTCATAGTGAGATGGAGTCCTACCTCAGACTCCACACTCAGCATGGATTCTGCTTAAGATTCCACCCCCCCTACACCCATACACCCCCACTCCCCCAGTCACTTGCTCTCTCTCTCTCTAAAAAAAAGAATAAAAAAATCAATCTCATTCTATGGATCCAATATAGTTCTAATAATCAATACAAAATACAAAAGGGAAATTTACAAGCCCATTTGACTCAGGATATATAGATGAAAATAATCTACATAAAATCTTAGCAAATCAAATCCAAAATTATAGATAAACAGAAAAACCAAAAGATGACAGAACCAAATTGGGTTCATGATAGATATGCAGGGATATTTTTACATTAAGTAATCCTTAAAAGTAATCTACAATATTGAGAGATTAAGATGCTAACAATTCTGATCAGTGTAATACCTACACAGAAAATATTTGATAAAATGCAACCTATTTATAATTTAGCTGGTTCCAAAAATACTCTTAATAAATTATAAAGGAAAGGAATTTCTTTAACTTTAGTAAAAAAAGATCTGTAAAACTTTAGAGTAAATGTTATCTTCAACTGGAAAACATTAGAAACATTTAATTTAGAATCATGAGGCATTGTGAATATATTACTCCAAAATAGCAAGAATGAAATTTGGCAATTGGATCAGAGTCAGGAGCGTGATACTACATTTAGCAATGCTATGAAGCCTGTGAAGTAAAGTTTAAATTCAGACACCTTAAAAGAAAGGATCATGACATCTTAGACTTCTTTTCATTGTCCACATCAATGAGAGAGGGATGACATTTTAGAGTTTACAAAGAACAGCCAAATACACATTCATAGTTAAATCCCCAAATAGACCTACAATAGAAAGAAGTATTATCATTCCCATTGTACACGGGAATATAAATCACCAGATGGTGTCTGCTTTGCCCAACCTGAGCTGCATTTCTCAAAAGGCAGAAGGCAGCAGTGGCATGCTGGAGCCCGCAGGTAGAGGCTTGTCACAGACAATTCTGTGCCTTCTTCCAAACTTTGCATTCAGTGATTTCAGGTTGGTAGGAGTTTGAAATCTGCAATTATGGGAATATTTACACTCTAGAAATCAGCAAATACCGCTCATCAGTTTTTTCATTTGCTTTGTTTCATTTTGTCTTGTTTTTCTGGAGACCCGGTTGTGAAACATTGCCTTCCACATCAATGATTAAAACCCGATGCAGTGTACTTGGCTGCTGCTGCTACCTGCATCTTTCCATCGCTCTTTTCTCCTGCCACTGAGGTTCTCTTTCATCTCCTTCAACCATCACTAATTCACCTAAGGACTACGGATAAGATCAACAGGTGTAATAGGTTTTCTTTAAAGGTTCAGAGATAGCAAAGAGTAATCACAATACAGTCCAGGTGAAAATCAACAATGAGACAGACAACTCCTCTTACGTACTGAGTATGAACTGTTAGGCACTGCCCTTAGGGTATCTTTCTCCCTTGTTCCTGCTTTTACCTGGACAACTAAGAACCTATTAACTTCCAAATTCCAGGTCTTTCAGGGCAAGATAGCTTGTCACTCTCTCCTGCAAACTTGTTTTAGGTACTTTTTTTCACTAAAAATTTTAACATACTTTTTTACTAAAAACTTTAACAAATTGAGGGCTTTTTACTCATTCACTGTATCAAAGTTCTAGGTAAGATTCCTTTATACATACACAGCATACATAGCATTCCCCTATAGCATTCATAGCTGTGAAGTTTGGGGTTTGGGGAAGGGAGTGCCACTGTAAGGATGACTTGGTAAAGGTCACAAAGTCAGAACTATGGATTAGTCATTTTACTAAATACGTGTCTGCTAAATATATATTTTATTAGCAATTATGCAGTAAGGTCTAAGATCCACAGCTTTCCTAATTTATCTGAGTTGTAGCAGCAGCAGCAGCAGTAGTAGTAATAGTAGTGGTAGCATCTATCACTTAGCTGAACACTTCACTTTCTGTATCTCATTTAATCTTCATAATAACTCTAAGTTAACCTCATTTTAATTAGGAGGAAGTTCAGGTTTGGAGAGTTAAGTAATTTATGCAAAACCACACAGTTCAGAAATTGCAGAGGAGGGACTTAAAAGGAGCTTAACTACTGTTTGCAGTGCTAACCCTTCAGGTGTACTGCTCTTGAATTATCATAGAGAAAAACATCATGTGTTGAAATATTCAGTCAAAATACAACTCCTGGGGATATTTTATGTTTTATGTAGTTTATGTCTCTAGTAGTTTTGCGATATTGGTTTGCTGAGTAGAATTCAAGGAATGTTACCCCAGTCTCTGTGATCTGGGCAGTAAGAAGTGTGATGTATATAGTGAAGACTAGGTGACAAATTGTCAATAACTTGTTAGGGGAAAACAGGCTTTCCCCTATTCTGTTACTCATTCGTTTGCACAAATAGGCAACTCTAGTATAACTCCCTGGAATAGCTACTTTTGGGGGATGTACCTTATCGTGATGTATAGGACTGATGGAAGTTTCTCTTAGCCTCATTTCAGGATCTGAGTAGATTTTGCCATATTTGACTTGTATACTTCTAAATTACATAACTAATTTCTATAAATATAATGTCTTGTTTGGCTATCTAAAATAAAGAGCATTCCTTCTTTAGATGAGTTTTATAACATTTAAAATATTATTGGATTTGACCACAATTCATCTCCCCCCCATGAGAGTTGAGCAATTCTAGAGACAATTTCTTTATTTCTAAAAATACTGTAATTCAAAGCTGTCAATATGGTGGAGCCCTGTTCTTCGTCAGGAGCATCTATTATTGGAATAACTGAACTCAGTCTTCTGTAAGGGGACAAAAGAGCATCCCTCCTAACAGTCCTTAAGTCCTATTCTGCAAGAGGGGGTTTTAACCCCATGCTCTTCCTTCTATAAATCCATTCATACTGCCTGGAGAAAAGCAGACCTCTTGGGACTTTTATATAGACTGACTTGGCTCAGTAAAATCATTTTATTTTCCTTCTGAAAGAAAGATGTTACTAGAGGATACCAAATATAAGTAAATTTGATGTTTAGCTGGTTCTGAATATAAGCCTTATGTCTTTAATTGGTGTTGTCTATCTTTGATTGATGACTCATGTATGAATACAAATCTAGGTTATTGCAATTTTGGTTTATTCCAAAAAAAGGTTGAAACACATATATGAAGAATTCACTTTGTAATACACATTTCACATTGCTGTGTGTTTAGCAAAATTTCATTATTCAATAAACTAATATCCATTAATCTAATTTTTAATGTTTATATTTACAGGGTACAATGAAATTAATGTATGTGTTTAACCTATTTACAGTTCCAGATGATGTGTTTGCCCAAAATTACATATGGAAAGGCTCTTACAATTTCAAAGGAAGGAAACAACCCATGACCTTGACAGTTACTAGTTTCAATGCTTCCACTGGGAGAGTCAATGCTACACTCAGCAATAGCAACATGGAACTGCTACTTTCAGGTATCACGTTAAAGAACAGCAAACAGTGCCATTATGCCTTCACTTCTATAATTGCATCATTTTTATTGGTGATTTTTATACTGTGAAATATTTGTTACATTTTAATGACATTCATAATTTATTAAGAAACAAGGCTTTCTGGGATCCCTGGGTGGCGCAGCGGTTTGGCGCCTGCCTTTGGCCCAGGGCGCGATCCTGGAGACCCGGGATCGAATCCCACGTCAGGCTCCCGGTGCATGGAGCCTGCTTCTCCCTCTGCCTGTGTCTCTGCCTCTCTCTCTCTCACTGTTGCCTATCATAAATAAATAAAAAACTTAAAAAAAAATAAAAATAAAATAAAAAAAAGAAACAAGGCTTTCTGATTTTTGGATTGATACATGAATATTACTACACAAATGAAAAACTCTGATTCTGAAATAAGCTTGTTCATGAATATTTTGATGTAGCTAGAATGAGACATCATGAAATGGAATAATTCTTTTGATTTGAAAAATTCTTTGATTTGAATAACTAAATCTTTCTGCATTCACATAACACCAAAGAGACCAGATAAGTGACTAGCAACTGTTTTATGGACACAGAATCGTTTCTTCAAATGAGAATATTTAGATGGATACCATAACTGAAGACAGAAAAGGTAGATCTGTGCTACTTTAAACATGCTTGAGGGACCCAGAGGCCCTATCCAACTGCTCAGCCTTCTCAAGTTTCTGTGTCCTCGATCTACTGCACATTTCCGTCATTACCTTTGTTCTGTTTTTTTTTTTTTTTCTGACATTCAGATGTTTTCTCAAATGTCTTCCATTAACAGTATCCCAATGATCCTATCTAAAGCAACATTCTCATCACAAACACAGTCAGACACACTCTTAGTCTCACACACTCTTATCCTCTTTCACTTTCTTCTTTTCACTATTTATGGTATAGTATAGTGTGGTAAATTACATAACATGATATGACATTATTTGTCTATACTCCAATAATAAAAGATCTAAAAGGGAAGCTCTTTGCCTTCTAGTTCATACTATTTCAAAAGTTAAAAAAGCATCTGGAACAAAATAAGTCTCAGTGAATATTGTCCAAGTGATGAATTTGAATTGCCCTTATTTAAATAATATTTTTAAAATATTGATATTGAAAATAGGAAATTTAAATGTCTTGGCTGTTGAGGTGCTTGGGTGGCTCAATCAATTAGGCATCCCACTCTTGATTTTGGCTCAGGTTATGATCCCAGGGTCATGAGATTGAGCCCCATGTTGGGCTTTGTGCTGGGCATGCTGCACCTGGGATTCTCTCCTTCCCTCTTCCTCTGGCCCTCTCCTGCCCTCTCTCTCCCTTTCTAAAATAAATACATAAGCTTCTTGGCTATATGTATATCCTAAAGATTATCAATAATAAGATAATTTGTGGTATAAATGAAATGGAAATAACATTATATTTATTGATTTTGTATATTTTAGGAGAACTGTCAAACATTTTGTATTATTGAATGATTCTCTGTTAAAGTATTGGAAGCTAATATGTATTATATTCTTAAAAAACTATACACAGTTACAGTGATGTAAATTGAAAAAGCTTTATAGTAACAAAATAAAATTATGACTACTGATTTGAGACATAACCTTTTTCTCTTTATTTTCTATGAGTTTGCACAAAATAAATGTATATTTAATCTAACCTAGAGAAATTTCAAAATAAATTCCTACAAATATAGAAAAAACATAAATAGATACATTTGCTCTCACTGTCTCCATATAAATCAATTATAACATTTTCCCAGCAATATTATTTTTCATTATTTTTGTCTTTCCCTAGTAACTGTAACTTAGTTTAGGTCAAAATCTATGGATCATCTTTGTATTCCCAGCATATTCTTATGAAACTTTATAACATAGGTGAAAGATTAAATAAATGAATGAAGGAATCAAATTTCAACCATAAGTTAATCATATTTTTTACTTAGACTCTTATCTCCTAATATTCCCCTAAGCACATTTATATCCCAGCTTATTCCTACTCTTAGAATACTCACTGTTTAAGAAAAAAAAAAAAAAAACATAATATATATGTTTGCTTTTCTCTTTTATGCCATTACCTATATTTACCTTCTAAAACTAAAAATCTCACTTTATTTTCAGGACTCAGTCCATAAGCATTTCCTAATCACTCCATTGTGAAATGATCCCTCTCTCTTCTGGCCTTTTATTTATCATATTTTTTCATGTATTTTAGTTGGTTATGTATCTGACTTATATCTCCTACTTTATTGGAAATACTTTTAAGCATCCTATCTTTAGATAGGAACATATATTTTCTCCTCTATGGCTCTAATAGCACCTAGAATATTCTTTCAATTGGGTTGGCACCAAATTCATTATTAAGAAAAATATCAGGAAGTTTAACATGTGATTTCCATCTTTGAAGATTTTATTTATTTATTTATTTATTTATTTATTTATTTATTTTTATTTTTATTTTTTTTAAGATTCATTTATTTATTCATTCAGAGAGAGCGAAGAGAGAGGCAGAGACACAGGCAGAGGGAGAAGCAGGCTCCATGCAGGAAGCCTGATGTGGGACTCGATCCTGGGTCTCCAGGATCACACCCCAGGCTGCAGGCGGCACTAAACCGCTGCGCCACCGGGGCTGCCCTGAAGATTTTAAATCTCACTGGAGGCAGAAATAATTTTGTTTACAATATCATGGAATGATGTTATTAAGAATGATAATACTTCATTAATAGCATAGGTAATTTAAAGCTCACAATTAAGATTTAAGTTGAGAATTTCAGCTGAGAAATTAACATATTTTGCAGGATTTGTGGAAAGCATATGGATGAAGCAGGTCTTGACTTGCCCTTGTTTGATTTCTGTTCCTGTCACATGCATTACATGATATATTTAAAGAGTTAAAGACAATAAAATAAAGCAGAACTATTTACAAAATTGGTAGACTAAAATGTCCTTACATTTTACAGGGGTATATAAAAGCCAGGAAGCTCGCTTAATGTTACATATCTACCTTATTAAAGCACCAACTCATGCTTCTGTGAAGAAAATGAAGGAAGACAATTGGGCCATGGATGGCTTTGTAAGTATTGCTCTTTTTTTTTTTTTTGTATTGCTCTTTAAATGTCTGCTGCTAATTTTAATAACCAATTTGTGCTATAATTTGTCATTAAGATTACGGAAAAAGGTAAATTTCTAAATTTAGCTAATTATGAACACACATGCACATATAAAATGGCAAAAATACTATTCTGGGTAAATTGTTTTGAGAAAAAGATTCAGTGTAAATACTTAATAATCTAGAATGTTAAACCTAGAATGACTGGATCCTGATGAATTTTGCCTACTTTCGTAGTATTTATGTGTATGAAGGCCATATAGGTTTTTTTATGGTTTCATCAAATGTATTTTGTCTATGGTCAATACTATGATAAATAAATCTAGGTAACATATAATTCATTCTTTGTCTGGGTCTACTGTTGAAAACATATGCAGCATATTTACAAAATGCATCAGAAAAACTAAGTATGCTCAACACACTTATTTTTTTTTCCTGTAAATTTAACAGATGTAGGATATTTTATAAATATTTGAGATATTTTATGAACCTGTTTATGAAAAGAAAGTTATGTGAATTATTTCAAGTGGAGAAATAGTTACCATAGCTTCACCATGGAATCACCCTGTCCTATTCAGCCACTTATGTGGGAATTTCTAAATTGGCAGTTAGATGCAACAAGTCTCTATTCACATATTCCCCCAGAGTCTTTCTTAAAAAATGAGCAGGAGAATTCTGGCTACATCCTAACAACTAACAGGTCTTCTTTTATAAGGAAAACCTAGTGGGAAAGAAGATAGTAAGTCATAGGCTTCAGTAAGTTTTGGACCCAAGGAGAAAAAATGTTTATCTTATTTCCCTATCTGTGCCATTATTTGTGGAGTTGGAAATTAACTCATGTCTTCAATGCACTCAAATTGTGTAATTGTATTATTTCATCTAGGAAGTAAACAAAATGAATTCACTCATTTAAATATTAGAGTTTGAGCTATTCTTTTAGGAGCATTTCATTTTTAAAAATGACCATGACTAGACTATGGTGTCTGATAATAAGGAAATAATCACTTCTTCTGACATGTCAGACTGCTATGGCCGGGTGGGTATGATATTTTGCTTTTTAGGGTAAGAATTCAAGGTCTATTACAACCTTTACAATAGTATACAGGACTTAGGTAACTAATTAAAACAATCTTTTTTTTTTTAAAGATTTTATTTATTTATTCATGAGAGACACACAGAGAGAGAGAGAGAGAGACAGAGACAGAGACACAGGCAGAGGGAGAAGCAGGCTCCATGCAAGGAGCCCAACGTGGGACTCGATCCCAGGTCTCCAGGATCACACCCTGCAGCACTAAACCACTGCGCCACCAGGGCTGCCCTAATTAAAACAATCTTATGAGCAAATTCATATTACTAGTTATCAGGAACAATGAAATATATATATTTCTATTTTATTTATGAGAGCAAATCACAATATGCACGTAAAGTATTTTTTTTTAATATAAGATTTTATACACATGCAAGATACATGGTATAGTCAGCATTTACAGCATTAGACACAACCACAAAAATCTCAGGGCCAAAGAAGTTTTTTTTTTTTTTTTCTTTCTCATGTATCTGGGGCTATTTTTGGGTGTTCCACTTGAGGCTGTGGTAGCAGGTTCAGGTCTGCTCTAGGTTCTTATTCTGGGGCCCAGGCTGGAGGGGCAGCAGCTACCCAGAGCATATTCTCTTGTCAGAGGTCAGAAGCTCTGACGGGTAAGGTGTTTTAAACACTTCAATTGAGATACAATTCATATACTATATACTTCACCCATTTAAAGTGTACAATTCAGTGGCTTTTAGTATATTTACAAGTGTGTAACCATCACTACAGTTGATTTTAGAATATTTCCATTACCTCAAAAAGAAACTCCACACCCTTTAGCTATCACCCTACCCATCCACCTCTCATCTCCACCCTAGCCCTAAGCAGCCACAAATTTATCTTCTATCTCTATGGATTTCTCTGTTTTAGATATTCATATTTATGGAATCATGTAATATGTGGTCTTTTGTGACTGGCATCTTTCACTTATTATAATGGGAAACATGCCTCTTAAGGCCTAGGCTTAGAACTGACATACTGTTAATTCCACCCACATTTCATTGGCCAAAGCAAGTCACAGGACCAAACCCAATGAGATGGAAAGTACATTCGACCTATGTAGATTGGTGGGACGCAGAGAGAGAGTGCATACATGCGAAATAGTAGTTGAATCTACAAAGTACAGTTTTCTACTTTAAATTTTAATTGATCCTTTGCTTTGTTCTGTTTCACCATATCATTACCCCCTTTTTTTTACAGTAGGTTTCTTAGGCTAAAAGAAATCTCTATATATCTATATTATTATATTAATAACCAACCCCCTTTTTTCTAATATTCTAATTACTTAAAAATCAACATTTTGATTTTGCTTATAATGATGGCAAATTTACACAATGTGTAGTGTTTTATATAGGAAGAAGATACAGAGTTAGAAACTCTGCATAACATTCATTTAAAAGTAAAACTGAATATTTATTAAGGCTGGGAAAATATAGCTGTGTCCAATCTTCAGATTTAATCAACCTTATAAATATTTTTAGGTTTCTGCTGAGCCTGATGGAGCTACTTATGTATTTCAAGGATTTATTCAGGGCAAAGATTATGGGCAATTTGGACTACAAAGACTAGGTAATGTATTCATTTTCATTTTCATGTAGTTCCTTTATTACTCTAGACATCATAAGAAAAATACAGTGGATTCTGTACATTAGGCACACTTACTACATTTTGAATTTTGCATTGTCAGGATTATACATTGATACATTTGATAGCCTTTTAAGTAATCACATTCTTCAAAATATTGATTCTCTATGTACCAACCCTGTACAGTGCTTGGTTTTTGTCATATTTCTAATAAATATGACACACTGTCTTGCCCTTAGCAAGTAAAAAGGAGAAAAAGCGATACAGATATAAAAGAAAATATTAAACTGTAAATGATTTTTTTATCTCATGAGAACTATAGTACTTTTCTTCAGTTTGAATATTGCAACTTTCTCTTTCAAAAATGTAGTGGCACTTTGAAAAATTCCTATGGTCTGGAAAGGGAAAATAACTTTGAGGAATAGACCTCTTTTGGGGGCTTTGTACTATTCAGATATGTAAATTTCCTATAATGGGAGGCACAGAATTTTGTCATTCTTCTTCCCAACTCTTCTAAAAAATGTACATAAATATTTAATGGTCTTGGGCAAATATAATTATTAACATAGCTTGTGGCATATAATTTTCTTAAGGTATATTGTCTCCCATTATTATATTATGGTATTGATATATAAAGAATAAATTCAGACTCTAAAACTACTATTTGATATTCATATTAGAAATTCCATTACTTTGAACTTTTACCTAAATATTTTGAGTCCCTGGAAAAAATGGGGTAAAAAATAAAGTATTAACTTTTAACCTAGACTAAGGTATAACTTAGTTTGAACATAACTATTTATCAAAAAGGGAAATTAGCTTTCTCAAAGTGAATAAGAATAGTAAGATGTCATTTCAGATAATGTCTTGCCTAAAATTGTGTTAATTTTGAAGACCAGATACAACATTCATTAACAGAATACATTAACATAGTTGTGTAATTTAATGCAAGATATTTTTGCCTACTATTCTCAAAAACATCTCAAACACTATATGTCTAAAACAGAACCTATAAAAATGAGTTATTTCTGTCTGGGGAAAATAAAAGGAAAAAGTGAAAGACAACCTGTCTGCAATTTTCTCTTCCCCTATCCGTATGCCAACACATTGACAAACCTGATTTTTCTCATTTCCTAATTGTGCTAACATCTTCCCCATTTACTCATCCTCAAGTAGAATGCTTCTCATCCTGTGCTCTTCTACCTCTTATCCTCACAAACAAGTTCTGTTGATTTTTAACTACAAAATGTTCAGCTAACTCTATCTTTTCATGTTCTTCCTAATGCTCTAAGATACAGATCAATTTCCATTTTTATCTTGGTTGTTGCCATGACCTTTGAAGTACTCCTGCTTCCAGTCCCAATTTTCTCAAGCCTATCCCACCCTAGTCAATGTTCTAAATTGTGTGTCTTATCACAGAGGCTCTTATTTCTAAACACTC
Source organism: Canis aureus (assembly GCF_053574225.1). Classification (NCBI taxonomy): domain Eukaryota; kingdom Metazoa; phylum Chordata; class Mammalia; order Carnivora; family Canidae; genus Canis; species Canis aureus. The sequence continues at coordinate 15,473,606 of NC_135624.1, read as the reverse complement.
TCAGCTGTCCCTCACTGCAGGTAGGTAATAAATTTGAACTTTTTAGAATTATGTGATGGCTTTTCAGGATATGGCCATAGTTTTATCATTTTAGCATCTTCCTCTTACACACTCATTCATGCCTACCTCTACATCCTTTCCACACAGCTACACCTAGCGCTTGTCACATCTTTTAAATATGCTACTCACCTTCCCATTTCTGGGCTTATGATGATCCTGCTTCCTTCTCAATTCATTGTTCTAATGATTCTTCAAAGTCAAGCTCATACTGTATATTCTGCAGAATGCATTCTTATATACCACCAGATGGAATCAGTCCTTCTCTTCCTAAAACACATTGATCAAATTCACGCTTGATGTCTACACTTATTTGTGTCACTGTATTCTTCCCACAATTGTATAAACTCTTTGGTCCAGAGACTCTGCTTTCATTCTGTATTCTTTCCTGAAAAAAATGTCTTGTACATAGAAGGCACTATACAAACTTGTGTGGAAAAGAGTTGAAGTGTCGTGAATTACTTTTGTTTACTATGTACATTTCCAAGTAGATATCCTGAGAAAGAAAGATGATCACTTCATAAAAATAAAAATCAATTGTGATAAAATAAAGTTGACTTTTTTTTTTTTTATAGGATTGAATATGTCAGAAGGCTCAAATTCTTCAAATCAGCCTCATGGTACAAACAGTAGTTCTGTGGCCATTGCTATTCTTGTGCCTTTTTTTGCACTTATATTTGCAGGATTTGGATTTTATCTTTATAAACAAAGGTAAGTTTGTTGATATTACCTATAAAACGTTTCCCAAATCTTTTATTTCATGTTCTTTTTACTACTCTAGTTCAATTCCTAACTTCCATTTGTTTTTTTTTTTCTGGGTTGTCGAAAACAATGTGTGCCAAATATCGCAACAGTTGTTAGAAACCTAATTTCCCTGGCCTGCCTCCCACCACCCCAACATGACAAAACAAAAATTGCAAGCATTCAATTTAACCCTTGGTACTTTTGCCTATCAGTTTCCTGGTACATACTTAATTGTATCAGTTAGTTTTGCATTATCCATAATGAGACTTTAGAGATACAAAATCCAGGTTAAGGTTTAAATTAAAAAGGTGATACTTGCTGCCAGATTTAGAGAACTAGGAAATTCGTGTCCAATCCTCTTTAGTTCACATGACAGTACTGACCAATTTTAGCCATGCTGACAGACAGTAAAATCCCCTAATCTCCTTTTCCTCTGCTGGTTTTAGAAGATTATGCAATTATTATGGTTATCTTTCTAATATATCTACTCTATGACTATGCATATTATTGGTTTGTCCTTGTTTACTATGCCCATTACAACATCCCAAGTGATGGGCTTTATTATACTGTTGTCTGCTATTTGGACTACTTTTATGAAGAAAAACACATATAGGTAACCAGATAATTAAATGAATGTTACCTAAATGCATTTTTCTCAAAACTGACGTTTTTAAATATATTTCAGTCTAGATTATCTAAGAATAATTTATTTAATATAAATTTATTTAATATTTAATATTACATGAATTTGTAATAATTGAATATTATTAGCTGCTTAGGCCTTGACGATACCAAATTTTATTAAGGATAAAAAAATCTTCACTAAATTTATTTATTAAGCAAGCCATTGCAATCTTTTTTACAAAAACCTATTTTTATAAAATATATATAACACAAAACCATTTGTACAATTTAGTAGCATTTAGTATATTCAAATGCCATGGAGCCATCACTGCCAGTTCCAGAATATTTTCATTACCCCAAAAAGAAACTCTATGCCCATTAATTAGTCATCTCCCATTCTTTCCACTCCTGCCCTAGGCAACTGCTAATCTGCTTTCTCTACTTGTTCGCCTATTCTGGGTATTTCATATAAATGGAATCATGTAATAGTATAATATTTTATATCTGGTTTCTTCAACTTAACATGTTTTTTTTCAAGTTTCTTCCATGTTATAGTATTGATTAGTACTCCATTCCTTATGGCTGAGTAATATTATATGGCTGAGTAATATTCCATTGTATGTTTGAATGTGTTCTGTTTAAATATGTCCATTTATCAGTTGATGGGTGTTTGGCTTGTTCCTACATTTTTGCTATTGTGAATAGTGCTGCTATATACGTTGTATACAAGTTTTGTTTGGACATCTGCTTTAGTGCTTTTGAGTATATATCTCAAAATAGATTGCTGGGTTATATAGTAATTCTACATTTAACTTCCTGGGAAGCACAAACTGTTTTGCAGAGCAACTGCACCATGTTGTATCCCCACCAGCAATGTGTGACTGTTCAACTTTCTCCACCTCCATGCCAACACTTGTTATTTTCTGTTGTCTTTTCTTTCTTTTTTTAAATTATAGTCATCCTAATATATATGTGAAGTGGTATCTCATTGTGATTTTAATTTGCATTTCCTTAATTACTAATAATATTGAGCATCTCTTCAGTGTTTCCTGGCCATTATTCTTTGAAGAAATGCCTATTCAAGTATTTGCCCATTTTTTAATTGGGTTGTATGTCTTGTTGAATTGTAAAAGTTCTTTATATATTTTGAAGACTAGATTGTTAGTGTACATATGGTTTGCAAAAATTTTCCCTTTCTGTGAGTTGCATTTCCACTCTCTTTGTAGTGTCCTTTGATACATAGAAGTTTCTCATTTTGATAAAGTTCAATTTGTCAATTTTCTTATGTTACTTTCTTATGTTTCTTATGTGCTTGTAGTGTCATAGCTAAGAAACTATTTCCAGATTCAAGGTCATGAATCAAGATCAGATTGACCTATATGTTTTATCCAAAGAGTTTATTAGATTTAGCTCTTATACTTAAAGGTTCAATTTATTTCAAGTTAATTTTTGTTGATAGCATAAAACTTTTCAAAACTTTATATCATTTTCCTTAAAACTCTTGTTTAATATTGGTAAAAGGACACATCTTTGTATCTTCACAATTCTTGCTTAATTAAAAGAAAATCATGTTGCTTCTGGTTTTTATTATGACTCTAGTTTGAAAAAAGGGAGACAAATACTATCCATTAGAATTATGCACCTGGCAAGAGCAAGCTGTAAGCAATATAACTAGGTGATCCCATTGAAAGAAACTTAAAATAGCTTTAACAAAATTTATTGTCATGCAAATCACCTAGCAATTTTTAGTATAGAGAAAAATTCAGAAAATGCATTAGGGAAAGTAAAATAATATAATAGCAAATACAAAATATGATAAGGTAGTTGAAATTTGTGGTGTTTGTTGTAAACAAAGGAGTTGAGAAACAGATTTATTTTAAGATATATCTACCTTAGGAATTAGGGCCCAGAAACAGGTAGGGGCAAGTCTGCCATTGTACCAAATGAATATCAGCATATTATGAAGTGGGATGGGGGAAACTAGATACAAGATTTATCAAAGGAGAGAGAAACAACAACAACAAAAATGAAACAGGAATTTAAGATTAGCAAGTTATACCAGCCAGACTAGAATCCATGTATTTTAGTAAAACCAAATGTTCAATTATCAGTAACTCTTTGGAAACTATTTTCATGACTTAATTACCAGTATAGTCATTTCTTCTTTAAGATTTTGAATGTATTATTCTAATGTATATAATTTTTAAGAAAATTGAGTGTTTCTGTTTTTGAGATACTTCAAGTACCTTCCCAAGTTAGGCCTCTGTGTTAGTTTTTTGCTCTTTCTGAAATCCTTCTTTAATTAGTGTAGAACTGTCTCTTTCTTGTCCTTCAAGTCTCAGATTACTCTTTACTTCCTCAGAGATGCTTTTCTTTATCACTTCTCCTAAAGTGGGTCCCTGTTATTTCCTATCATATCAACAGTTTTCCTTGTCATCAGAACAATTCTTATTACCTATTTTTTCTTGCTTTGTTTTTTTTTTTTACTTTTTAACTTAATTAACAAATATTTATTAATTATTTCCTATCACTACATTATGAGCTCCATGAAAGTAATGCCTTCCTTGTAATCTCTTTAAAAAAAAATTTATATCCAATGCTTAGGGACATGCTTGGCACATAACAGATACTCAGTAAATATTCAAGGAATGAATGAATGAATGGATGGATGGATAGATAGATGGATAGTAATGAGATTTAAATTTTATCATCACCATAGTATTTATAGTATACATGCTAATTCATAATGATTATTTATTATTGCATCAGAAAATTTAAATTTATGAGAATAGCCATAAGACATTTATTTATACCTGTATTACTCATATTGGTTCTGTACATTAATATGTATTATATGTAAATAATAAAAATCACTCAGGGTTTAAGAGTGACTGGTAAATAGTTCAAATTTGATGTATTGAGCTTATGATTTCTCAACCAATACTTTGAAGTCAGATTATGCATTAGCAATGATAATTCAAGTATATTATGTTTGAGCCCTACTTTGCTGTTTCTAGAAGAAAGCTAACATATAGCTAATCAATGTTCTCATCAACAGGACTGCACCCAAAACACAGTATACAGGATGTTCAGTTCATGAAAATAACAATGGCCAAGCAGCTTTTGAGAACCCCATGTATGACACCAACGCAAAGTCAGTGGAAGGAAAGGCAGTACGATTTGATCCCAACTTGAATACGGTCTGCACAATGGTATAATGCGGCAACTCTTCATCTCCTTCAGAAGAGTGGAAATCGACACAAAACAGTGTACATTTAGTTCACTGCTAACAAATTAAAGCACACTTTTCAGGACTTGCTGGGTCACCTTTTCCTGAGGAATGATAGAGAAGAGTGTTTTTTCATAAACTGGACTATAATTCTTCTTCATGTTTACCATGGAGAGTTTTACAGAAATTTGGCTGCACTCTGAGAGTGCTTACTCACAGTTTATTTGCTTTTTTTAAAAAGGAGATTATTCTAAAACATAAACTTATTTGCATATATTGGAGGAGCATCCACTCTCAGTATTTCTGTGCTTTATAAAGTATATTAGAGGGACTGGGTTTAAAAAAAAAAGATATAGGGTAGAAATAAGAGCTATACTTACAAGAGTCAATAGATCACTGACTTCTCTTTAACTATCATGAGCTACATCATACCATGAATCCATATTTCACACCACTCTATCCACTGTTCGTTCTTGTTAATTGAGCCATTGTCTTCCTTATTTCCATAGTTATTTCAGATTGAGTCATACTCTGAAGTATTTCTGAGCTAATTGATGTCACAAAAGAGATAAGACTGCCTACTCTGATTTGACTCTTTCTGGTGTTCTCCAGCATCATATTGCTATTCTTTTTTTAGACTGGTAGTCACAGTTTCTGCAAACGGCAAGATCATTGTGGTATTCTCCCCATTCCCTCATTATGTTGTAACCAATATTATTCCGTAAGCTGTGGGGCAGTAGTTTATTACCTTGCTTCAATCTGCTTTGTCACCCAGAAACCACTCTAGCTGGCAAAAATTATTTATAATAATGATGATTTTGCAGTTATCTGAGACACCAATCTTACAATCCTTTACCACAATTTCCAAAGTTCTCGAAAGACCAAATAGAACCTATTCATCTACTGTATTTAGTCTCTGGTATATCCTATTTTCCTTCCAGTTGAGCCTTTAAATTTATTTAACATTGTTTTGAACCTTTATCAACAATGAGTTAGGAACATAAGATTTTAAGCTTTTAACTTTTATCTAACAGTGAGTTAGACACATTTTGGACCAGCCCATAAATATAATGCTTACAAACATTTTACACTTTCAAATCACCAATATAAATTTATTTCCTAAATTGTAGATTTTCCCAATTTTCATATATTTTAAAGTTTGTATACTATTATTCTTAAGAAGCAGGTTTCAGATATGACAGGTTTCTTTCGTTGTCAAATTATGGTTTGCATTTGCAAGTTATTGGTGGCTCATTTACAACTGTATCACAGTAATGCCAGCATATTGATTTAATAGGTCATTGTCTTCCTTTTATAGCATGTTTTACGTCATTGAATAAATTATGTACCCAGTGTGAACTCTTTATTGTTGTCCCTCTCAAATATGGATAACTCTGTAAACAGTTTCGACTTTTTGTATCATGAGACAGAGTGCCTAAGAGAAATCATTGCACCCGAAAGCGCTGCTTGGATCTATCTCTACAACATTTAGTGAATTTCTTGTAAACCACTTTGAGATACATTGTTTTGGAAATTCATACAATTTTCTCAACATTGTACTCTACTGACAGGATGCTGTTTTAAATTTTATGCCATCAGTTATTTATTCTTGTTTATTCAAATGACTGCAATAACAATGATTCATTCATTAATGTTAAGGTTAATACATTTAAGATCTTGTTTAAACAACGTTTCTTCTGCAACTGGCTACTCCTCTTATATTAATGCATACACTTTTGTAAAGAAGTATATTTTTATGAAAAAAAAACTTTGTAAAAGTATGATGTAAATTTTCAGTGCAATGTAAACAAAATAAAAATGGATAATTGCTTTTGTAAAATGTGTATTCTTCTCAAAATTGTCTGCCAGTGTACTGGATAGCAAATTTATTTGGTGTTTTAAAGTTCCCAAACTGCATTTTATATAGTTATTTAGCAACATAATATTGAGACATGGGAGTGTTTTTCTGCTTTATATTTTACAGCTCCCCAAGTGTGACACACTTTTAGAAGTAAACAGATTCCCACTAAATATAATAGTATCATAAGAACCTCATCTTAGAATTCCTTAAATGTAAATAGTTTAACACTACTGTCTATTTTTGGGTATATCTGACGATTTCTAATATTTCTGAATTGTATTTTCTTAGAGATACTTATTTTTAAGTAGGAACTTAATAATTTTTCAATAGCTACATTAAACTGATATTCAAAAAGAAACTTGTCTTGCCAGGGTGTAACATGTAAAATTTTGTATTCAAGAAACTTGTCAAGTTTCTGTAAAGTTCAAATCACAAGTTCACAAGTTACTGAAGTTCAATTTTATTAGAGAACTCTTTTTCACAAAATATGTTGTTTTTATATTTGACAGCCTCCAACTCCATCCTTTATAAGTCTCTTTATTACACTTTCATTTGAGAAATGAATGATTCTTGACATAACTGTAGCTTCATTTTAAACTTTAACTGTATTATTTCACTTTAAACTTATTTCATGTCTTCTATATTTTTCCTTGTTGTTGTTTGTCCTTATTTTTATTCCTTTCTGTGCTTTTTTTTCCCCTTTTCTCCCCTACTTTTTCTTTTAAGATTTTATTTATTTATTCATGAGAGACACAGAGAGAGGCATAGACACAGACAGAGGGAGAAGCAGGCTCCATGCAGGGAGCCCGATGTGGGACTCGATCCCGGGACTCCAGTATCACACCCTGGGCCAAAGGCGGTGCTAAACCGCTGAGCCACCCAGGCTGCCCTCGCCCTAATTTTTAATTTGCTTTCTTTTTTCTGATATTTTTCATAATACCCTTTCCTGTTTTATGTCTCCTTTTTAGACTTTGATTATTTCTTATCTTAATGTCCTTTATCCTAATCCTCTCAAAAGTTAGCAGCAGTTTTAGTGGGAATAATTTTATTTTTATTTTTTACCAGGTTTATTGGAGTATAATTAACAAAATTATAAGATATTTAAAGTTCATGGCATGATGATAAATATATACATTTTCTGATGAGAATAATTAAACTCTATTCTCTTATTAAATTTCAATTAATTTTAAAGAGCCTCTAGTAATTCTTTTATATTTAAGAACATTAAACCAATAGGTTCCAAGGTTCCACCCAGGATGCCTTAATACTAGAGCCTGATGATAATAATTGTGGAAATAGACCAAAGGGTCAGAAAAAAAAAAAAAAATATATATATATATATATATCCCTGTTCTTTACACTTACAAATGAAAGAGAGAGAAAAAAAATACCTATCATTGGCCAGAAGAGTCCACAAAAATAACTAGATGTTATTCTCTTAAAGAGATTAAGAGAATACATTGTAAAAGTATTAATCTGTGTATTGATATCTATAAATTTAAAATAGGTTTAGTAAGGGAAAAAATATCTTCTGTAGATTATAGAAATTCATGATGCTAAGAAATATCTTAGAATAAGTATTTTGAAATTTGGCTGAAAATATATTGATTTGCTTCTTTTTTTGTTTTTTTTGTTTGTTTTTTAGGATAACATTGGAGGTAAGGGGATATTGACACAAAAAGATATACATGTTGCAAAAATCTGAGAAATATCTTTTTGTCATCATGATATGAGCTTGGTTTCCAATGTAAGAGCAGATTTAAAAGTTGCTAGAAGAGTAGAAATGGCCACTGGATATTAGATTTCATTCTTTAGTATACAGACAATGGCACTAGTGAACATCTGCCAAATATTTTCCCAACCCATGTGTAATAATTTTACTAGCCTTGAAAAATAAGTATATTCTATATATTCAAATTCATAGGCATAAATTATATTGCAAAACATAAAACAAAAAATCTATTTAAACTCTCATAAGATCCAAACCTTCATTATAACTATTAGCATAACATTGAAAATAGAGATGAACCCAAGTACTTTGGCAGGGCCAATAAGATATATAAATATAGAGAAAAATATAGAACCATCTACATAGTATGACTTAAAAGAAACCTTATGGCCTTCCTTCTCAGCAAGTATCTTTTATACCCTTGAGTTAAAACTGATATCTCCTGAACGAACTTATTAGAATGAAGTATGTTATCTGGAGAATATTGTATGATAGCATTATAATCCCAGTAAGGGACTTAACACAGCCATTACAGGGCAAGTCTGTAAAGCTAGCATTCCTAATCTTCATAATTTTAAACCAGGACTACCCCAGTCTATGCTAGTGTTCTAGAATGGTGTTTCTAAATACATAAGGTTAAAATCCAAAGGAAATTATAAATAAATAATAAAACAGTTACAAAAACATTTAAAATGTTGTAGTATATATATATATATATATATATATATATGTAATATATATACACACATATATATCATATGTAGGAACTCATATACTAATATACATATAGATACTAACATACATGTATATGTATTTCTATACCAACATATTAAATGTGCAGTGGTGCTAATAATTTCTGTAATTTTAAAGAGTATCATAAACAATATTTTAAGATATTCATAACATTTCACATGAAAATATCTGTGATTTTTATTCGTCACAAAATTCAGTTTATTTTTGCACAACTTTTTACAGAAGACAAATAATATATTTTATTTTATTTTTATTTTTTATTCTTTTAAAGACTTAATTTATTCATTCATGAGAAACACAGAGAGAGAGGCAGAGACACAGGCAGAGGGAAAAGCAGGCTCCACGCAGGAAGCCCGATGTGGGACTCGATCCTGGGACTCCAGGATCACACCCTGGGCCAAAGGCAGGCACCAAACCACTGAGCCACCTAGGGATCCCCCCAAATAAAATATTTTAATTGAAAGATAAGTGGAGGTAAAGGTATAACTCTTTCCCATGCAAGTTTCCAAACTTTTTGAATTCTACTTTCATACCAACTTCTTTTTTCTTTTTTTTTTTTTTTTTTGGTATACCAACTTTAAGACTCTGCCTTGGAGACTGCAATTTACAGCAAGTACATTGTGAAGGGGCAGGTAAGAAAACATTGATCATTCTCTTGAACCCCTGGCAATGAAAATGAAATGCTCAATTTGAACTTTACCAAATAACAGCATAAAGTCAATGGACTTTAAGGAGAAATCTCCAATGAGAAGGAGTGTAGATATTAAAATGTCATTAATCAATTAATTTATTAACACAAATATTTTCTAACATTAGATATATGTATACTACTTTACTGGAAGTATAATGGATACTTGCTGAATAAAAATATAAGAAATGTATGGATCTTATCCTGAAGTAATTTAAAATCTTGTCAAGCTACAAAAACATTCTTTAAAAAAAATTATTTGATTTATTCATTTGAGAGAGAGAGAGAGAACATGAGCAGAGGGGAGAGGCAGAGGGAGAAGCAAACTTCCTACTGATCAGGGAGCCTGACACACAGGGCTCTGGCTAAGAACCCTGAGATCATAACCTAAGCAGAAAGCAGTTGCTTAACCATCTGAGCCACCCTGGTACCCTGCTATAAATATTCTTAAACTATTATCTAGAAGATGCCACACAATAATACTGTGTGGTAATTATGTATATCTATGTATGCTTCCACTCTTTCACTGCTTTCTGTTAATTAAAATAGACCTATGAATTTATAAGTGAAACATTTGACCAATTCTACTCTAAAAAATTGGATGCTAACATTTTTAAAAGATCTAATTAAGGGGTATAGAAATTACTTCAGTTATATGGCATCAATACATATTTTCCAGAATATTCAGAATTTGATGGAATAATTTAAAAACTGAATATTAAGTTAATTTAATATCATGGAACACTTGGACATTTCTCGACAGAATGACCATAAACTGTTTACAATTTTAAATGTGGAATGCATGTTTCTTTTATTTCACTTGTTTGTATTTTTAAAGAATTTTTGTGAGTTGAAGCTTTATTTACCAAATATCATTTTCAGTTTAACTGAAGGGAAAAAGCAACCAAAGTTTCAATGGAAATAAATTCAACAAGACAAAACAAAGGTCAAATTTATATTTGAAGATATGCCATTTATTGGGTAAGAGAAACTAGTATTCCTTTTCACCTAGTAGTTCTACTTAATAGGTCATTTAAAAAAAAATCAAGAGAGGGGATATTTGAGATGGTTTTCAAATTATGCACTATTTGTATATGGTGGAAAATATTTCACTAGTTTTCGGAGTGCAAGCAACATAGATATTCACTGACCTGGGATTGTATTAGAAATGACCATACATTTATAACTATTAAAAATACAGGGGCTCCTGGGTGGCTCAGCGGTTGAGCACCTGCCTTTGGCCAAGGGTGTGATACTGGAGTCCCAGGATCGAGTCCCAGATCAGGGTCCCTGCATGGAGCCTGCTTCTCCCTCTGCCTATGTCTCTGCCTCTTTCTCTGTGTGTCTCACATGAATAAATATATAGATTCTTAAAGAATATTATATTAAAAGTTAATGACATGAAGTAGACTTTAATGTTAAAAAAAAAAACACTATTTGTATCTGTCTCCAACTCCCTTTTTCTCTGTCCTATTTTTCTTTTTTTCTTCCAAATCCATGCATATACAAACACAAATGTCTTGAAGCAAAGAAATAAAAACAAATAGTAGTTATCATTGTCAGGAGTGCAATGATTACAAATTTTTGCTGTGGGTTTTTCCAGAGAGAATTTATTTATTTATTTATTTATTTATTTATTTATTTATTTATTTATTTAATTTATTCATGAGACACACACACACACACACACACACACAGAGGCAGAGACACAGGCAGAGGGAGAAGCAGGCTCCATGCAGGGAGCCCAACGTGGGACTCAATCCCGGGTCTCTAGGATCAGGCCCTGAGCTGAAGGCAGGCGCTAAACCGCTGAGCCACCCAGGGATCCCCTAGAGTGCATATATTTAATTTCATTCTAAAAATAGTAGTTTTAAATGAAAAGAAATAGCTTAAAATTTAAAAGTAGGTTTTACTTTACTGATGATTTTGCTTAGAATAATATCCATGCCTACAAATGATAGCAAAAGAGCCTGAATTTAGGAGACTCATGTCAACTGTGTCAATATGAATAAAAACCCAAGGAATTAAAAGGAATAATGCCTATGTACAGTAAATTGTTTAAATGAGTTAAAGAAGTGAGAATAAAATTAATAAATCTATTAATATTAGTTTTTTGTCAAATATGCATGTATTTTCACTTTCTATTTGCTGTTTGCATTGCATCAAAATTACATAGAATAAGAACACTGGATAAACAGTTAATTTTTCCCTTGATAATTAACTTCCTCTAAAAACATAACTAAAGTCCTGAAAAGAACTAGACCCAATATATATTTTTTATTTTATATATTTTAAAAACTAAATACTTCTCCAAATGGTAGTAGTAGTAGATGTTTTACTTTATAGAATATTTTTTAAATGTTAAAATTTTTAAAAAATACCTGACCAGGAGTTGGCTTTTTAATGATTCCTCTTTTGAGTCTATGGAGTTGATGAATCTTTTTCTTTAAAGCAATTACACTCTCTAACCTAAGTTTTTTATTTTACATTGCATTATTCTGTTCTTAAGATATATTTAAAGTGTTTTTCCTTGAATAATGTCATGTAAGTAAGTGCAAGGCATCATTATTGACACTTTAAAATATTCCTTAGCCCTACAAAGGAGCAGAAACTATATTATTTATCCAGGAATTTAATAAGTGGTTTCTTTATTTAAAGGACATTTTAACTGTTTGTATGGCCCTCCACCCCTACTCAGCATATGATGTAGTTAATGGCAAATTCTATCAGCAATTGATTTGGGAAAGCAAATCTCAATTTTTTTGATTTTGAGGCATTATTTTAGTAATAGACTCTAGCAGTACTTTATTATTTAAAATTACAATTTCACTTTCAACTCTTAGGATATGATTGAAATTATGCAGAGACAAGGGTGCATAAAGTATTTAGAGAATGAAAGTAAAAGTTATGTGCAATCAGTATAAATTGTGGAAAAGTTAATGTTAACTAAGTCGTTTTAAGAATCAACAAATAAATTTAATCATAAATTAAGTTTAATATGTAAATAATCTTTAAATGGAAATATTAATAGTTCTCCTATAACATTTGTTTTGAAATGCAAATCTATTCCAATGTGATTAATATATCAGGAAACAATTTGGGTGTAGCAGTATTTTGAGTTTGCTTAAACAAGACTCCTCCGACCCCCAACCAGGCAAGCCTGAACACAAATAACTTATAGCCAGCAGGACTGACCAGGGTGGGAATATGCAACACACACAGCAAACACCCTACCAGCCACCTCAGGTCCCTATATGTGTCATAGGACACTCCCATCTATATCTAGTGTTACAATTGTAAATCAGATTTAAAATAGTTCTCCTTCCTCTACCACACAATAACTCACAACTGAAATCCCTCTGACATACACTACTATAACACACTCAGATCTTTTTCAGGGTAAACTGCTGTATTTATTATAGTACATAGGTATTTTTTTTTATTTATTTTTTATTGGTGTTCAATTTACCAACATACAGAATAACCCCCAGTGCCCGTCACCCATTCATTCCCACCCCCCTCCCTCCTCCCCTTCTACCACCCTTAGTTCGTCTCCCAGAGTTAGCAGTTCTGTCTCCCTTTCTGATATTTCCCACACATTTCTTCTCCCTTCCCTTCTATTTCCTTTCACTATTATTTATATTCCCCAAATGAATGAGAACATATAATGTTTGTCCTTCTCCGATTGACTTACTTCACTCAGCATAATAACCTCCAGTTCCACCCGTGTTGAAGCAAATGGTGGGTATTTGTCATCTCTAATAGCTGAGTAATATTCCATTGTATACATAGACCACATCTTTTTTATCCACTCATCTTTCGATGCACACCGAGGCTCCTTCCACAGTTTGGCTATTGTGGTCATTGCTGCTAGAAACATCGGGGTGCAGGTGTCCCGGCGTTTCATTGCATTTGTATCTTTGGGGTAAATCCCCAACAGTGCAATTGCTGGGTCGTAGAGCAGGTCTATTTTTAACTCTTTGAGGAACCTCCACACAGTTTTCCAGAGTGGCTGCCCCAGTTCACATTCCCACCAACAGTGTAAGAGGGTTCCCTTTTCTCCGCATCCTCTCCAACATTTGTGGTTTCCTGCCTTGTTAATTTTCCCCATTCTCACTGGTGTGAGGTGGTATCTCATTGTGGTTTTGATTTGTATTTCCCTGATGGCAAATGATGCAGAGCATTTTCTCATATGCGTGTTGGCCATGTCTATGTCTTCCTCTGTGAGATTTCTCTTCATGTCTTTTCCCCATTTCATGATTGGATTGTTTGTTTCTTTGGTGTTGAGTTTAATAAGTTCTTTATAGATCTTGGAAACTAGCCCTTTATCTGATAGGTCATTTGCAAATATCTTCTCCCATTCTGTAGGTTGTCTTTTAGTTTTGTGGACTGTATCCTTTGCTGTGCAAAAGCTTCTTATCTTGATGAAGTCCCAATAGTTCATTTTTGCTTTTGTTTCTTTTGCTTTCATGGATGTATCTTGCAAGAAGTTACTGTGGCCGAGTTCAAAAAGGTAGTTGCCTGTATTCTTCTCTAGGATTTTGATGGAATCTTGTCTCACATTTAGATCTTTCATCCATTTTGAGTTTATCTTTGTGTATGGTGAAAGAGAGTGGTCTAGTTTCATTCTTCTGCATGTGGATGTCCAATTTTCCCAGCACCATTTATTGAAGAGACTGTGTTTCTTCCAGTGGATAGTCTTTCCTCCTTTGTCGAATATTAGTTGCCCATAAAGTTCAGGGTCCACTTCTGGGTTCTCTATTCTGTTCCATTGATCTATGTGTCTGTTTTTCTGCCAGTACCACACTGTCTTGATGACCACAGCTTTGTAGTACAACCTGAAATCTGGCATTGTGATGCCCCCAGATATGGTTTTCTTTTTTAAAATTCCCCTGGCTATTCGGGGTCTTTTCTGATTCCACACAAATCTTAAAATAATTTGTTCTAACTCTCTGAAGAAAGTCCATGGTATTTTGATAGGGATTGCATTAAAAGTGTACATTGCCCGGGGTACATTGGCATTTTCACAATATTAATTCTGCCAATCCATGAGCATGGAATATTTTTCCATCTCTTTGTGTCTTCCTCAATTTCTTTCAGAAGTGTTCTGTAGTTTTTAGGGTATAGATCCTTTACCTCTTTGGTTAGGTTTATTCCTAGGTATCTTATGCTTTTGGGTGCAATTGTAAATGGGATTGACTCCTTAATTTCTCTTTCTTCAGTCTCATTGTTAGTGTATAGAAATGCCACTGATTTCTGGGCATTGATTTTGTACCCTGCCACGCTACCAAATTGCTGTATGAGTTCTAGCAATCTTGGGGTGGAGACTTTTGGGTTTTCTATGTAGAGTATCATGTCATTGGCGAAGAGGGAGAGTTTCACTTCTTCTTTGCCAATCTGAATGCCTTTAATGTCTTTTTGTTGTCTGATTGCTGAGGCTAGGACTTCCAGTACTATGTTGAATAGCAGTGGTGAGAGTGGACATCCCTGTCTTGTTCCTGATCTTAGGGGAAAGGCTCCCAGTGCTTCCCCATTGAGAATGATATTTGCTGTGGGCTTTTTGTAGATGGCTTTTAAGATGTTGAGGAATGTTCCCTCTATCCCTACACTCTGAAGAGTTTTGATCAGAAATGGATGCTGTATTTTGTCAAATGCTTTCTCTGAATCTAATGAGAGGATCATATGGTTCTTGGTTTTTCTCTTGCTGATATGATGAATCACATTGATTGTTTTACGGGTGTTGAACCAGCCTTGTGTCCCGGGGATAAATCCTACTTAGTCATGGTGATTAATTTTCTTAATGTATTGTTGGATCCTATTGGCTAGTATCTTGTTGAGAATTTTTGCATCCATTTTCATCAGGGATATTGGTCTGTAATTCTCCTTTTTGGTGGGGTCTTTGTCTGGTTTTGGAAGTAAGGGGATGCTGGCCTCATAGAACGAATTTGGAAGTACTCCATCTCTTTCTATCTTTCCAAACAGCTTTAGTAGAATAGGTATGATTTGTTCTTTAAACGTTTGATAGAATTCCCCTGGGAAGCCACCTGGCCCTGGACTCTTGTGTCTTGGGAGGTTTTTGATGACTGCTTCAATTTCCTCCCTGGTTATTGGCCTATTCAGGTTTTCTATTTCTTCCTGTTCCAGTTTTGGTAGTTTGTAGCTTTCCAGGAATGCATCCATTTCTTCTAGATTGCCTCATTTATTGGCATATAGCAGTTCATAATATGTTTTTAAAATCGTTTGTATTTCCTTGGTGTTGGTAGTGATCTCTCCTTTCTCATTCATGATTTTATTAATTTGTGTCTTCTCTCTCTTCTTTTTAATAAGGTTGGCTAATGGTTTATCTATCTTATTAATTCTTTCAAAGAACCAACTCCTGGTTCTGTTGATCTGTTCCACAGTTCTTCTGGTCTCGATTTCGTTGAGTTCTGCTCGAATCTTTATTAACTCTCTTCTTCTGCTGGGTGTAGGATCTATCTGCTGTTTTTTCTCTAGCTCCTTTATGTGTAAGGTTAGCTTTTGTATTTGAGTTTTCCAGTTTTTGAATGGATGCTTGTATTGCGATGTATTTCCCCCTTAGGACTGCTTTTGCTGCATCCCAAAGATTTTGAACAGTTGTATCTTCATTCTCATTAGTTTCCATGAATCTTTTTAATTCTTCCTTAATTTCCTGGTTGACCCTTTCATCTTTTAGCAGGATGGTCCTTAACCTCCACGTGTTTGAGGTCCTTCCAAACTTCTTGTTGTGATTTAGTTCTAATTTCAAGGCATTATGGTCTGAGAATATGCAGGGGACGATCCCAATCTTTTGGTATCGGTATAGACCCGATTTGTGACCCAATATGTGGTCTATTCTGGAGAAAGTTCCATGTGCACTTGAGAAGAATGTGTATTCAGTTGAGTTTGGATGTAAAGTTCTGTAGATATCTGTGAAATCCATCTGGTCCAGTGTATCATTTAAAGCTCTCGTTTCTTTGGAGATGTTGTGCTTAGAAGACCTATCGAGTATAGAAAGACTATACTGAAGTCACCAAGTATAAGTGTATTATTATCTAAGTATTTCTTCACTTTGGTTATTAATTGATTTATATATTTCTCAGCTCCCACATTCGGGGCATATATATTGAGGATTGCTAAGTCCTCTTGTTGGATAGATCCTTTAAGTATGAGATAGTGTCCTCTTCATCTCTCACTACAGTCTTCAGGGTAAATTTTAGTTTATCTGATATAAGGATGGCTACCCCTGCTTTCTTTTGAGGACCATTCGAATGGTAAATGGTTCTCCAACCTTTTATTTTCAGGCTGTAGGTGTCCTTCTGTCTAAAATGAGTCTCTTGTAGACAGCAAATAGTTGGGTCCTGCTTTTTTATCCAGTCTGAAACCATGCACCTTTTGATGGGGTCATTAAGCCCGTTCACGTTCAGAGTTACTATTAAAAGATATGAGTTTAGTGTCATCGTGATATCTATTCAGTCCTTGTTTTTGTGGATTGTTCCACTGAACTTCTTCTTAAAGGGGAATTTTAAGAGTCCCCCTTAAAATTTCTTGCAGAGCTGGTTTGGAGGTCACATATTCTTTTAGTTGCTGCCTGTCTTGGAAGCTCTTTATCTCTCCTTCCATTTTGAATGAGAGCGTTGCTGGATAAAGTATTCTTGGTTGCATGTTCTTCTCATTTAGGACCCTGAATATATCCTGCCAGCCCTTGCTGGCCTGCCAGGTCTCTGTGGAGAGGTCTGCTGTTACCCTAATACTCCTCCCCATAAAAGTCAGGGATTTCTTGTCTCTTGCTGCTTTAAGGATCTTCTCTTTATCTTTGGAATTTGCAAGCTTCACTATTAAATGTCGAGGTGTTGAACGGTTTTTATTGATTTTAGGGGGGGATCTCTCTATTTCCTGGATCTGAATGCCTGTTTCCCTTCCCAGATTAGGAAAGTTTTCAGCTAGAATTTGTTCAAATACATATTCTGGCCCTCTGTCCCTTTCGGCGCCCTCGGGAACCCCAATTAAACGTGGGTTTTTCTTCCTCAGGCTGCCGTTTATTTCCCTTAATCTATCTTCATGGTCTTTTAATTGTTTGTGTCTTTTTTCCTCAGTTTCCCTCTTTGCTATCAACTTGTCTTCTATGTCACTCACTCGTTCTTCCACCTCGTTAACCCTCGTCGTTAGGACTTCTAGTTTGGATTGCATCTCATTCAATTGATTTTTAATTTCTGCCTGATTAGCTCTAAATTCTGCAGTCATGAAGTCTCTTGAGTCCTTTATGCTTTTTTCTAGAGCCACCGGTAGCTGTATAATAGTGCTTCTGAATTGGCTTTCTGACATTGAATTGTAATCCAGATTTTGTAACTCTGTGGGAGGGAGGACAGTTTCTGATTCTTTCTTTTGAGGTGAGGTTTTCCTCTAGTCATTTTGCTCAGTGCAGAGTGGCCAAAAGCAAATTGTATTGGGAAAAGGAGAAAAAGAGAGGAGAGAAAGAAGGAAAGAAAAGAGAAAGAGAAAAAAAAAGGGAAGAAAAAAAAACGAAAAAAAAAAAGAAGAAAAAGAGAAAGAAAAAGAAAGAAAGGAGAAAAAAGGGGGGTGGGGGAAGGAAACAAATCAAAAAGCAAAACAAAACCAAAAAAAAAAAAGAACCACGGGGGAGTATCTTCTGATTCTGTGTACTTTAAGTCCCTTGACTTCCCCTGGAAGTTGTCAGTCAGTCTAGCTGGTGTTCTGGGGGAGGGGCCTGCTGTGCTGATTTTCAGGTATTAGCAGTTGGGGGACCTGCTGTGCCCCTGCCTGGTGCAGGGCTCAGTGGGGGTTTTTACCCCGTGAGGCCCCCGGAGCAACAGCCCTAGTGGCGGGGCCAGCTCTCGAGCCCTGGATCAGCCCCCGCAGGAACTCCAGAGCTCTCGGTCTGCAGGGCCTGGAGGCTCCGGGGCGGGGCCGCTGATCTGCTCAGCTGGGGCAGGAGCGTCCTTGCTGTCCTGGGCCCTCCCGGCCTCTGCCTGTCCCGGGGGAGGCCGGATCCTGGGCTGTGTCCGGGCGCCCTGTGCTCCGGGGCCTGCGCTGGTGGATTCGTGCTCCCGCCCCGCAGCCCCCTCCGCGGAGCCGTCCCCGAGCCCCCCCGAGCTGCTCCCGCCCCGCAGCCCCCTCCGCGGAGCCGCCGCCTGAGCCCCCCGAGCTGCTCTGGGTCCCGCCGTGCGCGCTGCAGCCCTTAGGGAGCTCGGTGCACTGTCCCGGGGCGCAGGTGTCCGTCAGTGTCCCCGGGAGCCCGAGGGCATCCCCGCCCCCCTGGGTCCTGCTCCACCTCCCCACGAGCCCCTTTCCCCCGGGAAGGTCGGTGCAGCTCCTGCTCCTCCGGGACGGGGCTCTCCTGTCCTGGGGACACTCGCCCCGGCCTCAGCCCGGCTCCTCGCGGGCCCCTCCCCCTTGGAGGCCTTTTGTTTCTTTACTTCTTTTTCCCCGTCTTCTTACCTTGATAGAAGCGCAAACGCTTCTCACTGTAGCATTCCAGCTGGTCTCTCTTTAATTCTCAGGCCGAATTCATAGATTTTCAGGATAATTTGAAGGTTTTCTAGGTAATTGGGTGGGGACAGGTGATTTGGGGACCCTACTCTTCCGCCATCCTGCCCCTTCCCCCTAGATGTCAGTCCTATAATTTTTTAATAGTACTTATTTTTATAGGAAAAGTGATTAAATGAAATAATTCTGATTTTTTTTCTGTTAAGAAAGTATTTTTCCTCCATTAGGAGAATGAATACAACTTGGTAATAACCAGTTAGTTATACCTAACTTTTTTTATATTGCCCTCCCGTACCTTTCAAATACCTGAATCATTGCATTGGCAAGTTAATTCCCTTCACCAGTAAAATTATTTTTCTCACATACCCATTAGTGAAATCTTTAGCAAACGGGCTGCTGTCTTGTTCCAAGGACAATTCATACCCCACATACCACTTGGGATGTAATCTTCCTTGCCAGATGACCCCATTTTAACACCCACCTTCTTGGAAAACTCCAGGTATCAACTGTGCCTGTTCAGGTCTGGCAGTAACCAGTATGATAATGGGAGTACAAAACATTTTTTGGAAAAAAAATGTCTTTGAACCAATAAAGAGAGATAAGGAAAGTGTGGCCTCAAAGTGAATGCTACAGCAGATCCCAAAGATAGGGCAGCTGGAGACTGTGGGCTAATGATGTTTTTCACACCTGGCTATATCAGGAAAAGCAATCTCAATTTCCACACCATCTTAAAATGAGGTCCTAACCTACATAATATATAAAAAAGAAGGAATACAAATGGGGTTTTGGATCAGCTTGAATTGGCATCTTCTACAGTGTCCCACAAAGCTCTGTTAATCTGACTCTTCCTTTCTAACTTATCTTCCCACTCTCTTTCCTTTGCTCTGTGTTCCAGCCCCACTGTTTAGTGTTGAATTCTTTGAATGTGCCATTTCTCTAGTTCCAAATTATCTTTAATATGTTTGTGATCGGTTGAATAGTGGCCATCCAAAAATAACCAAGTCCTTATGCCCAAAATTTATAAATGTTACCTTATTTGTGTTTTTTTTTTAATCTTTGCAGTTCACATTAAATTAAGTATTTTGAGATGAGGCAATTCTGTATTTTCCAGGCATTTCTAAATGTCATCATAAGTGTCTTCATATGAGATTCAAAGGAAATAACACAAAAACAAAAACAAAAACAAAAACAAAAAAAAAAAAAAGAAAAAAAAAGGAAATAACACAGAGAAGAGGAGAAAACAATATGAAGATGGAGGCAGAAGTTAGGGTAACACAGCCACAGGCCCAGGAATAGAAGACACAAAAAACTGATTATCCCTTAGAGCCCCGATGTGGAGCACAGCTTAGCTAGGGTTTAGACTTTTAGCCTCAAGAACTATGAGATATAATTTCTCTTGTTTTAAGTCACTAAGTTTGCAGTAATTTGTTACGGCAGCCTCAGGAAACTAATAAAACATTCCATGATGGGAATATATAGTCAGGGAAAGGGAAGCAGGCAGCTTGGACAAAGAATAGCCACATCTGGCCTGATGGAGAAAGGACCCTGAACTTTAAGCTGGATAAAACCTGAATGGGATTTTGAGATGTGACCCTTAGAAGGGACTCAAGTGTGTTTAATGTGTAGAAAGAGGTGTCAAGGGGAGATTTGGTGAGCAGAAAAATGAACTATGGCAGAGACAGTGTTTGTCAAATATCTGCTATCCTTTGCTGTATATCTCTTCAGCTACCCATGAAGTTGTTGGGTCCTTGTGATAGTTCTGACAACGGATAAGGAAAGGAAGTGATGTGTATAATTTCCTGGCCAGAAATGAGAGGTCACTGTCCATGCTTCATGCCCCTCTTCCTTTGACTCACAGACTGGAAGACTCCTGTTAAACAAAAAGCTCATGATAAAAATGAACCTCTTAGTCTGTTTGGACTGCTATAACAATTTACTGTATGCTGAGTAGCTTATAAGAAACAGGACTTTATTTTTTAGTGTTCTAAAGACTGAGAAGTCCAAGATGAAGTCTCTAGCAGATTTTTTGTAGGGGGAGAGTGTGTTTCCTTACAGCCATCCTCTCACTGTGGCTTCATCCACAGGGCAGAAGGTGCAAGGTAGCTCTATGAGGTCTTTTTGTCCTTCTCATGAGTGTTCCACCTCTATCACCTAAGCACCTCCCAAAGGCCTCACATCCTAATACTATCATCTTGGGGTTAGGATTTCAACATATTAATTTGGAGGAACACAAATTCTCTATAGCAATGCCTAATCTACAAGATGAAGATGGGCTACATGACCATCCTAGGAATTTGCATGAGTAGAACGGAAACTCTTTTGTTGTTGTTAATCCATTGAGCTTTTGAATTTTGCTCTTTTTGTAGCCAGGTTATCCTGTAGTCATAAGTAAAAAGCAGCATGAGAGAAGAATGTAAATAAAAATAAAATAACAATAGCTAGCATTAATTGAGCCTTTATATTGGGTCATACACTGTTCTAAGTGATTACTGGTATTAACTTATTTAACCTATAATGGTCCAAAGAATTAAGTACTTTATTATCCCAAGTTTGCAGAAGAAAAACTGAGACATTGAGAAGTTAAAGAATCTGTCCAAAGTTGAATAGCTTATAAGTAGTGCAGAGCTAATGTAAGCTCAAGCATTTGTACTTTTTGAGTAAAATTGTAGTATAGGAAAAGTCTGTCAGTAAGCTTTCATTTATGGGTAATAGAAAACTCAACTGGCTTCAAAAAACATACAATGCTACTTTATATGACAAGAAGTTTACAGGTAGGGCAGTCCTAGGGATAGTTTCCTCCAACTCAATGTTCCCAACAATTGTGATTCTTGAGATGATTTTCCAATCTTCTACCAACCTCTGTGTACTGGATTTCCTCAGGCAAAATCCCTCCCTCCTTCACTCAGGTGTAAAATGGTCATCACACATTGCATCATAATCAAACATGACAACATCCAGTAGATGGATTTTCTTCAGTGTGTATTTTTTATTAGCAAGGAAAGTACCTTTTTATTTTAATATTTTATTTATTTATTCATGAGAGACACAGACTGAGAGAGAGAGGCAGAGACACAGGCAGAGGGAGAAACAGGCTCCACACAGGGACCCCAATGTGGGGCTGGATCCCAGGACTCCAGGATCACGCCCTAGGCTGAAGGCAGGCACTAAACCACTGAGCCACCCAGGGATCCCTGGAAATTTCTAATAATATTAGCAGACTTTCCTCTCTTGAGATAGGATTGGTTCACAAGCTTTATCATAAACAATGCACTGGTAAAGGAGATAGTACAAGTCTCCTGGCTTAAACTAATCATAATTTTCCTGGTGTCTTTGGGGAAGCAGTAAAAACAGGAGGCTCTATTAACAAATAAGAATGAGGAGAGAGGTAGAAGAATGAGATGTAGGTAGGCAACCAATATTCTGTGCTGAAGTTTTGGGAAAAACATTCAGAATAATTCAAATTCCAATAGAGAAATTGAAAATTTCATTGACATGGGAAGTCACTATGTATTCAGAGTAAGCAGTGATTTTAACAAGACTGAGCCTTCAAAAAATTAATCTTGCATTTCTACATAAAGTATATATAAGGTTGGTAAATTTGCATTGAAATCCTTACAATATTCCAAAAATAGTCCAACAAAAGTTAAACTAAAATGTTGAGCATGAGGATATAAGAAGAAATACATGCAAGAAGTTTGAGATTGAAAAGATAATTCAACATAATAATATTGTTGAAAGAAGTAATTAGATCAGATAGGTTTCAACTTTCTAACTGGGGTAGATCTGGAGATGCCATTCACATAATTAGGGTAATTAGGAGGATTTATCATCATGTACAATAAGTTTAAGTTCAAAAGTATTGAATTTTAAAAGCTGGGAAATTCTGTAGTTGGAAATAGATTTTTAAAGATGTTTCTCAAATGGGAGAATTGGGTCAGAGCTCGATATTTAGGAATAATTTACAAAGTAGTGATAGTTAAAATGTCAAGAATGACTTAGACCACTAGGGAAAAGTTTTGAGATAAAAGAAAATAAAGTAGAAAAATAAATTTACAGGATAGCAAACTGACAACAGAATAGAGAGGCTAAAAGATATAAAGACTTTTAAAAATACAGAGAAAAGGAATTGAAGGCATTAAATAGAAATTTCTTGATATAATTAAGAATATGAAAAAAAGAAATAGTTAAGAGTATGGTTTTTAACTTTAGCTTATTCGGATAAAATATGTCTGAAAAAATGAAAGCAGTAAACAGTAAACAAAGTGATGAGTAGCAACCAGAATCCAATTGAAGTTATGTAGCATATACTTGTAAATAATTCAAGCAATATAATTTCTTTAGTTTTTCTGGCAATAATGAGTAATGCCTAGTCTGGGGGAGTTAAGGAGAAAGCTGATAAGGGTTAATTGGGATAAATAAAATAGAAGGTCAAGTACAGTAGAGGGTTAAAGAAAAATGTTTAAGTACAACATACATCTTTAAAAAATTAAAAAAAACATCTTTTCAATATCCTTGATATCATTGTAATTCAGTTGACTTGAACAATTTTCCAATTATTTTGCAGTTCTTAGTTTTCCTTTGTTATATATCTGATATTTATTTGCAAAATTTAGTTATTTAATATTATTTGTTATTTAATTATCTAGTCACCTGCAGATTCCCTATGCCATACAACCAGTAATGTTCTTTCACTGAAAATAAATCTTTTGGTGAATGGGTATTCAACTAGCTAAGAATCATCACTACTCTGGTATCACTTGGTTCCTATCTCTCTCTATGGTTTGCAAGGCTATATAAATGAGATTTAAAAAAAAAAAAACTTATTTATTTATTCATGAGAGACAGAGAGGCAGAGGTAGAAGCAGGGTCCATACAGGGAGCTGGATGTGGGACTCGATCCCAGGAATCTGGGACCACACCCTGAGCCGAAGGCCGACTCTCAACTGCTGAGCCACCCAGGCATCCCATATAAATGAGATTTTATAGTTACCGACAACTATTGTTTTCCCATTGTTGTCTGTAACTCCAATAGTATCTTCAGATCGTTGTTAAAATGGAGGATCTTTGTGTGTTTTTAATGAACTATAGGGTTTAAAATTAAAAGAACAATCACAAATTCCCCCAACTAAAGGTAAAAGCAAATAAAGAAAACTTCATTTTTTTCTGAGCCTAAATTTTGGAATGAATCCTAGGGACTTGATATATTTAATATTGGGCTTAAGATCTGTGTTATACTGATCAGCTAGCATGTTAACTCTTTTGTACTTTATTTTGGCCACTGTTACCATTTTTCATATAGTCTCCAAACCAGAAACTCGGAGAGTCCATTTAGACTGCTTTAACTCATCGTCATTCTCTATCTTCCTACACATAGTCTTTACCACATTTTTCAAGTCCATCTCCTGTATATTTCTTCAGTGCATACTTTCTTTCCAAGCCAATTAGACCTGCTTTATGTCAGGTTCCTCAACTTAGTAGAATACTGTAATATCTTTCCAACCAGACATTTCACTCTAAATTCATCTCCTTTAATTCATTCTTTCTCTGCTTCCAGAGTCTTTTTTTCCCTCCAAAATAAAAATGTAATAACTTTACTCTGTCTTTAAAATCTCTATTGGATCCCAACTTAATATAAAGAAGACTTGAACCTCCATAGAATAGCACACAGGGACTTTCCTGATCTTGGACTTTTAAAGCTTCTAGTTTCATTTTTTACCTTTTCTCCAAATGTGCCATAGGTTTCAGGGTTTCTAACCAACAGTTTACTCTAGAATACCTATATCTCTCTTTATCACATCCATGTGCTTCTATTCCACCTGAAATCTTCCCTTTCCATGACCATCTATGTACCTTTTGGACTCTTACTTATTCTTCAAAATCAACTAAAGAGTATTTTATTTTATAATCAATCTCATCCAACAAGGTTAATCACCTTTTCCTTCATTCTTCATTAGTACTTTGGACAGACTTTATTATATTGCTTATAACAAGATATGTGATTTGAAACATCAGTGTAAATGCTTTGTAGATAACAGATAAGAAATAAAACAAAATTAGATGTGAAAAGTTCACTTACCTGGCTACTACACTAAGAAGTCCAAAAGAAAGATGACATTATTTTTGACTAGGATATTTGGCACTAGGATGGGAGAAGAATGAATGAATCTGAGAAGTATTAATTTGGTAAAATTGGCATGATATTGTCATACATTGGCTCATGGAAAATGAAGGTGAAGGAATCATTGGGGATGTCATGTAATTGGGACACTGTGTTATACTGAATTTTAGGTGAATGCAAATAATTGAAAGCTTTAAAGTAGGTTTTTAAGTAGGCAAAAAGTTATTCCCTTTGGAATGCTAGTAATGCAAACAAAAATCCAGGTAAATCTACTATATACAATCACATACTCATTAAATAGATATTTCAACCACTGTATATATAATTATTTGCAATCACTTTTTAAAATAGATATCTAGTTCTTATGTTGTGAAACTAATACCTTCATATTTCCTAAATATTTGCTTGGGATTTATTAAAATATATCCATAGTTTACTAAAAATCTATTTTCACAAATTCTGATAAATGTAGTAATCAAACACCTTTACAGTAAGATAATGAGTAATTCCTTATAATAATAATAATATTTTAACAAAACATTTCAATTGATAACATTGCTGAAATATTAAATGAATTAACATATTGCCCCAACTAAAGCTAAGAGAGGAAATAAGGAACCTGCCTTTTTCACTGAGCCTAAATTTTGGTGTAACTCATATTAGCATTTAGTTCAAAGCAGAACACATCTAGAAAGAGAAAAACAACTCCTGAAATCAGGAGCTAATCTGGTACAATCAGCCAGGACATGGCATGGTTACGAACTAGCCTGACATCACTATACTGGTCTCCTAATATTCTCCTGTTAAACATGAACAATGTCACAGACCATCAATATTAGATGCATATGATGAATCAAGACAAAAATCAGGCCACACTGTAATTACGTCTGAAAAAAAAGACAAAACATATACTTTATCCAAATCGCAAAAATGACCAAACATCCTGCCATTCTGACTGATAATGAGTAACTGTTATTTCTTTACAATTTAGCTAAACTTCAGGCTAGTGTTTCTTCTTCCTTAGTATGTCTTAAACTGTCCACATATAGAATTGCCTCTGCTTCTAATCTAGAGAAAAAAAAAAAAAAAACACTTCTGTAAACACTCATTAAATCATCTAACACAAGCCCAAATCCTAAGTCTATTCTCACACTCTCTTACTGAGACATACCATAATTCCCCAGACAGTGTGTTCTCCTTCACTGAGACAAGGGGAAAAACAAACTTATTCAAACAGATGTGTGATTCTGGTGGTCTTCTGCTGACGGATATTGATACTACACATAACACAGCTAGACACGTATTATGTGGTTAAAAAATACACATGTACTGGAACTAAAGGGGTAAGGTGGAGGAAGAGTAGGGTCTCCAAGTCACCCGTCCCCACCAAATGACCTAGAAAACCTTCAAATCATCCTGAACATCTACGAATTCGGCCTGAGATTTAAAGAGAGACCAGCTGGAATGCAACAGTGAGAAGAGTTCGCGCTTCTATCAAGGTAGGAAGACGGGGAAAAAGAAGTAAAGAAACAAAGGCCTCCAAGGGGGAGGGGCCCGCGAGGAGCCGGGCTGAGGCCGGGGCGAGTGTCCCCAGGACAGGAGAGCCCCGTCCCGGAGGAGCAGGAGCTGCACCGACCTTCCCGGGCGGAAAGGGGCTCGCGGGGAGGTGGAGCAGGACCCAGGAGGGCGGGGATGCCCTCGGGCTCCCGGGGACAGTAACAGACACCTGCGCCCCGGGGAGTGCGCCGAGCTCCCTAAGGGCTGCAGCGCGCACGGCGGGACCCGGAGCAGCTCGGAGGGCTCGGGCGGCGGCTCCGCGGAGGGGGCTGCGGGGCGGGAGCAGCTCGGGGGGGCTCGGGGACGGCTCCGCGGAGGGGGCTGCGGCCCGGGAGCGCGAATCCACCAGCGCAGGCTCCGGAGCACAGGGCGCCGGGACACAGCCCAGGATCCGGCCTCCCCCGGGACAGGCAGAGGCCGGGAGGGCCCAGGACAGCGAGGACGCTCCTGCCCCAGCTGAGCAGATCAGCGGCCCCGCCCCGGAGCCTCCAGGCCCTGCAGACCGAGAGCTCCGGAGTTCCTGCAGGGACTGAATCCAGGTTTCCAGAGCTGCCCCGCCACTGGGGCTGTTCCTCCTGCGGCCTCACAGGGTAAACAACCCCCACTGAGCCCTGCACCAGGCAGGGGCACAGCAGCTCCCCCAACTGCTAACACCTGAAAATCAGTACAACAGGCCCCTCCCCCAGAAGACCAGCTAGACGGACCAGTTCCAGGAGAAGCCAAGGGACATAAAGTACACAGAATCAGAAGATACTCCCCCGTGGGTTTTTTGTTTTTTGTTTTTGTTTTGTTTTGTTTTCTTTTTTGATTTGTTTGCTTCCCCCACACTTTTTTTCCCGTTCTTTCTTTTTCTTTTTTTTTTTTTCTTTTTTTCTTACTTTTTTTTTTCTCTTTCTCTTTTCTTTCCTTCTTTCTCTCCTCTCTTTTTCTCCTTTTCCCAATACAACTTGCTTTTTGGCCACTCTGCACTGAGCAAAATGACTAGAAGGAAAACCTCACCTCAAAAGAAAGAATCAGAAAAAGTCCTCTCTCTCACAGAGTTACAAAATCTGGATTACAATTCAATGTCAGAAAGCCAATTCAGAAGCACTATTATACAGCTACCGGTGGCTCTAGAAAAAAGCATAAAGGACTCAAGAGACTTCAGGACTGCAGAATTTAGAGCTAATCAGGCAGAAATTAAAAATCAATTGAATGAGATGCAATCCAAACTAGAAGTCCTAACGACGAGGGTTAACGAGGTGGAAGAACGAGTGAGTGACATAGAAGACAAGTTGATGGCAAAGAGGGAAACTGAGGAAAAAAGACACAAACAATTAAAAGACCATGAAGATAGATTAAGGGAAATAAACGGCAGCCTGAGGAAGAAAAACCCACGTTTAATTGGGGTTCCCGAGGGCGCCGAAAGGGACAGAGGGCCAGAATATGTATTTGAACAAATTCTAGCTGAAAACTTTCCTAATCTGGGAAGGGAAACAGGCATTCAGATCCAGGAAATAGAGAGATCCCCCCCTAAAATCAATAAAAACCGTTCAACACCTCGACATTTAATAGTGAAGCTTGCAAATTCCAAAGATAAAGAGAAGATCCTTAAAGCAGCAAGAGACAAGAAATCCCTGACTTTTATGGGGAGGAGTATTAGGGTAACAGCAGACCTCTCCACAGAGACCTGGCAGGCCAGAAAGGGCTGGCAGGATATATTCAGGGTCCTAAATGAGAAGAACATGCAACCAAGAATACTTTATCCAGCAACGCTCTCATTCAAAATGGAAGGAGAGATAAAGAGCTTCCAAGACAGGCAGGAACTGAAAGAATATGTGACCTCCAAACCAGTTCTGCAAGAAATTTTAAGGGGGACTCTTAAAATTCCCCTTTAAGAAGAAGTTCAGTGGAACAGTCCACAAAAACAAGGACTGAATAGATATCATGATGACACTAAACTCATATCTCTCAATAGTAACTCTGAACGTGAACGGGCTTAATGACCCCATCAAAAGGCTCAGGGTTTCAGACTGGATAAAAAAGCAGGACCCATCTATTTGCTGTCTACAAGAGACTCATTTTAGACAGAAGGACACCTACAGCCTGAAAATAAAAGGTTGGAGAACCATTTACCATTCGAATGGTCCTCAAAAGAAAGCAGGGGTAGCCATCCTTATATCAGATAAACTAAAATTTACCCTGAAGACTGTAGTGAGAGATGAAGAGGACACTATCTCATACTTAAAGGATCTATCCAACAAGAGGACTTAGCAATCCTCAATATATATGCCCCGAATGTGGGAGCTGCCAAATATATAAATCAATTATTAACCAAAGTGAAGAAATACTTAGATAATAATACACTTATACTTGGTGACTTCAATCTAGCTCTTTCTATACTCGATAGGTCTTCTAAGCACAACATCTCCAAAGAAACGAGAGCTTTAAATGATACACTGGACCAGATGGATTTCACAGATATCTACAGAACTTTACATCCAAACTCAACTGAATACACATTCTTCTCAAGTGCACATGGAACTTTCTCCAGAATAGACCACATATTGGGTCACAAATCGGGTCTGAACCGATACCAAAAGATTGGGATCGTCCCCTGCATATTCTCAGACCATAATGCCTTGAAATTAGAACTAAATCACAACAAGAAGTTTGGAAGGACCTCAAACACGTGGAGGTTAAGGACCATCCTGCTAAAAGATGAAAGGGTCAACCAGGAAATTAAGGAAGAATTAAAAAGATTCATGGAAACTAATGAGAATGAAGATACAACTGTTCAAAATCTTTGGGATGCAGCAAAAGCAGTCCTAAGGGGGAAATACATCGCAATACAAGCATCCATTCAAAAACTGGAAAACTCAAATACAAAAGCTAACCTTACACATAAAGGAGCTAGAGAAAAAACAGCAGATAGATCCTACACCCAGCAGAAGAAGAGAGTTAATAAAGATTCGAGCAGAACTCAACGAAATCAAGACCAGAAGAACTATGGAACAGATCAACAGAACCAGGAGTTGGTTCTTTGAAAGAATTAATAAGATAGATAAACCATTAGCCAGCCTTATTAAAAAGAAGAGAGAGAAGACTCAAATTAATAAAATCATGAATGAGAAAGGAGAGATCACTACCGACACCAAGGAAATACAAACGATTTTAAAAACATATTATGAACAGCTATACGCCAATAAATTAGGCAATCTAGAAGAAATGGACGCATTCCTGGAAAGCCACAAACTACCAAAACTGGAACAGGAAGAAATAGAAAACCTTAACAGGCCAATAACCAGGGAGGAAATTGAAGCAGTCACCAAAAACCTCCCAAGACACAAGAGTCCAGGGCCAGATGGCTTCCCAGGGGAATTTTATCAAACGTTTAAAGAAGAAACCATATCTATACTCCTAAAGCTGTTTGGAAAGATAGAAAGAGATGCAGTACTTCCAAATTCATTCTATGAGGCCAGCATCACCTTAATTCCAAAACCAGACAAAGACCCCACCAAAAAGGAGAATTACAACCAATATCCCTGATGAACATGGATGCAAAAATTCTCAACAAGATACTGGCCAATAGGATCCAAAGTACATTATGAAAATTATTCACCATGACCAAGTAGGATTTATCCCTGGGACACAAGGCTGGTTCAACACCCGTAAAACAATCAATGTGATTCATCATATCAGCAAGAGAAAAACCAAGAACCATATGATCCTCTCATTGGATGCAGAGAAAGCATTTGACAAAATACAGCATCCATTTCTGATCAAAACTCTTCAGAGTGTAGGGATAGAGGGAACATTCCTCGACATCTTAAAAGCCATCTACGAAAAGCCCACAGCAAATATCATTCTCAATGGGGAAGCACTGGGAGCCTTTCCCCTAAGATCAGGAACAAGACAGAGATGTCCACTCTCACCACTGCTGTTCAACATAGTACTGGAAGTCCTAGCCTCAGCAATCAGACAACAAAAAGACATTAAAGGCATTCAAATTGGCAAAGAAGAAGTGAAACTCTCCCTCTTCGCCAATGACATGATACTCTACATAGAAAACCCAAAAGTCTCCACCCCAAGATTGCTAGAACTCATACAACAATTCGGTAGCGTGGCAGGATACAAAATCAATGCCCAGAAATCAGTGGCATTTCTATACACTAACAATGAGACTGAAGAAAGAGAAATTAAGGAGTCAATCCCATTTACAATTGCACCCAAAAGCATAAGATACCTAGGAATAAACCTAACCAAAGAGGTAAAGGATCTATACCCTCAAAACTATAGAACACTTCTGAAAGAAATTGAGGAAGACACAAAGAGATGGAAAAATATTCCATGCTCATGGATTGGCAGAATTAATATTGTGAAAATGTCAATGTTACCCAGGGCAATGTACACGTTTAATGCAATCCCTATCAAAATACCATGGACTGGGATCCCTGGGTGGCGCAGCGGTTTGGCGCCTGCCTTTGGCCCAGGGCACGATCCTGGAGACCCGGGATCGAGTCCCGCGTCAGGCTCCCGGCATGGAGCCTGCTTCTTCCTCTCCGTGTGTCTCTGCCTCTCTCTCTCTCTCTCTGTGACTATCATAAATAAATAAAAAATTAAAAAAAAAATACCATGGACTTTCTTCAGAGAGTTAGAACAAATTATTTTAAGATTTGTGTGGAATCAGAAAAGACCCCGAATAGCCAGGGGAATTTTAAAAAAGAAAACCATATCTGGGGGCATCACAATGCCAGATTTCAGGTTGTACTATAAAGCTGTGGTCATCAAGACAGTGTGGTACTGGCACAAAAACAGACACATAGATCAGTGGAACAGAATAGAGAATCCAGAAGTGGACCCTGAACTTTATGGGCAACTAATATTCGATAAAGGAGGAAAGACTATCCATTGGAAGAAAGACAGTCTCTTCAATAAATGGTGCTGGGAAAATTGGACATCCACATGCAGAAGAATGAAACTAGACCACTCTCTTGCACCATACACAAAGATAAGCTCAAAATGGATGAAAGATCTAAATGTGAGACAAGATTCCATCAAAATCCTAGAGAAGAACACAGGCAACACCCTTTTTGAACTCGGCTATAGTAACTTCTTGCAAGATACATCCACGAAGGCAAAAGAAACAAAAGCAAAAATGAACTATTGGGACTTCATCAAGATAAGAAGCTTTTGCACAACAAAGGATACAGTCAACAAAACTAAAAGACAACCTACAGAATGGGAGAAGATATTTGCAAATGACGTGTCAGATAAAGGGCTAGTTTCCAAGATCTATAAAGAACTTATTAAACTCAACACCAAAGAAACAAACAATCCAATCATGAAATGGGCAAAAGACATGAACAGAAATCTCACAGAGGAAGACATAGACATGGCCAACATGCACATGAGAAAATGCTCTGCATCACTTGCCATCAGGGAAATACAAATCAAAACCACCATGAGATACCACCTCACACCAGTGGGAATGGGGAAAATTAACAAGGCAGGAAACAACAAATGTTGGAGAGGATGCGGAGAAAAGGGAACCCTCTTACACTGTTGGTGGGAATGTGAACTGGTGCAGCCACTCTGGAAAACTGTGTGGAGGTTCCTCAAACAGTTAAAAATAGACCTGCCCTACGACCCAGCAATTGCACTGTTGGGGATTTACCCCAAAGATACAGATGCAATGAAACACCGGGATACTTGCACCCCGATGTTTCTAGCAGCAATGTCCACAATAGCCAAACTGTGGAAGGAGCCTCGGTGTCCAACGAAAGATGAATGGATAAAGAAGATGTGGTTTATGTATACAATGGAATATTACTCAGCTATTAGAAATGACAAATACCCACCATTTGCTTCAACGTGGATGGAACTGGAGGGTATTATGCTGAGTGAAGTAAGTCAGTCGGAGAAGGACAAACATTATATGTTCTCATTCATTTGGGGAATATAAATAATAGTGAAAGGGAATATAAGGGAAGGGAGAAGAAATATGTGGGAAATATCAGAAAGGGAGACAGAACGTAAAGACTGCTAACTCTGGGAAACGAACTAGGGGTGGTAGAAGGGGAGGAGGGTGGGGAGTGGGAGTGAATGGGTGACAGGCACTGGGGGTTATTCTGTATGTTAGTAAATTGAACACCAATAAAAAATAAATTAAAAAAAATATAAGTACTATTAACATGTTTCAAACCATTGATACTGGTGGGAATCAAATTAGTGGGAATTTTATGTAGTGCTTACACTATTATGCTAGGTAATGGTTTTCAAATTTTATTGTCACTAGAGTTTCCTGACACCTTATTTAAAATGCACAAAACTCAACAATATATTTTGAATGAATAGGTTCAGGGACAAGTCAGCATTTAACCAGGCATTAAATCTATTCTATAGGCTTTCCAAAAACCCTTAAAGAAAGTATATCTAGATTTATAATTAAATACTGTACTCAATAATGTATCAGAATATAAATAATAGTCATTTCAAGGTTCTTTTTATGTGAAATTTGGAACTCTGATGTTCTCATTATCTTTTAGAGTAACATGATTAGAGTAATTAGGGTTCGGAAGGACAAGCCAAGTCTTAAATAATACTTTCAAATGTTTATATATTTGTTCTGATCTAATGAAGCTTAAAAGAGTCCAACTGCTGCCCTAATCTCCGATATATTTAGTAAAAATCAAATTAGCCATATCTCCTTTAGTTCTTTTGGTAAGCTGCCTGTCTACACAGCTCACTTGAAGAACTCACTAGCCATAAACAAACAAGACATGTAATAACTTCATTTTTGAGGAGTGAAAAGCAATCATCCCAAGGTACCAAATTAATCATCCCTGACTACTAGCGTGCTGCTAGAAGAGGTGGACAGAAAGCTAATTGTGGCATTCTAAACTGAATATTTTAGTTAATTAAATGTTTATTGTTTTAAATAAAATAAAGAAGGATTGTTTTGGAAGGGAAGTGTCTTGCCTAGTAGACCACAATTCCCAATATATCTGCTAAATCAGAATTGTGCATGTTGGGAATCTATAGGGACAAGCAGAATGAAAAGCTGTTCATGACTTTTAATAGTTTTTCATATTTGCTTGGTTCAATTATAAAAATCTCAAACACAGTGCATTACATTGGTGCACAGCACCATCTTCCCTCAACAGCAGGATCACAAAAACTTCTTAGGTTTTCTGTCTGCTTTCACTCTTGTTTGCTCACAGTTTATTTTCTAACTGGATATACTGATCTTTCTGAAGTGCTGCTCATGTTTATTGTTTTTATTGTTTTCAGGACAAAATTTATATTTTCTACCTGTCATGACTTCACTCTTGTTTATCTCTCTAGCAAATTTTAATGTGAATTTCCCTGAAGCATATTAAGCCTCAGCATACTAAACAATTCTCTATTTCTGTACCGTAAGCCTCTTATCTCTTAGACTCTGAGCTTGTTCTTTCCTCCAGTTGAAACACACTACCTTTCTCCACTCTTCACCCTCCAAAACTGTTTCACTTAATTTTTATACTTTGAGTAGCAACATAAGCACCACTTCTTCTGAGAAGCCTTCCCCAGATTGGGACTTACCTATGTGCTTTTAAATACCATCTCCTACTTCAACCATAGCATTTATGTCTTTGTAATTTCTTATTTACTTGAATGTCTTTACAATTATACAGACTGTTTGCTAGAGAGGGCAAAGCTGCTTAGGCTTTCATTGCTGTTGTTTTTCTAGAGCCCAGAAAAAGGCATTAAGTGTAGTATTTACTAGTAAAGCACATGTACTAGTAATTGTGACTTAGTAACTTTGATTAGCTGTGATTCCTGGAGTAGCCAGGAGAATTTAGTTTAGATAATTCTGACTTACAGTATCTTGAGAGATAATATTATCTCAAAAAGCCTGAGTGCACAGTAGAGGTGAGCTGTAGGGTATCTCCAGCTTGTAATCAAGGAGAACTTTTAAAAGTGAGTTGGATCCCAGAAAGCCATTTATTCATTAGCCTCAACCAATCTGTGTCTTTCTCCTCCAAACAACAAAATTAGAACCTGTCCCCTGCACTATCTACCCATTAGTAATTGATGTAAATGGAAGAATTTGGACTTATTAAATACCTCTGTGTCAGGGCAGTAGTTGTATCATCCTCAATGTTCAACACGCACACCTCAGATCTGCAGAATTTTTAGCTGCTCGGAGATAATTTGAGCTGTATTTTCAGGTTTCCTTTTGACAGGAGATATTTTAATTCGTATGTAATTTATAATAGCTCATACTTTTTCCCTCATTCAATAATGCGCCTCTCCCTCATTCAGGGAACATCAATTATGTCTGTTGAACTGAGAGAAGCTAAATCTATTCATTCAAAAGCCTCCTTTATCCTTTATTCTGTATTTGCTAAGTTGATTAATGTACATCTTCTTGAGGGAAAGCACGCCTTCAGTAGTCCAGAGGTTTTCCCACAGGAGGAGAAAGGGTAGCACATGAATGGATGGCACACTCACGTGAGGGAATTTAAGGAGAGTTTCATAAAGACACTACTTACAAACCTGGAGGCGAGATAACAGGGCTCCTGGGGTGAGCCACAGCACTCAGTAGGCATAAAGGAGCAAGATGGTGGAGCCGTCACTAGAGACACAGCGGGTGACCTGCAAGAGCTTTAGATTTTGGTGGAAGGATCTACAACTCTGATTATCCAATAGGAAGGGAGCCGGGGGAAACTGGTCCCTGACCACACTACTCTCTTGTCTTTTGATCTCTGGTGCTTCTCATTTGTAAAGCAAATCAGCATCTTTTATTAATTCTGTGAAGCAACAAAATAAACTCTTTAGAAGTTGGTGAGATTGCAGAGGAAGAATATATCATGTAGAATCTTTCAACTGAAAAGTTGTATGCCCAAGGAATTAGAATTATTTCTGTAGGGACACACATGTATTTCTGCAGTTCATACTAATACATACATATACATTTAACTTACTAGGTATAAATTAATTGCATGTATATGCCCAATATAATTTGGCTTACAAAAATCATATATTTTTGGCCTACCTAACAAAATATTCACGTAAAAGGTATAAATAGAAATATGTCAAGTTATTTCTATAACACATTTTATAATGTCTTATTCATTTTATATTACATTCCCATTAAAGACTCTTTTTAGATGAACACCTTTTGACAATGATTCTTAAATACTTCAGATTAAAAGTAAATTGTATTTTTTAAAACAACAACAACAACAAAAAGTATTCTGTAATTTTTTCCCTGATTCTCAAATTGGCCGAATTGGTTATTTAATTTCAAGTATTTTATGAATGTGATAATCCGTACAGTTGCGAATCATTTCTTCTCTGATATTCTGCTCCATAAGAGAATAAAAACAAGGCTTTCTTCCTTAAAACCTTTGGATTTGAGTGTTAGTTTGCTTGTATTAGCAAATGTGCTGCTGAGAGAGGGCCTTTTCAACTTACTGACACAGATTACATCATAAACCAGACAACTGGAAGTCTGATATGGAGCAATTTAGGCTGTATCTACACTGTTTCAAGAGAAGGTTTTGGAAAACAATTTCTTGCAAACTGTCCAACTTGTCTACATACATTTTATGCTTGTGAAAAGAAATTGACTATGTTTTCCCTGTATTAAATTCACTGCTATTGTTACAATGTGCAAACACAGCTGTAGTCCATTTTCTTGCCTTTGGAAAAAACCTTTCCTGCTCTGTTATAATTAGGTGAGAATGCATGGGCTGGTCCCTAAATCTGATCTGGTGGATCAATACTAATCTCCTTTCCTTTACATATCTTTCTATAAAAATGGAAAAAATAACTGGCATGCCTAAGAACGCCTTTCTGCATAAATACCAATTTCCAAAAGCCAGGGAAAATGCATAAAATTTGTTAAATTCCTACACATGTGATAGCTGTTACATCTTATATTTAAATTTCAACTCAGTTGAGCCGATAAGTATTGATCACGCAATATGAAAAAGATACAGCAATTAAAATATTTCACCAAAATAAGAAAACAAACACTGATTCTATGTGGAGATCCAATTGAAAGGATTAACTTAACATCCTCCATTATTTATTGGGAACCAAGTTTATCCTTTCAATTGAATTTCCACACAGAACCAGGACTAGATATTAGGTATGCATGTGTGCTGAGGTCAGCTCTATTCGTTTAATCAACTAATATTTATTGAATGACCTCTATGTGTCAGGTATTTTTGCTTGTGCTGGAAAAGTTAATAATGACACCTTACTGAGTCATTAGTTTAGTCTAAAGGAGCAATCCTTTGACTCTTCAGTAATTTTCTATTATCATTTCCCAAGTGAAAGAAACTTGATTTAAAATAGCTATTCTGGGGATCCCTGGGTAGCTCAGCGGTTTAGCGCCTGCCTTTGGCCCAGGGCATGATCCTGGAGTCCTGGGATCAAGTCCCATATTGGGCTCCCTGCATGGAGCCTGCTTCTCCCTCTGTCTGTATCTCTCTCTCTCTCTCTCTCTGTGTGTCTCTCTCATGAATGAATAAAAATAAATCTAATAAAAAAATAGCTATTTTGGGATGCCTGGGTGGCTCAGCAGTTGAGTGTCTGCCTTCGGCCCAGGGCCTGATCCTGGAATCCTGGGATCGAATCCCACGTTGGGCTCCCTGCAGGGAGCCTGCTTCTCTCTTTGCCTGTGTCTCTGCCTCTGTCATGAATAAATAAATAAAACTTTATAAAAAATTTTAAAAATAGCTATTCACTAAAAACATAATAGTATAATAATAATTCAATGTTTTCTTTCCAATCAATATCTATCTCCAAAGAATGGACTTGAGGTTAAGGACTTGGTCTGGTATTGGTTTTGGAGCTGGAGATTTTCACTAGAATTTATTTCTTAAAATATACATCCTCAACTTTTCCTTTTGCTTTCTCCAACAGAAACCTTCTCTCACAGCTTAACTGGTCTATTTAGTACCTTTTTCTCATTTCATGCACTATCTTGCCTTCTTGTCTACTTGATGTCCATCCCATTCCCATGAGAAGGAAAGAAGTTCTTTTGCAATGCTAGCACCAGAAGTATGAGCTCCCAGAAGGCAGTGCCTTCCTCAGAAGGAAAGCTGATGTTAGTAGCTTTAGTGGCATTGCTCCTAGTGTGGACAGAAACTTCTGACCAGGGTTCCTACAGTCATTTTGATCAGCAACCTGCCATAACTGTCAACCTAAATAGAAAGGGTGCAAGAACCCAGAATTGGAGAAAGTGGAGTTACTTGTTCTATCTTTGTGGTGTAATCAACATACAATAAACCCCCAGTAAATATTACATTCAGTTTAATAACTAATTGTCCTGTCTTTCCTGTTAAGTAACCATGGAACTTACATTCACTACTCTACCTAAGTTTATTAGAAAATAAATCATGGGTGATACAATTTCTTACCTCATAGAGTTGATTTGAGGATGGAATGAACATTACATGAGAAGACTTATAATCACTTTGAAGCTAGATTGAAGCTCCAATAAATGAAGAATCACCTCTGCTTTGTTCACCAGCAATTTTACTAAGACTGATACATGGTAAGGGATCATTAAATATGATCATATAAATGAAATCTCCCTAGGGACTATATCTTTCATCCCTCACATTTGTATAATGCTACAAAGAACTACTTTGGTGTTAATACTTTATAATATACCCAGAAAGTAAAATTGAAATGGCTAAAGAGCACTACCAATTTTCTCTTTTTTAAAAAAATTCTTTATTTAAATTCACTGTAGTTAACATACTGTATTATTCATTTCAGAGGTCGAATTTAGTGATTTATCAGTTACATATCACACTCCGGGCTCATTACATCAAGTGCCTTCCTTAATGGCCATCACCCAATTACTATCCTTTAATTTCAATAAAGTAGGCAATTCAGGCCATACAAATATATATTCTGCAGTGCATTCAATACGTATTTTTATATATTAAGTGGAAAATAATTGCTGGCATTATAAATTTATTTATTTTTGTTGAACTATGTTTAAGTTAAAATGTTGCTCGCTAGTATTCTAAACTTCTGTCTTTATCATACATAGAAAAGTTACCCATTTTTTTTTTTTCTTAACCTACTTGGGTGCATATATCATTATATTTCTTTTATTCTTTTATATTAATACTGTTTTAAACACCCATATGTCATATTATAACCAGAATCTTTAGGGGTCTTTACTTTTTTCCTAATTTATCCAAAACTTACAAGGATTCTCATTTCAAAAGGAAAAGTTCTACCTTCCAAAGGTCTATTTCCATCTTACACCTTCTAAACACATCATTGATGGAGAAAGAATTGGAAAATGTGATCAAGTGGTCACTATCCTGGTAGACTGTTTTTTTTACTTTCATGGCATGTGAAGATCTTGAGACTGGCCCCACAGTTTAAATAAATCTCTGATTATTCTCACAATTATGTTCTTACTGATCCGGACCACAGGTGCCACTGGTACCTCATTCATGAGTTTCCAAAGTTCCAACTTCACACTTTACTTAGCAATTTCACGTTCAGACATTTCTTTCAAAAAACTCCCTACATGCTAGATAATCTTTATTGAGAGATTGAACCATTTCAAACTATCAGAAAACTTAATACCATTAAACACCAAAATATAAGTAAAGTTTGACTTAGATATCTTTTATGTTAAGAGGACCCTTGAACACATACAAAATTGTTTTCTAGTTTCAGAGTTTGAGATT
Source organism: Canis aureus (assembly GCF_053574225.1). Lineage (NCBI taxonomy): Eukaryota > Metazoa > Chordata > Mammalia > Carnivora > Canidae > Canis > Canis aureus. The sequence continues at coordinate 15,434,047 of NC_135624.1, read as the reverse complement.
TTTGCTTGTAGCCTTGTTAATCCATTAAGATTTTACCCAGAGACTCAGTAGGCACATAACTGAAAATAAACTCATTCCACTTTCAAAAGGGAATATCTTTAACTTTTCTCTTTCTCCTATTGACATTTCAGTTGCCCAAAATAGAATCTGTAAACATAATTTTTGTTATATGCCATCTTTTCTTGTCATATTATACCTATTTGGTCACTAAGTCAAGGTAATTGGTTTTTTGAATAATCATTTGATTCCATTCTTTTTTTCCTTTGTTATTGCCATATTTTAGCTCAAATATTTGTAATTTTATGCCTTGAAAACTTTATAGTTGTGCTCTTATTTTTCTTCCCCCCCTTCTAATTATTAGGCATGTTCTAATTTTATTCCTTCATTTGACACTCCCGAATCTAGTGAAGGCCTACTTGAGTCAGACACAATGCTAGATCTTGGCAACAATGCAGACCTATCATTGTCTTTATTTATTTTATTTTTTAAAAGTATTTTTTATTGGAGTTTGATTTGCCAACATATAGAATAACACCCAGTGCTCATCCTGTCAAATGCCCCTTTCACTGCCTGTCACCCAGTCACCCCCCCACCAGCTCACCTCCCCTTCCACTACCCGTTGTTCATTTCCCAGAGTTAGGAATCTCTCAGAAAGGCTGACAAAACATGAGACTCCTATAATTGTCTTTAGAGTTAGAATAATGAGAAACATAACTTTATTTATTTTTTAATTTTTATTTTTTTTACATATTTTTTTAAATTGGAGTTCAATTTGCCAATATATAGCACAACACCCAGTGCTCATCCCATCAAGGGCCCCCCTCAGTGCCTGTCACCCAGTCACCCCCACCCCCTGCCCACCTCCCCTTCCACCATCCCTTGTTCGTTTCCCAGAGTTAGGGGTCTCTCATGTTCTGTCTCCCTTTCTGATATTTCCCACTCATTTTTTCTCCTTTCCCCTTTATTCCCTTTCACTATTTTTTATATTCCCTAAATGAATGAGACCGTATAATGTTTGTCCTTCTCCGATTGACTTATTTCACTCAGCATAATACCCTCCAGTTCCATCCACGTCGAAGCAAATGGTGGGTGTTTGTCATTTCTAATGACTGAGTAATATTCCATTGTATACATAGACCACATCTTCTTTATCCATTCATCTTTCGATGGACACGGAGGCTTCTTCCACAGTTTGGCTGTTGTGAGCACTGCTGCTATAAACATCGGGGTGCAGGTGTCCCAGCGTTTCATTGCATCTGTATCTTTGGGGTAAATTCCCAGCAGTGCCATTGCTGGGTCATAGGGCAGATCTATTTTTAACTCTTTGAGGAACCTCCACACAGTTTTCCAGAGTGGTTGTACCAGTTCACATTCCCACCAACATGGCAAGAGGGTTCCCCTTTCTCCACATCCTCTCCAACATTTGTTGTTTCCTGCCTTGTTAATTTTCCCCATTCTCACTGGCATGAGGTGGTATCTCAATATGGTTTTGATTTGTATTTCCCTGATGGCCAGTGATGTGGAGCATTTTCTCATGTGCTTGTTGGCCATAACTTTAGTGAAGTGTAATGGATGCTACACTTGAGAAAGTACTAGGTGTGAGGAGAGACTGTAGTAAGGGGCAAGTAATGTAGTTTTCACATGAAAAAGGTTCAGAAAAGGCATTTCAGAGGAAGCTTTATTTAAACAAACTAAGAGGAATTTAAATAAGCATTTAACACAGCTAAATTTTAAAGGGCATATTTTTCCAAGTATGGACAAATGGATAACCATCTCATCTATATAACACAAAGAAACCAGAAACCAGCAGTGATAATAGTATTGATTGAAATAGACATAAATTAATAGAACATTAATTATTATTACTAAAGTAATAGAGTGAAACTTATTTTGCATACATGAAATAATGATCAAAGAAATTAGAATAATATTCTTATTTTGGAGGAAGTGTCATATATGTGAAATGCTATCTCAAGACTTATTAAGAAACAATCACTAGAAATATGAGTCCCTGCTTTTCCTGTTTAGTCTAATTGTGGATTTTCCAGATTTGGCTTCTGCATTCAAGCCAATTCATATCTTTAAAATAATAACTAATAGGATGCCTAGGTGGCTCAGTTGGTTAAGCAGCTGCCTTTGGCTCAGGTCATGATCCAGGGGTCCTGGGATCAAGGCCCACATCTACCATTATTATTACTCTTATTTCTAATACTACTAGTATTGCTATTATTGGCATAAGTCAGCCTAATTGGATTTTAATCCAGTACTATGGCACCAAAAGTGAGTTGGATCTATTCGAGACAAAACAGTTTGGGAGTCAAAGGAAATAATGCAGCTTAGTTTTGTATTTAATTTTTCTTACAATTTTAAATTCTATTGGGTTAGTATGTCCTATAGTGTATATATGGTATTATATATGGCATTAGCACAGTATTGCATACTTAGCTAAATATACTAAATTTCAGAATATCTGTCAAAAATGTTTTTCTCATATGAGTGAATAGTCAAATACATTTGTAAAACACTAGTCTAGTAAGAATACACGCAAGTAAGCAACATGTAAATATTATGATAAATCCTATAGCAAATAGGATTTAGATATGAAAGTCTCATATGAAGGAAAATGCCTAACTTACCACTTCGTATTATATTTGACTTATGGGGTCATGGCTGGTCAGCACCGTGAAGTCTACCCACAGCATCATCATGGTGATGAATTGAGCCAATCAGAATCTCTCGATCAGGTATTTGAATTGGAAGCATGAAACAGAATCAGTCAATTTGTAGCAGGAGCCGAAGCTGAAAAGACAAAGGGGGCTCATTTGAAGAAGGGTCCAGGAAATATAAAGAACTAAAGATATAAATAACTGAAAGTGATGAAAACACAGATGATGTAACATGGAGAATGGAGAAAGAGGAAAATGTGAGATGCTTGTAGAACCAACAGAAATAGCAATAGAAATAGAGGTAGAAGCTGAGTCACTACAAAAAGTAATAAATTCATGCTATTGAGTGTATAAAGAGAAAATCTGATCCTTAGAGTTCTTGTATATCCCCTAGCTCTAAATTACATTTTATGCTTTTGGTGGCCCTGACATATCGCAGGTCCTGGAATTCTATGAGATTGTGTTGTCTTTATTTCCATGTATACTGTCTTCAATGTCCACCAATTATTTGGGGTAATCTGATTGATCCCTATGTCTTTGTTGAGCAGATTCAAATCTCAGGCCACAAAAGCAAGTGTAGAAGAAACATAAATTTAATTATTTTTATATAATTCAAGTACTATTTTGAGCCACAATTCTACTATATAGCAGAAACTAAATCTTGTTTAATTCTGTGTAATTCTAGACACTTTGGGGTCCCCTACTATTGCTCTTGACACTCTATTTTATGATTCTTCAATATTGACAGGGCAAGAAGCAGAGGTAGTTCACCTGCTGACTGGTTTCTTCTCTTCCCACTGGCATTCATTACATCCACAACAAACTAATGTGTTAGATTCTGGATATCCAAAAGTTGTTGCTCATTTTTCCTTGCTTCCAATTGCAGGCAACAGTACATTGAGAGAATCTGATAGGCCCATCAGATTTAATGAAGCTGTACGATATCTTTCACCACTCCTATGCTTTTCTCAGGAACAACATCTAATATGCTTTAAATTTCAGGAACCTCTGGGAGACACAGACTTGACTAGATTACTGTCTTAGAGAGGCATTTTCTGAAACTAGATAGTTCTCTATGTTTTCTACAGTCCTGAGGCAAAGGTACATCTTCTCTGAGATCTCAACATCTGGGAGTTTATTGTCTCTTTCCCTCCACTCTGGAACTTATTCCAAGTTTTTTTGATGGGGAGAGCTTGAGCACTTCTCTCATTCATTCTAATTTGAAGGAAATTTTCTTGAGGGGTGAGAAGTTTTTGACCAAACTTCAAATCAATTAACCTTTCCTAAAATGTACCAGAATGGAGCAAGCACATGTTGCACTTTTAAACTTGCATTCTTAGAAAATGGCTTCTTATTTCAAAACACGACCATTTTCCACTTAATAAATGAAGTTTATTTTGAATTAACATCAGAAAATTCAAATCTGAAATATCTGGTTCATCTTAACCTGACATTCTGACCCAGATATTAATAAAGTAAATTTGGTAAGTCTTAATCTAAATGTAAAATCACACTGACAAATTTCCAAAAGAGTTACCTATTTGTTTGCAATTATTTTAAGGCCTTTTTAGCATTATATTCCCTATAAAGCCATTAATAGACATCCTCATTTTGCAACGTGGTAGGAACTTGATTTGGCAAAGGTATTTCTAAGAAAATTGACATAGTAAGGTATTTCTCAAAGGTGAATAGCTAACCAGATTTGATAATGGCAGTTATCTATTTATCAATGCAACATTAAATGAAATGTTCACCTAGATATGTGCTACATATCTCTAATGCAATGACAAGCTCCCTTATTTACTTTAGCTATTATTTACTTCCATTTTATAGGCAGCCATTTATTTGATGTAAATGATCATTTAACCTTAATAGTTATTAAGATATTAGTGTTTCAAATCCAACATATTCCTCAAAATTAGATCAGCAAAATTATAAATATTATGAGAATAGAGGTTTTAATGAGTTTTCTATTCTTTCCTGAGCAAAATATTTTATTTAACCATACACTAGTTTTTTGTTGTTGTTAGTTTTTTTAAACTTTCATGTTTCTATTTAAATTCCAGTTAGTTAACATACAGTATAATATTAGTTTAAGTTATACATCAGATTTTTTTAAAAGATTTTATTTATTTATTTTGAGACAGAGTGTGTGTGTCTGTAGCAGTAGGGGCAGAGGCAGAGGGAGAGAATCTCCAGCAGATTCCCCACCAAGTGGGGAGCCCAACAAGGATTTTGATCTCAGGACCCTGAGATCATGACCTAAGCTGAAATTAAGAGTCAGATGCCTAACGAACTGAGCCACCCAGGTGCCCCCTATATATACCAGTTTTTAACAGAATGAAACTAATTTTGAGTTCCCCTTACCAGAGAAGAAGATGATTTGTTTTCTATTACTTTGAAGATTTCTAGAAAGGATAGAGAATAAAATGCCTTTAGTTAGGAGTTGTCAAAAAAATAATATTAGAGACTCCAACAGATTTGAGATCCAACAAATTTAAGCTAATGGTTCCTGCCACACCACTCTCTCTGATTCTTCCCCCGGGTGTTATATATCATGTTGTCTGTGTTAGCGTATAGTATTTCTAGCTACCTTTTATTGTTATAAAACATTATAGTACCAAAATGGTTTTTGTATTTTGTATTGTTTTTGTTTCATTTCACAGGTTCCCTCCTCCAATCTCCTCTTCACCATCTGCCTACCATATTGTTCTCCGTCTTGAAAAATGAACTAATGCCCAGAACAAGAAGAAGCAGAGGGGTGACAGCATTCAAAGGCAGGAAAGGACCAGGGGAAACCTGGCTGAGCCAGGATATAATCTGGTTTTGGCATTCAGGTGCTAACCTCCTACTGTGTGCAAGTCACAGTGGAAAGAAATACCACTCAGTTGGTATCCTTGTGCCTGGCATACAGAATCATTCCATACATGTTAAAATGACTAAGAAGTTTCCCTTGCTATCTAGGGGATTATGTATTATTTGAGGAGTAAGCATGTTTTCTGTGAGGTTGTTAAGTGTATGTCTACGTGTAATTTGCTAACATACTCCTGCTGTTTGTTTTTGGTAGTATGTTTCTTCCCAACTCCCTTGAGGGTGGCAGGACAGCATATACCAAGACATGTGCTCCAGAACTCTGGAAATGGCCTGGACAAGTGGCACATGGGGCAGTTTACCTGGGTCTTATAGGAACCTGGAGTGACAAAAGAAAAGAAAGAAAGAAAAGAAAAGAAAAGAAAAGAAAAGAAAAGAGAAGAAGAGGAGAAGAGAAGGGAAGGGGAGGGGAGGGGAGGGGAGGGGAGGGGAGGGGAGAGGAGAGGGGAGGGGAGGGGAGGGGAGGGGAGGGGAGGGGAGGGGAGGGGAGGAGAGGAGAAGAGAAGAGAAGAGAAGAGAAGAGAAGAGAAGAGAAGAGAAGAGAAGAGAAGAGAAGAGAAGAGAAGAAGAGAAGAAGAGAAGAGAAGGCAACTGGTACTGGAATAAAGGATCCTAGGCAAGTCATAGAGACCTGGAAGCTACATCAGACATGATGGAATCCAAGCAAATACCCTGTTTTTGATGAATGAAGATATCTTCAATGGGTATTTGGTTTCAGCTCTGAGAGTCCTTTCCCATTTCCTGGTACCATGTAGGTCAGACATATGTGTTCTTTATCACATCAAAAGGATTGTGCTATGTGTTCTTCATTAAAAAAATGAATAACTGTACCATTCTACCGTATTTCTCTTGATCTATATCTGTCTCTTTCTCAATAGTGTGAGTCTCTCAAGAGCAGGACAACCATCCTATATCATTGATTGCCCTCTCTTTCCTTACCCTGAACCATGCTCAGTGACTGGTATATAGAAGACATTTAATACACATTTATTTAAGAAATACATTTGGAACAATTTATGACCTAACTCCTCAAAAAGTGACTGAAATTGGACCTCAGTTGATGGCCTGGGTTTCAGCTATAACATGAAGTCATGTTTGCATCACTTGCTGTAATGAATTCAAATTCAGAAACACTGAGGTCCATGAAGTAGTTTAGTCAGAAGGAAGCATTGATAGGTGATAGGTTTCTTATGCAGGAGACATTTAAACAGAGGGCAGGGGTGTAGGGGATGGGGCAAAATGGGTGAAGGGCAGAGAGAAATATAGGCTTCCATTTATGGAAGTTCACTTATGGTGAACATAGAATAATGTATAAGCTTGTCATATCACTAAGTTGTATACTTGAAACTAATATAACCTTGTGTATTAACTATATTCAAATAAAAAATAGTTAATAACTCCAACCATTCCAGTTTTTTCTTTCTATTACTCTACCACTTTGTTCATATCATAATATAATACAAAACCTTAATTGTATTGTAGTCCATGTTTTATGCTAGCCTGAGAGTATTTTAAAAGCATGTCTTACTGAATTCCTAGAAAATAATTTGTCTTGGCCAATAAGAGGACAGTCAACTAATGTGTGCTAAACTCTACAAGATAAATCCCTTGTTGTTGTCATTATTGTTAACTGACATTAGAAAATCTTTGGTATCAAAATCATTTAGTGTTGGTCATGGAGCTTCAGCCCTAATTATTATCATATCACAAAATATATACACCTTTTGTATAGTTAGGCACAGGGATAGGTAGTGTGTCACAACACATTGTACAATATCTGCTAAAGCAAATATATCTTGCAACATAAATAGATAGGTTTCTGGCATAACATTCAGCTATGGATTGCATAGATGTCCAAAACTGAGCTCATTCTCCCCGACATGCTCTACTTTCTCTATTTCCCCTTAGGGATTTAGAGCTGCAAATCCCAAAGTCAGGAGCTAAAATCCTTTCCCCTAGCCATCACATGTAAAAATCACTAAACTCATTGTTCTACATAATATTCCTACAAATATGTTGTCTGGTCACCATCTCTCATCCTTTGGGTTTCAGTTTAACTACTTGCTTCTTGGAGGTCTTGCTGACTCCTCTACACAGGGACAAGTCCAACTTATGTATGTACCTAAGACTCAGTGTATCTATACAGACTGTATTAAAACAATTTGATTCTCTCTTGGACGAGCTCATTTTCCTTTTGAAGGTAAGACTTACAATATGTCTATGATCCCTACTGGCTACCTCACTACTAGGTTACAATAGAAAGCCATCAATGCACTGTCTCTTCCAAATAAAAGTAGAGTGATTCTTAAACTTTCTTTTCTTATAAAATGTTACTTTTAATAACTTCAAATGGTGATGGCTGGAAGCTTAACAATCTTCTAGTATGCACATATTTGTGGACTGAACTATTTAACAATAATGCGAATATTCTAATAATATTTTTGAGGAGCCTGTGTTCCTGTAATTCTGCTAAAATCAGAATTGGAAGTGCTGTTGTCATGCAGATTTGATACGCTTTAAACAGTTTTCAAATAGGTGTGGATCATGGAATACTTTTTTTCCAAGTGATATCTAAATAATATGATTTGACTTTTTGATTCATTTGCTTCATGTCCACATTCATTCACTTGATTCAGTTAGCAGACATTTACTGAATAGCTGATTGACATATGAAAATAGCAGACTTTCAGTGTTTTATAAAGAGAAATAAATTCACTCTTTGAACATGCTTACAATCTGGTAAGAAGAAAAAGGAAAAGATATGGATACAAACAGAAGAAAAATGTTGTTGTGGTTATGATATAAATGCTAAGATTTTAGCGTAGCCAAACAAAAGAGGAGTGATTAGTTTTATGAAAAGGAAGGGGAAAAGCATATGTGATAAATGAAGCTATCCTGGGAGGCAGAATTAGATCAGTAATGGTACCCTTTGGGGGCATACACTAATAAAAATAACTCAGGGTTCTTATTGATCTTATTAATAGTGCACTTATATGGTTTTTATTTCATAGGACCTTTGCTGATATCTGTCCTTTTTCTATTCTGTTCACATAGTTTTATTTATTCTGGTATTAAGGAGTCGCTGGGATTATTATTTGGCCATTGCCCAAGGAGAATTTCATCAGTAATGTCATGAGACTACAGTTAATCTGAATTGTCAGTGTTCATTCAACATTTAAGTAGATGAATGGTGTAGGCAAATAAAGGCCCTCCCATGATTGCTACATCCTAACCCCTGGAGCCTGTGACTATGTTAAGTCACATAGCAAAAGGGAATGAAGATTGCAAATGAAATTAATGTTGTCGATGAGCAGACGTTACAATCAGTAGTAATCTGGATTATTCAGGGGGTCTAATGTAATCACAAGGCATTGAAAAGTAAAAGAAGGGATCAGAAGAAATGGAGAGATGGTAACATGACAAGGAAATCAACCCAGGGTCACTGAACACTGAAGCTAGAAGGAGTCAGTATTTAAAAAAGCAGGTGGCCTTCAGAAACTGGAAAACCGGACATAAATTCTCCCTTAGAGCTTTCAGAAAAGGACAAAGGTCTGTCTACCTTTTTATTTTGGGCCACCGAAACTCATGCCAAATTTTTGACCCAGAGAAGCATAAAATAGTAACTATGTCTTGTTTTAAGCCTCCAAACTTGAAATAGTTTGTTATAGCAGCCATAGCAAATATAATTAGCTTTAATAAACTTCTCTCATTAGGAACTTGAAGTATATTTTTCATTATATCATCATTTTTTTTGTTTCATCATTTTTCATTCACTCCTGGCTTCCTAGCCTTTTAGTTACTTTAAAACTAAAAATTACAGGCCTATCTGGGTCAAATTTAGCTTCAATTTAATCAACAAATATGTCTGGAGCACTCGCCATGGATTAACAGTTTCTTTTCTCAGAGAATTCAAAGTTGGAGAAGAGAGTAGGATAAAAAAAACCCAACAATGACTTTTTGATATTTTGGTAAGTGCAACCAAAGGAAAGCCCTATGTGCAATACACAAAACCAAAAGACCTAAACTAGTTTGAGAGGAGTTAGAAAGATTTCCATGAAAAACTAATATTTAACTAGTGACCTCAATGAGAAATAGAAAGTATCCAGAAGTGGGGCTGGATTACAGAATCTAGGAATTAGGAACAAATTTCTGTTCAAGGAGATGAGAAAAACCATGTTCACTCTCAGATGTCCCCCACTGATCAGTGTTTTCTACTACAACCTGCTTAGAATGCTTCTTTCCCTTCATAGTCCTACATCCATAATTTATCTATTTTTCAGGGGCTGTATAAAAAAAATCTCCTCTCACATCTCACTGCTGGAAACAATCTTTTTGCCTACTTCTTTAGCACTTTATCTGATCCTCTCCTATGGCATTTATCACTCTCTCCTTTGTGGTACAGTTATTTTTAAGCATTTCTTACTTCCCAGACTAGGTTATAGATTTTAGCTTTTCAAGTGTTCTTGGAAAGTGTGAAAGGGCAGAAAGCAGCATATGGCGTGATAGCACTGGGTGTGATACAGAGATTGAGTCTGAAAAAAATTTGGAAAGCCAGAAAGCTTGAACATGCTGAACAGGGATTAAGAGCTGAATGAAGGCACTGCTAGCATTTTAGCCTTTTCAATTTCTCACAAACCATGTAGCCACATATGGAGAATCGTTTCTCAGTTAAACAATTGTTATGACTGCTATTTCCAATTCCCTGCCAATTACTGTAATCTGGAGATAAACTACAATGTTCTATTTAAGTAAATGCATCTAAAGGATTTCAACTCTCTGCCACCCAGTGAGCTGGCAACAGTCTAGTGATAAGCATATACCTAATGTGAGAACATATGGAAAAAAGTATAAAATAGAAAGAGTTAACTGAGTTTTCGCTACTTAGCAAAGAATATCTGAATATTTGAAAACACTCCCATATTGCATATAGATATTTTAGTAATGAGCAAATTCTGAGTTGTAATTTTAAAACCCTTCTGTAAGATACTGTACAATATATCACTATATATGTCAGGATATGTTAAGTTATATTGTGATAAAACTAAAAAAGTCAATGCTTTAAAGTAATTAAAAAAAAATACTTCTCACTCTTGCTACAAATAATTCAAAAGTTGCATGGGATCTGCCCATAGTCCTCATCCAAGGACCAGGTTATGAAGCCCCACCAGCTAGAATAGAAGTACTTGCTATGGCTGTGGGAAGAAAAAACATGAATAATTTATTTTGTAACACCCTTCAGCTACATCTTATTAATGTAGTCATCTTACGTGATGAGATCATCTGTACTTAAGGGAGTGAGGACATGCAATCCTCTCACAGATTCAGAAGAGGGATAGTAGAAATATTGGTGAGCAGTAATATTTACTATGTTTATTTATCAATATGCACTACTTAAATAGTATTTTAAATAAATATGGTAAAAGCCAAACAGTTAAACAAGACCAAACAAAGAAAAGCCTCATTAGTCAACGGTGGAAGTGATTGTTACACAAATAACTGCTACTGGAAAATGGTGATTAAAAAATGAAGCACATCTCCTAACTTTTAATGATAATCAAGATTCCACAGTTGATGGTGAGAAGTACTTATGTACAAAAGAATGACAATTAATAATTACAGAAGAAATATCATTAAGTGATTGGTGGCTGCAACACTAAAGAAATGATAGACCCAAGAAGAAAGGTCAGTGGGTGCTAAAACAAGTATGAAAGATTGACTAAACCTGAATACTTCCATGAAATCGGATTTTAACCACACAGTTTACTTGCTGCTCACGGGAGTCAGGGCAGGGGTGGGAAATGTGGCTTCACAACGGAGAGATCTAGTTATCTTCATCTTAACCCTGCCAATAATTTTATCTGTACTAATGGGACAGGGGGTGGGCCGATGAACAGATTTGAGTCCTCATTATTACACAGTGTCACCTGTGAATTATTCTTGCCAAATATGTTTAACTGTGTCTACTACCTTCTTATATAGTTTTGTTTTTACAATATTCAGAAAATAGAGATAGGAGTTATATGGCAAATATGCACTAGATTTATTTATTCAGATAGTTTCAGAGGATGAGATATTCTACAGTTTAACTCACCCACCCTCAACAAATTAGTGTCATAAGAAAATAAAAGGGATGAGAGGATTAGTCCCGGAAGAACAGATTTAAAAGATAAAGTAGCCAAATGAAAACTATGTGGTTTTTGATCCAATTCTGATTTAAACAAACTGATTTTTGAAAATTGAGGAAACTTGATGCAATAATGAATTTTTAAGAGTGATAATAGTTTAGTGGTTATGTAGTAGAATTGGGATAACCTTGTTTTGTGTAATTATGATACCTAAGATATTTAGGGATAAAATACAATGGTGGATTTAATCTATTTAAAAATATTTCAGCAAAAATTAAGCAGATATTGCAAAATGTTAACTGTTCACTCTGGCAGAAGGACTTTATGGGTCACTTGACTAGGAAGATTGGAAAGATTGGCCAGGCCTGAGTCTTGTTTTGTCCACACTTGAAAGTGGAAGTACGGGATCAGTCCAACTCAAAGACATGGACCAAGAGTAAAAGAGCCTTGTTTCATACCGGTTTTAGCACCCACTGATCTTTCTTCTCAGAAAGCCAGGAATTTAGTTATGTGAAAAAATACAAATGGATTATGGATACAGTGGTATCCGGTGATGTATAGTAGAATGAATTGAATTCAGAATGAATAAATGATATGTTTAAAATGAATATTTAATTAACTTTTAACAGTGACTATGATTTATAGTAATAAATTTAAATGCTCCGATAAAAATTAATTCTAGTAGATTCAGCAACATTGTCTTTACCACAGTAAAAAAAAAAAAAAAAAAAAAAAGGAACTGAATAATATCTGGTGGAAGCTGCAAGATGTTCCTGTACTAAGTCATTTAAACACATGTATCAAACATATACAACTGGATGAACTTCATTTCCTTGGCACTTTTAATACTTTTAACCACATAATTGGCTTTTCTTCAAGACAAGAATTAATCGCCTCTGATCTTACTGAATGTTTATTATGTTATCTAAAAATGTAGCTTCTTTAATTTCATTTTTAGCAGAATAGCAAAGTGTTACAAAAATTATTCCCATGAATAAACTATAACTGTCCTCATCTTCATGTCTCCCTCATATTCTCCTACGATGTTTACTTCTCTGAGCCATGCTATATTACTTATCATGTTAATTCATGAATTAATCTCAAATTTCAGTTATTTGGTCATACCACAACAACTTTGATTTTGAATATATTCTATGCCATACTTTTGAATTTATATTACTGTACATTTGATCTAAAGTTTTTAAGTGAATGTGTACTTCCATGACCATATCAGAACTTTTCTGACAATATCAGATAATCTGGCCTAAATTGGATAGAATTTGTCTTGCTAGAAATAAATCACACCCTCGAGCTAGGTTCCTATTTAGTTGTTTTCTACCTCAGTAGTTGTACTAAATAAGATATTACTGATTGACAGTTTACCCAGTGTCATAAATATTCTCATTCAGTACTCATAAAGCCCTGAAAAAGAAACACTACCCTATTTTACAGATACAGAAACTTATATAACTTTGCTTAGAGTCATTTAGCTAGTGAGCAGCAGGTGGATGAATGTCTTCGTGCTCATCCTGTATAAAACTTGGGTTCCATAAAAGGCAAGCATGCAGGCATTGCTCCCACAAGTGACTGCCTGGCAAAGTTGACAAGGAGTTGTGAAGGAGATGGTGAATCTGAGAGAGTAGTGAGGGCTGCTCATCTGACCTACAGGTCTCCATCAGATACATGAGAAGATGGAATAGCCCAGGAGGGCAAGAATGGTAGCAGCAGGAACCCTATCATCCAACTTGCTTTTAAGCACCGGTGGGCATTCTTGAGTCTCCAGATCTGCTTGGCAGAAACTATACTGGTGAATGTAGTTGTGGTATACAGATGGGTTAAATGCAATAAAAATCTTACAATTCTGTCAGTATTGTCTCATCTGCATTGGGTAGGTCTTCCAATTACTCTTGGTTTATTTTTACCTGGATATGCTATATACCAGTCAATAAGATCTTAATTTCTGTTTTGGCCAGTAAAATGCATTATCCTGTAGAATTCTTCTAAAAACCTAAGACAGTCACACACTTTTCTTTTGATGTTGATAGGATGGAAAGACTATTAAGAAGAAATGTATGGAAGAGGTAAGGAAAGTACTGGAAACCATGTTTTAAAAAAAGGATTTAAAATAGAACATTAAGCAAACAACAAAAATGCTCTTGAAATTTTTTTAAAGATTTTATTTATTTATTCATGAGAGACAGAGAGAAGCAGAGACACAAGCAGAGGGAGAAGAAGGCTCCCTGTGGGGAGCCCGATGTGGGATTGAATCCCAGGACTCCGGGATCACAACCTGAGCCAAAGTCAGATGCTCAATCACTGAGCCACCCAGGTGCCCCAATAATCCTGAAATTAAATATTTTTTATATGTTAGGTCATTTAATATTTGCCAAACATCTTGAATATCATATGTGATTACATTAAATTTTGGAATGGCTCTTAGGTTGCATTTTTATTTAATCACTCATACCTATCAAATCATTCTCCTTTCTCCATTAAAATCCTACATTTATGTGCATGTGTTTAGAAAACAAATTAGCTAGATTAAGAATTTCCTAATTACTATATTAAAGAAGCACATCCATCATTCTGGCAAGATATTCTAGTCTCATTTTAGGACTAGATCCAAGTCTATAGGATTCTAGCTAGATTTTAGCCCTGCTAACACAAAACAAATACTTATCTAAGGCCTCTATATTCTTAACAATGTTGAAATTGTACTTATTTCTCTAGTTTTAAGAATCTTGCTAGTCAATTCATGCAAAATTACTATGAAAAATATAAAATCATCATGCTATACATGATAAACAATTCTAATGATTACTTAAAAATATATAATTATGTGATCAGTACAGAAGACAACTATATTGTATTATCAATATTGTGTAACTGGAAGTTTATATAAAATAATACAGATAGTGTCAAGATTAACTCTTGAAAATACATAGAACAGAGCAAAATAAAAGCATGAAAATCCTGAGTTATACTTTATATCAGTGATGAGTAACCTTTTTGGATAGAGAAAAGAAGCCTAAAAATATGGTACATTAAGATTTAAATAATTGATATATCACTGGGGGTGGAAGAGGCATTGAACATAAGGTGTTCAATGAAAACTTCAAATGCTTCACTCAATGAGTCTCAATTGATTATTTTCTTAGTTTCATAGATGTTCAAAATCCTTTATGATCAAAGTCTTTGAATATTATATTCTTTGTAAAGCTCTTTTAGAGGAATATGAGATAGGTACAATAATGTATCTTCATAACACTTTCACATACTCTGGAGATTTCTACAAATCTTGAAATTGTCCAGCTTTGTAACTGCATGCAGATCAAACCATTTTGCCTACCAACATTCCATTTGGTATGGAAAAACCATTTATCAAAATAAACATTTTGATTACTTCTCCTTTGATAAATCATCATAAATACATGAAGCATCTGTTGTAAATATCTATTATTATAAATAGGAAATAAGCATTTTGGTTACATCTTGGATGATCAAAACTCAAGTTTTAGAAATTGTTGACAAAAAAAAAGAAATTGCTAACAAAATTTGTGAAGATGAAGTTAGGCGATTTTATCATTTTCATAAAGCTTCCAAGACTATTAGTGCATTGCATAATAAACAAATTGTGCTTAATTTACCAAATCATGTGAACAACTCAAAATAGCAACAACTGATCATAGAGAAAAATTATCACTACAACAAAAGCCTCTTTAACTCAACTTTCTCCAATACAGATTTTTTGAAAATAACGTAATGGGGCTGTCTCAGTCAGTAGAGAATGGAACTCCTGATTTTGGGGTTGTAAGCTTGAGCCCCACCCTGGGTGTAAAGATTACTTATAATAAAATCTTAAAAAAAAATAAAGAAAATGATGTTAGGAATTTGATTTCACACTTGTTTTTATACTATCATTAAAAAATCATTATTGAGCAACTTAATCTCAAATGCAAGTAATTTAAGAAAATAAAAATCATTTAAAAATTTTTGTAAGTCCTCCACTCAGTAACACATATAAAATTATATATAAATTACAAAGTGATAAGATATTTCTTATAATAAAAACTTTCCTAAATCAGACATTTCTTTTGACTTACTCAGATTACTCTTCCTAGAAATTAAAGTAGATTAAAACAATTTATGTAATTAGTATTTTTCTAATGTACTTCATTGAGAAACTATATTGAAATATTCAGTCATTTTTAGTGAATATTGTGGAGTTAGAAAAGTAAACGAATTCCGAGAACAAAATTTACTGAAATTGTCTACCTGTCTCTGAATCTTTATATTTAAATTTTTTAAAACTTAATTCCAGTATACTTAATTCCAGAGTTATATTAGTTTTAGGTGTACAATATAGTGATTCAACAATTGTATGCACTCCTTAGTGCTCATCGTAATAAGTATACTCTTAATCCCCTTCATCATTTCACCCATTCTTTCACTTACCTCTCCTCTGGTAACCACTAGTTTATTCTTTATAGTTAAGAGTCTATTTTTTTTTCTTGGTTTTATTCTTAAATTCCACATAAGAGTGAAATCATATGGTGTTTTTCTCTGACTGACTTATTTCACTTAGCATTATACCCTGTAAATCAACCCATATTGTAGCAAATGGCAATATTTCATTTTTTATGGCTAAGAAATATTCAATTATACATATATCTCACATTTTAAAAAATCAGTTCATCTCTTGATGAACACCTGGGCTGCTTCCATAGCTTAGCTATTGTAAATAATGCTGCAATAAACATAGGGGTGCATATGCCTTTTTGAAGTAGTGTTTTTGTATTCTTTGGGTAAATAGTAGTGGAAGTACTGGATTATATGCTTAATTCTTTATTTTTTTTTAAACTAGTGGCTGTACTAGTTTGCATTCCCACTGACAGTTCATTTCATGTGTCTGTTAGCCATCTGTATGTCTTCTGTGAAGAAATGTCTATTCATGTCTTCTGCCCATTTTAATTGAAGTATTTGGGGGTTTGGCATTGAGTTTTATGATTTCTTTATATATTTTTGATACTAACCCATTATCAAATGTATCATTTCCCAATATCATCTCCCATTCTGTAGGTTGCTTTTTAGTTTTGTTGATTGTTTCCTTTGCTGCACAGAAGCTTTATTATTTTGATGTAGTCCCAGTAATTTTATTTTTGCTTTTTGTTTCCTTGCCTGAGGAGGCATTTCTAAGAAAATGTTGCCGTGGCTGATGTCAAAGAGCTTAATGCCTATATTCTTTTCTAGAATTTTTATGGTTTCAGGTCTCAGAATTTGGCCTTTAATACATTTCAAGTTTATTTTTGTGTATGGTATGAAAAAGTAGTCCAGATTCATTCTTTTGTGTGTAGCTGTTCAGTTTTCCTAACATCATTTGTTGAAGCGACTGTCTTTTTGCCATTACATATTCTGACTTCCCTTGTCGTAGGTTAATTGACCATATACTTATGGATTTATTACTTGGCTCTCTCTTCTGTTTTGCTGGTCTCTGTGTCTATGTTTGTGCCATTATCATACTTTTTTAAGTTAGTATAGCTTTGTAGTATACTTTGAAATCTAGGAATGTAATACTTCCATTTGTGTTATTTTTCATGGTTGTTTTGGTTAATCAGGGTCTTTTGTGGTTCCATAAAAATTTTAGGATTTATTCTAGTTCTGTGAAAATTGTTGTTGGTAATTTGATAGAGATTGCTTTACAACTGTAGATTACTCTGGGTCATGTGGACATTGTCACAGTATTTCTTTTTCTAATCCATGAGCGTGGAATATCTTTCCATTTATTTGTGTCATCTTCAGTTTCTTTAATCAGTGCTTTATAATTTTCAGAATACAAGTCTTTTACCTCCTTGATTTCATTTATTCTTAGGTACTTTATTATTTTTGGTGCAACTATAAATGGGATTATTTCCTCAATTTCTCTTTCTTTTACTTCATTATTAGTGTATAGAAATGCAACAGATTTCTGTATATTGATATTATATCTTGCAGCCTTGCTGAATTTACTTATCAGTTCTAGTAGTTCTTTGGGGAAGTCTTTAGAGTTTTCTACATATATTATCATGTCATCTGCAAATAGTGACAGTTTAAATTTTTCTTACCAATTCAAATGCCTTGATTTCCATTTTTTCCTCTGATTGCTATGGCTATGACTTCCAGTACTATGTGAGAGTGGACATCCCTGTCTTATTCTTGATCTTGGGGGAAAAACTCAATTTTTCACCATTTAGTATGATGTGAGCTGTGGGTTTTTCATATGTTGTCTTTATTACGTTGATGTTCCCTCTAAACCTACTTTGTTAAGGGTTTTTGTCATGAATGGATGCTATACTTTGTCAAATGCTTTTTTCTGCATCTACTGAAATGATCTTGTGGTTTTTATCCTTTCTCTTGATGTGATCTATCACATTGATTGCTAAGTGAATATTGAACTACTCTTGCATCCCAGCAATAAATCCACCAATCCTCATGAATGAATCTTTAAATGTATTGTTGGGTCCATTTGCTAATATTTTGTTGATGATTTTTTTAAAGATGTTATTTATTTATTCATGAGAGACACACAGAGAGAGAGGCAGAGACATAGGCAGAAGGAGAAGCAGGCTCCACGCAGGGAGCCCGATGTGGAACTCGATCCCGGGACTCCAGGATCACACCATGAGCCAAAGGCAGACGCTCCCAGGGGTCCCTGTTGAGGATTTTTACACTATGTTTATCAGAGATATTGGCCTGTAGTTCTCTTTATTGTAATGTCTTTCTCCAGTTTTGTTATGAGGGTAATGTAGGTCTCATAGAATAAATTTGGAAGTTTTCCTTACTCTTCTGTATTTTGGGATAGTTTGAGAAAAATAGGTTTTAACTCTAAATGTTTGGAAGAATTCACTTGTGAAACGATTTGGTCCTGGACTTTTGTTTGTTGGGAGTTTTTTTTTTTTTTTTATTATTGATTAAATTTAATTGCTGATAGTCTGTTCAGATTTTCTATTCCTTTCTGATTTGGTTTTGAGATGTTATATGTTTCTAGGAAATTATCCATTTCTTCTAGGTCATCCAATTTGTTGGTATATGATTTTTCATAATATTCTCTTATAATCCTTTGTATTTTTGTATTGTTAGTTGTTATTTCCCCTCTTTCATTTCCGATTTTGAGCACACACACTCTCTCCCTCACTCTCTCTCTCTTTTTATTTATTTATTTTTATTTTTTTAATTTATTTATGATAGTCACTCACACACACACACACACACACACACACAGAGAAAGAGAGGCAGAGACATAGGCAGAGGCAGAAGCAGGCTCCATGCAGGGAGCCCGATGTGGGATTCGATCCCGAGTCTCCAGAATCGCGCCCTGGGCCAAAGGCAGGCGCCAAACCGCTGCGCCACCCAGGGATCCCTCTCTCTCTCTTTTTAATGAGGCTAGCTAAAGGTTTATCAATTTTATTGATCTTTTCAAAGAACCAGCTCCTGGCTTTATTGATTTGTTCTATCACTATTTTTGTTGTTATATCATTTATTTCTGCTCTAATTTTTATAGTTTCATTCCTTCTGCTGGTTTTGGGTTTTGTTTGTTCTTTTTCTAGCTCTAGGTAAAGATTAGATTGTTTATTTGAGATTTTTCTTGCTTCTTGTAGTAAGCATGTACTACTATAAAATTTTCTCTTAGTACAGCTTTTCCTGCATTCCAAAAATTTTGGACCATTGTGTTTTCATTTTCATTTGTCTTCATGTATTTTTTGATTTCCTCTTTGATTTCTTGGTTGATCCATTTATTGATTAGTAGTATGTTTATTAATTTCCAAACATTTGTATTCTTTCCAGATTTTTTTTCTTGTGGTTGATTTCTAGGTTCACAGTATTGTTATTCGGAAATGATGCATGGTATGGTTTCAAACTTTTTGAATTTATTAAGACTTGATCTGGCTTAATATGTGATTTATTCAAGAGAATGTTCCACGTACATTTGAAAAGAATTTGTGTTAACAGTTGCTTCATGTATTTTGATGCTCCCATTTGGGTACATACATTTTTGCAATTGTTATATCTTCTTGTTGGATTGTTTCCTTTATGATTATATAGTGTCTTTCTTTGTCTCTAGTTACAATATTTGATTTAAAGTCTATTTAGGGATCCCTGGGTGGCTCAGTGGTTTAGTGCCTGCCTTCAGCCCAGGGTGTGATCCTGGAGACCCGGGATCGAGTTCCACCTTGGGCTCCCTGCATGGAGCCTGCTTCTCCCTCTGCCTGTGTCTCTGCCTCTTTCTCTCTTTCTCTTTCTCTCTCTCGCTTTCATGAATAAATAAATAAAAATCTCTAAAAAAAATAAAGTCTATTTAGTTCTATATAAATAAGTATTGCTATCTCTGCTTTTTTTTCAATTCCATTGCACGATAAATGCTCTTCTATCCCTTCAGTTTTAATCTGCACATGTCTTTAGGCCTGAAAGGAGTCTCTTGTAGGCGGCATATAAGCAAGGAAACAAAATCAAAAATAAATTATTGGGACTACACCGAAATAAAAAGCTTCTGCATAGCAAAAGAATCAACAAACCTAAAAAGCAACCTACTGATTGGGAGACGATATTTGGAAATTATATATTTGATAATGGGTTAGTATCCAAAATATATAAAGAAATCATACACCTCAATGCCCCAAACCCAAATAATCCAATTTAAATGGGCAGAAGACATGAATAGACATTTCTCCATGGAAGACATACAGATGGCCAACAGACACATGAAATATTTTTTAAACCACTCCATCGACCTATATCTTTTTGTTTTAGAACATTTAATCTATCTACATTAAAGTAATTATAAATATGAACTAATTGCCATTTTGTTTTTTGTCCTATGATTGTTTTTGTAATATTTCTCTGCCCTCTCTTCTCTTTTTCTCTTCTCTCATGATTTATCTGCTTTCCTTAGCGATATACTTGGGTTTCTTTCTCTTTATTTTTTGCATATCTATTACTGGCTTTTCATTAGTAATTGACATTAGGTTTATATATAAATCTTATGCATATAGCAGTCCAAATTAAATTGATGATCATGGAAGCTTGAAACTATTCTAAAACTGCTAAATGTTTACTTCCCATTTACCCCTGCCCACCACTGCCCAGTTTAGGAATATGGTGTCATACTTTACTTCCTTTTTATTTTGTGAATCCTTTGATTGGTTTTTATAGATATACTTAATTTTACTCCTCTTATGCTTCTTACTTATTCCTGCTTTTGTTGTTGTTGTTGTTTGTTTGTTTGTTTGTTTTTACTCAAAGAGTCTCCTTTAACATTTCTTATTGGGCTGAACTAACGGTCACAAATACTTTTAACTTTTTTCTGGGAAACTATTTCTTCTTCTATTCTTATTGATAGTCTTGCTGGACAGAGTTTTCTTGGCTAAAGGTCTTTTTCTTTCAGCATTTGGAATATATCATGCCACTCTCTTCTGGTCTATATTTGCTTCTTTTAATTTTCTTTCTTTGTCTGCACTTTTTGCTGTTCTCTCTGTACTTCCTGGATCTGGATTTCTGTTTCCTTCCCTAGATTCAGGAGGTTTTCAGTTATTATTCTTTATAAAGTTTTGTCTTGTCTGTCTTTTCTTTTGGGATCTCTATATGAATGTTATACTGATGGTTTTACTGAGTTCCTTTAATTTAGTCTCTTTTTTATTATTCATTTTTATTTCTTCTGTTCAGCATGATCACTCTCTTTTACTCTGTCACTGAGGTCACTGATCTGTTCTTCTGTTTCCTCTAGTCTACTATTTATTCCCTCTAGTGTATTCTTAATTTCAGCTATTGAGTTCTTCATCTCCGATTGATTATTTTTTATGTTTCCTATCTCTTTGCTTAGCGGCTAAGATCCTCTATTCTTTTCTCAAGTTCACTGAGTCTCTTTATAACCATCACTTTAAATTTTCTATCAGGCATATTACTTATCTCCCTTTAATGTAGCTCTCTTGTTGTATATTTTGTCCTGTTCTTTCATTTGAGACATATTCTTCTGTTTCCTCATTTTTGTCTAACTGTGTCTGTTTCTCTGTGTTAGGTCAGCTATATCTTCTGCTCTTGAAAGTAGTGGACTGATGAGGAAGAGATCCTGAAGTGCCCTGCAGTGCAATATCCCCTGTTCATCAACCTGGCACTTTACGGGTCTCTCTTATGCATGTTACATATGCCCTACTATTATGACTGAGCCATGTTTGCCTTTAGTCCAGTCATCTGCAATGGCTCTTTTTGACTGTTATGAACAGGGTTTCTTCCCTATATTGTAATAGGCCAGTCTAGGACTGCCTTCGGCTTGAGTTGGGGCAGAGCAGGTGTCTGTTAGAGCTTAGGTTGCACCATGCTGCAGGACACTCTCCTTGTGTTCTCTCCTAAGAAGCTTTAATTGGTGGGCACAACCTGCAGTTAGACCAGACTGCTGTGTGTGGTTATCTTCCCCTCTCCCTTGGGAAAAAATCACTTCAGAGTGGTACTAGCTCCTGTCAGGACTTACTGCACACTGCCATGCTGTGGCATCACTTTGGATTGATTACTACTGAGGCCATGTTGGAGGGGGCTTGTCCATAGGAGAATGTGAGGGTGGGGCATGCTGTTGGCAAGCTAGGTAGAGAGTGCTAGTGCTGGGCTGCCTCCTGAAGATGTTTGTGTATCTAAGCTGGCACTAGGAGGTCTCTTGCCTCTCTAGCACATACTTTGAGATCAGTAAATAAGTCTCCCTCCTACCCCAGACTCTTATGCTGTATCTCAGTGGGGTTATTTGTTATGCTGTCTTTTTAAGGGCAAGGACTCAGTTTCCTATTGCTCTCCTCTTATTACAGAGCCAGGTCTGCTGATTTTTAAAGTTCCAGTTGTTAAGCCCTCTGTTTGTCAAAGCCAAATGTTACAAGAATTTGTCTTCCTGGTGTGAGTCCCCCATGCTTGGGGTGCCTGACATGGGGTTCACTCCTATCCTTTCCCCACTCCTGTAGCATCCCTCCCAGAGACAGTCTCATGGGTCAGCTTGATTCCTGACTGAGCCCCTGGCCTTTCTGCTCTACATTTAGCTGTGGAGATCCTGTCCTGCCAGGCTTCTGGTTGTTTTCTGGGTTATTCACACTGATACCGGTGTTATCTGGGTGTTCAGTGTAATGAGGTGAGTTTAGGATCTTTCTATTCTGCCATCTGCCCAGGAAGTATCTAAATCTTTAAATGCAACAGTTTTCCCATAGCCTCAACATGATTTGTTCCAGCAATATTTATTGAATGCCTACTATATGCTAGGCATGGTTTAGATGCTAGAAAACAAAAAGTGAATCCAACTAAGTCCCTGCCCTCTGGAAAATATAGACAAGAAATAAATATATATAAAAAAAGAAATAAATATATAATATGATGTCACATGCTCTGCAGAAGTATAAAGCAAGTGAAGAGATAGAGTGATGCAATCATGGAAGTTACCTAAAACTGAGTGGCCAGATAAGCCTTTTAGGAGGTATTATTGAGCAGAAACCCAAGAAGTGAGACAATGCACCATATAAAGATTTTGGAGTCTGATATTTCTGATGAAGGAAACAGCCAAGTACAGGAATCAGGAAAGTCTGGTTAATTAGAGGAACCACAACAAGCTCAAAATAACTAGAGTACAATGAATGAGGGGAAAAAAAGAAAGAGGAAAAGGCCATATTATGTAGCCACTGCTAAGCCAGAATAAAGTTTGGATTTTGTTTTGAGTGTGATGAGAATCTATTGCAGAGTATTGAAGAGGAGAATGACTTGATACGATTTACATTTTCAAAAGTTCTCTCTGGCTATATATTTGATAATTTATGTTGGGACAGGACAAAATATTTGTAAATGATATATCTGATAAGGAGTTAATATCCAAAATATATTTAAAAACTCACAAAACTCAAATAAATAACTTAGTTTAAAAAGTGGGCAGGGACACCTGGGTGGATCAGTGGTTGAGCATCTGCCTTTGGCTTAGGGTGTGATCCTGTATTTCCAGGATCAAGTCCCACATCAGGCTTCTCATGGGGAGCCTGCCTGCCCCTCTACCTGTGTCTCTATGTCTCTGTGTCTCTCCTGAATAAATATATAAAATCTTTTTTTTAAAAATGGGCAAGATATTTGAATAGACATTTACCAAAATATGGCATATAAATGGCTAATAAGTACTTGAAAATGTGTGCAAAACCACTAATCATCAGGGAATGCAAATCAAATCACAAAATGATACCACCTCCTTCTACCTGTCAGGATAGCTATTACCAAATAAGTCAAAGGATAGCAAGTGTTGGCAAGTATTAGAAGGAAACTTTTTGTAGACTGTAGTAGGAATGTAAATCAGTACCAGTATTATGGAAAACACTATCAAGTTCCTCAAAAAAATAAAAATAGAACTACTTATGATCTAGAAATCCTACTTCTGTGTGTATATCCAAAAAAATAAAATTGTGATCTTACAGAAATATCTGCATGCTGATGTTCATTGCAGCATTATTCACAATAGTTGAGGTGTGAAAGCACTTAGATGTCTGGCAATGTTGAAAATATGATAAAATATGATGCACCGACACACACAAGTGCATGCGCGTGCGCACACACACACACACACACACACACAGAAATATTATTCAGCCATGAAAAAGGAGGGAATTCTTCCCCTTGCGACAACATAAAATCCTAGAGGATATTACATCAAGTAGTCATGTCATACACTTTAAATATATACTTTATTACATGTAATTTTGTCTCTATAAAGCATGGGGGGAGGTAATTAGTGATGAAACAAGAATTCTATTTTGGACATGTTAAATCAAAAATAGGAGTTCAAGAGGAAATGTTAAATAGACTATTGCATATATGTGTCTGATATTCCGGTGGGTAGAATTATATATATACATATTGTATTTAAATAATATAGGTGACTTTCTGTGTAATAAGACCAATTTGCATCTTTGTCATATATTTTTAAAATTTCAACATTTCCTTTATATCTTGCAGGATCAGATAAAATCCGTTCTTTTTACTGACTCAAATCCTGCATAACTCCCAATGATTCAAAATTCTAAGCCTTCTGCCTCCTAAATCTCCTTTCCTACTAAGAACAGGAATTGAATACAACGGAAATAGAAAACAGACATAATAAGTTAAGAAATAGTTGAGAAGTAATTGAATAGTCTATTGTTTAATTAATGAGAAACATCCCAAAACATAAAATATTAATGTCTTTTTTCTTTTTAAATACACCAATTAAAAAGTATAGTCAATTATATTTTTTCAGCTATTCTCAACTTGTAAATTCACATATGGAAGCTAATTAAGTCATTTATTTTTAAGAATGTTCTTTGTCAGATTAATGAAAACTAATTATTGTTAATTGTTCACATTCTTTCCCAAAACTCCTCTTGTGACCTTTGGTACATATTGATAAATCAATGCCTGTCACTAGGGATCAAACTTTAGTTACAAACAAAATAAAGTGTTTGTTTATTAAAGATTTAGTTTTGAACTGCTTAGTTCAGTTATGCCTGTTATAAATAAATGTAGCAGAAACTTCAATGGATATTATGTAAACTGTTATCCACATTTACCTTGTTATCTCCGGAATGGACAAGAAGCTATATTGTTTTTAGCACTGATTATATGAAAGCCAATGTTTATTCATTTAATGGTCAACAGATGTTTCTTGAACACCTACTCTGGGTTGAACACTGTTTTTGATTTTTGAAATACATCAGGAAGAAATCAGATTCAAATATTTTCCGTGTTACTAACATACTTAACGTTCTAGCAATCCTTTGTGATGTTTAAGTTAGTGGTTTTTAGAAACATACTGAGTATCCAACCTAAATCCTCATGGGTTAAAACTAATAAACACTGTTTATTTTCACAGGTCTGCAAATCAATTATGGTTATGATGATGTGTGTTGGTATCAGCTTGTAGCTCTGCTTCAAGTTACAGGTTGATTGGATATGGCTTTTGGCCATAGTTTAGACTCTGGTCTATGTTTTTGTTCTTGAGCCCAAGCTGAAAGGATACCAATACACCAAAGTCCTGCTCTTTTCATGGTATATTACCAGTGATCACATTTTATGATCCTTCTCTGCCACATCTACAACATCCTGCTGGCCAAAGCAAATCATGAAGACAATAAACACAAAACCTGGATGCATTACAGGCTAGAGAAGAGTTTGGAAAAAGAATTAAATCTACCAGAATGGTGGGGAAAAATTTATTATTTTAAGGTAAGGTATAGAGATACTATTGACTATTCCAAAGTCATACTGCTAAAATTTTGCATGGTACAGACCCAGCATTGTCTCCTTCCAGAGACTGATCTTAACCAAAAATTTACTATTTTTGGTTACTTATCTATAGGATGACATTTATTATCATTTTATTATTAAATTAATTGCTAAGTTATTTGTTATCTTGTACTAACAAGTTTAGTCCAGTAGACTGATGCTGGTTCTTTTTGTACTTCCTTTCTTCATCCCTGTATTGTCTCTGTATTTCTCTCTCTCTCTCTCTCTGTGTGTGTGTGTGTGTGTGTGTGTGTGTGTGTATAAAATTCTCTAAAATAAGATACAGAATCTATGAATGCTATTAACAATAAGTAATATTGCTATAATATAAAGGATGGAAATTTGAAATCAAAATCAAAGATCGGTTTGAATCCTGGTTTGGCTATTGCATAGCCATATGATGTTCAGCAGTTTGTCCCTCTGAATGTTGGCTTTATGTATTATTAACTAAGGTAATGATCTGAAATGTTTAAGATTAAACAAAAACTTTATTTGATTTCCCAGGTTCATAGTTAAGAGTTTATAGTTCCCAGCTCACAGTTTCTTCCCTCTTTCCACTTCCAGGTAATAAATTAAGTTGGTCTGTTAGACACATATCATCTAAGGGAGAAACATTATTGTAATTTAGAGGAATTATATTATAGATATATAGAAATATCTTAAATATAAGACCTGTGATATCAAGTGGCTCCTATAGATCAAACATAATTTTATATGTCTTAGAGATTTAGTTACCATTTTTCATTTTATGAAACTATTCAAACTACAAAAATGTTTTGTTTATATTTTCTCCACAAATACATATATGCAAATGTAGTGAAATATTATCTAATTTTGGAATTTAGAAAATAAGCTCTCTGTGTTGATGACCAGCAAGTTTGAAATTCATGTTTAGTGGATATAAGAAAATATGTTTTCCCAACAGATTTCACTTATGGCTTATCTCTTAAATTCCTTAAACCTAAATTATCATAGTTTAAAATAACTGTAATAATTAAATCCACACAGACCTATAGACAATCATAAATACTGAAGTGCATATTACCATGATAATAGCCTACCATTTACTTTTCCAGTTTATGTATAAAATAACTTATAAGATTGATGATTAAAAAGAAAAGATAAAAAATGTGGAATTTTCATAAGGACAAAAGTTACTGGTGAGTTACTATTTTGCTTTATTAATTCAGGTAAATATTCAGAAAAGTTTCTATACCAGAAAACCTCCTTGAATATTTAGATGATGTCTAAAGGATATGGAAATTCGGGTGGAGAATATAATTTAATATTCTTCATATATTTTTGGATAGTACTACATGTCAATTATTTCCATTTTGTTAAATATTTCCTGTTAACTAAAGTGGCAAGAAGAGGGCTAATTCTGATTAACCTCATTGTATATTTTATATTCAATGATACTTTTAGAAGTATTAAATTTTCTTTCTATATATGTTCAACTTTTTTTTTTTTTTTGCATTTATTCTATGCAGAATTTACTCCCGGGCCATAAGTTTTTGTTTCTTCAGTTTCTTCTGGGATATCTTTTTCTTCTGTGCAACCTCCTCTTCTGGTTTAGGAACAATCTGCTCTTTTTCAGTAAGAATCATCTCAATGTGGCAGGGAGAGCTCATGTATGGATTAATCCGGCCATGAGCCCTGTAGGTTCTACGTCGCATCTTGGGGGCTTTATTCACCTGGATGTGCTCAATGACCAGAGAATCTACATCTAAACCCTTAAGTTCAGCATTACTCTCCGCATTTTTAAGCATGTGCAGTAAAAATTCAGCACTATTCTTGGGCCACCGACCCTGTGTCCAGCTCCACTGTTTGGCCTGCGCACACCTACCAACTCCACCATTGTAGCGACGGAATGGCACACACTGCTTCTGCAAAGTGACATCTTTCAGATACTTGGTGGCTTTTCGAATATGCATACCCTTGATGGCCTGGGCAGTTTCACGTGTGTTCTTAAAGTGAACACGAAGATTTGAACCTCTCGAGTTGCATGATTTTGTAGGGTTTTCTGGGTCCAGCGAGTAGCGAACCATCTCCGGAGGTCACCTCAGGCCACTCGGGTGCTATATGTTCAACTTTAAGCCCATAAAAGGGTAGCTGGGGATATTAATAGGAGCCATTTTAAAGAGTTAAAAAAATCTTCTTGATTTTTTTAAATAGTAAGTAAACAGTCTCTTAATGACAATGTCAAGGGGAGATCACAGTGTTCTCTCCCCATTTGGGAACTTTCAAGATATTAATTCCTTGGGTGGTTACTGAACCTTTGATTTAAAATAAATGAAGTAATTTCATAAATAGCATGAAAAATACTGTGCTGATCAATTTTAAATCTTAGATGAAATTGATCATTCTCTATAAAAGTAAAATTTATACTTTCGCTTGAGTAAATATAACTGAATAGACAATAAATATTAAAGATATTTAACTGTCATCCAAAATCCACTCACACACAAAAGCAATAAATCCACATGGTCATATATACCTATATTACCAAACTACAAGGGAATAAATAATACCCATTTTATACACCTTTTTAAAGGAAATATAAAATGAGGAAATAGTTCATTCAATTTTGAGGCTTGTGTAACAATTAGAGTAAAATCACACACAGGCTGTATGAGAAGGAAAAGTTGAGTGATCTCACAAACATAAGCATTATATTAACAAATGTTACCATAAAATAAATAGGAAATAAAATCCAGTAGTCTGTGTGTGTACATGTGTAAGTATATTATGTCTAAATAGGGTTATTCTTGAAATCAAAAGTGGTCTTAACATTAGAAAATCTATTGATAGAATTTATTATGTAATTGAATTATGTATAAATTATTAATAAATTAAAACTAAAAGGAAAATCCTATGATCTCTAAAATAGATACAGAAAGAGTACTTTGATGGAGTAAAATAAATATCTTTAACCTAAATGAAGTACTACAAAATCCATTCACATGGGATATCTTTCAATTTATTTGTATCTTTAATTTCTTTCATCAGTTTTGTAGGTTTCATTGTACAAGTCTTTCACCTCCTTGGCTAACTTTATTCTTAAATATTTTATTATTTTTGATGCTACTGTAACTGGAATTGTTTTTTTTTTTTTTTTTCTTTTTTGGAGGGGAATTGTTTTCTTAATTTCTTTTTCAGATACTTTGGTGTTAGTGTATAGAAACACAACTGATTTTTATACGTTGATTTTTGTATACTGCAACTTTACTGATTTATTTATTCTAACAGTTTGTGTGTGTGTGTGTGTGTGTATTAAGGGATTAGTCTTTAGAATTATTTATATGTAAGACCATGTCATCTGAAAACAGTTAATTTTACTCCTTCTTTTCTAATTTAGATGCCTTTTATTTATTTTTCTTGTCTGATTTTTCTGGCTACAACTGGTAATATGTTAAATAGGAGTGATGAGAGTGGAAATAATTTGTCTTGTTTCCAACACTAGTTGAAAAGTTCCTAGTTTTTTATCATTGAGTGTGATGTCAACTATGGGCTTCTTATTTATGGCCTTTATTATGTTGAGGTAAAATAGTTTTATAATTTGTTGAGAGTTGTCTTGAAAAAGTGCTGAATTTTCTTAAATTCTTTACATATAGTAAGATGATCATGGGAGGGACGCCTGGTAGGCTCATTGGGTTGAGTGTCTGGCTCTTGGGTTTAGGCTCAGGTCATGATCTCATGCTTTGTGGGACTGAGCCCAACAATGGACTCGAATCTTATCAAGAGTCTGCTTGAACAACCTCTCTTTCTGCCCTTCCCCCCACTTGCACACTCTTTGTCTCTCAAAATAAATAAATCAATCTTAAAAAAAAAAAAAAAAAGATGACCATGGCATTTTTATCTTGCAATCTCTTAATGAGATATGTCACATTAATTTTTTATATATTGAGTCATCTTTTCGCTCCAGTGTAAATGCTACTTGATCATGGTAGATGATCCTTTTAATATGCTGTGGAATTCGGTATGCTAGTATTTTGTTGAGGATTTTTGCATCTATCTTCATCAGAAATATTGTTCTATAGTTTTCTTGGATACTTTTGTCTGTCTTTGTTATCAGGGCAATACTGGCCTTGTGAATGAGTTTTGAAGTGTTTCTTTTTCAATATTTTGGGAGAGTTTAGGAAGGATTGTTGTTAACTTTTTTTTTGAATGTTTGGTAGAATTCACTATTGAAGTCATCTGGTCCTGGGATTTTCTTTGCTGGGAGATTTTTGAATCTCATTATTTTTGATCGGTCTGTTCAGATTTTCTATTTTTTCATGATTTAGTCTTGTTAGGTTATATGTTTCTAGGAAGACTTAATATTAAAATGTCCATATTACCCAAAGTGATTTATATATTTAGTGTTATCTCCATCAAAATCTCCATAGCATTTTTTTTTTTTTTTTCAAAAATAGAAAAGGAGAGCAGCCCTGGTGGCTCAGTGGTTTGGTGCCGCCCTCAGCCCAGGACCTGATCCTGGAGACAGGGGATTGAGTCTCACATCAGGCTCCCTGCATGGAGCCTGCTTCTCCCTCTGCCTGTGTCTCTGCACCCCCTCCCCCCGCCCTGTGTTTCTCATGAATAAATAAAATCTTTTAAAAAAATAGAAAAGGAAAAATTATAAAATCAAAGTCTGGGAACTAAAATAGTGAAACCCATAGAAGCAGAGAATAGAATGGTGGTTGCCAAAGACTTGGAGAAGGGGCAAATAGGGAGCTACTGTTCAATGGTATACAGTTTCAGTCATTGAAGATAAATGCATTCTCAAGATGTACTGTATAATATATTACCTGTAGTAAACAAGATATATTGTGCACTTTAAAACTTAAGAGGGTGGATTTCATGTTAAGTGTTTCTATTCCCCTAGCAAAGGAAAAAAGGAAAAGAGAAAACTTTTGAAGGTGATGAATATATCTATTACCTTGTTTGTTGTGATAGTTTTATAAGTGTATGCATACATTCAGACTCAACAAATATTATACATTAAATATGTGCAATTTTGTGTATGCCAATTATACATCAATAAAGCTGTTTTTAAAAAATGTACTATTAAAAACAATAGCAAATATTGGTGACAATGAAATGCAATCTCTTTAAAATCAGATATATACAAGCCAGACTAGGATGACAATGTATAGAATGTTAAAGGCATGAGTTTTAGAGCACACTGCAAGTAGAATTCTAGTTCTGCTTTAGGTGAAATTCTGGACACTTATTAGCTAAATAATATATGTATATTCTTCCTTCTCAAGCTATCTTTTTTTTAAGATTTTACTTATTTATTCATGAGAGACAGAGAGAGAGAAAGAGAGAGGCAGAGACATAGGCAGAGGGAGAAGCAGGCTCCATGCAAGAAGCCTGTTGTGGAACTCGATCCTGGGACTCTAGGATCATACCCTGAGCCAAAGACAGATGCTCAACCACTGAGCCACCCAGGCATCCCTCAAGCTATCATTGATTTCCCTAAGCCTTTCCTCATGGGCTCTTGTTTTTCTCTTTTTTCCTCAGCTTCCTTCCTTGTCATCAACTTGTCTTCTATGTTGCTCACTCTCTCTTCCATCTCATTAACCCTAGCAGTTAGGACGTCCAGTTTGGATTGCGTCTCATATAATCTATTTTTAATTTCGGCCAGATTAGATCTCAATTCTGCAGTCATGAAGTCTCTAGAGTCCTTTATGTTTTTTTCCAGAGCCACCAGTAGCTTTGTGATTGTACTTCTGAATTGAATTTCTGACATCATATTGAAATCAAAATTCTGCAACTCTGTGGCAGAGAGTACAGTTTCTTGTCCTTTCTTTTGTGTTGAATTCTTCCTTCTAGTCACTCTGTCCAGGGCAGAGTGGCTAGTGGGTGAGTCAAAAATATCAACCACGACCTAAATAAAATACACCCTAGATGATTCAGAAGAAGTCAGAGACCAGAAAATAATAATAATAATAATAAAAAAATAGAACAGAACAAAATAAATCAAAAGGACCACTAAAATGAAAAATTTTAAAACAAAGTAGTAAAAATAAAAAGCCAAAAACCAAAAACAAAGAAGAAAAAAGAAAAAAGAAAAAAAGATAAAAAAAGTAAAGAGGAAAAAAGAGAAAAATAAAGAAAAAAGAGGAGGATGCTGGTGGTGAGGAAGTGGTAGTGGAGAGAGAATGGAATCTACCTGATGGTTCCTAGAGGGTGATCCTCTTGGTTCTGAGTATATTTTGTTCTGTATGTTAGAAGATGTTCAATCCCAAATTTACATAAACCAGCAATACTTGTAGAGAGCCCCAACATTGACCACCAAAACATAAACAGGATAATAGAAAGGAGCATAATGGGAAAGACAAGAGAATATAATCTCACTAAATGAACCAGCATGGTATTCCACTTGGTTTCTCGGTGTACGTTGGTCATGTTTTAAAAGGTATTAACTTCCACCACTGTAAAACAAAATGAGGCAGGAAAAAAACAAAAACCCATATCTCATATATCTACCAAAATTAATCTGAATACATTGAAGGGAATCCAGAAGTGAAAAATATATCTAAGACATGTAATTGTAGAAATATGAAAGTCAAAAAGAAAAAAACTTAAAAATGAAGAGCTGGTAAAATATTGTAGTTAAGGTGGGAAAAGAGAAAAAATATTGGAAATTTTTAGTCTGTTATAAAAAGGAGTTGTAATGGAAAAAGGAAAAAAGAAAAAGGGACCCTCTAGTTCTATATACGATTTTCCCTCAGTCCCAGAGCTTTCCAGCACTGCTTGTTCAAGAAATTGCCTTGTACTTCCAGCTGGTCTTCTGGGGGAGGCCCTGCTGTGTTGATTCTCAGGTGTGTGTGCCTGGGCGGAGACGCCCCACCCCTTCCAGGTGATGGGCTCAGTATGAGCTATTTATCCAGTGAGGC
This sequence comes from Canis aureus, assembly GCF_053574225.1. Lineage (NCBI taxonomy): Eukaryota > Metazoa > Chordata > Mammalia > Carnivora > Canidae > Canis > Canis aureus. The sequence continues at coordinate 15,401,203 of NC_135624.1, read as the reverse complement.
CTTTGTTCCCTGGCGGCCCCTCCTCTCCCAGGCACAAGGTGAAACAAAGAGGAAAAACAAAAATTTTGGCAGCCAGATCTCCAGCTCTGGAGTCAGCTCCACGCTAGTAACTAACAGTCTCCCAGTCCGCACTGGCCTAGATGATCCCGGGGTGGCGCGGTTGCGCTGATCTGCACAGCTCGGGGGTACCTGTGCCCTCCCTGCTCCCAGCTCTCCCAGGGGGAACGCAGGATCCTGGGCTGTGTCCACTCGGTCTCCTGGGATCCGGGTCCTGTGCTGTTGGAACGTGCTCCCAGGGGCCACCTCTCCCAAATGGAATGGGGCCCAGCCACCTCTGTCCATAGCTGCCCACCTAAGTTGGGACCAGCTTCTCCCAAATGCCCTGAGGGCTGGAGAGCTACAGCCCTTTACTGAGACCCGCCCAGTTTGCAGTGAGCTTTTCCCCAGATGCCCCTCCTCTTATAGTGACTCCAGGAATCTTGAGGTTTCACTGCCCCTCCTGTGATTCTGTCCAATATCCCTACTAAGCACTTTTCTGTCCAGGAAAGCTCCAGTGCAGATTTATAAAGATCTCGCTTCTCCAGGGCTGGGCTTTCCTGTCCCTGAGGCTCTCCCCACGGCCTTAGCCCAGCTCCTCGTGGTGCCCCTCTCCCACTTTATTCTTTTTAATTTTTTCACCTTCCTACCTTGTTAGAAGTGAAAACTTTTCTCTCTGTGGCATTCCAGCTGTCCTCTCTTTAAATCTCAGGTTGAATTTGTAGGTGTTCAGGATGCTTTGAAAGTTATCTAGGTAAGTTGGTGGGTCCAGGTGAGTTGATGACCCCTACTCTTACACCATCTTGCCCTTCCCTCCTGTAATGGTGCTTTCCTTATTGATTTATAGAATATTGAATCCACTGTCCTGCATAAATGCATTACAAATATCTCCTGTCCATCCATGATTTGTTTTCATTTTTGGATTCTCTTTTTATAATTTATTTATTTTTCTTATTGTACTAAGTAGGGCCTCTAATACAATGCTGAATAAAAGGAAAGATAATAATAATAATGGGGGGGGAGGCAAGATGGTGGAGGAGTAGCGTCCCCAAGTCATCTGGCCCCACCAACTTACCTAGATAACTTTCGAATCATCCTCGACACCTATGAATTCTACCTGAGATTTTTTTTTTTATTTATTTATGATAGGCACACAGTGAGAGAGAGAGAGGCAGAGACACAGGCAGAGGGAGAAGCAGGCTCCATGCACCAGGAGCCTGACGTGGGATTCGATCCCGGGTCTCCAGGATCGTGCCCTGGGCCAAAGGCAGGCGCCAAACCGCTGCGCCACCCAGGGATCCCTCTACCTGAGATTTAAAGAGAGAACAGCTGGAACGCTACAGAAAGAAGGGTTTTCACTTCTAACAAGGTAGGAAGACGGAAAAAAATAAAAAAAGAATCCAGTGGGGGAGGGGCCCCACGAGGAGCCGGGCTTAGGCCCAGGAAAGAGCCTCAGGGACAGGAAAACCCCGCCCTGGAGAAGTGGGAATTTATAAATCTGCCCCGGATTCTTCCCAGATGGGAAGGCGCTCAGCAGGGAACTCAGCGGAACGCGGGAGGGGCAGCGGAGCCTCCAGTCTGCCGGGGTCCCTAACAGAGAAGGTGCGCCCCAGAGAGAGCATGCCACATACCGTGGGCTGAGCTCGGGGAAGGGCCGGAGCCGCCAGCAGGGCCTCGGGGAGGAGCCGGGAGGCGGGCGGGGGCTCCGGGCGGAGGGGCTGCACCTGCTGCCTTTGGGGGCTCCCAGAAGCACGATTCTAGTGGCACAGGCCCCGAATCCCAAGGCGCCGGGCGGACACAGCCCCGGACAGGCGGAGGCGGGGAGGGCCCAGGATAGTGAGGACTCTCCTGCCGCTGGGTGCCCCCGAGCTGTGCAGGTCAGCGCCCGCCCCGGGGAGCATCCAGGCCCCTGCAGACTGGGAGCTGCGGTGGTTATTGCAGGAGCTGACTCCAGCGCTGGGGGGCTGGCCGCGCCAGTGGTGTTGTTCCCCCTGGTGTCACCCTGTCCCTGGGAGGGGCTGCCGCCAGGGAACAGGGGCCTCATGGGGTACACAGCTCCCACTGAGCCGGCACTCAGCCAGCAGGGGGGTAAGCTCTCCCAGGTGCACACACCTGAGAGTCAGCACAGCAGGCTCCTCCCCCAGAAGACCAGCTGGAAGGACAGGGAGGAGCAAGTTCTTGACCCAGCAGTGCTGGAAAGCTCCAGGGGAAATTGAGGGACTTACAGTATATAGAACTAGAGGGTACCTGTCCTTTTTTTTTTTTTTTCTTCATTTTTCCAGTACAACTGGTTTTTATATCAGACTATAAATATCCAATTATTTTTTTCTCTTTTTCCCACCTTAACTACAATATTTTACCACCTCTTCATTTTTAAGATTCTCCCTTTTTGACTTTCATATTTCTACAATTACATGTCCTAGATATATTTTCCACTTCTAGATTCCCTTCAACATACTCAACTTAATTTTGGGAGATATACAAGATATGTTTTTTGTTTTGTTTTGTGTTTTTTCTTTTCTCTGCCTCATTTTATTCTACAATGGTGGAAGTTAATAGCTTCTAAAACATGACCAGCATGCACCCAGAACCAAGTGGTATGCCATGCTGGTTCATTCTGTGAGATTCCTCATTCTCATTCTACCCCCCTCTTTGATCTCATTTATGTTTTGGTGGTCAATGTTGGGGCACTCCACAAGTATTTCTGGTTTATATAAATTTGGGACTGAACATCTTTTAACATACAGAACTTGATATACTCAGAAACAAGAGTATCACCCTCTACAACCCCTCAGGTAAACTACATTCTCCCTCCACTACAACTTTGTCACCACCACCATCTCCCGTACCCTCCTTTTTTCCTTCCCTCCCCTTTTTTTCTTTTTTCTGTTTCTTTTTTTCTCTCTCTCTACCTTTGGATTCCAGGCCTTTTATTTTTTACGACTTTGTTTTAGAATTTGTTTTTCACATTCGTGGTCCTTTTGTTTTATTTCATTCTAATCTGTGTTTTCAATTTCTGGTCTCTGACCTGGGGAGAATCATTTAGGGTGAAATTTACTTAGGTCATGGTTGACATATATATATATATATATATATATATATATATATATATATATATGTATATTTTAGATTTTATTTATTTATTCATGAGAGACACAGAAAGGAAGAGAGAGAGAGAGGCAGAGACACAGGCAGAGGGAGAAGCAGGCTTCACACAGAGAGCCCGATGTGGGACTTGATCCTTGGTCTCTAGGTTTACACCCTGGATGGAAGGCAGCACTAAACCACTGAGCCACCAAGGCTGCCCCGTGGTTGATATTCTTGATGCAGCCTGCTCATACAGCCACTCTGCACTGAGCAAAATGACTAGGAAGAAGAACTCACCACAAAAGAAAGAATCAGAAACAGTACTCTCTCCCACAGAGTTACAGAATTTGGATTTCAATTCCATATCAGAAAACCAATTCAGAAGCACAATTAAAAACCTACTGGTGGCTCTGGAAAAAAAAAGCATAAAGGAATCAAAAGACTTCATGACTGCAGAATTTTGATCTAATCAGGTTGAAATTAAAAATCAATTAAATGAGATGTGATCCAAACTGGAGGTCTTAACGACAAGGGTTAATGAGGTAGAAGAAAGAGTAAGTGACATAGAAGAAAAGTTCATGGCAAGGAAGGAATGTGAAGAAAAAAGAGAAAAACAATTAAAAGACCCTGAGGAAAGGGAAATAAATGACAGCCTCAGAAAGAAAAATCTACATATAATTGGGGTCCCAGAGGGCACCAGGAGGGAAAGAGGGCCAGAAAGGATATTTGAACAAATCATAGCTGAGAACTTCCCTAATTGGGGAGGGAAACAGGGATTCAGATCCAGAAGATAGAGAGGATCCCCCTAAAATCAGGAAAAACTGTTCAACACCTCAACATTTAATAGTGAAACTTGCAAATTCCAAAGATAAATTGAAAATCCTTAAAGCAGCAAGAGACAAGAGATTCCTAACTTATATGGGGAGAAATATTAGCTTAACAGCAGACCTCTCCACAGAGACCTGGGAGTCCAGAAAGGGCTGGCAGGATATAGTCCGGGTCCTAAATGAGAAGAACCTGCAGCCAGGAATACTTTATCCAGCAAGGCCCTCATTTAGAATGGAAGGAGAGATAAAGATCTTCCAAGATAGGCAGAAACTGAAAGAATATGTGGCCAGCAAACCAGCTCTGCAAGAAGTATTAAGGGGGACTCTGTAAAAGAAAGAAGAAGCCCAAATAAATACTCCAGAAAATCAGGGACTGAATAGGTATTATGATGACACTAAATTCATATCTTTCAGTAGTAACTCTGAAAGTGAATGGGTTTAATGATCCCATCAAAAGTCACAGGGTTTCAGACTGGATAAAAAAGCAATACCCATCTATTTTCTGTCTACAAGAGACTCATTTTAGACCTAAGGACACCTACAGCCTGAAAATGAAAGGTTGGAGAACCATTTACCATTCAAATGGTCCTCAAAAGAAAGCAGGAGTAGTAAACCTCATATCAGATAAAATAAAGTTTACCCCAAAGACTTTAGTAAGAGATGAAGAGGGATGGGCAGCCCTGGTGACTCAGCGGTTTAGCATTGCCTTCAGCCCAGCCTGATCCTGGAGACCCAGGACCAAGTCCCATGTTGGGCTCCCTGCATGGAGCCTGCTTCGCCCTCTGCCTGCGTCTCTGCCTCTCTCTATCTCTCTGTCTCTCCGTGTCTCTCATGAATAAAAATAAAATCTTAAAAAAAAAATGATGAAGAGGGACACTACATCATACTTAATGGATCTATCCAACAAGAGGACCTAACAATCATGACTATTTATACCCCAAATGTGAGAGCTGCTAGGTATATCAATAAATTAATAACCAAAGTAAAGACATACTTAGATAATAATACACTAATACTGGGAGACTTCCACACAGCACTTTCTGCAAATGACAGATCTTCTAAGCACATCATCTCCAAAGAAACAAGAGCTTTAAATGATACACTGGACCAGATGGATTACACAGATATTTATAGAACTTTCCATCCAAATGCAACTGAATACACATTCTTCTCAAGTGCACATGGAACTTTCTCCAGAATAGACCACACATTGAGCTATAAGTCAGCTCTCAAGCAATACCAAAAGATCGGGATTGTCCTATGCATATTTTCAGACCATAATGCTTTGAAACTAGAACTCAATCACAAGAGGAAATTTGGAAGTAACTCAAACATGAGGAGGTTACAGAGCATCCTGCTAAAAGAGGAAAGAGAGAAGAATTAAAAAGATTCATGGAAACTAATGAGAATGAAGGTACATCCGTTCAAAATTTTTGGAATACAGCAAAAAAACCTTTCCTAAGAGGGCAAAACATCATAATACAAGCATCCTTCAAAAAAATTGGAAAAAACTCAAGTACAAACTAACCTTGCACCTAAAGGAACTGGAGAAAGAATAGCAAATAAACTTACACCAAGCAGAAGAAGAGAGTTAATAAAGATTCCAGCAGAACTCATTGAAATAGAGATCAGAAGCATCAAAAAACAGATCAACAAAACCAGTAGTTGGTTCTTTGAAAGAATTAATAAGATAGATAAACCCCAAGCCAGCTCTATTAAAAACAAAAGAGAAAAGACTCAAATTTTAAAATCATGAATGAAAAAGGAGAGATTGCAACCAATACCAAGGAAATCCAAACGATTTTAAAAATATTATAAGTATCAATATGCCAACAAATTAGGCAATCTAGAAGAAATGGACACATTTCTGGAAAACCACAAACTACCAAAACTGGAACAGGAAGAAATGGAAAACCTGAACAGGCCAATGACCAGTGAGGAAATTGAAGCAATCATCAAAAACCTCCCAAGACACAAAAAATCCAGGGTCAGATGGCTTCCCAGGGGAATTCTATCAAATGTTTAAAGAAGAAATGATACCGATTCTACTAAAGCTGTTCCAAAGGATATAAAGGGACAGGATCCTTCCAAACTCATTTTATGAGGCCAGCATTACTTTGACTCCAAAACCAGACAAAGGACTACCAAAAAGGAGAATTATAGACCAATATCCCTGATGAACATGGATGCAAAAATTCTCAACAAGACACTAGCCAATAGGATCCAACAGTACATTAAGAACATTATTCACCATGCATGACCAAGTGGGATTTATCCCCAGGATGCAAGGCTGGTTCAACACTCATAAAACAATCAACATGATAGCTCACATCAACAATAGAAAACATAAAAACCATATGATCCTCTCAATAGATGCAGAGAAAGCATTTGACAAAATACAGCATCCATTCCTGATTAAAACCCTTCAAAGTGTAGGGATAGAGGGAATATTCCTCAATATCTTAAAAGCCATATATGAAAAGCCCACAGCGAATATTATTCTCATTGGGGAAAAACTGAGAGCCTTTCCCCTAAGATCAGGACACGACAGGGATGTCCACTCTCACCACTGTTATTCAACATAGTACTAGAAGTCCTAGCCTCAGCAATCAGATGACAAAAAGAAATAAAAGGCATTCAAATTAGCAAAGAAAAAGTCAAACTCTCCCTCCTCATAGATGACACGATATTGTGTATACAAAACTCAAAGACTCCACCTCAAGATTGCTAGAACTCATACAGCAATTCGGCCTTGTGGCAGGATACAAAAATCAATGCCCAAAATCATTGGCATTTCTACACACTAACAATGAAACTGAAGAAAGAGAAATTAAGGAGTCAATCCTGTTTACAACTGCCCCCAAAGCATAACATACCTAGGAATAAACCTAGCCAAAGAGGTAAAGGATTTATACCCTAAAAACTACAGAACACTTCTTTTTTTTTTTTTTTTTTTTTTTTTTTTTACAGAACACTTCTGAAAGAAATTGAGGAAGACACAAAGAGATTGAAAAACATTCCATGCTCATGGACTGGAAGAGTAAATATTTTCAAAATCTCTATGGTTCCCAGGGCAATTTACACATTCAGTTCAATCTCTATCAAAAAACCATGGACTCTCTTCAGAGAGTTGTAACAAATCATCTTAAGATTTGTGTGGAATAAGAAAAGACCCCAAATAGCCAGGGGAATATTATAAAAGAAAACCAGAGCTGGGGGCATCACAATGCTAGATTTCAGGTTGTACTACAAATCTGTGATCATCAAGACAGTGTGGTACTGGCACAAAAATAGACACATAGATCAATGGAACAAAAGATAGAACCCAGAAATGGGCACTCAACTCTATAGTTAACTAATATTTGAGAAAGCAGGAAAACATATCCACTGGAAAAAGGACAGTCTCTTCAATAAATGGTGCAGAAGAATGAAACCAGGCCATTCACTTATACCACACACATAGATAAACTTCAGATGGTTGAAAGATCTAAATGTGAGAGAAGAATCCATCAAAATTCTAGGGGAGAGCACAGGCAACACCTTTTTTGAACTTTGCCACAGCAACTTCTTGCAAGATACATCTATGAAGGCAAGGGAAACAAAAGCAAAAATGAACTATTGGGACTTAATCAGGATAAAAACCTTCTGCACAGCAAAAGAAACAGTCAACTAAACTAAAATACAACCCATAAAATAGGAGAAGATATTTGCAAATGACATATCAGATAAAGGGCTATTATTCAAGATCTATAAAGAATTTATTAGCTTCAACAGCAAAGAAATAAGCAATCCAATCATGAAATGGGCAGAAGACATGAACAGAAATTTCATCGAAGAAGACAGACCCATGGCCAGCAAGCACATGAGAAAATGCACCGCATCACTTGCCATCAGGGAAATACAAATCAAAACCATAATGAGGTACCACCCCACATCGGTGAGTATGGTGAAAATTAACAAGAAAGCAAACAACAAATGTTGGACAGGATGTGGAGAAGGGGAACCCTCTTGCACTGTTGGTGGGAATGTGAACTGGTGCAGCCACTCTGGAAAACAGGGAGGGGGTTCCTTAAAGAGTTAAAAATAGAGCTATCCTACAACACAGCAGTTGCACTACTGGGTATTTACCCCAAAGATACAGATGTAGTGAAATGCCAGGACATCTGTACATAGCAGCAATGTTCACAATAGCCAAACTGTGGAAGGAGCCATGACGTCCTTCAACAGATGAATGGATAAAGATGTGGTCTATATATACAATGGAATATTACTCAGATATTAGAAATGATGAATACCCACTATTTGCTTTGACATGGATGGAACTGGAGGGTATTATGCTAAGTGAAGTAAGTCAATCGGAGAAGGACAATCATTATATGATCTCACTCATATGGGGAATATAAGAAATAGTGTAAGGGATTATAAGGGAAAGGAGGGGAACTGAGTGGGAAAAATTAGAGAGGGAGACAAACCATGAGAGACTCCTAACTCTGGGAAATGAACAAAGGGTTGTGGAAGGTGAGGTCGGTGGGGGATGGGGTAACTGGGTGATGGGCATTGAGGAGGGCACTGGATAGAATGAGCATTGGGTGTTATACTATATATTTGCAAACAAAACTTCAAAAAAAATAAATAAAAAAGAATAGCACCATTACAAAAACTGCAAATATATACAACAGTAATTCACAGAAGAGGAAATAGGAATGATCAAAAATAAAAATGACAATCTTGATAATATGCATGAAAGATTATTATTTAATAATAGTTATTTATTCATGAGAGACACAGAGAGAGGCAGAGACATAGGAAAAGGGAGAAGAAGCAGGCCTTGCAGAGAGCCTGATGCGGGACTCCATCCCAGGACTCCCGGATCATGCCCTGAGCCAAAGGCAGACGCTCAACTGCTGAGCCACCCACGCATCCCAGATTAATTTAAATAATGGTACAGTACTTTACACTTAACAGATTGACATAATTTGGCAGTGTTAATATAAATTGCTAGAGAGGATGAAGGGAAACTAGAATGCAAATCTAGTGCATGGACATTACTGGTTCATGGAGTGGCTCCCACATAAGGGGAACTATCTCAGGCATTCTTCAATATAGGACACCTCATCTGAGTGATTTTTCAACTTTTTATTAGTTATGTATCATCTTCTAACAAAAATTTAAAAAATAAAGCTATAATTAGTCTATTGAAAGTATTTCCTGTCATATAAATTTAAAGCAAAGGTTTACTTTTCTGCAATTATACTTCAAGAATCAGAAGAAACAAGCAGAGCATTTCTTTTCTTTTTATTTTTTTAAAGATTTTAATTATTTATTCATGAGAGACACACAGAGAGAGAGGCAGAGACATAGGCAGAGAGAGAAGCAGGCTCCCTTCAACAAGCCTGGTGCGGACTTGATCCCAGGACTACAGGATCATGACCTGAGCCAATGGCAGACGCTCAACCACTAAGCCACCCAGGTGCCCCAACAAGCAGAGCATTTCTAAGAGATAATGGTGAGCAACAATAACAAAAATAGCCAAACATTCTGATTTAGAATATATATGTAACATAATCTCTACATTCGATATCCCGTGGGCCTTGTTTTTTTAATATGTAATTCCCCGTTTCAAGATTAAAATTTCAGAAATTAGTGACAATCCTAATATTAGCAAACAGATGTGCAGAATATTAAAGTCTCTGAGCAGCTATATGGTCAGACAATATACAGATTATAATATAGGGACATTTTCAAGAACCTAAACTAGAATTGAAATATAGATTTATAGATTTATAAAATGTAGGTATCACTTATGGTATATACATATATATTCATCATATACATATATCAATATATCAGACTTCAAAAAAGTTAAAGATCAGAGATCAAATATTTTTATAATACTAACTTGTATGGACTCTTATAAGGTCTTACAAAAAGATGTGGCAACTTTTACTTAAAGAGGACTGAATACCAGTTCAAGGTCTCAGCTCTTCATTTAAAAATGCCAACTGATGAACTTAGTGATAGTTGACTCATAGTTGCCTTATGTCAATTATTTATATTCTCACATTAATTAAATTTGCCTAACAAGAGTATGAAAATCATAAGATCAACAACATAGATTTTGGAGTAAAAATAAATAACAGATTAACTTTTGGCTCCATTACCTACTTAATAGTAATACCTTTCTTAAGTAACTTTTATTTATTTTCTGTTAGTTCTGTTTAGAAATGGGAATATTATTGCCTATCTTTCAATCTTGTTTTAGTTGGGTTCTTTGTAAAGTTGTATTTCAGAACTGAAGAGTGTAGGCATCAAGAAATACTGATAGCTTCTGTTTTTATCTTTTTGGAATTCCTAAACCACTATAAAGAAATCTAGTTAGCCTCCTATAAAGACCAATTGGAGAGACCAAATGGAGAAGATTCTTAGAGAATGAATGAAAAGGAAAGAAGTCTAGCCATCCAATATTACATCGAAGGATCCATATCACTCCAGCCCCAACACAGAGTCTATGAGAAGAGCAGAGCTTTCCAGTTGAACCAAATCAACCCACAGACCCATGAGATATACTACACGGTTGCTGTTTTAAGCCATTCAATTTGAGATGGTTTATTAAAGAATGATTAAAAAACTCAGTCATGTCAAATATCTTGTAAAGCCATCACTCATTAAAATAATTGTTGTGGAACTTCTATTATGGCTAGGCCCTGAACTGAGGATACAGTGGTGAACTCCAGCATTGAGAGTTCCTGCCCACAGGAAATCAGTCTAATATAGACATGAAATCAAATGATTAAAATAAGATGCTGTGAAGGAAAGTTACAAATGCTGGAATGAAGTAGAATGCATTCAGGACTGTTATGGAAAGCCATTTGGAGGTAAATTCGAATTGAAATGAAGACAGGAAATTGCTAAAACTAAATAAAGTGACAGGGGAGACATATTCTCAGGAGAAAAAGAAAGCTTATGCAAGTAGCAAAATATTTAAGGGGCTCAGAGGTAATTACTAATGCTGGAACACTGGGGGTGCCTCGGTGGCTCAGTGGGTTCATCAGTGACTCTTGGTTTCCACTCAGATCATGATCTCAGGGTCCTGGGATCCAAGCCCCACATCAGGGTCCACCCTCCCCATGGAGTCTGCTTGAGACTTTCTTTTCCTCTGCCCTTCTTCCTGCTTTCTCTCTCTCTCATAAAAAATAAATCTTAGGAAAAAAATTAAAAAGCCTGGAACACTGAGAATAAAGGGAAGTAAAGAACAAAATGAGTTTGATTAAAGTCAGATTACAATGAGTCTTGGCAGAGGAGAACATTTCTTTATTGTTATATACAAAATGATCTGACCCTCACTTAAGAGTTATTGTTTAGAGAGATAGGGGATTGCTTTGTATTTCTCTTCTTGGTAGAGAGGGAGGGCTGTTTTATAAATATAGGTACAGATTTCTAAGTCACATTTGAGATATACTGAATACAAATTTTCAGAAGCTGTGATCAGGATTTAGTATGTTTTTAAAACAAGATATCCTTTTTTAAGGCAAATAATCCATAGACTGGTATTAGGGGAACACAGGTCTAGAAGAGCAAGAGCTAAATATATATGCTGCTTACTTCATCTACTTAATCTTATTTAATCTTCACAGTTCTGGGGCAGAAATATAGTTGTCTTTCCCCATTTTATCTGCAAAAAAAAAAAAAAAATCAGATTCAGTAACGTAGCTCTGGTTGCACAGTTAGCAAGTTGAGGTTTAAGCACAGGTGCTTGACTCCAGAACCTGTGCTTAAACACACACTACCATGGACATTAATTCCATTTTTGATGCTGACCTGAACAAGTGATTTAAATCTCTTAATTCTAAGTTTCCCCATATTTAAACAGAGGAAACTGGGCTACATGATTGCTTCTGTCCCTCTAAGCAATTAAGACCTTTTGTCTATCTTGCTTCCCAGATTTGAGGAATATGCACCAGTGCAAAATTATGAGAACACAAATGGAACTTATTGCAATTCATAGTTGGTGATTATTTCTATATACACCAGATATGCCATTAGTTCCCACTTGCAGGTTCTATGACCATTGAAAAAAAGAGACCTCCAAGCACGTATCAAAGATAAGATCATACTGAAAGAGGAATAAAAGCAGGAAGTATGGGTTCATTTCTCAAAGAAAAGTAGTTTCAGGAATTTATTTCTCATTGTTGACCTAAAACCTGACTTCTGGTTTTAGTGGAAGTCTGGATCAACCCAAGCAAATAGTCAAAATGAAGTATTAATGTAAGGGAGATATTGATGATGAAATGGTACCAAAGCCAAAGTGCTACAAGGCTTTTTATAAATTCCCTGCATATCTTTTCTGGGTTGATGATGCCACGCTAAGGATGCTCAAAATTTCTTCTCTCTCTGCCTATATCACAATCCAACCCATTTTATATGTCATATCTTTGGGACTGGATGAATCAATAAAGGAAGTTCTGAATACAACCGCGGTATTTTTCCTGCAAAGTATCTGTCAGTGTCAGAACTCTGCTTCGACAACTCAATTCATTGTGGTGAATGAAAGAATAGGTACACTGCACACTTGTAAGGACATTTAAACAATTTTTTTTTTTAGATTTTTTTAAATTTATTTATTCATGATAGTCACAGAGAGAGAGAGAGAGAGAGAGGCAGAGACATAGGCAGAGGGAGAAGCAGGCTCCATGCACCGGGAGCCCGATGTGGGATTCGATCCCGGGTCTCCAGGATTGCGCCCTGGGCCAAAGGCAGGCGCCAAACCGCTGCACCACCCAGGGATCCCTTGTAAGGACATTTAAATAATCATTAGATAATAATTGGAACCTGAATTTATTTGATTACTTTATGAATGTTGTTTAACACCAAGGGATTATTTAGACAGAGGAAATTCCAAGGTATTTTTCATTAAAACAGTAATTACCCTTCCTTCCTATATATACATTAAAAAAATTTTTGTCCTTGAATGTCATTAAGCCATAGTCTGAGATATGAGTAATTATCAGATGATAAAGGCAGAGGATTTCCATAATTTAGTTTCCAATGAACAATTTTCTAATTATCTTGTCTCCCACCTCCATGGAATAAATATCTGATGAAAGATAAGTATTTTTCAGAATTGATTTCTAGAAGACCAAATTGTACAGAAATTGTTCCATCTCAAATTTCTTTTGTGTTGTGCATTTTGTTTTTCTAAAGAAGCTTTGCTGTCTTGAGGGAATGGCATTTAAATGTCTGTATATGTGAAATAAATCAAATTATGAGAAAAAGGAGAAAAAATCTGTATTTTAGAGGAGAATAGAGACAGAGTTTTATTGAGATTTGTAGTGGTTTTAACTATATTCAATCAGTATGATCATATGACTCCAAAATATCCAAAATTATGTCTTTATTAATTTGGAAGTAGTGTATTTTTATCAATGCTATGTTTCACATGTTCTGTAGGTTGAGTATTCCATGTGTCAATATTGTCCCTTGAAATATTTTATCTTTAAAATTATACATTGGGATATTTTCATATTTAAGAGCTATAAACCTAGGACAGATGGCTAAGCAATGGGCAGATAAATAAAAATGATGAGTAATTCAAGAAAGGTTACTAACAGTACATTTGTCCACCACATTAATTCAATCTGCTTCTGTCTGGACTACAACTTGAATATTGAGTAAATTTTTAATGAAGATAATAATTTTTATACTTCATTTCTGATGAAATTTGTTTATGTGTTAGTAGAAACCATGTCTTTGTACTTCCATTGTATTTTATTTATAGATAAAATGTTGCATATATTTTCTATTCCATCACTCTTAGAGCATATATTAATATGTTTAGGCAATGAGTGTTATTGAAAATTATATCTTGTATTTTCAAAACTTTTTAGAATTTTTATTAAGCTTGAGACATTTTAATGTGACATTTTAGTGTCTCAAGTGTGACATATTTAATAATAAAAATAACTGTATGAAGGAATGCTAAATACATATATTGAACAAAAATTAACCAGAAAAAAGTTTGGAGTTAGAGCTTAAGGCATATATAATTAATTGAAGTTCATTTTCTTTTTCTATGCCTTACCTTTCAGACAAAAAGCTTAGGGTCTGACAGAAAATAAGATTAATAATTCAAGAAAAAGTTGCCCTGAATAAAAGAAAATGTTTAAAAGTTACTTCAAAATATTTGAAGATCTATAGCTGAATTTAATAGCTTAAACACAAGAGCTTATAACCAGTACTTCTTAAATCCCACTGAACTATAATAACTATAATGAATATATAAAGAAGTGAAAAAATGCAAGAAAGGAGGTAACACCAAAGAACAGATGTCAAAAAATTTGAAATAAAGAAAGTGGATTTATGTTTCCAAAGTGGATTAGTAAAATGCAGAAAGCTGAAATCTTACAATAGAGGAAAGAACATGGCAAGGAAATCAAGGGAATAATTGGAACATGAGTTAACTGTGAAAATAGGTAAAGGATATTTTGTTTGAGAAGTATTTAGATACTCCGGGCACTACTCTAATCCATTAAAGGAAGTGAGTACCTCTCTCCTATTCTAGCAGGAGATAGGCATATTAGTTAAAGGGTTTCAACCAGACAAGCTCTGGTCTCATGCTTTCAGGCACTACAAAATAAAGGGGTTGCTCTTTTACTGAAAATTGAAAACTTCTACTTTCCTTCCCTTAATTGGCACTGAAAACTCTAGCAGACAAGCCTATTATCACTGCCCCTCCCTCACCCTCTCGCCACAAAAATGTATGCATGACATACCCCTGTGAGCTCTATCACTTCAGTAGACTATTGGTGAAAACAAGAAAGATCTGTGTAATGACTGATTATCTTACTCAAAAATCCAAGATAACAAAGTACTCCCCCCCGACCCCCAAAAAGAGCTCTGTAATAGTTTGGTAAGGCTGCTGAAACAGATTACCACAAATTGGGTGGCTTACAACCACAGTATATTATTCTCTCACCATTTTGGAAGCTATAACTCTGAAATCTAGGTTATCTAGGTGCCTTCAACCGTTGTCCTCTCTCTAAAGGCCCTAAGGCAGAATCTTTTTTGCCTCTTTTTAGTTTCTGGTGTTTGCCAGCAATTCTTAATTTCTTTGCCTTGTATCTGTATCAATGACCTCTGCTACCATCTTCACATGGCCTGCTCTTTTTGTCTGTCTGTGTCTGAATTGCCCTGACCTCTTATAAAGACATGTCATTGGATTTAGGGCCCACCCGAATCCAGTAGGAACTCATTTTAACTGACTACAGCTGCAAAGATTATTATCAAATGAAGTAAAATTCTAAGTTTCCAGGTGGGCATGGATTTTGAGAGGACACTATTCAACCCAGTACATTTTTTTTCCTCTAAAGATTTTATTCATTCATTTATTTAAGAGAATGAGAGCAGTGGGAGGATCAAAGGAAGAGGAATAAGACTCCACACTGAGGGCAAAGTCCAATAAAGGTGGAGCACCTGCATGGCTTAGTTGGTTAGGCACCTGCCTTCAGCTTAGGTCATGATCCCGGGGTCCTGGGATGGAGCTCTGCACCCGGTTTCCTGCACAACAGGGAGCCTACTTCTCCTTCTCCCTCTGCCTACTGCTCCTCCTGCTTGTGTTCTCTCTCTCTCTCTGTCAAGTAAATAAATAAAATCTTAAAAAAAAAAAAAAAAAAAAAAGCCCAATAAAGGGCTAGATCTCAGGACGCTGTGATCATGACCTGAGCCAAAACCAAGAGTTAGAGGTTTAACTGCCTGAGCCACTGAGGTGCCCCAAACCCAGTAAATTTTTAATATGAATTTTACATTTTTGATATAAATAGATACTAAACATTACTAGATACTAGGAGAAACATGACCTGGAAGACCAAGAACATTTTTTTTAAAGGGACTTGAGAAATGGATAAACATAAGAAAACAAAGAAAAAAAAAAAAAGAAAACAAAGAGACTGAGATCAATATTTTTAGAGATCCAAGTGGAGTTATTACACTTATGAAATAAGAGTGGAATGTTATTTTTAAAAAGGAAATATGGAACAGATATTAAAATTATAAATATGATAATAAAAAACAACAAAATAGTTAACATTTGGAAAATAAAGTTGAGAAAATTTCTCAGGAAGTAGAATAAAAATAAGGAAAAAATAGTAAAAAGATGATAAATTTAGAGGCTCAAGCAAGGCATTTTAGTATTTGAGTAATAGGATTTCCAAAAAGAGAGACCAGAAAAAATAAATAGCAGGGACAATGGTTTTTCAGAAAAAAATTTAAAACCTAGTAAGGGCCCAACATTAACATAAAAAGAGGCATATCAAGGCATATCATTGTAAAATTTCAGAAAATCAAAAACAGAAGTGTGATCCTTAAAGCTTTGGGTAGGGATACAGATAATATGTAGTGTGAATTGGTCATTAGAATAGTAGCAAAATGATTCAGAACAACATTGTGAGTTGAAAGGTGTTAAATGAATACTTTCAGAGTTTTGGATAAAAATAATTTCAGATGGGATGCCTGAGTGGTGCAGTTGGTTGTGTCTGACTCTTGGTTTTGGCTCAGGCCATGATCTCAGGGTCTTGAGATAGAGCCCTACCTTGGGCTCCACACAGTGTGAAGTCTGCTTAGGATTCTCTGCCTCTCCTATCCCCCCCAACACCTCTCAAATAAAATAAATAAATCTTTAAAAAATAATAATAATTTCAGATTTATAATTCTAGACCACCGTGACATTAATCAAGTTTCAGGGCTCAAGCATATGCAGATAGATATAGATATAGCTATTTATCTATCTATTCTAATATATATGGTTTCAAAAATATACTTCTCTATGGATGCTTTCTCAAGAAATTGATAGTTATTTTTCTACCAGAATATAGCACACATGTTATTCATGAGCAATTTGATTAAATCTGAAATAAAATTGATTCATTATTGCTTAAACAAAATGACATTTTGAGGTAGACATCCTAGCATAGCTGGATCCAAATTCTAAGTTTAATAGAACTCTTGTCTTCAAGTGCTTTTGTCTATTAACTCTGCCTTCCTTCACTTGGCTTCATTCCCAGGCAGACTCTTTTCTTTACTCAGAAGGACCCTCCCTCAGTGCCCTCTAAAAAGAATCATTGTTGGTCTTTTGAAGTCACATATCTCCCTGGATCCTGATATTTTCCACCTCTCTCCCCAAAAGTCATTGGCATAATGATATTAGTTTCTTCGTTTGTTCAACCTGTTTCTTCTTCTTTTAATAGAGGACTGGGATCATGTGATTGATAGATCCAAAAAAAGAAAGAAAAGAAAGAAATTCTCAGGCAATAATAGATTGTATGCACAGATACTTGTGACAAATGTGATTGGTACTTACTGAGTTTTGTGTCTATAAAAAAATGTGTACTAGTTTCATCTTCTATTTGAGAAATGCAATCTTATAGTTCTATTTGAGAAATGTAATCAAATGGTTATATGGATTTAAAATCAGAGTGAAAGGACACCTAGGTGGCTCAAGTGGTTGTTTGCCTTCGGCTCAGGATGTGATCCTGGAGTCCCAGGATCGAGTCTCACATTGCACTCCCCACAGAGAGCCTGCTTCTCCCTCTGCCTATGTCTCTGCCTCTCTCTGTGTGTCTCTCATGAATAAGTAAATAAAATCTTTAAAAAATAAAGTAATAAAATAAAATAAAATCAGAGTGAAATGTACTCAAAACACATGACTTAAGCCACTAAAAAAATACCTTCCCTCAGCTGTAATATAAAGATATGTTCTTTATTTCTGTATCTATTGTAGATTTAAGAATTAACAGTTCAAAAAGTCTGTTTGTTCATGATTGAAAGATCATGATTGAAAATAGGACCAACCTATCATTTAATGTTTACTTTCACAAAAAGCTTATTTTTCCCAGGAAAATATCAAACAGGCAAAAAAGCAAACACAAAAGCCATGCATCTGCAGGTTGCTTCGTATGATTTATTTTTGAAAAGAATGAAAACAACTATACAGGTTTTATCTTCCCTTTCCATTATCTTCTAGAAATCCTGAAACTCAAATGCACAGTTCTAATTTCTGACATCTATTCCATTCTGGTTGTTTGCAATAATTTATGTGTTTTATATTTCAAGGTATTTACTTGTTTTGATAGAATGGATTTATGATGATATAATGTTAAGAAAATAGAGTTTTAATGTAACACTGACTTTTAATATATGTGTAATCTAATGGGCTACTTAATCCTAAACTTCAGTGTTTTCATTTGAAAAGAGGGTAATAATGTCTCCTTTACCAGAATAAAATGAGAATTAAGTGAAATAACATAGAACATTTAGCACCATGACAGACACATCCATTCATTCATTTATTCATCTAAGTCTATAACACTTATATGCTACATACAAATTATTATATTACTTACAGATACAAAGTTGAGTGAACAGATAAAAAATATGACTTTGTGAAGTTTACATAATTAAACTCCTAATAAATGGGGGGGCTAAAATTACTAAAACCATAACTCTGATGATAAAGCTATTTTATAAGGACTTACATAGAAGCAGTATCTGGCTGGCTCAGTCTCTAGGGCATATAACTCTCGATCTCTGGGCCCTGAGTTCAAGCCCCATGTTGGCCACGGAGTCTACATAAGAAAAGGACACACTTTAGTTATAGCTGTAATTATAAAATCATGAAACTAAACTTTATTGCTTCAGATTAATTTGGTCATTTTTATTAACCCCTGTATATTCTATAGGTCATATCTCCAATTATTACTTGACTTGTAATGTCTTATCTACATACATTCATTTTTGAAATCTTGACATAAGCTATAAAATTACACTTGTCAAGATGAGTGACAAAACAGTAAAACAGATGAAAATCCTTCTTACTCTAATTTTAGTGTGGCATAACTCAACTGAGACATCCCCCTCTCACACTGCTGCAACCAAATTGTGAGTCAGTAGACAAGACTTCATGTCTATCTTTATATCCAAAACTGTGATGAACACAGTGTTTCATATTCCAAATAAGTATTTTGGGAATTGAAATGGACTCAATAGATTTGGTGTTTAGTCACCACTGTCATCTTATTTGAGCAAGTTCCTCAATTTTCTTGTTTACAAAGAGAAAGTGTTAAATAAGATGATCACTCTCTTTCTTTTCCACAACTGTACCTTATGTTTACTTTAATCAGTGTCCTCATTGTTTGCAGTTATAATTTTTCTATTATATAGCAAAGATTATATCATTTCATTTATAGGACACACAAGATACATTCAGGCACTCAGTTAATATTTGTGGAATAAATAAATGACCTGTAGACTTAAAGGATGCACCATTATTATGTTTAGAATGCACATTATAGTAATTTAGTGTATTAATTACATCATGCCTTATTTTAATTATTGAATTGTACTTATTTTCTTCTAAAACATTTGAGAATGCATAATGAGTAATAAGGGAAATGTAATATTTTATGAGTTGTTAGATAAATTATTGAAGAAGGATTTTCAGCACACCTGCACAAACTCATTTGAAAGCAGAAGATATAGAGTTGTTTGCATTGCAGAAAAGTGCCATGGTGATAAAACAGGAAATATCTGCATTATATCATTTCCAAATGGCACAATATTACAAAAGTTGAATCCAACTAAATTATAGTGGAAATGTATGTCCTTTAAATATAGGTTTCATAAGTTACTTCTAAAAATCAAGGGACTGAGTTTGCACTATTCATGCTATATAAATTGCACAAGTAACAGTGAAATTCCAATTAAATATCAGTCATTTCTTTTCTCCTTTGGTCATGAAGAAAATTTGGAGCGCTTCACTTGAAAAAAGCAACTTGCCTAGTATATCATAAGCTCTAATTTTCAAGTCAAAATGATTAAACTGTTTAAGAAAAAGAAATGTCTTTGAGCATGCAGAAAGGTTTGTGGATTAAAACAATATCAATCACTTTAAAGAATTACTGGAAACATTTATATTATCTAATAAAGATAGGAAGGCAAAAAGTACTTTTTTTAAAAAAAGGAAAGAAGTATAGTGTTTTTTCTTCTTTCCTTTTTATTTTGTCACAATGCTATTTTACCACCATTGGATAGTGTATTAAGATTCTAATTGCTGACAAAAATAAACCCCCAAATTCCCTGACTTTAGCCAGCAGATTACTTCTTGTTTGTGTAATAGTCCAATAGGGAAGTCGTAGATCATGAGTAGCTTTCCACTTCAGGGCTGGTAAGGAACAGAGGCTCCTTTTATTCTGTAGTTTTGTCATCCTCTATGGCTTCAGAGTCTTTTGGTGGCAGATGGAAGAATAGAAGAGAGATAATATACACAAATGGCCCTGTATAGATGTAAGGCCCTGAGTATGTCATCCCTGGAAAGGCAGCTTCTTCTCAGTGATATCACTGTACTTTAGAAAGAGGAACACAAATTTATGATGAAAAGTTAATCATCTCTGCTTCATGCTTTTCAAGTCACTCTGACATAGAAAATTAAGTTATAGTCTTGTCTATTTCAAAACATCACTTTAACATTCTGGCTTGAAACTCCATAGAAGTTTAATTTGTGTGTTTTCCTCTTTAATTTCATAATGGAGAACTTCGTAAGGATGATAAATCAACACTCATAAAAGTAGTTTATGAGCAAATAGGCAAAGGATAAAAATATTTACATGAGTCAGTTGATATTAGAAACTTCTGATGCACACACCTTTTTTACAACACAATCTTTACAGAGTTTTTGCTAATATCTGTAGCATAGTGTACAGTTGATATTGTCAGTTTCTTAAAAAAACATACTTTCATTCATTGATTCCTTCCTCATGACCACCATTAAGAAATATAGGTAAGAGGTAGTAGCCTTTGCACAATTACCTTTTTTCAAGCAAAGAATTATAAATAGCATCAATTAAGCCAAAATTGCAATTTAAGTCACTGTGGTGCTCTCTCCTAATTTGATGTTCAAGTAAATACTTATTGGAATCTTTAATTAAAATTGTAAGGAATATAGACTTTGTTTCAACAATTGGATCCTTTCCCCTAAAATATTTTATTCTTTACAAAGGGAATTTTTTTGAAATAGAATTCCAATTTTTCTCTTTTTGATCTTATGACCTTTCTGAGCAGAGACTCACAATATTAATAAAGGAAATAGCAGGGGAGACAGAAGAAACACAGAAGTTTTGAGCATTCCATAAACTAAAACATCTCTTGGATAATCAGTGTAGTAGTTTCAACTTTTATTAAAATTTAAATAAAAATATAACATGTATGAAGTATTATAGAATATAAAAATATTACAAAAATACTGCTTGTGAGTAAAATCTGGAATTCTTATACTGTTAAGGAGATTGTTTAAAAAGTTATTATCTTTTCTCCTGCTTTCAATAACTCTTTTAATTTACCAATTAACTAATCTCTCTCCTATCATCTGCTTCTTCATCCACACTTTCTTACTGTTATCTTTCTGGCTTCAATAAATTCCATTTCTCTCGGAATTGACAAAAGCCATTAATTAATGTTATGTAAAGGGCCTACATGATCTAAATTTGGACTACTTTTTCAGACTTACTGGCCTTATCTTATTTACTCCCTATATTCCAGATAACTGGCTGACTTTTGCTTCTCTTGACACTTGATTTAGTCCTAGCCACTAATGGCCCACACACGTAGTGTTTCTTTACTCATAATCCTCTCATTCTTTTCTCAGATCTCACTGAGATATACTCCTTAAAGTTGGTATTCCTTTCCTTTCAAAAGAGTTATGTGCTTTGTTATGATGCATTAATTAGAATGAATTTGTATGTTTAATAGGTCTCCTCCACTAGATTGTTATTTGATAAAATTGAAGATCCTATTTGTTCTTTCACCACTGTAATTCAAGTACCCAATACAGTCATCCACACATAATTATGGTAAGCACATGTCTCAAATTTTCCAGGCTTTCCTTGCTTTAAGCCTTTACCACAGCATCATTTTAATAGTATATTTTTCATCCTCAAAACTTGAAGTTTGGATAGTAAAATATATGATTACCTTCCCATTACAATTGAAATGGAAATAATTATTAAATATTGACTGAACTGATTGCTTTATTCTTTCATCCGTTTAAAAAGTATTTATTGATCCAGTATCATGTGCTATACATTCCATTGCCTTGAGATACAGCAGTGAGAAAGACAGATATAGTCTGTATGTCTGTAAGATCACAAACTAGCTTATTCAATAACTGAAAACATACACAAGCCTGGTGGGTCTTAATGTGTGTGTGTGTGTGTGTGTGTGTGTGTGTGTGTATTTACACATATATAGATAGGTAGTTACGTACAAATACATATGTGTATATTTGTGTATAATATATGTATAAATTTTGTCCTGATTTCCTTTTGCCTACATCTCAGAATCTAGAAGCTCCATCGCTATTACCTCTCTTATATTCTCTTATTTTACATTATCAAACTTTTATATTACTTTTTAAAAATTGTAAATTATGTTAAAATATACACAACATAAAATTTTAACATTTTAATCATTGTTAAAGGCACAGTTTAGTCATGTTAATATATTCACTTTGTTGTGCAACAAATCTCCAGAACTTTTTCATCTTGCAAAATAGAAACTCTATATCAAACAACAGTTCTTCATCCTCCTCCCACCCAGGTCCTGGCAACCACCATTCTACCTTCTGTTTCTATTAATTTGATTACTCTAAATATCTCATATAAGTGGAAGCACACTGTATTTGTCTTTTGTGACTGGTTTATTTAATTTAGCATAATGTTGTCAAGACTCATCCATATTGTGGTATGTATGTACCAGAAATTCCCTTCTTCTTAAAGATGCATAATATTCCATTATATGTATATACCAGATATTGTTCATCTATTTATCTACCAACTCAAGCAACTTGAGTTGCTTCTACTTGTTGGCTATTGTGAATAATGCTGCTATGAACATGAATGTAAAAGTAACTCTCTGTGTCCCTGCTTTCAGTTTTTGGGGAGTATATATCCAGAACTGGGATTGCTGGAACATATGATATATCTATTTTTAATTTTTTGAGGAACTACTATATTGTTTTCATAGCAAGTGTACCATGCTACATTCCCACCAATAGGGCACAAGTGTTTCAATTTCTCCACATTTTCACCAGGACTTGTTATTTTTCTATAGGTTTGTTTGTTTGTTTTCTTAAAAAAAATGTATTGGCCTGAGGTTTTTCCATGGAATTTAGTTATTATTTTATTTTATTTTTTAAAATATTTTATTTATTTATTCATGAGAGATACAGAGAGAGTTAGGCACGGCAGAGACACAGGCAGAGGGAGAAGCAGACTCCATGCAGGGACTCCAATGTGGGACTCGATCCCAGGACTCCAGGATCATGCCCTGAGCCAAAGGCAGACACTCAACCGCTGAGCCACCCAGGTGTCCCTAGTTATTATTTTAATATCTGTAGGATCTTTAGTGATATTTTCAAATATCAAATATCAAAAATATTCAAAATACTCTTATGAAAATACTATATTCTTTTCTTCTTTGGATATTCTAAAGTGTAGATATCCTAAAACTACTTATCAAGTGATAAAAATTGGTAGTCAAATCATCTATAAATTTCCAAGTCTTTTTATAAAAAGCTTGTATAACCATTTATTAATGCAGATTTTACTAGCTAAATTAGGACTCTGTCTTAGCCTAGAACTAAACCAAAGTCTTCTGTTAGACAGTGAGCTCTTTAATAAGGAGATAATCTTCCTTAATAAAATTAATAGTTTATGATACTACAATATATCTCTGATTCTGTTGAGAAATACCAATTACATTAATTTTTTCTAGCCATTATATTATTATCTGAATGTCTTCTATATTAATTGCTCACTGTAACTAACTTATTGAAATGTTATATTTAAAATTAGATAGACCTTAATAATCTGATAAAATGCATGATACCAACCTATTTTAAATCCTAGATGTGACCTTTAAGCTTAAAACAAACAAACAAAAAAGATAACCTCTTATTTCTCCATTTATTCAACTTGAAAATTATACTCAAAGTATAAAATAAATTCATATTAAAAGGTTTAGCTTTCTGTTTCACTTTGCAAAAAGAATAAAAAAGCTATAGCTTTCATATTTAGTAATATCATTAATGTTAGTGTTTTTGATGGGCAAATGTTAATGGATTTTAATGAGCTCATCTTTTTAAAAGGAAGTGCTACTCAACAGGATGGTAAAAAAAGGAATCTGTGCTACAGGCATCTTTTGTCCCACTACCTTTCTCCTAGAAATTCATCTATCCCCAATTTTCTTCTGTTGTAGGAGTGCCTGTAATATTGCTAGACTTTATAGTGGTCAGCCAATAACTCACTATTGTAGAAACTACAATAATCATAAGCAACCATACTAGGTTATCTCTAAGGGTATAGTACCTGGGAAGCAGGTGGCCATAGGCACATGGGCACTGTACCTTTGATTTCTATGGTGGTCACATTGTTGCTTTCAGTTTTGAATCTTCAAAACTGTTTGGGGATCTTGCACTAGGGAACACATGGTATATTAGACTGGCAGTGAATGACCTGGAAACCAACCCCTAAGCATTATCCATCTAGGATTCCCTGGACCAGATAGGAAGTAGAAATATCACAGATTCTTTTAGTAATCTTTCAGGAGCCAATAGTTTTGCCTGGCAGTCAAGATTTGTGTGGGCTGCCTAACTTTAATATTCATCAATTAAACAGATAGTATTTAATAAGGGTTCTGGTGGGCACCTCTATGTCAGGCATTGTCTTTAGTTATTGAATTGTGTCAAAGTATAGGGATAGAAAGGAATTTGGAAGCTAGAGAAAGTAGTTATTTACCAATAGCTCAGTTTTTTAACAATTAGTGTAACTGTACTGATGTACTGGGATAAATATCAGCCCTGTTTATATTTAGTCTCAAGTGCAAATAATGATGATTTTCTTTCCTCCTTAGCAATTCTTTAGTTTATTGGCTTTTATATTACTGAGTTATCTATTCTATTACATTTAACTATGATATGTTTCTGCACTAATATCATACTATTTTTATTTCCATGCAATTGTAAAATTCTTACATCTAGTAGGCCATTCCTTTTCTTTGTTATTTTTTATATATGAACAATTTTCCTTTTTTATAAATATTGGAATGAATTATTGTGTTCCTAAAAAATTCAACTAGAATTTTGGTTACTATTTCTTTAAATATATAGGTTGTTATTAAGATATAGTTGTTATATGCTCTCATCCCTGAACATGATATATCTTTTACATTGTTAAAATAAAATTATCCCTATAATAATCTTAATTTTATCCATAAGATTCTAGAGTATTATTTATTTTCTATTAACTTTATGCTTTCTGATATTTTTCATTATATTTTATTTTAATGTATTACTCTCAGCATAACTGTAGATTGTTTAAAGAAAATTTGTTGGGATTGCAACATTATATGGAAAAGTGTATAAATCATAAATTTATACCTTATACTATTAACAAGATTGAACATAAATGTGTAAGCCTTACCTGGATTAGGACATAATATTCAACCTTTTAGTATAGTAGTCCCTAATACTGTTTTCTCCTCTCTGCTCACATGTAATTATTATTCAAATTATTAATACCTAAGATTTGTTTTATCTCTTATTGAGATTTATATAAATAGACTTTTATAATAATCTTTTAGTCTGCTTTATTTTGTTCAAAATTATGCTTGCAAAATTTATCCATGGCTCTGTCTCATATCTTCATTTCATGTTTTTTTTAATTCCATTAGATAAATGTGTCACTTTTAAAATCTATCCACATTTGATAGGCTTTGGAGATGTTTCTAGCTTTTGAATATTATCAATAATGATCTGACAAATTATTTTCTCTTGTTTACATCTCTATTAATCTTCCTTCAATGACATCTGTATCAGTCCTGGTTAAACCAAAGAAAAGAAGCCATGTAATACTTTGAGCAAGAGAAGTATAAAGAATTGGTGACTACAATAGGTCAATAAAGTAATGAGGGATTAGCTAATAAACAGCAAAGAAAACTTTAAAGAATGTAAGAATAGCACATATATAAAATAGTAATGGACAATATGAATAATTTAATAGTCACTACCCTGGGGCTGAGACAGAGCTCTCAAAGAAGAATTCTCTCCCCTCTGAAAAGGAGATCCAGAGCTTGTTGGAGAGGGTCTAAGTATAACTCATTGAATGGCATAAAAATGGTGGTTGTCCTAGCAAAACTTGTAAGAAACTTATCCTATAGGATGCCAGGAAAAACATTTCATAGGAAGGTGTTTCATTAGAGATATTCACTACAAAATTGTCTAATGAAGTAGCTGAAGAAGGTGCTGGCATTGGGTGAAACTGGGGACTGCATTGAAGGAACCAGATAATGAGGAAACCACATGCGCTGCAGGAAATGGATGCTGGAAAAGCTACTGATGCTATAGGAGGCTGCCAAAGGAGAACATCCAAATTGGGAAGCAAAACCATTCCTCTGGCAGCATCTCTCCATGGCCCATGACTGACAAAACTTCATGGCAGCTAGTAAAGAAAAAATATATTTAAATTAAATAAATTCCAAATCGTTAGTTTATTTTCATAGAATACTAAAAAAAGATGAATTTAAAAAAAAAGATGAATTTGGGGCTGAGTGGCAATAAATTAATAACCTGGTAAAACTCTTTTCTGCCTCTTATTCCTTTGTCCAGGCATACACAGGACAAATGTTTCTTCTCTATCCTTTCAATTTTTGGCTACAATTTCTTATCACTGCAAATAAAGGAAATAACTGTTTTTGTTCCACTGTATGTTCCTTAATTTGCAAAGCATCTGGGCTATAGAAAGAACTTAATGAATAATTTTGACTTAGTGATAGTGTTTTGAATAAGGTAATACCCAAATTTAAATCTTAACATAATGCTTTTCCTTAAGCTGTCCACATTCACTTGACTGTACTCACATGTCTTATGTGTACTGAGAGCTATATTCATTGCTGTCCACATCTGCTCCTCTTTTTATATTCACTGTATTAGTAAATGACACTATTTTTTGACCAGTGATCCTACTTAGAAATCTGTAAGTTTCTCTTTTTCCCCTCATTTTATATATTTAATCAATTAATCAGATTTTAAGGACACTATTTCTCATTCATTGACTATGTTCCCTACTGTTATTTTCTTGATTCTGGTCCTTGTCACAGCTCTTCTAGATTATTGTGATGTTCTCCCTGCTGGCCTTTCTGCCTTCAGTTTTGCAAGTCTCTGATTTATCCTTCATACTGTTGCCCCAGTTATCTGATAAAATTCATATCTCATCATGTGGCTGCTTTGCTTAAACCTTTCAGAGATTTTCTGTTCCTTAAAGCAATGCTTTTCAACTGTGCTCTTAGGAGTCCCCAGGTAGATGCAGTGACCTTCAGGAGTATGAAGAAGAAAAGGAATAGAGAGAGGAGGATTCTGGGAGGTACATTTTTGCTTCCCACTGAGCAGCTTAATTTGATCTCTTTTACATATTCTTTTTTTGGGAGTAAGATTTTTTTTTTTTTTGGAAGAAAGTGCTTCACTACTAGCAACTATTGCAAAATTGAAAACAATTGACCTAAAAAATAAATTCCAAATCTTTGCTATGGCACTGGCAGTCATCTACACTTGTTTTTGAGAAATTTTTAGCTTGATCCGTAATCCTTCATAATCTGCCAAGAGAAAAAAATCAACCACAGCTATACTCAGTTATTCAAAGTTCCCTAAATATGCCACATTTTAAAATGTATTAGTCATTTCAAGAAATAAGTCTTGAGTACTTACTATGCACCAGCTAGTGTAACAAGTCCTACAACATAATAGTGATCAAAACAGAAAAATAAATAATGAATACATAGTTAAATAAGTAAAAGAAACATAGACTGTAAGAGCATGAAAAACACTAGGAAATTATACAGTTGTAAATTGAGATGGAAGGTCTGTGGGATATAGTTTTAGTTATAAACATAGTAGCCAGGGAAGATCTGACAGAGACATAGCATATGAGTAAGGCCTCAAAGTTGGTGAGTAATGTAAATATTCTAGACATCTGAGGAAAGAACTTTCTAAGCAGAGAATAGAAAATGTCAACTCCCTCAGGCAAGATTATGCCTAGTATGTTGGAAGAACACAAAAAAAGCCAATGTGGCTGGAGTAGAGGGAACAAGGTGAAAAAGTAGTGAGAGATGAGATTATGGGCAAGATGGGAACCAAACTGAAGAATTAAGGAGGTCACTGCAATATTTTTGGTTTTTATTCAGAGTGACATGCTCTATTAGTTTCCTGGGTTTACCATAGCAAAGTGCCACAACCTGGATGGGTTAAAACAACAGAAATTTATCCTGTCACATTTCAGGAGAGACCAGAAGTTCAAAATCAAGGTGTCAGCAGGACCATTCTTCCCCTGAAGGAGCTAAGGGAGAATTCCTTCTTTGGCTTTTTCTAACTTCTGATAGTGACTATCAATCCTTGCTGTTCCTTGACTTGCATTTGAATCACTTCAGTTTCTGCTTCTGTTATCAGTGGTATTCTCCCTTATGTGTGTCCCTTTCCTCTTCTTATAAGGACACCAGTCATATTGGTCATTTTGGTCATATACATCAATATGACCCCTTATTACCTAATTAAATCTGTTTCCAAGTAAAGTCACTTTCCTAAGTACTGGGAGTTGGGACTTCAGCATTATCTTTCTAGGGACAAAATTCAAGTCAAAACACATAGAAAGTTTTTATACGTAAGTTACATGATCAGACATAAATTCCTGAAATGTTTTTTTGGTGGGTATGTTTAAAGACCAGAGAGGGCAAAGTTGGAAGCAAGGAAACCAATGAGTAGGTTTTGATAGATGACTGGATTAGTGTAGAGGTGATGAGAAGTGGTGGGATTTAGACTTATTTCAAGGGCAAAAACTGAGAGGATTTACTAAGAGTTTTGTAGTAAATTTGAAGGAGAGCAGTATATATAATTCCAACATTTTTCACCCCAGGCATATGGAATGATAGATGGAGGAGAAAATTTAAAAAGAGTCTAGAAGGATAACATAAGGGGTTAAATTGAACCTCATATATCTGAGATATGCTTTAAGCACATTGCTCAAAAAGTCCTGGTTTATACACATGTCTGTGTCCTGCACAGTTCAGCATGTCTCCTGATGTGTTATATTTTAACAAAATACACCGATTAATGCTGTGTTTATTGTGGCTGCTACAACACATTGCCAGAAACTGAGTGTATTAAACCAGCAGAAATTTATCTTCTTAAGGTTCTGGAGGCCAAGGATGGTTCCTTCTGCAAGTTTTGAGTAAGAATTCCTTCCGTTCTTCTCTTCTAATTTCTGGTGGTGGCCAGCAATTCTTGATGTTTCTTGGCT